>NC_090437.1:542021240-542708369 GCF_031143425.1 Pleurodeles waltl
TAATGTGCAGGAAGGAACACCTTCCTGCACATAACAATCATTCATGGCATTTTGCTCTTTATGTGTGTGCTGCAGAATCTATCCTGACCAATTATATTATATTTTAGTTTAATCCTGAAACATGTTCCAATTCACAAAATGGCTGTTGCGACACTCCTGTCAGTTTGTGGCCAACAAATCATGGCATTGCTCTTGGCATTGATCTGTGTCATTAGCTGTACATAAATCTTTTTTCTTTAATAACTCCAAAACTACTGAACAGATTTACACCAACTTACAAAGATATATATTTCTGGACCAAGGTCTAGCTTTCTGCCACATTTGGGAGAATTCCATTCATCAGTCCAGGCTGTAGTCATGTCTAAAAATCTGATTGAAAATTGAATGGGGAAAATTAGTTTTGGGACTACCACCCACCCTCTTTTTTCAAGCATTGCTTGAAAAATCAACCTGAAACTTTCCAGACGACAGTTGAGGTGAGTGGCAAACTAGTTTTGAAAAGTTTTGAAAAGTTTGTGAAGGCTCATCAAATGGCACCAAAGTTATTAGCAAAAAAACACTTTTCATATGGAAACTAGGTCCTAACTATAACTACTTACTGGCAACTGTTATCTCTGTTTTAAGATCTCTAGTTGTTTTCCAAAGAAACAGATGTTCAGGGAGTGTGTTTGTATTATCCATTTAGTGGTACTTATATTCTCTTTTGCATGTCAGGTGTTCCTACTCTCTTATGGAAAATTAGGCTACATAAATAGAGCAGAGGAGAAGATATTAAGCTCTATTTTATCAGTATGTCAACTACTTTCAGTAGAAGTGATACATTATGTAACATGGCTGGCCAGTGTATCAGCTAGATACGTAGGGACAATACTATGATTAAAATATGAATCACCTAGTGATCTGTGAGAAATAATTCAAAATGAAATTAGGGCAAATGTAGTAGGAAGGTACACCACTGAAAAGAATGTGAAGTATACATTGGCATGTGTTAGAACTGACAGCCTTAGGGTGGTCACCTCCAAATTTTTGCCTGCCTTCCTCCACTTTTAACACTATTTTTGCTGGTTTTTGCACTTCACCACAGCTAACCAGTGCTAAAGTGCATATGCTCTCTCCCTTATAACATGGTGACATTGGCTCATACCCAATTAGCATATTTAATGTACTTGTAAGTCCCTAGTAAAGTGCACTGCATGTGTCCAGGGCCTGTAAATTATATGCAACTAGTAGGACTGCAGCACTGATTATGGCACCCACATAAGTAGCCCCTTAACAATGTCTCAGGCCTGCCATTGCAAGGTTTGTGTGTGCAGTTTCACTGCAACTTCGACTTGGCATTTAAAAGTACTTGCCAACCCTGAAACTCCCCTTTTTCTACACGTAATTCACCCCTAAGGTAGGCCCTGGATAACCCACAGAGCAGAGTGCTATGTAGGGAAAAGGCAGAACATATATCTGTGTGTTTTATATGTCATGGTGGTGGAAAACTCCTAAATATGATTTCCACTGCTGTGAGGCCTGCACCTTTCATAGGGTAACATTAGGGCTACCTTCATATACAGTTTGAGTGGTAGATTCTGATCAAAAAGGGGTAGGTAGGTCATATTTAGTATGGCCAGAATGGTAATACAAAATCCTGCTGACTGGTGAGGTTGGATTTTATATTGCTATTTTAGAAATTCCACTTTTAGAAAGTGAGAATTTATCTGCACTTAAAATTATCTGTGCCTTACAGCCTGTCTCCAATCCACATCTGGGCTGCTTGACAGCTCCCTTGTGCATTTTACCCAGACAACCACAAACACAGGATGCCCAGTCACATCTGCACACATCTGCATACTGAATGTGTATTCATGGGCTGGAAGGGTGGAGGGCCTGACACTCACATTTCAAAGGACAGTGGTCTGCCCTCACACAATGGACTGTCAAACCCCCTACTGGGATCCTGGCAGACAGGGTTACACTGAAAGGGGATCTTATGCACTTCAAAACCACTCTTTGAAGTCTCCCCCACTTCAAGGGCACTTTAGGGTTTATAACCTGGGTCTCTGACCCTGACAACTTAGACACTTCCTGGAACAAATACTCTGAACGATATTCTGCAAGAGGAGCTGCCCAAAGGACTCTACTGGACTGCTTTGTTGTGAAGGATTGCTGCCTTGCTGTTGCCATGCTGCCTTGCTGGCCTCTGGCTCTGCTGAGAAGTGCTCTCCAAGGGCTTGGCTTGAGCTTGCCTCCTGTTTCCTGAAGTCTCAGGGCCAAAAAGACTTGATCTCTGCAAAGGAACTCCTTGTGAGGTGAACATCGACGCACAGCCTACCGGAATTGACGCACAGCCTTGTTAACGGTGAAGGAATCACTGCACCGCCGAACCGGAACGATGCAGCCCGGCTCCCTGAGTGGAGATTGAAGCAGCATCAGCGTTGCGACCAAAACTTCGACTTACAGCCCTCTGGATTCACGCATCACCAAGCCAGAAAAACATAGCCCGGCTTCCAGCAGGAGGAATCGATGCACCTGCTGTGTGACACAACCTCCAATGCATCACCCACCGGATCGATGCACCACCTGTGACTTCATCCTGCACGCCCATGATTTCCACGCATTATCCCTGGGCTTCAAAAGACCTTGCATCACAAAGGGTTTTCAAGCCTGCATGCCGGAGTTCGACCCAAAGTCCTTGCCGCGTGTAAAATAATCAATGCATCGTCTGTGTGCACCCAGAAATCCAACGCACACCCTTCGTTTTCACGCATCTCCTCCTCTGCGGTCTCCATGCATGTAATTTTGATGCATACCAGATACTATGTTCTTGCAAGAGACACTTGTTGCTTTTTAAAGACATAAGATTCTTCTTATCATTACAAAAGTGATATTTCAACTTGTACTTATCAAATCTTGTTCGCTTTGACCTTAATTTATTAAGATAAATATCTCATATTTTTCTAAACCTGTGTGGTGTATTTTTGTGGGGTTTTCACTGTGTTATTGCATGATTTATTGCACAAATACTTTATACATTGCCTTCTAAGTTAAGCCTGACTGCTCAGTGCGAAGCTACCAGGGGGTGGGTACAGGATACTTTGGATTGTGTGTGAGTTACCCTGATTAGGATTGTGGTTCCTACTTGTGAGAAGGTAGCCTCTTTCTAGCCTTGTTACCCCCACTTTTGGCCTGTTTGTGAGTGTATGTCAGGGTTCTTGTCACTGTTTTCACTGTCTCACTGGGATCCTGATAGCCAGGCCTCAGTGCTCATAGTGAAAACACTATGTTTTCACTATGTTTGTTATGTGTCACTGGGATCCTGCTGGTCAGGACCCCAGTGCTCATAGGTTTGTGGCCTATATGTATGTGTCACTGGGACCCTGTCACACAGGGCCCCAGTGCTCATAGGTGTGCATGTATATGTTCCCTGTGTGGTGCCTAACTGTCTCACTGAGGCTCTGCTAACCAGAACCTCAGTGGTTATGCTCCCTCATTACTTTCAAATTGTCACTAACAGGCTAGTGACCATTTTTACCAATTTACATTGGCTTACTGGAACACCCCTATAATTCCCTAGTATATGGTACTGAGGTACCCAGGGTATTGGGGTTCCAGGAGATCCCTATGGGCTGCAGCATTTATTTTGCCACCCATAGGGAGCTCTGACAATTCTTACACAGGCCTGCCACTGCAGCCTGAGTGAAATAACGTCCACGTTATTTCACAGCCATTTTACACTGCACTTAAGTAACTTATAAGTCACCTATATGTCTAACCTTTACCTGGTAAAGGTTAGGTGCAAAGTTACTTAGTGTGAGGGCACCCTGGCACTAGCCAAGGTGCCCCCACATTGTTCAGAGCCAATTCCCTGAACTTTGTGAGTGCGGGGACACCATTACACGAGTGCACTACATATAGGTCACTACCTATATGTAGCTTCACCATGGTAACTCCGAATATGGCCATGTAACATGTCTATGATCATGGAATTGCCCCCTCTATGCCATCCTGGCATAGTTGGCACAATCCCATGATCCCAGTGGTCTGTAGCACAGACCCTGGTACTGCCAAACTGCCCTTCCTGGGGTTTCACTGCAGCTGCTGCTGCTGCCAACCCCTCAGACAGGCAGCTGCCCTCCTGGGGTCCAGCCAGGCCTGGCCCAGGATGGCAGAACAAAGAACTTCCTCTGAGAGAGGGTGTGACACCCTCTCCCTTTGGAAAATGGTGTGAAGGCAGGGGAGGAGTAGCCTCCCCCAGCCTCTGGAAATGCTTTCTTGGGCACAGATGTGCCCAATTCTGCATAAGCCAGTCTACACCGGTTCAGGGACCCCTTAGCCCCTGCTCTGGCGCGAAACTGGACAAAGGAAAGGGGAGTGACCACTCCCCTGACCTGCACCTCCCCTGGGAGGTGTCCAGAGCTCCTCCAGTGTGCTCCAGACCTCTGCCATCTTGGAAACAGAGGTGCTGCTGGCACACTGGACTGCTCTGAGTGGCCAGTGCCACCAGGTGACGTCAGAGACTCCTGCTGATAGGCTCCTTCAGGTGTTAGTAGCCTATCCTCTCTCCTAGGTAGCCAAACGCTCTTTTCTGGCTATTTAGGGTCTCTGTCTCTGGGGAAACTTTAGATAACGAATGCAAGAGCTCATCCGAGTTCCTCTGCATCTCCCTCTTCACCTTCTGATAAGGAATCGACTGCTGACCGCGCTGGAAGCCTGCAAACCTGCAACATAGTAGCAAAGACGACTACTGCAACTCTGTAACGCTGATCCTGCCGCCTTCTCGACTGTTTTCCTGCTTGTGCATGCTGTGGGGGTAGCCTGCCTCCTCTCTGCACCAGAAGCTCCGAAGAAATCTCCCGTGGGTCGACGGAATCTTCCCCCTGCAACCGCAGGCACCAAAAAGCTGCATTACCGGTCCCTTGGGTCTCCTCTCAGCACGATGAGCGAGGTCCCTCGAATCCAGCGACTCTGTCCAAGTGACCCCCACAGTCCAGTGACTCTTCAGCCCAAGTTTGGTGGAGGTAAGTCCTTGCCTCACCTCGCTGGGCTGCATTGCTGGGAACTGCGACTTTGCAGCTACTCCGGCCCCTGTGCACTTCTGGCGGAAATCCTTTGTGCACAGCCAAGCCTGGGTCCACGGCACTCTAACCTGCATTGCACGACTTTCTAAGTTGGTCTCCGGCGACGGGGGACTCCTTTGTGCAACTTCGGCGAGCACCATTTCACGCATCCTCGTAGTGCCTGTTTCTGGCACTTCTCTGGGTGCTACCTGCTTCAGTGAGGGCTCTTTGTCTTGCTCGACATCCCTTCTCTCTTCAGGTCCAATTTGCGACCTCCTGGTCCCTCCTGGACCCCAGCAGCGTCCAAAAACGCCAAACGCACGATTTGCAGCTAGCAAGGCTTGTTGGCATTCTTTCGGCGGGAAAATACTTCTGCACGACTCTCCACGGCAAGAGGGATCCGTCCACCAAAGGAGAAGTCTCTAGCCCTTTTCGTTCCTGCAGAAACCTCAGCTTCTTCTGTCCAGTCGAAGCTTCTTTGCACCCGCAGCTGGCATTTCCTGGGCATCTGCCCATCTCCGACTTGCTTGTGACTTTTGGACTTGGTCCCCTTGTTCCACAGGTACCCTAGATTGGAAATCCACAGTTGTTGCATTGCTGGTTTGTGTCTTTCCTGCATTATTCCTCTAACACGACTACTTTGTCCTTAGGGGAACTTTAGTGCACTTTGCACTCCCTTTTCAGGGTCTTGGGGAGGGTTATTTTGCTAACTCTCACTATTTTCTAATAGTCCCAGCGACCCTCTACAAGGTCACATAGGTTTGGGGTCCATTCGTGGTTCGCATTCCACTTTTGGAGTATATGGTTTGTGTTGCCCCTATCCCTATGTTTCCCCATTGCATCCTATTGTAACTATACATTGTTTGCACTGTTTTCTAAGACTATACTGCATATTTTTGCTATTGTGTATATATATCTTGTGTATATTTCCTATCCTCTCACTGAGGGTACACTCTAAGATACTTTGGCATATTGTCATAAAAATAAAGTACCTTTATTTTTAGTATAACTGTGTATTGTGTTTTCTTATGATATTGTGCATATGACACTAAGTGGTACTGTAGTAGCTTCACACGTCTCCTAGTTCAGCCTAAGCTGCTCTGCTAAGCTACCATTATCTATCAGCCTAAGCTACTAGACACCCTATACACTAATAAGGGATAACTGGGCCTGGTGCAAGGTGCAAGTACCCCTTGGTACTCACTACAAGCCAGTCCAGCCTCCTACATTGGTTGTGCAGTGGTGGGATAAGTGCTTGAGACTACTTACCACTCTTGTCATTGTACTTTTCATAAGAGAAAAATATACAAAACAAGGTCAGTGTATATACACATAGCCAAAAAGTTTTGCATTTCCTCTTTTCACTCTTTTCTAAGTGCTGAAAAGTACTTCTAAACTTTGAAAAAGTTCTTAAAAGTTTACAAAGTTTTTTTCTGTCTTTCCAAAAAAGTTCTGAAAACTTTTTTCTCTTTTTCTATCACTTTAACTCTCTCTAAAAAATGTCTGGCACAGGCCAAACTGTTGATCTGTCCAAACTTGCATATGACAACCTTAGCTGGAAAAGAGCAAGGAGTCTCTGTATAGAGAGAGGTTTGAGTGTAGGGAAGAATCCTTCCTTGGAACTGTTACTTAACATGCTTAGAGAACAGGATAAGGCCATAGGTGCCCCATCTGTTGAAAAAGTACCTAATAGTTCTTAATCTGATTCAGGGACTCCCCCAGGAAAAGATTCAGGAAAGAAACTTCCTAGCCTGCCCATTACTAGACAATCTAGCATAGATGGTAATGATGATGAGCCACACCAAATAAATAGTGTTGTCTCACATCATAGCAAAAGCATTTATTCTCACCATACTGGTAGTAATGTTTCTGTAAACCAAGCTGTTAGGGTGGCTTCTGTAAGGGACAGGTATCCTTCTGGTCATTCCCATCATAGCTCTGTTTCTAGAAATGTCCCTCCCACCAACCCTGATGACAGAATGTTAGAGAGGGAACTCAATAAGTTGAGGGTGGAACAAACCAGACTGAAGCTTAAAAAGCAACAGCTGGATTTGGATAGACAGTCTTTTGAATTAGAGAAGGAAAGACAGAAGTTGGGTTTAGATACCCATGGTGGCAGCAGCAGTATTCCCCATAGTCATCCTGCAAAAGAGCATGATTCCAGGAATCTGCACAAGATAGTTCCCCCTTATAAGGAGGGGGATGACATTAACAAGTGGTTTGCTGCACTTGAGAGGGCCTGTGTTGTACAGGATGTCCCTCAAAGGCAGTGGGCTGCTATCCTATGGCTATCATTTAGTGGAAAAGGTAGGGATAGGCTCCTTACTGTGAAAGAAAATGATGCTAATAATTTCCAAGTTCTTAAGAATGCACTCCTGGATGGTTATGGCTTAACCACTGAACAGTACAGGATAAAGTTCAGAGAGACCAAAAAGGAGTCTTCACAAGACTGGGTTGATTTCATTGACCATTCAGTGAAGGCCTTGGAGGGGTGGTTACATGGCAGTAAAGTTACTGATTATGAAAGCCTGTATAACACAATCCTGAGAGAGCATATACTTAATAATTGTGTGTCTGATTTGTTGCACCAGTACCTGGTAGACTCTGATCTGACCTCTCCCCAAGAATTGGGAAAGAAGGCAGACAAATGGGTCAGAACAAGGGTGAACAGAAAAGTTCATACAGGGGGTGACAAAGATGGCAATAAGAAGAAAGATGGTGAAAAATCTCAAGATAAGCATGGGGATAAGGGTAAAACCAAAGATCCCACTTCAAATCTTAAACACTCTTCAGAGGGTGGGGATAAAACAAATTCTTCCTCTTCTTCCCAACCTGCACACATTAAAAAGCCTTGGTGCTTTGTGTGTAAAAATAGAGGCCATAGGCCAGGGGATAAGTCCTGTCCAGGTAAACCCCCTGAGCCTACCACCACTAATACATCAAGCTCTAGTGCCCCTAGCAGTAGTGGTACTAGTGGTGGGACTGCTGGCAACAGTCAAGCAAAGGGTGTAGTTGGGTTCACTTATGGGTCCATAGTGGAAACTGATGTCATCAGTCCCAAGACAGTTTCTGTCACACCTAGTGGCACTGGCCTTGCCACACTGGCTGCTTGTCCCCTTACAATGGATAAGTACAGGCAGACAGTTTCAATAAATGGTGTTGAGGCCTTGGCCTACAGGGACACAGGTGCCAGTTTCACTTTGGTGACTGAAAACCTAGTGCACCCTGATCAACACATCATTGGACAACAGTATAAGATTATTGATGTCCATAACTCCACTAAGTTTCTTCCCTTAGCTATAATTCAGTTTAGTTGGGGTGGAGTTACTGGCCCTAAGCAGGTGGTGGTATCACCTAGCTTGCCTGTAGATTGTCTCTTAGGTAATGACCTAGAGGCCTCAGGTTGGGCTGATGTAGAGTTTTATGCCCATGCAGCCATGCTGGGCATCCCTGAGGAATTGTTCCCTCTCATTTCTACTGAAATGAAAAAGCAAAGGAGAGAAGGCCTGAAAACTCAGGATCCCTCTCCATCAACAGGTAAAAAGGGTATCACAGTATCCCCTAACCACCCTACCATTCAGGATACCATTCCTGTGGTGGGAGAAACCTCTCCTGGGGTGGCACCTGTTCCAAGGGAATCATCAGCTGGCAAAGCTGGACTCCCTGAGGTAGAAGTACCTCTCTGTGGGATAACTAACATTGGTGACAAAAAGAGCACCATTTTAGTTAACATGGAGCATCCCTCCAACCCTCCCAGAGAAATTTTAGTGCAGAAACCCTGCACTGCCTCACAACACTTAGGACAGCATCCCTGCCCTAGTGTGGAGCTCATAGGACAGCATCCCTGCCCTGCTCCAACTCAAGAGAAACAGCATCCCTGTTCTCTCTTCCAGCCAAATGGACAAAGTTTTTGCCCAGCTATGGCTTTATTGAGACAGCATCCCTGTCTGGCATTTCCATCACTACAAATAGGTTCAGTGGACAATTCCCACTGCTCTGAACTAAAACTTACTGATAGAAACTCTGAAAATACATCTTCACATTGTTGCTTAGCTAAAAAACTTCAAACAGGGTGGTTTACATCCCCACAGGGAAGTAACCATATAGTGGATGATAAAGGGAGTAACCAGTCTATTGCAGAGCTACTCTCTACTTATCACCACTTAGACAATAAAGTCTCAACTGGCCAAGGTTAGCCTTATTGTCCTTCGTTTGGGGGGGGGGTGTGTGAGAAGGTAGCCTCTTTCTAGCCTTGTTACCCCCACTTTTGGCCTGTTTGTGAGTGTATGTCAGGGTGTTTGTCACTGTTTTCACTGTCTCACTGGGATCCTGATAGCCAGGCCTCAGTGCTCATAGTGAAAACACTATGGCCCTCATTCTGACCTTGGCGGTCTTTTCGCAAGACCGCCGAGTTACCGCCGCGGTAAAGACCGCCGACCGCGGCGGTATGCCGCTGCGCGTATTCCGACCGCTGGGAGCGTTCCGCCGGAATACCGCCAGCAGCCACACTGGCGGTCGGCGGGAAAGTGGAGACTGGTCAACCTCCACCGCCACGCCAGCAGAACACCGCCCCCAGAATTACGACCCACATTTCTGTGTGGCGGTCTTCTGTTGGCGGTGTTCTGTTGGCGGTCACGTCCCTATGGCTCCCGTCGCCTCCCGGAGGACCAACGCACAAGGTAAGTTGATCGTCCGTGAGGGGAGGGGGTGGGGGGGTGTTGTGTGATGTGTGCGTGCATGGGGGTGTGCGTGTGAGTGTGTAGAGGGGGTGTGTGAGCGCGTGCATGCGGGCGGGGAGTGCTGCTGTGCCTATGGGCGATGTGTGTAGTTCGGCGGGTGCGCATGTCGGCATGTATGTGTGCGGGTATGTGTCCCCGTTGTGTATGTGTGTGTGTAGGGGGTGTGTATATGTGCATGTTGGGGGTGTGTGCATGTCGGGGTGCGTGTATGTGCATGTCGGGGTGGGGGTGGGAGGGGGTTCGTACCACCTCTGGGGGGTGGCAGGGGGGTGGAGGGTGTGGGGGGAGGACTCGGGGGGGCAGTGGGGGGTGGGGGAGACCCCTATCAGTGCCAGGGAAGGAATTCCCTGGCCCCGATAGTGCCTACCGCCATGGTTCGCATGGCGGTTCCCGAACGCCAGAAACCGCGGCGGTAAGCAGGGTCATGATACCGTTGGTGGTCTTGGGTCGACCGCCGGACCGGAGTGCGCAGACTCCAGCCCGTCGGTCATGACCGCCGTGGCTGTCGGAGTGGGGAAGTGGCGGTCGGTCGCGGCGGTCGCGGCGGTGACCGCCGCGGTCAGAATGCCATTTTTAATACCGCCGGCCTGTTCGCGGTCCGACCGCCGCCTCTCCGCCGACCGCCAGGGTCAGAATGAGGGCCTATGTTTTCAGTATGTTTGTTATGTGTCACTGGGATCCTGCTGGTCAGGACCCCAGTGCTCATAGGTTTGTGGCCTATATGTATGTGTCACTGGGACCCTGTCACACAGGGCCCCAGTGCTCATAGGTGTGCATGTATATGTTCCCTGTGTGGTGCCTAACTGTCTCACTGAGGCTCTGCTAACCAGAACCTCAGTGGTTATGCTCTCTCATTACTTTCAAATTGTCACTAACAGGCTAGTGACCATTTTTACCAATTTTCATTGGCTTACTGGAACACCCCTATAATTCCCTAGTATATGGTACTGAGGTACCCAGGGTATTGGGGTTCCAGGAGATCCCTATGGGCTGCAGCATTTCTTTTGCCACCCATAGGGAGCTCTGACAATTCTTACACAGGCCTGCCACTGCAGCCTGAGTGAAATAACGTCCACGTTATTTCACAGCCATTTTACACTGCACTTAAGTAACTTATAAGTCACCTATATGTCTAACCTTTACCTGGTAAAGGTTAGGTTGCAAAGTTACTTAGTGTGAGGGTACCCTGGCACTAGCCAAGGTGCCCCCACATTGTTCAGAGCCAATTCCTTGAACTTTGTGAGTGCGGGGACACCATTACACGCGTGCACTACATATAGGTCACTACCTATATGTAGCTTCACCATGGTAACTCCGAATATGGCCATGTAACAGGTCTATGATCATGGAATTGCCCCCTCTATGCCATCCTGGCATAGTTGGCACAATCCCATGATCCCAGTGGTCTGTAGCACAGACCCTGGTACTGCCAAACTGCCCTTCCTGGGGTTTCACTGCAGCTGCTGCTGCTGCCAACCCCTCAGACAGGCAGCTGCCCTCCTGGGGTCCAGCCAGGCCTGGCCCAGGATGGCAGAACAAAGAACTTCCTCTGAGAGAGGGTGTGACACCCTCTCCCTTTGGAAAATGGTGTGAAGGCAGGGGAGGAGTAGCCTCCCCCAGCCTCTGGAAATGCTTTCTTGGGCACAGATGTGCCCAATTCTGCATAAGCCAGTCTACACCGGTTCAGGGACCCCTTAGCCCCTGCTCTGGCGCGAAACTGGACAAAGGAAAGGGGAGTGACCACTCCCCTGACCTGCACCTCCCCTGGGAGGTGTCCAGAGCTCCTCCAGTGTGCTCCAGACCTCTGCCATCTTGGAAACAGAGGTGCTGCTGGCACACTGGACTGCTCTGAGTGGCCAGTGCCACCAGGTGACGTCAGAGACTCCTGCTGATAGGCTCCTTCAGGTGTTAGTAGCCTATCCTCTCTCCTAGGTAGCCAAACCCTCTTTTCTGGCTATTTAGGGTCTCTGTCTCTGGGGAAACTTTAGATAACGAATGCAAGAGCTCATCCGAGTTCCTCTGCATCTCCCTCTTCACCTTCTGATAAGGAATCGACTGCTGACCGCGCTGGAAGCCTGCAAACCTGCAACATAGTAGCAAAGACGACTACTGCAACTCTGTAACGCTGATCCTGCCGCCTTCTCGACTGTTTTCCTGCTTGTGCATGCTGTGGGGGTAGCCTGCCTCCTCTCTGCACCAGAAGCTCCGAAGAAATCTCCCGTGGGTCGACGGAATCTTCCCCCTGCAACCGCAGGCACCAAAAAGCTGCATTACCGGTCCCTTGGGTCTCCTCTCAGGACGACGAGCGAGGTCCCTCGAATCCAGCGACTCTGTCCAAGTGACCCCCACAGTCCAGTGACTCTTCAGCCCAAGTTTGGTGGAGGTAAGTCCTTGCCTCACCTCGCTGGGCTGCATTGCTGGGAACCGCGACTTTGCAGCTACTCCGGCCCCTGTGCACTTCCGGCGGAAATCCTTTGTGCACAGCCAAGCCTGGGTCCACGGCACTCTAACCTGCATTGCACGACTTTCTAAGTTGGTCTCCGGCGACGGGGGACTCCTTTGTGCAACTTCGGCAAGCACAGTTTCACGCATCCTCGTAGTGCCTGTTTCTGACACTTCTCCGGGTGCTACCTGCTTTAGTGAGGGCTCTTTGTCTTGCTCGACGTCCCCTCTCTCTTCAGGTCCAATTTGCGACCTCCTGGTCCCTCCTGGGCCCCAGCAGCGTCCAAAAACGCCAAATGCATGATTTGCAGCTAGCAAGGCTTGTTGGCGTTCTTTCGGCGGGAAAACACTTCTGCACGACTCTCCACGGCGAGAGGAATCCGTCCACCAAAGGAGAAGTCTCTAGCCCTTTTCGTTCCTGCAGAAACCTCAGCTTCTTCTGTCCAGTCGAAGCTTCTTTGCACCCTCAGCTGGCATTTCCTGGGCATCTGCCCATCTCCGACTTGCTTGTGACTTTTGGACTTGGTCCCCTTGTTCCACAGGTACCCTAGATTGGAAATCCACAGTTGTTGCATTGCTGGTTTGTGTCTTTCCTGCATTATTCCTCTAACACGACTACTTTGTCCTTAGGGGAACTTTAGTGCACTTTGCACTCACTTTTCAGGGTCTTGGGGAGGGTTATTTTGCTAACTCTCACTATTTTCTAATAGTCCCAGCGACCCTCTACAAGGTCACATAGGTTTGGGGTCCATTCGTGGTTCGCATTCCACTTTTGGAGTATATGGTTTGTGTTGCCCCTATCCCTATGTTTCCCCATTGCATCCTATTGTAACTATACATTGTTTGCACTGTTTTCTAAGACTATACTGCATATTTTTGCTATTGTGTTTATATATCTTGTGTATATTTCCTATCCTCTCACTGAGGGTACACTCTAAGATACTTTGGCATATTGTCATAAAAATAAAGTACCTTTATTTTTAGTATAACTGTGTATTGTGTTTTCTTATGATATTGTGCATATGACACTAAGTGGTACTGTAGTAGCTTCACACGTCTCCTAGTTCAGCCTAAGCTGCTCTGCTAAGCTACCATTATCTATCAGCCTAAGCTGCTAGACACCCTATACACTAATAAGGGATAACTGGGCCTGGTGCAAGGTGCAAGTACCCCTTGGTACTCACTACAAGCCAGTCCAGCCTCCTACACTACTTGGACAAGGGTGTATACCTCTGCCAACTAGAGACCCCATTTATAACAGCATGTTTAATTCCCCCAGAGGTATGGTACCATAGTTCAACCAACAAAAATCTAGCAAAGACAGCTCTTAAGGGAGCAGTGAAGAAATATAAAAACACTACATAAAAATCACTGCATGACATTTATGGTATACATTGTATTAAGGAATCTACTAAATTACTTCAAATAGATCCATATTTGACAATCATAATTGAATATAGAATGTTCAGAATCTTTAGCAACATAAAATCAAACGGCTTCCCCTTAAGATCTTGCACTATAAGCTGGGATGCCTGAACTACCAGAAGCTTGCCTGTTTGATGTACTTGCCCTTCTAAAGTATCATTTATTCAAATATTTGAAAAAAATATGTTCATACCGAAAATGGCAACCAATACCATGCAAGCTTTAAATGAGCTGTCTTCCCTTCTACAACAAACAATTACTATCCTATTGTCTATCTCTGAAGAGCCACCAGAAATCATAAGTACGTGCCACATATTCCAATTAATATGTTCATGTGCAAAGGAAGCTCAACTGAATCATCATCTTTCTGGGCCTGATTCACAAAGGGCCTCCACACTCATTGTGGAGGCCCCACAGTCGTGGGGGGAGTCTCTGCACTCAAGACTAAGGGGTTATTACAACCTCGGCGGTCTTTTAACAAGACCGCTGAGGGACCGCCGTGCGGAAGACCATCAGTAGTGGCGGTTTGCCGCTCGGCGTATTATGACTGTTGGCTGCTCTCCATCCTTTTTACGACGGAGAGCCGCCAACAGCCATACTGGTGGGCAGAGGGGAAGTGGAGGTTGCTCCACCGCCACGCCAACAGAACACCGCCCAGCGAATCATATCCTGTGATTCGGCGCGGCGGTGTTCTCTTGGCGGTGTGGTGTCGGCGGAGCAGCCCCCATGGCTCCTGTCCCCTTCCGGAGGATCGACGGACAAGGTAAGTCGATCGTCCGTTAGGGGAGGGGGGTGGGGGGGTGTTGTGTGTTGTGTGGGTGCATGGGGGTGTGCGTCTGTGTATGTAGGGGGGGTGAGTGTGTGTATGCTTGCGGGTGTGTTGCGTGTTTTGGGAATGAGTGCGTGTATGTCTGTATGGATGTGTGCGTGTATGTCTGTATATGTGTGTGCGTGTCTGACTGAGTGTGTGGATGTAGGCATGTATGTTGGTGTGTGTGCGTGTATGTGTGTTGGTGGTGCCTGCGTGCGTGTCGTGTGTGTGAGTTATGTGATGTTGGGGGTCAGGGTGGGGAGGGGGGCCCTGCCACCTTTTGGGGGTGGCAGGGGTGGTGGGGGTGTAGGGGATGGAGTCAGGGTGGGGGTGGGGGGTGGGGGAGACCCCTATCAGTGCCAGGGAAGGAATTCCCTGGCACTGATAGGGCTTACCGCCATGGATTTCATGGCGGTTCCTACCGCTGGAAATCCACGGCGGTAAGCCGGGTCGAAATACCGGCGGCGGTATTGTGACGGCCGCTGGGCTGGAGACCCAGGTCTCCAGCCCAGTGGTCGTCTCCGCCCTGGCGGGCGGAACAGTGAAGCGGCGGATGACTATGGCGGTAACCACCATGGTCATAATACTCAAAACAAAGACCGCCAGCCTGTTGGCGGTCTTAACCCCGCTTTAACACCGTCCGCCAGGGTTGTAATGACCCCCTAAATCTACTCAATGAAAAATGTCATCATGGAGATTTCACCATGAGTGCGGATAATCACCCATGACTGCGGGCCTCTGCCAGGAGTCCAGAGGCCCTTAGTGAATCATGCCCCCTGTGTTTTAAGCAAGTGTAATCTCAGAGGATAATGATTCTCAAATGCCTTGCTTGCACATGATAGTATCAGGAGCAATGAGGTGAAACTTAATCATAGTTCACCAACATATCTGGTGTGTAAAAGTAGGATTTCCCTGTTGGCATGATCTAAACATTGTGATTCACTGGTCAAAATTGAGAAGGGCAGGGAAGAGAAGGAGGAATTTGCCATGAATGGAAATGCAATTCACAGTACACACCTAAAAGCTTGGAAGTCACATGTACTGCTGATTGAGAAAAGATTACACACATACTTCAGCATAAGGAAATGACATCTTCCTAACTGTGAATTAAGGCAAACCACAGACAGTCTACAAATGAGGATTGACATAAGTGGAACTCACACAAGCAGAACAAAAACAGGATATGGATGGTTAGAGGATAGGTGAAGTATTTCCACTGCCAACCTATATTCAAGTTAGATTTGGAAAATAGTTTCTTATTCATTGAAAAATGAAAAGCACAAGTGACAGTGATGGAATTTGAGATGGCCAGGTAGTCGCTGATGTCCCCTGGAGCCCCCCCCCAAACTCTGCCTTCCTCAACATACCCAGGTCAAATGATAAAGCCCCATTCTAGTTATTTTTTAAGTTAAAGGTCATGAGAAACCTGGCGTATTTATTACACATAGACACAAAACTCCTTTTTAACATATTTGCACAGTTACCCACAATAATTGCATCTTGTTTACAGAATTGAGATCTAGCCTTAACAGAGGCTCTATTACACAGTCGTTAGCTAATCACACCTAGGTTTGTTCCTGTACAACCAAAAAAACACAACCATTCTGAGTGACGTAAATATTTGTTCTAGGATCCTTCCTCTTAAAAACCCTTCATCCATAAAGGACAACAGATGGCTCCCTCCTTTTTGAAGACTCCCACAAACGTCCCTCCCATACCGAGAGTTCTGGTGCAGGGGGCCTGGCTGCCCTTAGGATACCTCCCTTGGGCACCCCCTACACCTACAGTCCTCATCCCCCAAGCGCCTCTGCTAGCTGGCACTAACTGTGCCTGCAAATGTATCTTCCAGATAAGGACCGAGTGTCAGCGACAGCCCCCAATCCCAGCACTATTGCAACCTCCTTTCGACTTGCTGCCAGCACCCCTTGGAGGGTCCAGTGGCACCACTGTTATTTTGATATAAAAGGATGCCATATACGGATCCTAAATGTCTCCACTAATCATGACCTCACACACCAATAAACATAAATACACAATACCATTACAACCTCCAAGAATAAAAAGGTTTTAGAAATGACATAAAACAAGCACAATGACTCCCGAAAAGGAAAAGGTGAATAACCATACATCTATCCCATACGCTATAACCCACATTCAAGCTCATCCCCCACCACTACTTGCTCTGGAAGTGGCGGGTGTAAAAAATAGAACGCATTCCTGTGTCAATTATGAAGTGATGGAGGTGGGGAAGCAGGAAAGACTGCGTTGATGCATTACCGACGTAGAACAGGAACCAAAGAGACCCGCTCGCTGCTGATTGGTGGCTCTTAAGTTTAAATGGTGAGGCCGACTTTGTTAGGTAAGACCCAAACATCACCAAAGCCAAAGGCGGCTAATGCCATAACCCCGGTTCAGGCCCTGGCTCCCTGCCAAACTCGAGGCTCCTCGAAGCTGGGGAAGCCTCTACAATTTCTTCAAAATCTTCAGTGCCCATGTTTTTGAATTGCTGGTTTAGATATAAAATTGTAGCTGTTCTATACATTTCTAGGATATTTTACTCGCGTTCAAAGAAAGAAATACTATTATGTATAGTAACTGACACCACCCTGCTGTTTCGTTACACATACATAGAGCTACTTGACTCTCACTGCATGGATGAGACGATGAGATATGGAAATGATGAAAATGGTGTAATTGTTGATGTTTGTTTGGGAGAGGCCTGATTTTAAATGAGGACTGTATGCCTAAACTGGCGCTGCCATAGTTTATGAGATTACTCACAGTGGAAGGATTTCGAAAAGGAGGAAAGGCAGATATCTCTGTCTTACCCGACTCTGTCTGCACTTGGCAGCCTGCATATGGATGTCACCAAGAGCTTGATATATAGCGACGAATTGCCCGCGTCAGCAAAACCCTGTATCTCAAACACAATGACACTCGGCTACACAACTTGATCAATGACACGGAAAAAGCTTTTACTTATGATTTAAAAGTGTCATGTGGTAAAGATTATGGACTGGATATCTGTAAGCAAAACAACGTTAAATTTTGAAGTGCAGTCTTGTCTGACAAAGACACTGGAGCAAACATGGCCCTAAAACTATACAAACTTTAAAACATTTTGCTTACTTTGAAGACCGTAACATCCCTCACTGGTAGAGAGTTGATCACCTCTTCAAAAGTCATTAAACATTACCTAATCCAATTACAAACCTGAACTGACCTGAACTTCGATATTGATTTAGCATCAGTAAAAATACAAGGGAGCAGCTTAATGCATCCGTTACTCAAAGATTGATATTTATGAATCATGTGTCAAGCTTTACAGATCAAGGCTTTCTTTTAAGTAAAGAGCCTGACACATTAAGTATGTGGAAAAATAAAAATACCAAAATTAGGCATCCTTCCTGAAGCATAATGGAAGTCGTTAATAAACGCTCGTAAAGCGGGGAAAGCTATAAAAGGAGCAGGATCTGGCAGGCAGCGAGTGATGTCCACACACTTGATGTGATTGACGATGAATAATGCATGCGGAATTAGCGATCATGTGGAATTGTACTGCTTTGATAATATGGGCGCAGAAGTGAACCTGTCAGAGAAAGTACTAAGGTACTATTACAAAGTCGTATAGAAGTGAAAGGGTAAACGGCAGCAAAGTGCCAGAGGGCTCAAATGGGTATGTAGTGCCTTGAGGTGTCTCGCAACGCTTGGGCAGAAGTTTACATTTGCCCCAAGTCGGTAATAGGCACAACCTGCTATCCATCTCTGCTGCAAGGGATCCTTAGATTGAGTGGATGTCTCAGAACAATAACTAATTGAGGAAACTTCGGGAAAAAGAAATCAGCAACAAAATTGCTTCGAGCGGTATCATGAAGAGCTGCAGTGGCTCAAAGCAGAACCCGGAATCAGTCTTTTTCACGTTGAAGATATTGAAAGTTCATATGTATTACTCGGAGATTCTCCGATTCAGTGCAATAACTTTATACAGAACAAGTCGGAAGAATGAGGGGAACTCTCTGCCCCTTAAATCCAACTTGTGCGCTCCGTTTCATGCTTAATTCGTGGCATGACTCTGAAGCCTTATTGTGAGGGACTGTGCTTTCTGCGGGCAGAGCTGAGTACACATTTAATCGCGTTCACTCTATAAAGCATACACTTTTAACTCAGATTTTCTCTAAGTCTTATTGTAACATATGCAGGTAGCAAATCTCTGAAACAGAGAGAGGGTGCTGCTGCTCATGGCTTCTGTGCTGTGCTTTCTGCATTTCATGCATTTTACTCAGCGAAAATATAAGTTATTTTATGCATGTGAGACAGTGCAAACATAAAAAAACAGTGTTCAGCTCTGCTCTGAAACAATACTAGTGGTGTTAAAATATAAGATAAGATTCATTTAATTTAGAGCCTGATTTAGTGTTTGACGGATGGATTAATGTCTGTCACTGAAACAGAATAATGTACTCTTTTGCCTTACACGACATTCCATCCACCAAATTTGGAGATCTTCGCAGGCCCTACGGACCTTGCTCTACATTGATAGGAAACGCTTTTATCAGTGTTTAAACTGAGCCTGAGGTCGCCAGTGGGGGATACTGGGGCTTATTTTTGAGGACTGGCATTTATTTTTCAGTATTAGATTACTTATCGAGCACAAAGAGGGAAAGTAAACATATTGGAAAGACGAAGGAATCACAACGGCAAAACGGCTTCAAAAGGGAAAAGCAGGAACCTGCAAAACTGAGGAATCGGAAAGGGCATATTTAAGTGCCCCTATTTACAAGGACGTGTAACACCACTTTTATGTGGCATTATGCCTCCTTGTAAATATGGGCCCCTCTGACGCAATTTTCGGGGTAAGGGGGGCGTGCAATGGATGATTGTTTACGTGCAAGAAGGGCCACCTTCCTGCCCATAAACAATCATTCCAAAATTACGCTTTGGTACCTCTATGCGTGCTGCTTTTTGCAGCACACAGAGAAGTGCCAAATCTCCATTAAAGATTGTTTATGTGCAGGAAGGGACACGTTCCTGCACATAAACAATCTATCCCCTCAACACAGATACTCTTACACTATGGTGCAAGGATACCTACGTTGGCGTTATGCAGCTTCATTATGCGCCAGCGCAGTTTGAAACGCAGTGCTGTGCCGTATTCCTGTTAATACGGCGGATCCCTGTGTTTCAAAAGTGGTGTGGCGCGGCGCTGCTATTTTTGGCGTAGCACCGTGCTACTCTGCTTTAGCATAAATCTGGGTCAAAATTTGTAGGATCCTAGAAGGGAATATCGTTTTTCACATCAATCACATGCATTATATTAAGATTAACCTTAATGTCAATGCATTATTTCTTCCCCTTCAAAAAAAGTGAACACTTTCATGAGGTAGAATATATAACTGAAGCCCATACTGCATAAAATGCGACAATCATATCATCGACATGAAGTATCCTCTATATCGTACCAACATGCGAGCATGCAGTGGCACCAATTCTAGGAAATTGTCTAGTGTGAGCAACGTTAATACTCTTCCCTTCACATGTACTAGATATACAAGACACCACAAGGCCAGCCCCACACAGGAAAATTGAATTCAGCAGTTAACATAGTCAACATTTAGGTTTGATTGAAAACACTAGCTATTATTTTGGCACTCAGTGATGTTTCTGCTTTCTGCTCCAACAGTGCAAAACCCATTTTACCACTTACTATAAATGGGGTCGAGAGGCAGTAGGAAACACAGATAGGAACTTTACACCATGGAACAAGAATGTTTCACAGAAATTACATACACTAGCCATACATGTGCACATAATGCAAAGGGAATACAGATATGTAGGAAAGTGGGTTATTAGTAGGTGTAGCTATTCACATTCAGCTAGTAATACCACAATCACTAATAGGTCCTGCCAAATCTCTGTAAATTAATTCTTGCTCAACAATTGGGCCCCTGACAAATGAGTAGTCAGGCTTACCCTAAGAGACAGGCATGTGTAATGCATTTAATACCAACCAAACAGTGAAATAAGTGGAAGACATCACAAAATAATAATCCAACACAAATTTATACGAATCAAAAATGTTATTGTCTTTAAAATGACACCAAAACAACAAAAATCCAATGTAGGGAACCGGAGAAATGGATCTCTAGAGATTTAGGTAAGTGGACCTGGACAAAGCTATAAGTTTATGACTGCGATAAAGCACAGGCCATGCACAAGACTAAGGCCCTCATTACAAGTATGGCGGTCTCATGACCCCATTATGATGGTGGCAGACCGCCGACACCGCCAGGCTGCAACCAGCCTGCAGCCTGGCGGTCGGTGGTTGTAATCTGCCAGGGCAGAGATGCAAGCAGCACTGCCCTAGGGATTACGAGTCCACATCCGTCAGCCTTACCATGGCAGTAAACACTGCCATGGAAAGGCTGGCAGAATGGGGGTGTCGGGGTCACTGGGGGCCCCTGCACTGCCCATGCACTTGGCATGGATGGTGCAGGGCCACACATGCACAGCCCTATCATGCATTTCACTGCCCGAATTACGGGCAGTGAAATACGCAATGGGTGCTGTTGCACCCGACGCATCACAACATTGCCGCTGGCATCAATGTTGTGGTGACTGTTTCACTGGGCCAACGGGAGAAATCGCTGTTTTTGCCGGCTGGCCCAGTGGAATACTCCTAATATGGCGGGCAAAAGACCTCCAGGACTGGCGGTCTTTTGCCTGTAGCGGCTTCGGCGGACCTAGAAAACAACCGCCAAGGTTGTAATGAGGCCCTAAGTTTGGCCCACTGAGTATTGTAACTCATGTTCTTGGTGCTCAGTCTGTGTGACATTGCTTTGCAAGGCTTTGCATTGTCCATTGTCAGTTCTGATGAGTTGTAGGGGCTGGGATGCAAGGTCTTGCATCGAGTCTCATCACGCTGTGTTGGTTCTGATGAAGCTGTGTGGAGAGGCTTTGCATTGACTTGCGTCAGTTCTGTTGAAGCTGTGTGATGAGGATTAGTGTCGACTCATGTCAGTTCTGTTGAAGCTGGCAGCTGAGTGGCTAAGCTTTGCAAGGCTTCACACATGTCTCACGTCAGAACCTATGAAGCTGACAGCTGTTTCTTTGGTTCTTTGGGAAGATAAAGGTCATTTAGCATTAGCCATGGGTCCAGAGGATCTGGGTTGCCACTTGGCGGCTAGGACTCAATCTGCCACAATCCCTCAATCCCCCACAAAGCACTTGCGCAGTCCAGGACAAGTCCAGTCACAACTGATCAGCTGGGATGTCCTCACTTTGTCCCTGCACCTAGGGAAACCCAGCAAACTTATACATTTTTGAAAACTAGACACCTAGAGGAATCCAGGGTGGGGTGACTTGTGTGGCACTCACCAGGTTGTTTTTCTAGAACCCCTTTGCAAACCTCAAACTTTGACTAACAAACACATTCTTCCCACATTTCTGTGATGGAAAGTTGAGGAATCTGCACAGAGCTGCTGACTTCCTTTTACCCAGCACTCTACTATGTTCTGATGAAAATGGTACCTCACTTTTTTGTGTAGGCCAGGTGCCCGTGACAGGAAACAGCCCAAAACACAACATGGAACCATCACATTTATCCACAGAAAACTGACCAGTTTTTTGCAAAGTGGATAGCTGTGGTTTTGGGGCCATACCTCAGCTGTCACCTAGGGAAACCTAGTAAACCTGTACATTTGTACAAATTAGACACCTAGGGAAATCCAGTGTGGGGTGACTTGTGTGGCTTTCACAAGGTTGTTTTACTCAGAATCCCTTACAAACCTCAATCTTTGACTAAAAAAACACATTCTCCTCATATTTCTTTGATAGAAAGTTCTGGAATCTGCACAGAGCCACAGACATACTTCCACCCAGTATTCTCTTAAGTCTTGGTATGAAAATAGTACCTCACTTGTGTGGGTAGGCCTAGTGCCTGTGACAGGAAATGGCACAAAATGTAACATGAATACATAAACATTTTCCAAGCAAAATTGACCTGTTGCTTGCAAAGCGATTAGCTGTCGTTTTTGGGCACTAACTCACCTGGCATCTATTGAAAACTAGCAAACCTTCACATTTTTTAAAACAAAACACCCAGAGGAATCCAGGATGGGTGACTTGTGTGGCTCTCACCTGGTTATGTTACCAAGAATATCTTTCAAGCCTCAAAATGTGTCTAAAAAGACCCATACTCCTCACATTTCTGTGATAAAAAGTTCTGGAATCTGAGGGGAGCCACAATTTCCTAACACCCAGTGTTCCTCTCGGTCTCCCAATAAAAATGATAAGTAACAGGTGTAGGTGGGCAAAGTGTCTGTGACAGGGAAGGGCCAAAAACGTAGAAATTGAGGGGAAACCAAAGCAGGTCCAAAAGGACAGTTTTTTTCATACATTTGTAGGCTCACTCTGCTTTGGGCACCCACACAAGTGAGGCAGAGTTTTTATCAGTACAGATGGGGCAATGCTGGGTGGTAGGAATTTTGTGGATTCCTGCAGATTACAGACGTTTCTGTCACAGAAATGTAGGAAAATGCCTGATTTCATGCATGGTTAGAAGTTTGCAGGGCACTGTGTGTGTAATAAAATAGTGTGAGGCACATGTGAAGCACACCAACCTGGACTCCTTGAGATGTTTAGTTTTCACAAGTGTCTGGGTCTAGTAGTTTTTTCCAGGTGGCAGTGTACCCAATTCCAAAAAGTGCAGCCCCTCACCATTGCCAGTGGGACAATATTGGTAGTTAGCTCAGCTCTCTTGGCCCATATGTAAAATCAAAATCCATGTCTTCTTCTTTGCCATTGGGATGAGATGCGTTAGTCCACAAGGCGGCAGATAGATTGTTGTCCCCGTCAGTTGGGGTGGGGGGCACAATGATGCCATGGTGGTGGCCACTTCACACCCGTCTATTTAATAAAAAATGCTTCTCTGGTGCCCAGTTGGCATTCTGCCTGTCCAGGGTGGCAGATCAAAGTTAATAATCCTCATGTGACCCCAGGGGGCAGAAAGGCTGTGGCAATTTTTTTTTTTTGAGGGGGGCATTGCCATGCCCAATGTGGGCAACCCCTCCCCTTACACTACCAAAACAAATCCCTGTTGCCTAGTGAGCTTTCTCTCCCTCTCCCCAGGGAGCTCAGAAAGACTGTGCCATTTATTTTTATTTTTTTGGGGGAGGGGGCATTGAAATTGTCATTCTGTGCAGTCCCCACCTCAAGATGAATAAAACAAAACCCTGGTGCCTAGTGGGATTTCTGCCCCCCCACCCCGGAGCATATTGAGGACTAGTGCCCCCATCTGCCCCACTGGGAGAAAGAAAGATTGTGCTCATTTTTTGGGGAGGAGGAGTGGGAGTATTGCACTGCCTATTCTAGGCAGCCCCCACCCCTAAATGAATTTAAAAAATCTCTGGTTCCTAGTGGGCTTTCAGCCCCCGGGGGGCATATTGGGGGTCTCCCAGCCATCCCACGCACAGAATCAAGTAAGTATTGAAACTATGTTTGTGTGTTTGTACAGCAGCTTTTTTTGCCATATTAAAGTCTATGCCAAAATTCAAAGATAGCCCACAATGGTTAGATATGGCTTGCTTTCAAGCAAACAGGTGGCTGCGTCCTTCTTTATCACATAGAGCACAGAATATTGTGTGGGATGCAATCTCTTGCTCCCTTTATAAACAAGCAAAAGCATGAGGGATGCTGAGATTATTACTAATATTTTCCCAGAGTGAAAAATAAATGAAATTAAAAGACTTTTTGGTCCCAAGTCCATACAATTATGTTTTGTTCCAATCGAAGTACTATGATGAGTGTCGCATTACTACTGCCCAATGGGTGGGCCACTTTCAGGTTATTTTTTTATTGTACACTGTCTGATCGTGGTTCACCAACCGTCCTTTTAAATTGCTCGGCCTTGAGTGAGAAACACAATTTTCAGCATGCTGAATTGTCTTATGCTATATGCCGGAGCTTTGCTGGCAAGACCCCAGATCTGATGGGATAGGCAAAGATCTGCTGAAGTGTAACAGAACTGTGGGTGCCTCTTTTAACTAATGCTTTTAATAACCTTGGTTGTGATCAGTCACACAGCTCCTGGCCTACAGCTACAATTGAACGTACATTTAAAAAGGGTAATTGTACCAAGCTAAAATGCTACTGGCCCATCCCATTTACTGATACATCAGTTAAACATTTTGGTCTAATAATACATTACAGGGTACAGGATTGGGCCAGGAGCAACTACTTTATCATCCTTTGTCGCTATGGCTTTAGAGAGAACCTGGGTGCCGTGGAGCTGTGCTTAAATCTGAACCCTGCTATTGGAAAATAAACCATAGCCAGGCACAGCCCATTGTACTAGCCTACGTGGATCCCTATTCAGCCCTTGACAATGACAAAGTATGCTCTGATGTCCCCAGGATAAAGAATTTAGCAACCCCTGCTCTTTTATATGTTGATGAGGCTGTAGGAATTTTACATATACCTAGGGCCTTACATTGTCTTTTAAGCAGTTTATAGCTCAAACATCTCATGTGGACATACAAAGCCCTACACAACAAAGGACCAGCATAACCGTACAACTGCATACATTTTCACCAGCCCACCAGACATCTGTGATTTGCCTCACTCTCACTCTCATACACAAAAGCAAAGCAGGAGATCACTCATTTTCGTATATCACATGCAAAACATGGCATGACCTCCTTAAGACATCAGAGCCTGCTCCTCACTTTTTGAGTTGGGTAAGAAGCTGAAGACCCGGCTCTTCAAATAAACTCCCCAGGGACCACACACCTATGCACCTTCCCAAGCTTTTGATACCCTCATGTGAGCTAAACAAATCTACATTAACATAACATAACCTAACATAGTATAACATAACAACATAGCATATCATAGTATACCATAACATAACAAAACATTGCCAACCTAGATGCAATGTTATGTTGGGGAAACCTCTAGAGTGCACATAAACTGAAGGGTTTCTTGGCAGTGTGACAACCAGGAGGGAAAGGAGAGAGGGCTCGGGATAATCAAAAGCTTGCTTAAACAGCCCGGTCTCCAAAAGCCTCTTAAACCTCAGAAAATTAGGTTTCCACTTAATTGGGGATGGGTGAAAGGACCAGGCAGGAGAATGCCCGCACCTTTGCTCTCTGTTGCTTAAAATGAGGGATCCTTAATTGGTTGAAAAAAGATCTGAGAGCCTGAGTAGGAACATATCTCTAAATTCTGCTTGCTACACAGGCTACAGGCTGATCATGAATGGATTTGTAAATAATACAAGCTTTTTAAAAAGAGCTTTCAATTTGCCAGCCAGTGAAGCTCCATTAAGGCAGAAGAGATATGCAAATGTCTATGCAGTTTACAGATTGTCCTTGCAGTTGCAGGGAGACCCAAATACAAGGAGTTCACATAGCCCAAGAAGGGCACATTTACTGCTGCAACAGCTGCTTCCTGGGACAAAAGGGTCAATGAACTCTGAGGGACCGCAGGTGTTGGCCCAGGGATCTGAACTCTGATTGAGAATAACCTCCTCAGTCTTATCAATGCTTAGCTTGAGGGACTTAGGGCCAGATGCAGCAAGCAGTTTTGCCCATTCTGTGTCTATGGGAAAATGTGTTCGTACATATGGCCCTTAGTTCCCATACAGGTCCAAACAAACCGAAGAGTAGATGGAAATCTAGTAACTATTTTTTGTAAGCCTCACATAATTGCCTGTGGTCCCAAACAAATGAACATGAGTATCCTACAAGTAGACAAGAACACATTGGAAGAGGATGGAACTGTTTTACCAATTTAGGGGTTTATTTCAACTCTTCTAGAAGCTGGGCATCGAATACTCAGAATCTCTTACTAAGGCTGAGTCAGTCTATGGGCACACTTTCAATCTCCCACAACCAACAGGGGGCATATTGTTAACACCAATGTTGGAAATCTGCAATGTCCAATGTTTCCCTGCAGTTTTATGCAGTTTAGGGTCATTTGGACATACACATTCCTCTGCTCTGCAGGTGGAGGAGAATCACTTTTGCATGTGTCTACTTTCTGCTCCTCATTTTATTTTCCATGAGGAATTCGGGTTCTCTTAGCTAGAGGATTTAACAAAATTGGAACCAATTTCTCAGTAGATATCTTTGACGTGGCATCATTGGTGTGGTTTCCCCTGATCTTTTGCCCTCAGACCTTCTGTTTTTACTGCTTTTGCTATCTTTAGGAATTTGGGCACTGTACCACTGCTAACCAGTCAGTGTTAAAGTGTATGTGTTCTTCACTTAAAACATGAATACATTGGCTTACTCATAAATGGCACATTTCATTTACCTATAAGTTCATACTAAAGTGCAGTACATGTGCCCAAGGCCTGTAAATTGAATGCTACTAGTGGGCCTGCAGTACTGATTGTGCTACCCACTTGAGAAGCCCCTCAAGCATGTGTCAGGCCTGCCACTGTTGACCTTGTGTGTGCAGTGTTAAGCTGCCAAGTCAACTTTACAAGGTAACCTACTTTCCAGGGCCAAGCCTTCCTTTTTAATACAAATATATACACCTTAAGGTGGGCCCTTTACAGCCTATGGGCAGGGTGCAGTGTATTTAAAAAGTGAGACAGGTGTAGGAAAGTACCATCTTGCCTGGCATGTTACCCCCATATTTCACTGTATATATGTTGTTTTAGTTGTATGTGTCACTGGGACCCTGCCAGCCAGGGCCCCAGTGGTCATAAGTCTGCCCTGTATGTGTTACCTGTGTTATGACTAACTGTCTCACTGAGGCTCTGCTAATCAGAACCTCAGTGGTTATGCTCTCTCACTTCTTTCCAAATTGTCACTAACAGGCTAGTGACCAATTTTACCAATTTACATTGGCATACTGGAACGCCCTTATAATTCCCTAGTATATGGTACCTAGGTACCCAGGGTATTGGGGTTCCAGGAGATCCCTATGGGCTGCAGCATTTCTTTTGCCACCCATAGGGAGCTCTGACAATTCTTACACAGGCCTGCCACTGCAGCCTGAGTGAAATAACGTCCACGTTATTTCACAGCCATTTTACACTGCACTTAAGTAACTTTTAAGTCACCTATATGTCTAACCTTTACCTGGTAAAGGTTGGGTGCTAAGTTACTTAGTGTGTGGGCACCCTGGCACTAGCCAAGGTGCCCCCACATTATTCAGGGCCAATTCCCCGGACTTTGTGAGTGCGGGGACACCATTACACGCGTGCACTACACATAGGTCACTACCTATGTGTAGCTTCACAATGGTAACTCCGAATATGGCCATGTAACATGTCTAAGATCATGGAATTACCCCACCAATGCCATCCTGGTATTGGGGAGACAATCCCATGATCCCCCGGGTCTCTAGCACAAACCCGGGTACTGCCAAACTGCCTTTTCAGGGGTTTCACTGCAGCTGCTGCTGCTGCCAACCCCTCAGACAGGTTTCTGCCCTCCTGGGGTCCAGCCAGGCTTGGCCCAGGAAGGCAGAACAAAGGACGTCCTCAGAGAGAGGGTGTTACACCCTCTCCCTTTGGAAAAAGGTGTTAAGGCAGGGGAGGAGTAGCCTCCCCCAGCCTCTGGAAATGCTTTCATGGGCACAGATGGTGCCTATTTCTGCATAAGCCAGTCTACACCGGTTCAGGGATCCCTCAGCCCTGCTCTGGTGCGAAACTGGACAAAGGAAAGGGGAGTGACCACTCCCCTGACCTGCACCTCCCCTGGGAGGTGCCCAGAGCTCCTCCAGTGTGCTCCAGACCTCTGCCATCTTGGAAACAGAGGTGCTGCTGGCACACTGGACTGCTCTGAGTGGCCAGGGCCAGCAGGTGACGTCAGAGACTCCTTCTGATAGGCTCCTTCAGGTGTTGCTAGCCTATCCTCACTCCTAGGTAGCCAAACCTCCTTTTCTGGCTATTTAGGGTCTCTGCTTTGGGGAATTCCTTAGATAACGAAAGCAAGAGCTCATCAGAGTTCCTCTGCATCTTTCTCTTCACCTTCTGCCAAGGAATCGACTGCTGACCGCGCTGGAAGCCTGCAAAACTGCAACAAAGTAGCAAAGACGACTACTGCGACCTTGTAACGCTGATCCTGCCGCCTTCTCGACTGTTTTCCTGGTGGTGCATGCTGTGGGGGTAGACTGCCTCCTCTCTGCACTAGAAGCTCCGAAGAAATCTGCCGTGGGTCGACGGAATCTTCCCCCTGCAACCGCAGGCACCAAAGAACTGCATCACCGGTCCTCTGGGTCTCCTCTCAGCACGACGAGCGAGGTCCCTTGAACTCAGCAACTCTGTCCAAGTGACTCCCACAGTCCAGTGGCTCTTCAGTCCAAGTTTGGTGGAGGTACGTCCTTGCCTTCCCACGCCAGACTGCATTGCTGAGAACCGCGTCTTTTGTAACTACTCCGGCTCCTGTGCACTCACCGAGGATTTCCTTTGTGCACAGCCAAGCCTGGGTCCCCGGCACTCTAACCTGCATTGCACGACCTCCTGAGTTGTCCTGCGGCGGCGTGGGACTCTCTTGTGCAACTTCAGGTGAGCACCGATTCACTCCACTTTGTAGTCCTGTTCCGGCACTTCTGCGGGTGCTGCTTGCTTCTGAGTTGGCTCCTTCTCTTGCTGGGCGCCTCCTCTGTCCCCTCACGCAATTGGTGACATTCTGGTCCCTCCTGGGCCACAACAGCATCCAAAAACCCTAACCGCGACCTTTGCAGATAGCAAGGCTTGTTTGCGGTCTTTCTGCGGGAAAACACTTCTGCACGACTCTTCACGACGTTGGATATCCATCCTCCAAAGAAGAAGTTTCTAGCCCTTGTCGTTCATGCAGAATCCTCAGCTTCTACCATCCGGTGGCAGCTTCTTTGCAGCCACAGCTGGCATTTCCTGGGCATCTGCCCACTCCCGAATTGATCGTGACTTTGGGACTTGGTCCCCTTGTTCCACATGTACCCTCGTCTGGAAATCCATTGTTGTTGCATTGCTCGTGTTGGTCTTTCCTGCAGAACTCCCCTATCACGACTTCTGTGCTCTTTGGGGAACTTAGGTGCACTTTGCACCCACTTTTCAGGGCCTTGGGGTGGGCTATTTTTCTAACCCTCACTGTTTTCTTACAGTCCCAGCGACCGTCTACAAGGTCACATAGGTTTGGGGTCCATTCGTGGTTTGCATTCCACTTCTAGAGTATATGGTTTGTGTTGCCCCTATCCCTATGTGCCCCCATTGCATTCTATTGTGACTATACATTGTTTGCACTGTTTTCTATTGCTATTACTGCATATTTTGGTATTGTGTACATATATCTTGTGTATATTTGCTATCCTCATAATGAGGATACTCACTGAGATACTTTGGCATATTGTCATAAAAATAAAGTACCTTTATTTTTAGTATATCTGTGTATTGTGTTTTCTTATGATATTGTGCATATGACACTAGTGGTATACTGTAGGAGCTTCACTCGTCTCCTAGTTGTGGATAAGTTGTGGAGAAGTGTGGCACAATGGTTAGAGCGGCTAGACCCTGATGCAGAAATCTGGCCCGGGACCAGGGTTCAATTCCCGCCTCGGCAGGTTTTTGGGCTCAATTCCATTGAACCAGATAATTCTCACCTCGGTGCCTAATCTAATTAATGGGTCCCACTCTGTAACTCTGGGCAATAGCTTGCTTAATCTCCACAATGGCACCCACAGTGCTTGGATGCCTGGCTTCACCCTGGGGGTGCCCACGAGTGGGCACCTCACGGGGAAAAGCCAGGAGGGGTTACATAGCGGTATGCGTACAGCGCCTTGAGACCCTAACGGGTGAGTAGTGCGCTATACAAGTGCGAAGTTTTTTAGTTCAGCCTAAGCTGCTCTGCTAAGCAACCTTTTATATCAGCCTAAGCTGCTAGACACCCCTCTACACTAATAAGGGATACCTGGGCCTGGTGCAAGGTGTAAGTACCCCTTGGTACTCACTACAAGCCAGTCCAGCCTCCTACATTGGTTGTGCAGTGGTGGGATAAGTACTTTGCAACTACTTACCACTTTTGTCATTGTACTTTTCATAAGAGAAAAATATACAAAACAAGTTCAGTGTATGTACACCTAACCAAAAAGTTTTGCTTTTCTCCTCTCACTTCTTTTATTAAGTGCTGAAAAGTACCTCTAAACTTTCAAAAAGTTCTTAAAAAGTTTAAAAAGTTTTTTTTTCCTGTTCTTTAAAAAGTTCTAAAAACTTTTTCTTTCTTTTTCTAGCCCTTAAACACTTTCTATAATGTCTGGCACAGGCCAAACTGTTGATCTGTCCAAGACTGCTTATGGTCACCTTAGCTGGAAGGCAGCAAGGAGTCTCTGTGTAGAAAGAGGTTTAGGGGTAGGGAAGAATCGCTCTAGAGAACTGTTAGTTAACATGCTAGTTGAACAAGACAAGACTTTTGTTGGCACTTCTGGTGAGAAATTAGCCGATGGTTCCCACTCTGATTCTGGGGCAGCCCTAGCAAAAGATTTGAGAGGGAATCTTTCCAACCTAGCCATTAGCAGGCCACCTAGCATAGCTGGTACTGATGTGAATTCACATCACAGTAATAGTGTTGTTTCTCATCACAGTAGAAGTGTCACTTCTGTAGGCCAGAATGTTAATGTGACATCTGTTAGGGCTAGGTCTCCTTCTGTTCATTCTCACCATTCTTCTGTTTCAAGACATGCCCTACCCACCCACCCTGATGACAGAGTGTTAGAAAGGGAGCTCAATGGATTGAGAGTGGAACAATCCAGGCTGAAGCTCAAGAAGCAACAGCTAGATTTAGATAGGCAGTCCTTGGAAATAGAAAGAGAAAGACAGAAATTGGGTTTTGAAACCCATGGTGGCAGCAGTATTCCAAATAGTCATCCTGCAAAAGAGCATGATTCTAGGAATCTGCACAAGAAAGTTCCCCCTTACAAGGAGGGGGATGACATTAACAAGTGGTTTGCTGCACTTGAGAGGGCCTGTGTTGTACAGGAGGTCCCTCAAAGGCAGTGGGCTGCTATCTTATGGCTATCTTTCAGTGGAAAGGGTAGGGATAGGCTCCTTACTGTAAAAGAAAGTGAGGCCAATAATTTCAAAGTTCTTAAGAATGCACTCCTAGATGGTTATGGCTTAACCACTGAACAGTACAGGATGAAGTTCAGAGAAACCAAAAAGGAGTCTTCACAAGACTGGGTAGACTTTGTTGACCATTCAGTGAAGGCCTTGGAGGGGTGGTTACATGGCAGAAAAGTTTCTGACTATGAAAGCCTGTATAACTTAATCCTGAGAGAGCATATACTTAATTATTGTGTGTCTGATTTGTTACACCAGTACCTGGTAGACTCTGATCTGACCTCTCCCCAAGAATTGGGAAAGAAGGCAGACAAATGGGTCAGAACAAGGGTGAACAGAAAAGTTCATACAGGGGGTGACAAAGATGGCAAAAAGAAGGATGGTAAGTCTTCTGACAAGGGTGGGGACAAATCTAAAAATTAGTCTTCATCAGGCCCACAAAAACACTCTGGTGGGGGTGGTGGGCCCAAATCCTCTTCAAATCAAAACAAAGAAAAGAAACCATGGTGCTATTTCTGTAAAATAAAAGGCCATTGGACAACAGATCCCAGTTGTCCAAAGAAAAGCACCAAGCCTCCTACCACTACAACCCCTGCTGCTACACCTAGTGCCCCTAGTAATAGCAGTGGTGGTGGGAGCAAACCTACTAATAGCCAATCCAAGGGAGTAGCTGGGGTCACTTTTGGTAACTTAGTTGGGGTTGGTCTTGTTAGGGAGACCACAGAGGCTGTGTTAGTCTCTGAGGGGGCTATTGATTTAGCCACCTTGGTTACTTGTCCCCTTAATATGGATAAGTACAAACAACTACCCCTAATAAATGGTGTTGAGGTTCAGGCCTACAGGGACACAGGTGCCAGTGTTACCATGGTAAAAGAGAAACTGGTCCACCCTGAACAACACCTACTTGGTCACCAGTACCAAGTAACCGATGCTCATAACAACATACTTAGCCACCCCATGGCTGTTGTGAATCTCAACTGGGGGGGGGGGTTACTGGTCCAAAGAAAGTTGTGGTTGCCTCAGATTTACCTGTAGACTGTCTACTAGGAAATGATTTAGAGACATCAGCTTGGTCAGATGTGGAGTTGGAGGCTCATGCAGCAATGCTGGGCATTCCAGGGCATATTTTTGCTTTAACCAGGGCTCAGGCCAAAAAGCAAAAAGGACAGGGTGACTTGGATCCTGGAAGAATGGACCCAGTGCTCCCTAAAGCTAGGGTTAGTAGAAGTAAATCACTATCTACTATCCCTCACTCTACAGTGAATTCAACTTCTGAGGAAGAAGAATTTTCACCCTGTGCAGAACCTACACCAGAGGAGCTGGAAGCAGACACGGCTGAGCTTTTGGGTGAAGGGGGGCCTGCCAGGGAGGAGCTGAGTGTGGCACAGCATACCTGTCCCACACTAGAGGGTCTAAGGCAGCAAGCTGTCAAACAAGCAAATGAGGATGTCAGTGACTCTCACAGAGTTTACTGGGAGGACAACCTCTTGTACACTGAAGCAAGGGATCCAAAACCTGGAGCTGCCAGGAGATTGGTGATTCCTCAGGAGTACAGAATGTTCCTCCTAACTCTAGCCCACGATATTCCCTTAGCTGGACATTTGGGGCAAATGAAAACTTGGGACAGGCTTGTCCCCTTGTTTCATTGGCCTAGAATGTCAGAGGACACAAAGGAGTTTTGTAAGTCCTGTGAAACCTGTCAAACCAGTGGCAAGACAGGTGGCACTCCAATGGCACCCCTTATCCCACTGCCTGTGGTTGGGGTTCCCTTTGAAAGGGTAGGGGTTGACATAGTTGCCCCCCTTGACCCTCCTACTGCTTCAGGCAATAGGTTTATCTTGGTGGTAGTGGACCATGCCGCCAGATATCCTGAAGCAATTCCTCTAAGGACCACTACAGCTCCTGCAGTGGCAAAGGCCCTCCTGGGAATCTTTTCCAGGGTGGGATTCCCAAAAGAGTGTGGTATCAGACAGGGGAAGCAATTTCATGTCTGCTTACTTAAAGGCCATGTGGGAGGAATGTGATGTGACATACAAGTTCACCACACCCTATCATCCACAAACAAATGGACTGGTGGAGAGATTTAACAAAACTCTCAAAGGCATGATTATGGGACTCCCTGAAAAGCTCCGCAGGAGATGGGATATCCTGTTACCTTGTTTCCTTTTTGCTTACAGGGAGGTACCCCAAAAAGGAGTGGGCTTCAGCCCCTTTGAACTCCTATTTGGACAACCTGTGAGAGGTCCTCTAACACTTGTTAAGGAGGGTTGGGAACAACCTTTAAAAGCTCCAAAGCAAGACATAGTGGACTATGTACTTGGCCTCAGATCTAGGATGGCTGAGTACATGAAAAAGGCCAGTAAAAACCTTCAGGCCAGCCAAGAGCTCCAAAAGCAGTGGCATGACCAGAAGGCTGTTTTGGTTCAGTACCAACCAGGGCAGAAAGTGTGGGTCTTGGAGCCTGTGGCCCCAAGAGCACTCCAAGACAAAAGTAGTGGACCCCACATAATTGTTGAAAAGAAGGGAGAAGTCACCTACTTAGTTGACTTAGGCACTGCCAGGAGTCCCCTTAGGGACTGATCTCACCCTGCTCATGGCAACAGATGAGGGACAGGAAGAACAGAGTGACCCTCTCCCTGATCTCTTCTCTTCCACAGAACAAGATGCTCTAGTGGAAGGTGTAGTTTTGGCAGATTGTCTTACTGCTGAGCAGAAAGACCACTGCATAAATCTCCTAGGTCAGTTTCTGAACTCTTCTCTACTGTGCCAGGCACCACTTCCTGGTGTGAGCACACTATAGATACTGGAGACAGCTTGCCTGTCAAAAGTAAGATCTATAGGCAGCCTGACCATGTCAGAGACTGCATAAAGCAAAAAGTGCACAAAATGCTTGAACTGGGAGTGGTTGAGCACTCTGAAAGTCCATGGGCCTCTCCTGTGGTACTTGTACCAAAACCTCATTCCAAGGATGGAAAGAAGGAAATGCGGTTTTGTGTAGACTATAGAGGTCTCAACCAGGTAACCAAAACTGATGCTCACCCTATACCCAGGGCAGATGAGCTAATAGATACACTGGCATCTGCCAAGTATCTAAGCACTTTTGATTTGACTGCAGGGTATTGGCAGATGAAGTTATCAGAAGATGCAAAAGCAAAAACTGCATTTTCAACCATTGGAGGCCATTACCAATTCATAGTAATGCCTTTTGGATTGAAAAATGCACCTGCCACTTTTCAGAGGTTGGTGAATACAGTCCTGCAAGGGCTGGAAGCTTTTAGTGCAGCATATCTAGATGATATAGCTGTCTTCAACTCCAGCTGGGATGATCACCTGATCCACCTATGGAAAGTTTTGGAGGCCCTGCAAAAGGCAGGCCTCACTATCAAGGCTTCAAAGTGCCAGATAGGGCAGGGGAAGGTGGTTTATCTGGGACACCTGGTAGGTGGAGAACAGATTGCACCACTTCAGGGGAAAATCCAAACTATTATAGATTGGGTTCCCCCTACAACTCAGACCCAGGTGAGAGCCTTCTTAGGCCTCACTGGGTATTACAGGAGGTTCATAAAGAACTATGGCTCCATTGCAGCCCCTCTTACTGACCTCACATCCAAGAAAATGCCTAAAAAGGTATTGTGGACAGCTAGCTGTCAGAAAGCTTTTGAGGATCTGAAGCAGGCCATGTGCTTTGCAACTGTCCTGAAAAGCCCCTGTTACTCCAAAAAATTCATTGTCCAAACTGATGCATCTGAATTGGGGTAGGGGCAGTCTTACTACAACTTAATTCTGAGGGCCAGGATCAACCTGTGGCTTTTATCAGCAGGAGGTTGACCCCTAGAGAAAAGCGTTGGTCTGCCATAGAGAGGGAGGCCTTTGCTGTGATCTGGGCACTGAAGAAGTTGAGGCCATACCTGTTTGGCACTCACTTCATTGTTCAGACAGACCACAAACCTCTACTTTGGCTAAAACAAAGGAAAGGTGAAAACCCTAAATTGTTGAGGTGGTCCATATCCCTACAGGGAATGGATTATACAGTGGAACATAGACCTGGGAGTACCCACTCCAATGCAGATGGACTCTCCAGATATTTCCACTTAGACAATGAAGACTCATCAGGTCATGGCTAGTCTTATTGTCCTTCGTTTGGGGGGGGGTTGTGTAGGAAAGTACCATCTTGCCTGGCATGTTACCCCCATATTTCACTGTATATATGTTGTTTTAGTTGTATGTGTCACTGGGACCCTGCCAGCCAGGGCCCCAGTGCTCATAAGTGTGCCCTGTATGTGTTACCTGTGTTATGACTAACTGTCTCACTGAGGCTCTGCTAATCAGAACCTCAGTGGTTATGCTCTCTCACTTCTTTCCAAATAGTCACTAACAGGCTAGTGACCAATTTTACCAATTTACATTGGCATACTGGAACACCCTTATAATTCCCTAGTATATGGTACTGAGGTACCCAGGGTATTGGGGTTCCAGGAGATAACTATGGGCTGCAGCATTTCTTTTGCCACCCATAGGGAGCTCTGACAATTCTTACACAGGCCTGCCACTGCAGCCTGAGTGAAATAACGTCCACGTTATTTCACAGCCATTTTACACTGCACTTAAGTAACATATAAGTCACCTATATGTCTAACCTTTACCTGGTAAAGGTTGTGTGCTAAGTTACTTAGTGTGTGGGCACCCTGGCACTAGCCAAGGTGCCCCCACATTGTTCAGGGCCAATTCCCCGGACTTTGTGAGTGCGGGGACACCATTACACGCGTGCACTACACATAGGTCACTACCTATGTGTAGCTTCACAATGGTAACTCCGAATATGGCCATGTAACATGTCTAAGATCATGGAATTACCCCACCAATGCCATCCTGGTATTGGGGAGACAATCCCATGATCCCCCGGGTCTCTAGCACAAACCCGGGTACTGCCAAACTGCCTTTTCAGGGGTTTCACTGCAGCTGCTGCTGCTGCCAACCCCTCAGACAGGTTTCTGCCCTCCTGGGGTCCAGCCAGGCTTGGCCCAGGAAGGCAGAACAAAGGACTTCCTCAGAGAGAGGGTGTTACACCCTCTCCCTTTGGAAAAAGGTGTTAGGGCAGGGGAGGAGTAGCCTCCCCCAGCCTCTGGAAATGCTTTCATGGGCACAGATGGTGCCCATTTCTGCATAAGCCAGTCTACACCGGTTCAGGGATCCCTCAGCCCTGCTCTGGCGCGATACTGGACAAAGGAAAGGGGAGTGACCACTCCCCTGACCTGCACCTCCCCTGGGAGGTGCCCAGAGCTCCTCCAGTGTGCTCCAGACCTCTGCCATCTTGGAAACAGAGGTGCTGCTGGCACACTGGACTGCTCTGAGTGGCCAGGGCCAGCAGGTGACGTCAGAGACTCCTTCTGATAGGCTCCTTCAGGTGTTGCTAGCCTATCCTCTCTCCTAGGTAGCCAAACCTCCTTTTCTGGCTATTTAGGGTCTCTGCTTTGGGGAATTCCTTAGATAACGAGTGCAAGAGCTCATCAGAGTTCCTCTGCATCTCTCTCTTCACCTTCTGCCAAGGAATCGACTGCTGACCGCGCTGGAAGCCTGCAAAACTGCAACAAAGTAGCAAAGACGACTACTGCGACCTTGTAACGCTGATCCTGCCGCCTTCTCGACTGTTTTCCTGGTGGTGCATGCTGTGGGGGTAGTCTGCCTCCTCTCTGCACTAGAAGCACCGAAGAAATCTCCCGTGGGTCGACGGAATCTTCCCCCTGCAACCGCAGGCACCAAAGAACTGCATCACCGGTCCTCTGGGTCTCCTCTCAGCACGACGAGCGAGGTCCCTTGAACTCAGCAACTCTGTCCAAGTGACTCCCACAGTCCAGTGGCTCTTCAGTCCAAGTTTGGTGGAGGTAAGTCCTTGCCTCCCCACGCCAGACTGCATTGCTGAGAACTGCGTCTTTTGCAACTACTCCGGCTCCTGTGCACTCACCGAGGATTTACTTTGTGCACAGCCAAGCCTGGGTCCCCGGCACTCTAACCTGCATTGCACGACCTCCTGAGTTGTCCTCCGGCGGCGTGGGACTCTCTTGTGCAACTTCGGGTGAGCACCGATTCACTCCACTTCAGAGTGCCTGTTCCGGCACTTCTGCGAGTGCTGCTTGCTTCTGAGTGGGCTCCTTCTCTTGCTGGTTGCCCTTCTGTCCCCTCACGTAATTGGTAACATCCTGGTCCCTCCTGGGCCACAGCAGCATCCAAAAATCCTAACCGCGACCTTTGCAGCTAGCAAGGCTTGTTTGCGGTCTTTCTGCAGGAAAACACTTCTGCATGACTCTTCACGACGTGGGACATCCATCCTCCAAAGGGGAAGTTTCTAGCCCTTGTCGTTCATGCAGAATCCTCAGCTTCTACCATCCGGTGGCAGCTTCTTTGCATCCATAGCTGGCATTTCCTGGGCATCTGCCCACTCCTGACTTGATCGTGACTTTTGGACTTGGTCCCCTTGTTCCACAGGTACCCTCGTCTGGAAATCCATCGTTGTTGCATTGCTGGTGTTGGTCTTTCCTGCAGAATTCCCCTATCACGACTTCTGTGCTCTTTGGGGAACTTAGGTGCACTTTGCACCCACTTTTCAGAGCCTTGGGGTGGGCTATTTTTCTAACCCTCACTGTTTTCTTACAGTCCCAGCGACCCTCTACAAGGTCACATAGGTTTGGGGTCCATTTGTGCTTCGCATTCCACTTCTAGAGTATATAGTTTGTGTTGCCCCTATCCCTATGTGCCCCCATTGCATTCTATTGTGACTATACATTGTTTGCACTGTTTTCTATTGCTATTACTGCATTTTTTGGTATTGTGTACATATATCTTGTGTATATTTGCTATCCTCATACTGAGGATACTCACTGAGATACTTTGGCATATTGTCATAAAAATAAAGTACCTTTAGTTTTAGTATATCTGTGTATTGTGTTTTCTTATGATATTGTGTATATGACACTAGTGGTACTGTAGGAGCTTCACTCGTCTCCTAGTTCAGCCTAAGCTGCTCTGCTAAGCTACCTTTTCTTTCAGCCTAAGCTGCTAGACACCCCTCTACACTAATAAGGGATACCTGGGCCTGGTGCAAGGAGTAAGTACCCCTTGGTACTCACTACAAGACAGTCCAGCCTCCTACAACAGGTACATTGGAGTTTTGCATATCCTGGAAGAGAAGTGCTCTTAGATTTGCTTTTCACTTCTGCAATCCCTTTCTCTCCATAGGGTAACATTGTGATTACATGTTACGTGTTACATGTTGTAAGTGCAATTTCTAATTGGGGTGAGATAAGACTCCCAAGATTGGTGTCCCTGGATTTATAATTGAAAATCACAACTGAAGGTGAAGTCCGATTTTGAATTGCAATTCTGAAAATGCCACTTTAAGAAAAATGACATTTTCTTACGGAAACCTGATGCCTTCTGCTTGTCTATAATACACATCTGGGGTGGGTGACAGCTGACTTCCTGTATTCCTTCTAGACAGCCCCATACAAAGGAAGGATAAGCGTGACTGAGTGGCCATCTGCATGTTGATGTGTCATCTTGAGCAGGATGTGAGGGAGGATCTGACACTTACACATGAAAGGTCTGTGTCCTGTCTCCACATAAAATGTTGCATATCCCCTGTAGTGAGTCTGGAGGTAGAAAAGGAACAAAAGGGACTTGTGCCCTTCAAAGGCATCTCTTTGAAGTCTGAGCCCAAGTGGACCTCAGACACCCACAACTCAGTACACTTCTGGACCTGGGGACATTCTGCCAGGAAAAAGGACTGTTGTGCTGCTGAAAGGACTGTCACTCTGCTGGACTCTGCTGGACTTTGCTGGACTGCTCAGCTGTGTGTGCCCTGCTGTTTGCTGCTCTCCTTACACGGAAGTGAGAAGGACTGAAACTGCATCTTTACATCACCAGAGCTTAAGTGACTTCAAATGTGTGCTGGTCCCCTGTTCTGAATACCCAGTGACATCAAAGACTTCTCTTCATCCTGCAACAGCACCTGGACTTTGCTTGCTGCAAGTCTTGCCCTGCCAATAACTGCCAGCCCTAACTTAAGAGACAATGTGGTATATGTGCAACAGTTAAAATGGCAATACAGTGAAAAAACACACAAAAAGTATACTGCATCCTGTTAGAATAATAGAGCTTTCATTAATAATAAAAAAGACAAAAACAACAAAAATCTAATCAGTAGAACCTGAGTAATGCAATTTTAAAAATGTTAGTGAAAATTGTGCCAAAAAGTAGAAAGTGCCAGCTCGGGATATCTGATAGTATCAAACTGTGACAAAGTCACAAGTTCAGACCGACCGCAATGGAGTGCCAGGCAACTAGAGGTACCAAGTTTGGCCCACTGAACAGACTACCTTAAAACCAGGTTTGCGGAGTATTGCGTGATCTGCACCAAAGATGCACCAGGCAGTCGAAGCGGCGTGTTGGTTCTGAGATGCAGTGACATTGTGATGCAAGGGCCTGGGTCAGCGTTGAAGATCCCATCAGCGAGCTTTGTGATGCGAAGTCAGGTAATATGGTTGTGTCATACAGTCAGAATTATGTGCTGGCTCCAAGGAGCTGTACAGCTATGATGCAGAGGCCTGTGTCATCTTCGGGGCTAGGCCGCCATTGACAAGGGATGTGGGGATCTGTGCTGAGGATTCATTGCACATTGGTCGTCCCACTGGGACTGCTAAGGCAATGGAGGTCTTTTTGATGGGTCAAATCCACGCAGCAGCTGGGGTACATCACTTCTGCTCAGGTTTGAGCCATGCAACTGAGGAGATGCATCAGTTCTGCTGGATCCACAGGGACTACTAGAACATCTTAAGCCCACTTCCAAGGGTCCAGGACTAGGGTCAAACCACTTGGAAGGATAGACACACAGCTGGTAAAGTCCAGATGCAGGTTTAAGGTTGCAGGAAGCCTGTAGTCTCCCTAACTTCACATTAGGATGCCAGCCAACTAGTTCTTGAAGTAACTATGGATTCTGGGTTCAAGAGATGCAGGCCCATTTCTTCGTAGCCAGACGAGAGGGCTGCAGGTCTGCCAGGCAGCAGTCCTTCAAAGCAGCAATCCAGCAGAGTTGCAATCTTTTCAGAAGCACAGCAGTCCTTCTTTCTGGCAGAGTATCCACAAGTGCAGAAGTATACTGAAGAGATTTTGTCTGAGGTCTAGTATTTATACCTAGTTGTGTCTTTGAAATGGGGGGAAGCTTCTAGGGGCAGGCCTTTGAAGTGCACAGGTGCCCTCCCTTCATGCTCCAGATTAGCTACAGGGAGCATGCAGCCCTTTGTGTGGAGGCAGGACACAGCCTATTCAAGAGTAAGTAGGGCTAGGACCATCTGCTGTCTCTCTTCTGCCAATGATGGTCCATCCAGTCACACCGAAGCTTCTCATTTTGTAAGGCTGTCTAGGAGGAATACACAAAGCCCAACTCTTAACTGCACCCAATCATATGGCCCAGAGACAGGCTGCAGGCACTAAATGTATAAGGCTGGAAAATGCCAACTTTCTTAAAGTAGAATGTTCAAAATTGAAATTTAAAATTCAACTTCACTATAAGTTAGGATTTTTCATTATAATTCCAAAAACACTAAACATGAACAGATCACCTGTTCCCATTTGGAAATTACGGCTTATTAAATATAATAAGGAAACTCTGCTTGCCTCCCACATCCAGCCAAGCTCTCATTACTTCTATTCCTAAACCAGGATGTGATTCTTCTGATATGGCTTCATACCACCCACTCTCTATTCTCAATGGAGAATACAGCATTCTTTGCAAATTCCTAGTTAAATGTAGCTTTTTCCTGGGAAAAGTACTTCCATTAACATCCAGTCCCACCTTGATTATGAGTCAAGGCATCATCCTAATTCTGCTTGTCTCTCTTTGGATCTAGAGACAGTATTAGGCTCTCTTAATTTCAGTTGCATGTACTCAGTACAGCTTTGGGAGGTGTGTTATTAATTGGGTTAAAACTTTGAACAGTCAAACGAGTCATAGTATTTCCACCCCATTCACTGTCCACAGATGCACATGACAGGGGTGATCCCTCTATCCCTTTCTTTTCATGCTGACAATAGAACCTCTGCTTCAGAGGTAGGGAGCTAACTTGAGGATTCACATGGCCATAGCCACACAGTTTGTCAAACTCCACATGGATAACCTGTTAATTTATATTAAAGATGTGTTGGCCAATCTGAACAAGACTGATGCAGAGCAATTCCAGCTAGTCTCAGGACTCATAATCAACGGGGTAAGTTGTGTGTTTTCCCATTGTGTTCCAGTGTTGCCCTGGAGATGCTCGAATAGCATTTAAGGGTCCTCAGGTGGGACCTGGATTGATTTAAATATCTTAGGTAAGGATATTTCACTCTGAATTGGATAGGATATAGGGGAATCGGGGTGCAGATATGAACTCACTAAGTGAGCAGATAGAATTTTGTAGCACAGTGCCCCTGTTGTTGGTGGGACAAGATGTAAAAGCCAAGATGGGTATGTTGGCCAGACTTTTATATTACATTTGCAATTAACCTATGACTTCAATAAGAGCATTCTTAAAAGGTTGGATCGGATTTTGGGGAACCTATTCTGTGGCACAGAGAGAATAAGGGTGGTATTGTCAAAACTTAGATTGCCTACTGACAGGGGCACACTGGGTGTCCCAGGTTTTGAGAAATACTATGCTGTGGTTCAATTTCAATGGCCCACAAGAAGGTTGGTGAATTTGTCCAGACTGAGTCTCAATAGTATTCAACACAACTGGCTTCTGGGGTGCTTCAGATGCTCTTGTTTCCTGATTCATACCAACCTATAAAGTATGCTAGACTTGTGAGCATAGAGGTCTCTGTTCTTAATTGGGGACTGCTACTGACCTGAAAGCAGGTGCCTTATGCTTCAGCCCTGCCATTGATAGGTCTACCCCTGTAATCTTGTTGGCTCACCTCTGGTGCGCGCACCCAGGGGTCTGCGAAATGCATCACCCGGATAGGGGAGCTGTTCCAGATGGAAATGTGATGGTTTTTCAGGACCTGATGGAACAAAATTATATTCACAGAGGGTGATTTATAACATATGGGTATAATACAGTAGCATTGCCTACATACTGGCACACAGTACCAGAAGAACGCCCTACACATGAATTCCTCTGGACCATACACACATTTGCTGATGCCCATAAACTGGCACAGTAGCTATACAGGGCACAGTTGCAGCATCTAACACCAAACTATTATGGATTTGAAAATCAATAGGAAGGGGATGTAAGGTGAGTCTTTAATGATAAGGAATGGAACAGAATGATTCAATACCCAAATAGATTTTCACATTATTCTAGATTTAAGTTGATACAGTTGTACATACTACATAATTCATACTTCATCTCAGTTGAAATATTCAAACTATTCCTAAATGCTCCCTTGCATTGCCAAAGATGCCATTCTTTGGAAGCTGTGTTGCTGAACATGCTATTGTCTCATCCTGCATAGGTGAGACATTGGAGTAGCATCACAGAGCTTCTCTCTTGCAGCACGGGTTGTCCAACCTACACTCTGCATAGGTCTGACCATTTGGAGCCTTTAAAAGACCAAAGGCTGATATGGTGATAATAAGGTTTGTGGATTTTACCTTTTTAATAACAAGATGGAACATCACCATACTATGGAAGAGTATTGTGCAGGTTAGCCAATTGGCACAATACCGTCTCACTCTAATCCACAGCAGAAAGCTATTCAAGTCATAGAGAAGAACTTAGAGGAGTGTGAAAATTCCCCATAGCACATAGATAGGAGGAACTGCTTGAGCAACTGCAAAACATGTGCTAAAACTATAAAAAGCATCCCTGAGTTTTGTCTCTCCCTGTTGGAACAGATGCACTGGTCTGCTGCTCACTACCTGTATACCATCTGTTTTTGTTGAAAACTCTGTTCTGTAATTAACACTAAGGCCCTCATTATGACATTGGCAGTAAATCCCACTTACTGCCATGCTGACTGCCGCCAACATACCGCTGCCGCAGAGGATTACTGCCACCCATATTATGACCCACACATAGCAATCCCTCACTGTACAGCCATACACACAAGTCTGCTAGCCCAAAGGTCAGTGATAAACTGGCGGTACCAAAACCCACACCGTTATGCCAACAGAACTACGCCCACAGCATTATGACCCACGAATCACTGGGGCGGACATTCAATGGTGCTAAACCATTGGCGGTACATACAGCCACGCTCAAAATACACACACACTAACAAAACAACACCACATTGGACAATTTGAATAACACACACCTGACACACATACACACACCACACCCACACACCACTATAAAACACACACACACACACATTACCCACAACCCTTTACCATTACAAACAAGTGCGACAAGAGAGATAGCAAAACCACAGACACACATCACTGTCACCTATACACCATCCACGCACCTTCCGTCACACACCCTAACATAGCACCCCACACACCCTCACCAACACCACCCAGAATGCATCCATGGCCCCGCAACAACACCCCAGGTTCTCTGAGGAGGAGCTTAGGGTCATGGTGCAAGAAATCATCTGGGTAGAGCCACAGATATTCAGATCACAGGTGCAGCAGACGTCCATTGCTAGGAAGATGGAGCTATGGCGGAGAATCTTGGACAGGGTCAATGACGTGGGACAGCACCCCAGAACAAGGGATGCCATCAGGAAGAGGTGGAACGACCTACAGGGGGAAGGTGCATTCCACAGCAGCAAGACACCAACTAGCTGTACAGAGGACTGGCGGTGGACCCCCTACCTCCTCCCCTACAACTAACAACATGGGAGGAGCAAGTCTTGGCAATCATGCATCATGAGGGCCTGGCAGCAGTAGGAGGAGGACTGGACTCTGGTAAGTCAAATCTCTATTACTATCACCCCCCTACCTGCATTGCATCACATACCCCTACCCTTACCATCACTCCCATCACTTCACCACCTCACACACACCCCACCATCACAACCTACCCCTCCCAATACCAAGCCCTGCATGTAAAACCAATACAAGGACCCCCATCACAGACCTGCATGGACACCCATCTCTAAAGCATGCACATTAGAGAGAATCACCTAGCCCACAAAATCAATACTCACACAAGGCAAAGCTGCCAGGGCAATAACAACCATACAGGGCAACACACCCATGCACAAGATGACACACACAGAAAGAATAACACTGCATTTACATCCCCACAGGTCCCCCACCCAATGCACCGGTGAGGAGGTGTCAGCAACTTCCAGTCCACCCCCAGAAGAGGCCTACACTGATGACAGCAGCTCTGGACACCTAGATCTGGGTGACCAACCTGGCCCATCAGGGATCTCCGGACAGTCGGGGACTTAGGCACAGTCCCATACCACCAAAGAGCCTCTCCCCTCAGGAAACACCACCGCAGTACCCACCCAGCAGCCCATAGCTCTGTCCCCAGGACACATCAATCAGCAGTGTGTCCACCACTACAGGGAACCCAGGCCACCCCACAAACACAGGACGATCAGGGACTTGGGGTCAGTGGCAGTGGTCACACGGTTCGGAGGAGAGAGGCACAGGACAACAGGGAAGCTTGGAGGGCTGCTGTGCGACAGGGGGAGGACAGGCCCAGGGAACCAACTCTCAAGGAGGCACTCACCAACATCCTGGGAGCATACCACCATTCCCAGGAGACAATGGGCCAGATACTGGACAAGTTTCAGGAGACCCAGCGGCAGCAGGAGGGACAGTACCTGGGGATCAGGGAGGACTTGAAGACATCCACACCACACTGGTCATCATTGCAGGGGTGCTGGCAGACATGGCCAACACCATGAGGGAGGCAGTGGCACACCACTGGGCCCCTAACACTAGCCACAATGATGAACAGCCTTCCACCTCCACTGCTGCTATTGGACAGGAGGCCCCACCACAGGAACAGCAGGCCATAGCACCCCATCCCCTGCAGAAGGAGAACTACCCCACAAACATTCCCTGAGATCCAGGCAGAAGCCAGAGAACATTGCCAAGACCCCGCCAGGAAATAAGACTCTCCTGAATTCACCCTTGTGTCCCACTTTGTCACCCTGTCCACCTTGAACTGCCCTTGCTCCACTCCATATGCCCCCCTGGAAAATGCACCTGTGATACAAATAAACTGGGCTCTATCCTGGACTTTCCTCCATCATCACCCCAGCCCATTGCACATCCCCCTCTAATCATTAGCACTTAAGTAAACACCATTTCAATAAATACAAGTATGGAGTCTGTCAAATCATTTAACTATGTATTTGTTTAACAAGCTTTAAACACTGCAATATAACTGTACAGTATTGTATACATAGGAATGACCTGTAGTTGGCTGGAGTCGACACACCAGGAGCGATAGTGGGACACAAATATGTGAAAATAAAGATGCCAAAGCGTACAGTAAGTGGCCAAAGAAGTTGGAAAATCATCCTGCCAGCGACAATGTCAAATACAAAACTGTCAATGTAAAGTGTAATTACAGCGTCTTACTTGTGTGTCATTGGAAGTACTGTCTTATAGCACTTTTCTTGTACTCAACCTCATCCTCTGCCTCCTCATCTTCACTGTCCACAGGGTCACTGCTGCCACACACCCACCTCCAGCCTCATCCTCCTACACTGCATTGCATGTTGTGACTATAACACAATATTGTTGTATAGGCCCAAATGGGGCCTATGTGTACTGTGACGCAGTTAGGTGCCATGGCCTGCCCCCCCCCACGAAATGGCATCCGCCTGTCCTGTATGGAGGGACAAGTGGAAACGAGGTAATTCAGCTGATGTTGTGCGCCGTTGCGGTAGGTGGACGAACACCGCTGTGCAACTCCTCATTGGATCCCATTGGGCCCTATGGGTTACAGTGGCCAATGGTGATGTATGCCGGTGGTGACGGTGCACACTGCAGCGGACGTGACTGACATTTTCTATCTGTTCACCCACTTGCTACCTGACCCTCAACAGGAGAGGACCTACACTGCAAGTGCTGCTGTGACCTGTGTCTGGAACCGACCATAGCTTGTTTCACTGGGGAAAGGGCCCCTGCATTCACCGCTGCAAAGTGGGAGAGACTGGTGGATGGGGACCTACCCCAGTATTGAATGCTATATGGGCCTCCAGACCAACAGGTGAGTACACTGTAAGCACGATGCATGGGACATGAATGCATGGAGTGCTGAGTGTGAGGTCCTCGTGTGGGGGGGTGTTGATGGAAGGGCCTGTGGCTGAGTGCTTCATATATGCTGGGCCATGTCTGTGCATGAGGGATGGAAGGGCTATTGTGGGACATGAGTGTAACAGGCCGGACGGTCTGACTGGTACCTTTTGCTATATGTATATTTCTACAGGTCAGTGCCCATCAGAAAAAGGGTGTATGGCGTGCCACCGCCAAGGACGTGTGGAACGTAGGGGTCTATGGCAGGTGGAGCACCCACTGTTGCAAACGGTGGGAGGAAATAAGACGCTGGGCAATGAAGATGGTGGAGGCCCAGCTGGGGATGGCTCCAAATGAGGAAGTGGTGCCCATCGAACCCTGACCCCCCGATGGCCCGCATACTAGCGGTGGCCTATCAGGAGCTGGATGGGCACTTGAGGGCATCACAGCAGCCACAAGGGGGTGAGTAGTTTCCCAATATACTACTTGCGCTTGGAGGGGTGGTCTCCGGGTGGGGGATGTGGGCCTGTGGGTGCCCCTCGGCCAACCCGGAAATTGCAGGGTAGGCCCCATGTGGGGCAGGGTATGATGTGAACCACCTCCAACCAAGCTAGTAGGTATCCACTACTTGGCAGGGGTCTGTGGGGCTCAGATATGCTGTTATTGGTGTGAGGTATTACTGTCCATGGCCTGGTGACTAGCATTGTGACTGGTAGCGCATTGCCTAATGCGTAGGGCTGTTCCCTGTGTGTGTGTCTGTGTCATGTATGCCAACAGTGGTGTTGTTGCAGCCACTGACCAGGTGTATCCTTTGTCTCTCCCCCCCCCTTTTGTTTTTTCACCCTGTCCTTCTGTGCATTAGCATCATCTGGCGGAGGAGCAGAGGCACCGGCGACGGAGGGAGCTGCATCCCACATGGCCAAGGAGGCCGAATCCACTGACGGTGAGGGCCCAGTGGGTCGGAGTGTGAGGGGAGCACCACGGAGGTGACAGCAGGGGACAGTTCGGACAGTGATACCTCCTCCGATAGAAGCTCCCTTGTGGCGGCAGACACCTCTGTGGCCACCGCAACTACAGGTACAGCCACCACCCCGTACCAGCAATGCCCCCCCAGCAGCCCCTCAGCATGTTTCCTGTGCCCGCTCACCCAGGAGGGCGGGCATCTCCTTCACCCCAGGCACCTCAGGCCCTGCAGCAGTTAGCCCTGCTGCCCTGAGTGAGGAGGCTATAAACTGCCTGCGATACATCTCTGTTGGGCAGTCAACCATTGTGAATGCCATCCAGCGGCTTGTAGCCCATTTGCAACAAACAAATGCATTCCTGGAGGGCATTCACTCTGGCATGACGGCCCAACAGAGATCAATCCAGGCTCTGATCTCCTGTCTGATGGCAGCCATCATCCCTGTTTCTAGCCTCCCCCCTCCAACTTCCTCTACCCAATTCCATTCCCCTCAACCCCAATCTATCCCAAGCACACAGGCAGACCAGCATGCACACAGGACAACACAGATGAGTGGTTAAGGCAAACACAAGCATCACACATCTTCCCACAGGCACTCACACAAATACCATCCAGATGCAGACATACCAACATCCACTGCCTCTGCTGTGTCCCCCTCATACTCTTCATCCACCTCTCTCCCAGTAGCGTCTACATTCACACCTGCATGAACGATATCCTCATCCACTACCTCCATCACCAGCATGCCTATCACTACACACCCCTAACTGGCAGTCACCACCCCCACAACCATGCACACGTCCCCTGTGTCCTCTCCCACTGTTTCTGTCCCCCTCCTCCCAAAGTACACAATCGCAAGCACTCAGACACCCAACAGCCACCCACCTCACAAAAGCATCCAGCCCAGGCACCTGCACCCAAACACAGCAGACACCTCCTCCAACCACTTCCTCTTCCTCCACTCCCAAACCTTCACCTTCTTTACGCCCCAATGTCCCTAAGAAGCTTTTCCTCTCCACCATTGATCTCTTCCCTACCCCTCCGCCGTCTTACGTCAGGCCAGGGTGGTCAGAACCCAAGCAAGCACCTCAGCCACCCAGTCCACGGCCACAGTAGTGTTGACAACTACTGTAGGTGGGAGAGGATCCCGGGAACCAGCCAGCAGCACTGAAAGTGTGCCTGCACCAGGTGCATCAAGGAAGGGCAAGGAGGCACCACGAGTTGCAAAAGGGAAGGGCAAGGAGGCACCACCAGCTGTGAAAGGGAAGGGCAAGGAGGCACCACCAGCTGCAAAAGGGAAGGGCAAGGGCCTGCACCTGCAGGCAGGAAGGACAGGAGGCCTGCTGCTGGGACTCATTCAGAGCCCCCACCACCAACCATGGCAGTTCAGCGGTCCGAGGCCACAGGGAAAGGGCTTGAGCCTCCCCCCACCACTACCAGCACCGCCACCAGACCACCATCAGCACCACTGCCAGCAGCAGCAGCCCCAGTGGGCAGCCGTCCGAGGATGCATGGGAAGGGCTGGAGCCTACCCCCACTACTGCTAGTACCACCACCAGCACCACTGTCAGCAGCAGCAGCCCCCAGTGGGCAGCTGTCCAAATCTGCAGGGGAAGGGCTGGAGCCTACTACCACTACTGCCAGCCCCGACACCAGCCCCGCCACTGCCACCACTGAGCAGCCGTCACCACCGGCGGGTAGTGTGTAGTCCTGCGTCCATGGGCTGTAGTGTATCCTGGACCCTGCCAATCCTGTAGGTGTGACAACAAGGTGAGAGACTGTGACCTTGCACTCCCCAAGATCTGCATCACAGGGCACAATGCCCCCTCCAGAACCACTGGAAGAAGCCATCCACTCACCGCATCCTTCCCAGGATGAAGCACACTGGGCACAAGGCCCCCTCCAGAACCAGTGGAAGAAGCCATTCACTAACCTCATCCTTCCCAGGATGAAGCACACTGGGCACAAGGCCCCCTCCAGAACCAGCAGAAGAAGCCATCCACTTGAGAGACTGTGGTCTTGCACTCCCCAGGACCAAGCAGTGAGCAAACCACCCACTTGAGAGACTGTGTCCTTGCACTCCCCAGGACTTCACACATGGCATGTAGCCCCCTCTAGGACCAGTGGCATTGTACCATCTTCCGGCTGGGGTGCCCTCCCAATTCCCCATCCCCCTGAGGTGCCTGTGTATTTTCGACCTGATGCCACTGCAGTGTTCTCTCTGTGGTGTTGCAGGAGTGAGGAGGGGCCTTGGCCTATGTGCTGTGGCCCACAGACATTGAGGAATGGGCAGCGTCCCTCCATTTGGAAATATGTATATACGTTTGTATTTTGATGCACTTATTCATGTTATTTTATCGTATTACACTCACTTTCTTCCAATCATTTTGTCTTTGCATTATTCCTGATGGGTATGAGATAAATATGTAATGTTTGTACTTCTGTTTGTGTGTGTGGTGTTGGGTGTGGGGGTGTTGCGTGTTGTGTGTGTTACTCTCTTTTTCCTCCCCCCTCCCTTATGTGCTAGGCGCAAGTACTTACAGTGGACGTCTTCACTGGGGTTGCTGCTCATAATGTAGGAAAAGTTAGACAAGCATCAGGAAAATGTGCAACTTGGGCCACATGGTGTCGTGGTTGTTCCCTGAGTCTCCAGACGTGAGTCCTTTGAATTCTGTGTTCTGTTTCCACTGTGCTTTTGATGTTGTTGGTACCGCTCCGAAAAAGGTGGTGGATAGGCCTGTCATAATACAGTGGGCAGTATATTGTCTTCCACCTGGCTGTTGGCGGTTACCGCCGTAGTGCTTGTTGCTACCGCTGTGGTGGTCGGTGTGTTAAAGTGGCTGTCTGTCTGAGCGCTTTCCGCCATGGTCATAATTCTTTTTTTTTACAGCCAGCCTGTTGGCGGTATTAACGCCACTTTATCACTGACTGCCAGGATTGTAATGAGGGCCGAATTGCCGTAGAGAACCTTGCAAACTACTCCTATTTTTGTGCCACCATGGGCTACGTCTTCTTTCAGTGCAATGGTGGCATGTGCTGCATGTTGGATGCTAGTTTCTCTCCCCTCCTCCAGGAACTGTGACAGAATATCAGAACCAACAATGTGTGACCAAAATATCATGATGAAAACATTGATAACAAAAATATTTTTTTCCTCTGTTTATAATGGTAAGTAGAAAATATATAAAAACTATTGTTTTATATTAATATAATTACAAAACAAACAAAAATATTGTGGCCCAGATTTAAGAGGTCCTTTCACTATTCCAACGCCTCATTTTTTTACGCTAATGTGGCGTTGGAAGGCAAAAATGTTATGTCATATTTACAAAGTTGTGCAATGCTTGCTTTGTTACTTTGCAACTCCTTGTGCCACATTATGCCTGCGCCCGGCATAATGTATGCAAGACGGGATGTTCCGACGCTAGAGGGGGCTGAAAAAATGGAACAAAGAAATCTAAGAGATTTCTTTGCATAATTTTCATCAGCATTTTTAACACCTGCTAAGAACAGGCGTTAAAGGGAGGCACCCATTGTTTTCAATGCACCTCTGGGTGCTTTGCAGGATTAGCGTGAACATTTTTTATGCTAATCCTGCAAAGTACCAGCCTAGTGTCAAAAATTATGATTTTAGTACCCCTGACTACCACAATGGTGCACCGTATTTTAAATATGGTGCATATATGGTGGAGTAAGGGGGGCGCTGAGGGACGCAACAAAAGTGACGCTGCACTAGGTGCAGCACCACTTTTCATAAATCTGCCCCTGTATTTTTATATGTATAGTTTAAAATAGTAAATCAAATATTTTAATATATAACAATAATATTATGTAAACAAAATACAGTTAAATAACTTGAAATTCCATATAAAAAGTAAAGCAACACTATTCTTGAAAACATAATTTTACATTGTAGTAAAACATACATAAATTTAATCCAGAAAAAATAAAATTTACTTTGAGTAATATAAACATGAAAAATATGTAAATTTATATATAAATAATTTATAAGTAAAACATAAGTAATAATAATAGATATATTTAAAAATATTAGTAAAAGTCTAACAATAATAGATAAACTACTCCCCCTCCACCCTGTGCAGCATTAGGAAAAATGTTAAACTTCAGAGAGAAACGATTTACTATTCCCAATCCCATCTGTGCCATAGTTGAGAATGTGTTGAACTTCGGAGGGGTAAGATTTACTATTACTCCTCCAATCTGTGCAACAGCAGGGTAACCTTTGAACTTCAGTGGGGCAAAATTGACTATTTCCATTCCAGCACGTGGAACAGTAGGGAAAGCATCGTATTTTGGAGGGACGAAAGTTACTATTCTCACTCCAGTCTGTGCAACAGTAGGGAAAGTGTTGGACTTTGGAGGGACAAAAGTTGTTATTACCTCTCCAGACTGTGCAACAGTAGGGAAAATGTTGAATGTCAGAGAGGTTAAATTCAGTATTCCACTGAAGGCTGTGCAATAGCAGTGAAAGTATCAGACATCACAGGGTTAAAATGTACTATTCTCACTCCAGTCCTTGCAACTATAGGAGATCAATGGACTTATGATGGGTAAATTTACTGTGCCTGCTCCAGTCTGTGTGATAGTAGGAAAAGGGATGGGCATTGGAGGGGTAAAATTTATTATCTCCAATCCAGTCTATGCAACTGTAGGGAAAGTACTTCATGTTAAACACAAAACATATCTCAATAACTCTATTAATTTACAACAAATATACTGTATATATCTTAATAAGAAAAAAAATAACCAAAAATAAATAAAATATAAAATTAAAAAGCAATTAAATAATATACATGGTTATTAAACAAGTTAATAAATTAGATACCTTCTCACACTATACCCTCTACAAACCTAACAACCCAAACTTAAAATATAACTAAAAATAATATGTACAACACAATTAACATAAGTAAGAACCAATTAAAAATGTATCAATGAATGAATAATTAATTAATACTTTAATGACTTCCCACCCTATGCCCCTACAAACCCAGCAGTATGCAACCATTATATATTAAAACTTTATTTATAGCACACATTACATCATTACAAATCAATTAAATAATTATCACTAAATACATAATTAATGTTTAACTTATTAATATCTAATTAACTTTCAACTCTACACCCCTACAAACCCAGCAACCCACGCCTAAAATATAACTGAAATATATAATTACACGATTTACATAATTAATAATCAATAAAATATTGGAAAAGAAATTAATAATCAACTGTTAAATAATTACCTAATTAACTTCCCACTCTATACCCCCACAAACCCAGCAACCTGCTACAAAACTATTAATTACTATTAGCAATTAAATGAAGAATTATATATCACTTATATTTTCAAACTAAATATTGTTAACAATTATATAAACAATAATAACACATATGAACTAGAACACATAAAGATAATTTAAAAAAAATGTATTTTGATAACTATATTATTGAAATCAATATTAAGAACAAAGAGATTCTTGAAAACAATATTGCTTGCCTAAAAAAACAATATTCTTGCCAATGATATTACTGTATCACAATATTTATATATCACAATATTTTTTCCAATATTTCTGCAACCCGATATTTAAAATTCAATGTTTTGTTCAAACACCCTCCTCCTCCCCAGCTCTTGCCCAAGAATCACTTAACAAGTTATCTGTGCATGTGTTATGGTTGGCATGATACCTGGTGCCCCAGGGCTATAGTTAGTGGGATGGGAGGATTAGTTTAGGGGCTTTATATAGTATATTGAATATAATTTACATGAAAAGGCTATGTAATGGTAGTAAATACTTGAAGTGACATATTGATATTCTCCATTATCCTAAAGTGTCATATACTGTTTTATGATGTAATGATTGATGATAGATGCCAATAAAAAACATTTTTTTAAATGATTTTCTTGAGGTGTTCACCATTTTGAAAATGTATTGAACAAGTGTAGCATTTCAGTAACAGAAGGCAATTATTGTGCGCAAATGTAGTAATATCTTGAAATATTTAGTAATATGGAAATACTCATTTTATTGTTTAATACATGCTCAATGTCCTGTGATGGCTTGAGGGGGCATAATTAATAACTTCTTATAACATGATTTGCTCTGAGGATATATGAGGGCATTGTAGTTTTTAGGGTTAGGTTCTGCTGGCTCACAAGCTATTGGCAACTTGTGAGACATTTCTTCAGTAATTAACCCCTGTAGTCTGTGAGGGTGGTCCCATAACACTATAGGTCAAAGACTCCAGTTACCTCAATTGAGCCCCGATAACTCTGATTGCCTTGGGACCCTTCAACCTGTATTCTCAAACCTGCTTCCATGTATTTTCCCTCTCAATAACTCCATGGCAAACAGGTAAGGTAAATCCTTTTGGTAATTTAATTGTGGAACATAATGAGATGCATCTAGATGTTATGTATTCACCTTTGTTCCCTAATGGCTGCTTCTTCTGCTACTATGCTAGCTGTAACCACCACCTCTTGGTACACGTTCTTTCATTGTGATACACCCCTCTGTTAGAAATATGAGATGCTGAGACTCCGATTGAATGAGTTTTCCATTAAAACTGTTTTAGTAGTATTACAGTCTTGTACATTATCAAAGCAACTAATGTATTGGCGGCATTGGGCACTCAGTCAGGTTTGATATTCTAGGCAGTTTCTTTCAATTTATTACGAGGCAGTAGAATCACATCATCATATCACATATGCTTAGTGCTTTAGTTTGACAGTTCAATTACCACATTGACAGCTAACAGGAATTTTTTGTCCTTAACAAACTATGATCTCTGTCACAGTTAGAGGTGATTTACTTGGAATCTGATTCAAAGAGTGTTTTTTCTTTATTGCAGTCAGGCTTATTTTTTCAACCTTGCATTTAACTTTGATACTACATTTCCTTTCATGGAAAGTATTGTTTCTGGTGCCTGACACTTTGGCTAAAAGACTGACTCTGGGGGTGAGGTACCTTCTTTTCCCAATGTCCTTTGCACCCCTGTCATCTATGCATGAGCGCTATCCTTGTCCCTCATTTGATTATTATAGTCCTGACCTGAAATTATGGCTAACTCCTCAACCACAATGGTAAGTTGGAATGAATGCAAAGTTATATTTTTACAAGGTGCATTTTTATGTATCATGTTTGATGCTTTTTTATCAAAACCTTCTTCAAGATTTAATAGCTTGAATGAAGATACAATTGTCTAGACACATTGTTGAGCTCAGGGTGGACATCTTACTTTGGCCAGGGTATATGAATGAGAGATGTGCCCACTTTATTGCCCTAGTGAATGGTGTGCTTGTTTCTGCACAATGCAGAGAAGCAGCTTCTAATTTTGATTCTAGAAAACGGTTTCTACTCTGAGTCAATGCCTCAATTAAAGGTCATAATTTAAATGTGGCATCATTCATTTAATTCCGGTCTGTTGATGATTTAATCTGCTGATTTAACGACTCTGGGTACTGATCTAGTAAAATCTAACAATGAGGCAAAACTATTTTAGTGCTTGTTTGGAATTGGGTTTCTGGTTGGCAGAGATATAAACCCTGTCCAAGCAGGAACCATAATCCTCTTAGTAAGGGTAAGTCAGTTGCACACCTTAAATTAATTTGGGCTCACCCTCTAGTAACTTAGCACAGAGCAGACAGGCTTAACTTCAGAGGCAAAGTGTAAAGTATTTGTGCAAAACTTAATGCATTAAAACAGTCAAAACTCCACACAAAATAAACCAGGTTAGAAAAATAGATAAGGTGATCCAGTGAGTTTTCGGCGCAGTACAAGGTGACAAAGTGAAGAAGGTGTGCAAATACTAAATACATTTATACAGGTGTGGAAGGAATTATAGTGCTGTCCTGGGATATCCATCTTTTTGGATAACCCCATCCACATTTGTACAAGTTGAAAATCAGTCCACAATTTAGTGTTTTGTCGATGTTTCAACCCTATTGTATGATTGAACAATGCAGGGTCAACATCAGGGTGAGGATCCCTTCCAAATGAACACTACACATGCTGTAACCAACAGATGTATACCCTGGAAAGGTGCAGGTTTTTCACCCTCCATGGTCCACAAGAGATCCAGGGGAACAAATGTTCCTGATAAACAAATAAAAAGTGGCTCCAAATTGTGGCATAAACCAACATGCCGACAACGGTATGTCTGCCACATGGACTAAATCAGGTGGTGATTCGGTGGTTTCATGCTGGAAGCGGGGGCCCTGCTTACAAAGGTCCTTATATTTGTGATATTACATAAATCCTCATGGTGAGATACTACCTTGTGTAGGGCTAAGCAAGACTAGTTAGTGGCTCTGTGTCTCCAATGTGTGCCCTGCTTATGTCTTAAAAGTGCAGGTTGGGTCAGAGGCTCCAACTCATGGAAGCCATGCGTTATTAAACTTACGAATGAAAGCTTCCGGAGACAATTTACTTGTTCTGCTGTGAAGCAAGCAGGCATATTGACCAGTATAAGTCAGTAGGTGATATGACCCCATTTGTTTCCCTGCTGCAAAGCAAGTGGACTTTTTGGAATAAGTGATAAAGCCCCGAAAGAATGGAGCCGTGTATTAGTGGTAATGCTTGAAAAAACAACAAACAACTACTTACTCATCCAATGTTACCATAAGTAAGCGGGTATTCAAATACAATGAAAGTACATAAGCCAGGCAATCCGGTAGACAGACCCTCCACTTGATTGCTCGAGTGTGCCAAAGTTCATGCTACATATATATATATGACAAGATAAGATACAAGATAAGAATAAATGGAGGACTCATATTATGACCACAGTATAGAGTGGAATCAGAAGCTATTAAAGATGCTTACCTATGAGGACCTAGGGGGTCATGATGCAATGCCAGGAATGGAACCGCTGAGCTGTGTATTACGTGGCTTTGGAACAAGGACTTAACTCTTAAAGATCCAGGCAAAACTTAAGTTAGATCTAAAAAGGTGCTACAATGAAACCCTGTGATTTTGGGCCAATTAACCTTAAAAGAGTATTGGTTTTAGACGATGTGAGTTAATTAGAAACACAGAGAGGCATATTTGTTTGTACATTGAACAGACTCGCCTGAGGTGTGTCGCCAGGGGGGACCTGTTGTGTAAAGAGGTGACAGGTTGTAAAAATGAGGTCATAGAGGATTTTGGACTGAAAGAGACAGGGTTTGGAACTGGTATGGACCCATTTGTCCCTTCATTATTTAATCCATCAATCAAACAAAAATACATTAAATGTCAGGACATGGAAACCATGTTGTCCCAACTTGACCTATTCATCCACCTGCCACTTAAAGACTTCAAAGTTGTGTTGTAGTCTTTGAAAATGTTCTAGCATTGGAGTCTCATTGTTCCACATTGTACTTTACTGCTGTGTTGAAGGATTCAACATTTTACTTTTTGTGTTATCTGGCAAATATAAATGAGGCCACATGGACACCAAATGGCATTGATCAAATCCTTGGTATTACAACTGGTAAAATTAGTTAGAGTCATGTTGACAGTGTTGTGGGTGAAGTTACTCGTATTCATTCAAACTTTGGAAGCTTTACAGTGACCGCATTTGAAATGATCGAGTAGCGCTGGAAGACCCCAGAGTGTGTGTAGTGATGCTTCACATGCTGATGGTAATGCTGCTCTCACTAGGACATCGCCCAGATACTTTCCCCTCTTGCATGAGAATAATGGTGGTTCCCTGGTGGTAAGAAAACCATCTAGATGTCCCCAATGTTTATTGACAATCTTTTTGAGTTCATTGCTATCAGGACAGAAAACGGAGACACAAACAATCCTATAGATTTTTAGTCTCTCTTACGGGGTTCTAAAAGGAATTCTCTATGATTGTACCATGCCCTTTTTCTTGCTTGCCTAACAAGTCTGTTGGGGTATCCTCTGTATGTGAGTATTTTTATGAGAATTTCTGACTCTTTAAAATAACCCTGTCTTCTAGAACAGTTATGATGGATTCCCAAACATTGGCCAATTGGAAGATTGTCCCTAAAACTCCTGGGATGATGACTTGTGTAGTGTAGAAGTGTGTTTCTTTCTATGGGTTTCCTGTAAAGTGCCATAAAGATCTTACCATCTTCTATTCCTATCCTTACATCTAGAAAGGGAGTGTGATTTTGACTGAGTTCCATTGTGAATTGTTTATCATTTGAACTGGAGCTCAGCCACTGATGGAATTGTTGTAGTTGGGGTACAGTGCCCCTCCAGATTAGAAAAACATTGTCACTATCTACACCATTTGCAAATGTTGTCTATGAAGGGATTTTCTTAGCAAAAATGTTTTTGTTTTTCATAATGGGCCATATAAAAATTCGCTAGATGTGGAGTGAATCCAGCTCCCATTGCCACTCCATTGGTCGGGAAATAGTAAGAGGAGTCAACAGGAAAAGGTTTTTGGTCATGCCTATGCTTAACCGATCTAACTGCAACTATGTTGGTACTAGGGGCACCTTCCTGCACAAAAACACTCACAAGGTGTTTTCCACTTTCTATGTGTGCTGCAGAATGCAGAACACAAAGAAAGAGGAAGCAATGGGAAGAAATAAAGATATTTCTCCCCATTGCATTATTCTTATGCCACCCCTGAGGCGGTGTAGGAATCTGTAGCATTCCCATACTTGTAAATTTGAGAATGTGTCAGATTTATTTGTGTCCCAAGGGTATTGTATAGGAACCCACCGAGCAACATCCATGGAACTCCCCTTTCATGCAGTGTTATGCATGATAGGGGTCCATATTTTCAAGGCCATGAAAACCCATGCAAGGTGGCTTTGCGTGGCCTTGTAAATATGGGCTGGCACACTGCACCACCGGATAATCAATTAAATGACACTCCAGTGGCTCAGTGTGCTGTTAGGGCCTTGTAAATGAGGCCTCATTTATGTTGCTTGGGTGTTCACATGCAACACCCATGGAATCCGAAGTAATCTGATGCATTCCTAGATTTAAAAATCTGAGAATGTGTCAGATTGCAACACTACCTCTGGGTTGGTGTAAGAATGATGCAATGGGGGAAACATCTTTATTTCGCCCTATTCTTGTCTCTTGTGATTGTTTTTGTGCAGGAAGGATTCCCTTCATGCACAAAAACAATAATCCCCACAATGCAGACATCCTTGTACCATGGTGAAAAAGGTGCCTGCGTTGCTGCTAGGCAGCAATTTGCACACCAGCGCAGGGGGAAAGGACAGAAATGCAACATTTCTTGTAGATACAGAACATTTCTGCCTTTTGCCCATGGCGCAAGGCGGAGCAACAAGGCACTTGCTGCGCCCCCAACGCGCCACGGGCCTCGTAAATGAGAACCTCACTGCCTTAGCTTTCACAACCGGAATGCCCGTATGTAGACGGATTTTTTTTAAGAAACCACCTTTAAAATCCAAACAAAACAGTATTATACAGAGCTCAATGGTAAACAGTACTTTGTACTTGTCAAATTGGTAACATAGCAGAGCTCCAACATTTTATGACAGTTATGAGTTTAAAACCATGGTGTACACCATATCATAAGTTAGCACTTTCCGGTGTTACTTTATGTGATACAGCTTATAAAAACTAGTATTTGAAAAGAATAGATTTTTTTTGCTAGTGAAAGGAGCATTGATCGTCTCCGAAACCAAGTAAGCTGACTTCAGATACCCATTCATTAGCTACCCTAAGCTTTCCATAAGCAACTTTTCGCCAGTCGTAATGCTGCCTTTATGCCAAACAAACCTGCTCAATTACTGCAGACAGTTGCGGTCCTACCCTGACTTATTGAATATTTTTTTTAATGGCACGTGTGTAGTACGAATGTTCCTCTGTATCATTTTTTATTTAATTTGAATTAGTGTGCACTGGGTGTGTGGTGCTTTTTTAATTATATGCTTACTTGGCTATGTTTTCTCTACGTGTACGTTTAAAATAATTTATTGTAGCGTTCCTGAAAATATTACTTTTATGTTCAAAGGAGCTGATGGATCAACGATTATGGCACGGGGCTACATAACCCCTAGAGCTGTCTAGCAGAATGCTGCATCAGTAGAGCTAAATATTAACCCCTAAACCGCGCTGTCCATTTACCGCTATTATCAACGTGGCAATTTGTTTTGTTTCAGTGCTCTTAATGGGAGAAGGTCCATGTCCGAAGCCAAGCAAAAGAGAAAATAAACCTGAAATCACATCAAACTGGCAGCAAGGCCCTTAGATATACCATTCTGTGTGCTTGCTAAGGATGTTATCAGCCTGAAGAAAAAATCATGTAAAATGCTCTGTTGGGTCATTAAGCAGATGTGCACTTTGTCCCACATCAGGAGACACTTTCGAAATTAATAGTCATCTGGAAATGCAGATGGACAGCTCTGAGGCAAGAAAGGCACTTAGTGTACTAACAGTAGTAAACAGCTTTAGTGTCAGAAGCAGAAAAACAAAATGATCCTGAACAATAAATCGCGACTACTAACTTGACATAAAACAAACATTCTTCATTACCTGAACATATATTTATATTTTTTATTAACGAATTAATGAAAGGGACTGGGGTACAGCAATCTATCTAGATGCTTGTACTTGAGTTGTAAGGTCAATTTGTAAAATGATTTCTATATATTTGAGCGAAATGCTAAAGCACTTGTCATTAACTTCTTCACCCTGCATGTGCAGAAGACAATGGCCCTCATTCTGACCTTGGCGGGCGGCGGAGGCCGCCCGCCAAAGTCCCGCCGTCAGGTTACCGTTCCGCGGTCGAAAGACCGCAGCGGTAATTCTGACATTACCGCTGGGCTGGCGGGCGGCCGCCTTCAGGCCGCCCGCCAGCCCAGCGGGAAAGAGGCTTCCACGATGAAGCCGGCTCGGAATCGAGCCGGCGGAGTGGAAGCTGTGCGACGGGTGCAGTTGCACCCGTCGCGTATTTCACTGTCTGCACAGCAGACAGTGAAATACATTTAGGGGCCCTCTTACGGGGGCCCCTGCAGTGCACTACAGTGTTACTGCACTGCAGGGGCCCCCAGGGGCCCCGCGACCCCCCCTACCGCCATCCGGTTCCCGGCGGGCCGACCGCCGGGAACTGGATGGCGGTAGGGGGGGTCGGAATCCCCTCGGCGGCGCAGCTAGCTGCGCCGCCTTGGAGGATTCCAATGGGCGGCGGTACACTGGCGGGAGACCGCCAGTGTTGCCGGTCCGACCGCGGCTTTACCGCTGCGGTCGGAATGCCCATTGGAGCACCGCCGGCCTGTCGGCGGTGCTCCCGCAGTCCTCCAACCCGGCGGTCATGGACCGCCAGGGTTGGAATGACCACCAATGTGCCTGATAATAAAACTGTTTTTACTGCTACTATTTTAAGCCGTCGATGGTAAATAATGTAGAGCTTGGCGCAAATAGCATCGTATTATGAGAACAGATTTCTGGAGAAGGGAATGATGTGAAAAGAATGTTTTCATTGTGTGGCATTCTGTTGTGGTAGTCATATGATCTGTTACTTGCGCTTAAAAAAAAAATAAGTGGGAAGAATCCGATTAGAGACAATTATTCAGTACATGAATCAGTCTTTGCTTTTATGATCCTCAATGAAAGAAGAGTGGACCAAATTTGTTTCAAAACTATTAAAAAAGTTTACTTTCGTTCCCACTATGAAGGAGAAAAATCTTTGTCTGCCAGTCAAACGAAAGAATGGTTTACTTAGCCCTAGCTGAAGAACAGCACCAACTAATAAGAAACTAAGGGCCAGATGTATCAAAAAAGGGCTTTACGATTTCCTAATATCACATTTTTGCGATTCGCTATTAGGGAATTGCAAACTGCAATGTATTATAGTGTGTTTAACACAGTTAGCGATTCGCAGTGGGTCACAGACGGACCTGCCTCATCAATATTCATGAGGCAGGTTGCAATTTTGCAACCCACTGTGAGCGTCTACAATCACGGGAATGGTGGAGTGCTGGGATCAGCAAACCACCATGTCTATGACTGCCTTTTAAATAAAACATTTTTTTTGTAATGCAGCCCGTTTTCCTTAAAGGAAAATGGAATGCATGTCAAAAAGAAAACTGAAAAGTCCTATTTTCTGGGTCAGTAACAGGTTACCGACTCGCAAAATAGGGATGGCACATGGCAAAAAGCCCTTTACCAGTTGCAAACAGCCCTACAGGCTGTTTGTGACCAGTAAGAGATCTCCATACATCTGGCCCTAAGATCGCTAAGATAACTTCCGCTAGCACTGACACATCTTCAGTTACCTAAAATGAATTTCATCAGGTCAACATCTGAGGGGCAATCTCAAGAGCTAAATCAGTTTATTTAACCCGCAAATAGGTAATAATGCATAAAATGTTCAAGCTTAGTGACTCAAGCTCTTTTTGCAGGTTCATAAATTATTGCACATTTGGGGAGCAGAGACTTAACAGTGCAAACAACTATAAAACTTTCTCTGCTAAGCATGTATCAAAACATTGTGGCAGAGCCCATATCTCGGATGGTTCGAGATCACATAAAATCAGGTAAGCTTAGATATACTCAGATTTAATTTCATCAGGCCATTAAAAAAGCTAAGTCAGATGGAAACCCTGGCCCAAATGGCCTTTCTCCGGCAGGTTTTAAAGCTGAGCCTGAATACTGGTCAAGCACTTTAAAGTCATTGTTTAACAACTGTCTGGCTGTTGGAGTAGTTCTTGACTCCTGGAGAGGAACCACATTCCATCCATTTAATCAAAATTGCACAATAGGAGATCCAAAAAGTTTTAGGCTTATTGCTTTTTCTGATATTTAGGCAAAGTTCCTCTCTAGTCTCCTACTAAAGGATCTTGAAGACTGGGTCCTACAGCAGAGTCTTACACGGTCAAATCAGTCAGGCTTCGGTCAAGAAACTGGAGCTACAATACATTTTATTGCTCTCTCATTGATTATTGAGGCTTCCCAAAGTTCCAGGCTTTGTGCATTTAAAAACTGCATTCGATAATGTTTCAAGAGGAGCCCTATGGTCCAAATTAATTTTTGGGGCAATACTACCAGCATTTTCTTGTGCCATCCAACTCCTGTACCATAACACCTGGGTGAGAATAAAACGGGGGGATGGCTCAGTAACAACTAAAAAACTCCAACAAGGGTTGTTTGAAACTGGCTGGGTGCTCGGCCCTCTTCTAATTTTCTATTTTTGCAGATTTGAATAGCAGCTTGATTGGGAGAAACTCGGATCCCTATGATGAGGCCACAATATGTGGATGACATAGTCCTACTTAATAAGACTCTAGTTAGTCTACAACAATTACTATTCACTTTTGCATCATGCACTGAGAAGAATGGGGTTGAAATTAATATAAAAAAAGAAAATTAAGATTTTTGGCAATTGTCACAAAAAAACTGGCCTGTATTTGGCAGCAGCGGTTTCTCCCTTTTGGGCAGAGGAGTGTCACCCCTCTGCCTAAAGCGCCCCCCAGGGATGAAAAATAAAATGGTAAAAAGTAATTTTATTACCATTTTATTTTCTAGCCTCCCATCCTGAACCGAGTTTCAGGACAGGGTGGGGCAAATGCGGCTGAGTGGCAGCGGTGAGCTGCGCACTTAAGTTTAAAGTGTGCAAGTCTTTTTGGCTGGCTATCTTGAGATGGCCAGCCAGACATACACACTTTAAGCTTCTCTAACCCAGCATGCAAGCAGCACCAGGAGTGCTTTAGGGAATTTGCTAGACCCAGAGAGGAGACCGGAGCGAGGAGTATGTTGGACGTCATGCAGCAAGTGAGGTAAGTTGTTTTTTTTCTTTTTCTTTTTATTTACACCACTCACCTTGTATGCATGCACACAGACACCAACACCACATTTGAGCACCTCTTCCCACATGACAGCTGCCGCTGGTATTTGGGGGATAAATTTGAAAATACCCTGCACTTAAATCTATTTTGGTGTTACATTTGACAGCTATAATAACTATAACACACACTTTCAAGACCTTGAGTAAAAGCAAAGTCTCCTCTATTTGCATTTAAACATTCCAAACAAAGGGGCTTATTTACCAGCCCCTTGCACCGCCGGTGCATCACTTCTTATATGGGAAAAAGTGATGCACCGGCGGCGCAAGGGGCTTGTAAATAAACCCCAATATTTTGTGCTCCATCACTTGCTTATGTCCTTGAAATAATTGATCCTAAAGCAATGCCTTCACTCTGAAATCAGCAATATCTGGACACTTATAACTCACCTTACATAAAGTTCCACTTCTACTTCCTGGATTTTTCCTTTTGAGCCAATAGCATCACATAGAAAAGCAGCTTGCACTCTTCACCACTCAACCATGATGGCCCCTCTGCTACCTCAAAGATAATTATTCTGTGGATTAAGTTTATTTTTTCCCCAAAATGCTTGTGGTGGTCTTACCCACGTATTCCCAAAAGTGCTGGATGTCAAGCATTCAATGAACATATGGATGTCAGTCATCTTCTCTAGCCTACATTTCACACATTTAGCAGCACCTCCTTTTCCCATCTTCGATATCCAGTAGAGCATCCAATAGTCTTGGTGTAAGGAAAAGAGATGGTCCTTCTTCAAACAAAGGTTTGATAGTGTTATATAGTATCTGCATCAACACGTGCCATTGATCTTGTAGCTGTGTCCTTGGCAATTATCCTCTGCAGAGCTCCTCTGATAAGGTGAAATCCCCATTCAGGAAATTCAACAGCTCCCAATACCATAATGATACTTCCTTTCTTCCATGACAATTTTTTCAGCCGATGTTCTTCCAAATGGTTTATAGTTTCAACTTTGAAGGCCAAGTTCTGGGTCCAACATTTAAGCTGCAAGTATTTGAACCTACAGCCATTCCCTTCCATTGCCAAATAGAGCTCATTCTATGTAGCAGCTTTCCATCTAATGCAAGTTGCTCCCATGTTTGAATACTTGCTGACTGAACTGGTAATGCCAATTTATCACTGGGGCAATCAGGGGTCCCCTGGGAGTCCCAGATAGGAGCATGGTTACTATTATATTTCAGTTTCATAGCACTTCTAATACAGGACCACATCCTGGCCATTGCTTGTAGTGCTTTCAACCTCACTTTTTTGTAATACTTTGTGTCCCCGAATGTAAGCAGAAAATGAATATTGGCACTGCTGACCTCTTTTAACATGCCTTTGAACAGAAAACCTATCTCTGAACAATCTGGGATATTAAAGAACATTCTAGAATTTGTCATCTGGAAAGCCCAACTATAACTCTGCTATGTCAGGAGGTGTCAGACCCCCCATATCCCTCCTGCTGAGGTTCTTCCACAATATTCTGACACGACTATCTGCCCAAATGGAAAAGTTGAGAGCTTGTTGTATTTTATCTAACTATTTCTTCATGATTTGCAAGGGGATTGTGCTGAAAAGAAAAGTACATTTAGGCAGAGTAACCATAAAAGTAAATTAGGCAGAGTAACCATTTGTAGGAAAGTAGCTTCTTTCTAGCTTGGTTACCCCCAGTTTAGGCCTGTTTGTCAGTGTGCTTGACTGTGTTCACTGGGATCCTGCGAACCAGGACCCCAGTGATTATGCTCACTCTTTACACTAGGTTGCTAGAACGTATTTCATCCCCCAATTGGCACACTGGTGCCCCATTATAAGTCCCTTGTATATGGTACCTAGGTACGCAGGGCAGTGGGGTTCCAGGGGATCCCTATGGGCTGCAGCATATATTTTGCCACCCATAGGGAGCCCAAGCAAAGGGTTCTGCAGGACTGCCATTGCAGCCTGCGTGAAAAAGCGCAAGCAGCCTTTCACTGCCACTTTTCACTGCACCAGGTAATTTATAAGTCATCCCTATGGCAGGCCTTCTAGCCTAGAGGGCAGGGTGCAAAATACCTGTGTGTGAGGGCACCCCTGCACTAGCAGAGGTGCCCCCACAAACTCCAGGCCCATTTTCCCCGACTTCGTGAGTTCGAGGTCGCCATTTTACACATATATTGGACATAGGTTAATACCTATTTCCAGCTACATAATGGTAACTCCGAACATAGGCAGGTTTAGTATCAAACATGTTGGAATCATTCCCTATTGTTTTTGCAAGCATTGGTTGCATGAATCCATGTACTCTGGGGGCTCCTTAGAAGACCCCCAGTTTTGCCATTACAGCCTTCTGAGGGTTTCCAGGCATCCCAACCTGCTGCCACCTCCCAGACAGGTTTCTGCCCTCCTGTTACTTGAGAAGCTCAGGCCCAAGAAGGCAGAACAAAGGATTTCCTTTGGGAGAAGGGTGTTACACTCTTTCCCTTTGGAAATAGGTGTTACAGGCTTGGGAGGGGTATCCTCCCCAAGCCACTTAAATGTTTTGAAGGGCACATTTGGTGCCCTCCTTGCACAAACAAGTCCACACCAGTTCAGGGACCTTCCGTCCCTGCCTTGGTGTGAAACTAGACAAAGGAAATGGGAGTGACTACTCCCCTGCCCATCACCACCCTAGGGGTGGTGGTCAGAGCTCCTCAGAAGGTCCCTGGGTTTTGCTATCTTGGATTCAAGTTTGGCAGGGAACTCTGGGTGAATCTGAATGGCTAGTGCCAACAAGTGATGTCAGAGCCCCCGCCTGATAAGTGGTCACCCAGTTATGTGACCAATTCCCCTTTCAGGGCTATTTCTGGTCTCTATCTTGAGTGGTTCCTCAGATTCGGATTCCAAGGCTCCAGCAGGATATCTCTGCAAAGTCCACTTCGACTTTTGACTGAAGAAATGGCATCTGAACACTTCAGGACCCAACAAGCTGCTATAAAGAAGCAAGAAATCTCCTCCAGCATTGTATCCATGGCTCCTCCCAGCATCTGCAACATTTCCCCAGGTCGTGCATCCTCTGAGGACAGCCCGTCTTCAGCCTGCATCAGAAGGAAGAAGAAATCTCCCTTGGAGTGAAGGAGTCACTCCGCTGCTTCTGCAGGCACAAACCGCAACGATGACCGGCTGAGTGGATCCCCTCTTCTGCTGGGCTGCGTAGAACCTGCATCACAGGTGGTAGACTGAAGTGGTCCCAACGGTCCTCTCTTCCATCTGTCCAACTTGCCTGCCTAAGCAGGACAGTACCCGCATGGACTGTGTCCTTTGCAGCTGCCAAGGCTTGTTGGCATCTCTACAAGATCTTCAAGCATCCTGAAGCTCCAGCCCCCAGCACTCCATCCTGTGATGCACAACTCCCTGGGTTGTTCTCCGGCAGTGTGGGAGCCTTTTTCATAGTGCTGCATGAGCCTCTTCCTCGACTTTCGTGTCCCCATCCTGTGGGACTCTTGTGGGTGCTGCTTGGACTTCTGTGAGCTCTCTGTGTTGCGTGTTGCTAAGTGCCTCCTCTGAGTCCCCTTCCAGGGTAGAGTCCACCTGGTCCTTCCTGGTCCCCTGCAGCTCCACTTTCCGCTAACCGCAAGTTTTGCGTGTGCCAAGGCTTGTTGGCAGAATCTGAAGACACAAACCCGACTACAATCCTCCTTCCTGTGTGGGACATCACCTGAATCATCCAGGAACTTAACTTCATCTTCTTGAGTGCAGTGCTGACTCTCCTTCTTCACTGTCGACTCACCTCTTGCAACTTCAGTCTGATGGGTAGGGGCTCCTGCCCTTCCTGGACTCTGCTGTGCTTCTTGGTCCCCTTCTTCCACAGGTCCTCTTGTCTAGGAATCCTCTGTTGGTGACTTTCAGTCTCTTCTGGGATTGTATTATTATACTTGTCTTCTAAGTAGGTGTTGTCTGGAACAAAAATCAAAAAAGTATCAGGTTAAGTCTGCCAATAGGGGAAAGAGTTTGAGTCAGGCCATGCACTGCCACCCAGTCCTTATCTGATGTGGGTTTGCAAGGACCATGTGCCATCATAGCTGAGCCCTTTGGGCACTTCTGGGTGTCTCTGATGGCATAGAGATGAGAGGGTAGGTGCCTAGGGGAGGACACCATCAGGAGAATGGTAAAGGTTTTACATTTGGCTGAGGCACTAAGAGACACTTAATAGGAGCCCCGGTGTACTGCACATATGCAAAAGAAGGTAAATAGGTCTAATGTGTCAATAGGATCTGTAGTGCTGGAGGATAGCTTGTCACAGAAGTGCCACTAGGAAACAGGAGACCCATCTCTGTCATCCCCTATTGTGACACCCTCTGGGCAGCTGTCCGCTCCCATAATATTTGATACAGCAGGGAATGGATAATCATCTGCCTGGGTGAGTAGGGAGCTGCATGGCCCAACATGGTCCAAGCCTGCTGCGTGCAGGCTACCATAGCTATGTCACATTGGGATTGTTCTGGGGCTGCCCAATCATTGAGAAGAGTGGGAGAGGGGAACCTAATCAGGCTCATGAGCGATATGTGCGAGATAGCGGGGAGGCCCAAACCAATAACGAGCAAATGGGGCTTGAGTGCACTGATAGTTAGGCTCAAAATCAGGAGCTGCCAGAACCCCTGATAGTATAGAAGGATCAGGGTTTACGAATGAGATGGGGCTTTCCAACCACCCAGGCAAGGCTTACCATCAGGGTGTGAAGAGCATGAAAAAAATTGTGAGGCATGAAAATCGGCATATTCAGAAACAATACAGCAGCCTTGGAAGGGCAATCAACTTTATGATAACTATACGCCCATTAAGGAAAGAGGAAGCTTGATGCAGTTACGAGAGAGCCACTTCATAATTTCTGAGTGTGAATGTTGATTTACTAGCTCTAATACGAATCCTCAAGTATTTAAGTGTCAGTCACCCAAGGCAGGGGCAGCAATAAAGGGCTAACAGTAGTGACTGTGGTAAATGGGAATATAAAGGATTTAGGGCCTAGAGTTTGGTGGATGGAATTAGTCCATCACAAATGTGCCAGATATCCTGTCTGCCCTATTACAATCCCATTATACCTTATGGAAATAACACGACGGATGGGATAATCGTCACGTTTCTGACAGAGTAACCCGTCCTTCAAAAAATGGGAACAAATCCTACAAAATGTTTAAAATATGCCCTGAAGCAATGTGGGGAGAAATTGGTAGATGTCTCAGGTCCGTTTACACAAATTTGTGAACTAGTAGAAAAGACTTATATTAAAAGAAGTCATACTGACATTGAGCTTCTTAGAGGGAGACAGCTATTTGCTTTCTGGCCAATGTGAATGCAGGTTTGACCGCAGAAAGAAGAAAGGCTGTCGATGTTCATCAGCACAAAATTGGGTGATGTAACAAAGAAAGAATCCTCGGATGAGAAGAAAGGTTTATTACTTGGAGAGGGGATGATTAAATCCATTGGGAATTATGTTTCAACTTTTACTGCTTTAGATATCTGTCTGGAGTGGGATTCTTTCCCCATAGAGGCAGAGGTGGCAGAAAAAGAGCCTCAAGTGGAAGAGGTTAGCAATCATCATTGTTGCAAGCTGAGCATTACAGGTGATTTTTGATTCTACCCTTGAAAAGGTGGGAGGCAGGTTAAGACTTTTCATGTATAAATGGACGTCAATAACTCATTATCCATGGCTGATTGCTGCAGTCTGAGGTTATGCAAGAGAACTCAAAGAGTTACCATTTCATGTGATGGAACCAAGGGAGTTGGTTTTCTATCTTGAGCAGAGGCAAGTAGTAGCAAAGGAAACTCAAAAGCTGTTAGACTAAGAGGCCATTGTAAAGATTATAAGTACTTTTTTCTGTTCGAGAAGAATGACATAGGGTTGGAGACTATTGATAAATCTAAGGTCTTTGACTGGTTTTGTATCCTATAACCACTTCAAGATGGAAGAAATATATATGTCGAGAGATACTCTGCAGGAGGTAATATGGGATCTGAAGGATGATTGCCTCACAGTTCTAATAGACAAGGGGAGTCAAACATTTCTTCAGTTTAAATGGGAAGGTCAGTTGAACCAGTTCTAATGTCATCCATTTGGGCTGTCTTCAATCCATGAATCTTCATGAAGGTTTTAGAGTCAGTATTATGTTTTTTGCGGGAGCAAGGTATCAGAACGATAATATATTCGGACAACATTCTGATTATGCATCAAGAGAACTGGATTTTGAAGAGGCATCTGGTTTTGGTGAAAGACCTTTTAGAAAGTTTAGGTTTTATTGTCAATCAGTAGAAGCCATGTTTATTCCTTCCCAGATAATGGATTTTTGTGTGTTTTACCATAAATACTGTGAGGGTCCAACTTCTGTTGCCAGACAGGAAAATAAAGTTAATAAAGACAAAGCAACGTCATTTCTGAGAGAATGAAATAACTTTGAGAGAGCTTGCTCAAGTTATTGGTCTTCTATTGCTGTCCATTCAAGCTGATGTTCTGAAGCCCTTTCATTGCAGAGCATCACATTGTTTGAAGACATCAGGTCTGTCAAGGGGTTTTTGGTATGGTGACAAGGTAGGAATAGCACAGGAACTGAATAAGGAATTAACCAGGTGGTAAGAGAATTTGGCGGTTTGGAATAGTTGCTCAATTTTTTGTTCTGTTCCAGACTATGTGGTTTAGGGGGATGCGAGCAGATATGGTTGGAGAGCTATTTGATGAGGACAGGAAACCGGAGGGAGATGGCATAGGAAGGAGATGTATGAGAATTTTAAATATTTGGAATTGACAGCAGGCCAGTTTGCACTTTGCAGTTTCAAGTCCCGTTTACAAGAGGGCTCAGTGTTATTGGGAATGAACAGTATAACGGCAGTGAGTTATTAAAACAAGTTGAATGGAAGAAGATTAAAGAAACTGTTGGAAATTTTAAGAGAGTTATGGGAGATTTCTCAGGAGTACAAGATAAATGTAACAGCATAACACGTGCCAGGGAAGGAGAATTTAGTAACAGATTATAATTCACACACTTTAGGGATTGGAGTGATTGGAGATTGAGAAGGGACATTTTTCAGGCGATAGACATAAAGATGTGTTGTGGATTCATTTTAGTTTTGCCTAGGTACAGGAATTTAGCTCAGCTTTGGCGTGCAGGCCGGTGCTCTTTTACCTAGCTAACATGCTCTGTTTTTATTATTTGTTTTTATTAATTTTATCATTGCTTGCATTTGAGAAGAAATGTTTTTATTTTACAATCAGTTGTCATTCTGTGAAAGCTTCATTATCAGTACACATTAGATTGTCATGAAGTTATTTTGCTTTACTTCTGACAAAAAACAGAATGTGAACATGTCAGGCATTTTGTTATAATATTGTCAATACATGTTTCTGCACACAATCTAATGTTTAGGGACATACGCACGTCAGGATGTCTGCACGGACAATAACACATATCTTATAAAAACACTAGGGGCCCGAAGGTAAACTTACACTTTTGGTCCAATTGTGTAAATTTACGAGTATCTAGTATTCACAAAGGTAAGTTAAGAGTAGTATCTTTATGTCTGTACTCAGTGAGGATCATCTGCACTCGGGCGGATCATCTGACCCTGGCCCAGAATCACTGTAATTACATGCACCTGCACATTATCTATCCCACTTGCAACACAGCTTCACAAACCAGATAAAAGCTGGACACAAGCAAGGGTCTGGTTTCTCCACAACCACACTGTGTGTGACTGCTCTGCAAATCCTGAAGCCATGATGCCCACTAGGAGTAAAAGAACATATGTAGAGCAGGAGACCACCATGAAACTGAAATGTATTGTGAGGAACTACAAGAGGCTGCATGGTCTCCCATCCTACAGCACCAGTTCCACACAGAAGGCAGCCTTACAGCAGCTGTTGGCCACCACGGTCAATGGATTTGGGGAGGACATATGGACAGTGAATGACATTAAAGAGTAACAGGATAAGAAGAAGAGGGTGAAGGAGGCATACACCAGGATAGAGGTGGTCTGAGCTCTCCCAGGTCTACAAACTGGAGCCCACCTCTGACTCACCCCACTTCAGAGGGATGATCTGTCCACCAGAGACCCCCTCCTGCTCCATGGATTGCCTGTGAGTGATGATCTCAATGTAGTTCCAGGTAATATGTGATGATTATAACAATAACACCAAGTGAGTAATGTTTGTGATGCTCCACAAATTTGACCATGAATGTTGTCCCAAGTAAGTGTAATCTGCATGGTGACTCAGACTCTCATGTGTCTCAGCTAGCCCATTAAACTACAAGTACCAGGCTCATTTGCAATGTCAATTGCAAATTACAAACAGTGACCCATCACTGCTGACCCATCCACTTAACACTGGTACATGGAAACAGATAATGTCTCACATTCATTTGCTACTGCTGTTAGCCTTTAGATGCAAATGAGTGGTTATGTGACAGGTTACACACAATCAAATATCTGGGTGATGACTGATGACCTTTCTCTTTTGTTGCCACATACAGACAGAGAAGAGTCACACACTGAAGCACATGTCTTATCACCATCCTGGAAGCAACATCACAGAGCACAACAACCCATCGCATCAGCAACAACCGGTAGGTAAATATGGCATGGGGAGGACATTATCTCCCACATTGTTAACAGTTAACACATAGTTACATTACATGGAAGGAATCCATAAACTGTGCCAAACTTGCAAAATGAACTAGGTAATGTTGTGTATGACATGTGTCAACTAGTATGTTAACTGAACACACACATATCATTGTAGGCCATGTGACGTTGTCCATCAAAACCCAGCCTGCAGTGACCTCTGTAACATGTATGAGTGTGACCTATGGTCAGGCACCACACACTTGGTGGATGTCAGACATTGGTAAGGATACATAAAAATGACTTAACTAAATGCTTATTTTCCTAAAACGTTGTGTAAATGTCAGCAGAATATGGTGTGTGTCTAATGTCACTGATGTCACTCATCCCCATATGCTCATATATGGCTCATAACAGTCTACCACATCCTGACATGTTGGCTAATGATAGGTCAACCAAAAATGTATGTGTACAGTACCTACCTAAGTGCTCATATTGGCCCTCATGTAGATGGATTTTGCATAGGTCAGTGCAGAAAGTCGATTTTTTCAAAGTTATTCTGACTCACCTCATCAAGTGTAAGGTGTCTGTGACATCCTATGTGAAAATGGTTCGGTCACTATGTGGAAATGCCACAGTGTCCCCAATGTTCATGGAATGTCACTCAAGTGCAGATTGAGGTAACACAGTGATTTCTTCAGCCCTGACACACTCCAGGAGGCCATCTCAGACCATGCAAAGTGGCTTGCCGTGGAGAGATAGACATGATTTACTGGTGTGTTCAGTTGGCTTTGTACAAACAGTGAAGCTCCAGGGCCTTGAGGGTTTCAGAAATCTGTCCTCAAGTCCATCATGGAAAGGAGGAGTCACAACCTATTTCTAAGTTCATGACATGGATACTTGATGACAAAAAGCCAGGAAACAACAGTTAAAGTAATGGTGTGGATGAGGGGTGTGCTGATACCAGTAGGCCTGCATTTTGGGAGTGTGTTAGAGGTTGGCAAGGTGGGTGTAGAGGACGGGGAGCATAGACATCTAGTGGTTGAGCTGAAAATGTGAAAACAGTAAAGGTGGGGATAAGCCTAGCTTTTCAACTTGACTAAATACTGGGATCCTAGGACAATGTTCGTTTCACTTTAACATCATGATCACAGAATAGTGGACCTCTGAATAGAGGACTAAAGGATATGTGCTGTAACTTACCATATCCAGTGTCACGTAAAATAGACCATGATGTTGTACATGCACATTGGAAAGGAAACGTACACAGCAGAAACCGCTGACCTCAGTCCAAAATTAGCAATGTTGTCCTGTTCTGGGGGAGGGGTAAGGGATGAATAAATGTTACCCATACCTTGGTTGATTATTGTATATATCAGACATGTACTCGTCAATGTGCAGAGAAAATCTGATGTGCAAAAATGAACCACCTTTGCATGTTCTGGAAGACTCTTTTACAAATTAGCAGATACCATATCAAATGTAGAATGCATGATGTCAATAAAAATTTAGGTGTGTCCAAAGGTAGTCAGTGCAGGAGATCCTAGTTATTTCCACCCTATGGCTCCCAGTAACCTCTAAACACATGTTTGCCAGTAAGTATGATACATGGTTGATATGAGAGCAGCCCGTAACTTGTAGATTACTGGTCCATTCCTCTGGCATTTACATGTAGAATCACCACTATAATCCTTTATACTTAGTAATGGATATGTATGTCACATTACAGCTGCTGCCAGGACTATTTCAGTATTACGGATGACACCATTCAGGGGTTTAGGAGACATCCTGGCTACAGCAGTCACACCCACTGCCATCCCTCCATCAGGTAAGTGTGCCATATAGTGTTAAAGTTTATTGATATCCTACCCATGAACAGCAACCAAATCCATGTGGAAGGGGATGAGCAGATATAGCCACTTTAGCATTACATCTGAAGTTGGTGTGTAAAATGAACCCAACAAGATCAGTAATGTATGTGTCAGGTGCACATATTTACATATAATTCATGTATAACATTAACCATGGTGTCACTTCTTACTAAGGCCGCTAGTTCACGGACCAGTTTTTCTGCTGCACACTCAAGGAGCCCAGTCCAGGAACTAACATCTAGGAGGATCTCAATACCACCCAGACCTGTGGTTGGAACTGGTGAGTTTGCTTTTGCAACATACATTGGCATTGAGCACATCAATGCCACAGTGTCAGCTGTCACATATAGGTGCACACAAACCAGGTCACATGTTTAACATCTGTTGATGTGAATATAATTTGACTCAGTCCATTTGTCACTCCACATGATGTTGTAAGGCAAATATTTATCTTGTTGCAACCTCTGTCTTACAGGTGGTGAGGAGGATGAATCCAGTCTGGATGAAAGACCATCTACCAGTGGCGGGCGATGGGAAATCCAAGGTGAGAACCCCTTTCTCTTCCAAGCTATCTTATTATCTGCCAGTAATGCACAAGAGGAGGAGGAGGAAGTAGGGGAGGAGGAAGATAAGGTGCCTATTTCAAGAGATGTAGAGTTCAATCTCCTGTACACTCTTGTTGGCCCATGCAGCTTTCCAACAAAACCCACTTCTGCTGTGGTTGGCATTGTGGTGTACTCCTACATCCCGAAGGTTTGCCCATTCCCCACACACCACAACCCAAACCTCAACTCCTCACATCCCCAACATCCATGTTAGACATGTTGGTTCCCCTACATACTCTTACTCTGACAGTGTCTCCCAAGCCTTCTCTCTAACATCTGAGGGACATGCCAGACCTGGTGAGGGATAAAAAGGCCCTAGGCAAAAATCTCTTCCTCACAACCTCTCCCCTGCCACCATCCCCCCTGCTGGTGGACCTGCTGGTCACATCCAAGGCCATACCAGGCGGAGAGGACTGGCAGATATTCATGTTTGGCAGTTTTCCAGCAGCAGTTAGATCTGAGGCAGGACATTTATGACATAGGGGCTACACTGTCCGACATGTCTGCCTCACTAGAGGACATGCATCTACTCCCACAGATGGTACACACAGAATGACCCAGGTGTTGGGGAGGATGGATATGTCCAGAAAAGACATGAGGAAGAGGCTGAATGACATAATGACCATACAGAGGGAAGAGAGTGCAAGACACCATGCATTGGCTATGAAGGTGATGAAGGGGATACTCAAAATTATTCCTGCACCATCTCACCCCAAACCCCAGTTAGGAAACCTGCGCCGGGCCCTCCACAATCCACAACAGGAACACTTCCCTTGCACATGCTCTCCACTGCACAGTCACGTCCTCTACCTGTACAAGGTCTGACACCCCCTCACCCTATACAGGGATCACCACCACCTGTCCAGGTAGACCACCACCCTGTACAGGGATCACTAACTCCTGCCCAGGTAGACCCCCCTCCCTGTACAGGCATCACCACCACCTGTTTTGGTAGCCCCCCACCCTGTACAGAGATCACCACCAGCTGTCCAGGAAGACCCCCCACCCTGTACAGGAACCACACGGACCCGCAATTAAGAACCCCAAGAAACATGCCATATTGCAATGATCCTCACCACAAAACTGAGAAGACGCAAGCTTGATCCCCCGTGAAAAATATAGCATATATATTGCACAGCACTATGTCAAATAAAGACATATTCCACATAAAAATTCAGTTGAGCTTTAGTTGATGATGGTCAAATGCTTAATGTGGTTGTAGGCCATGAATGTGTCCACAACATGGGTAAGACATATGTGTTCAGTGGTGTCATGTGGAAGGCATAGCCACCTAGCTCCAGTCGTGTACGTCCATGCTTTAGATCCAGCACATACAACGAACTACACAACACAGCTTTTTGTTTTCTTTATGTTTATTTAAATATGTTAGTAACGTACACCAAAACCGTACATTTGGAGGGGAGAAACAAAATCAAATAGTGCTCTTCATGGAGCATGGGCAGGGGACTTGGAGGGTGTTTGACAAAATATAAAAAAAACATGCAAGAAAACATCAAGGGAATCAGTCTATGTACAGTGGCAAAAACAAATGTTCAGTCAAATCATATTGTCCAGTCAAATTTCATCCTGGTCATCCTACTTCTGCACAATAATGAGATCCTCTGCAGTGGTGACCACTTCCTGAGTGGCCATTGAAGGACACCACACAGGACTCAGACACACTAGGGGTACGAGAGGTGAGGGGGAAACAGAGCAAGGGGATGAACAGGGAGACACATGGAGGGTGGTATGGGAGGGTTGCTGAGACAGGGCTGCAATCATGGCTGCACCCAAGGAAGTGAGGAGGGCATTGATTGCATCCATGGGACAGGTAATCTCTTCTCAGGACCTACACTGTTCTTAATGTGTCTGCTGTAGGAGCAGAGAGGAGATGCCCTGCTCCCTCACATATGCCACCATCCCTTCCTGGGATGCAGCCACAGGTGTGACAACGCAGGGAGGGGTTTACGTGGAACACAAGGGATGTGGGGTGTCAGGGACATGGAGGATCCTCAGGGGACTGAGGCAGGCACTTGGAGGGGGACTGAAGGCAGAGGTGGCAGCTGTGTGCCCCGATAGACTGGGGGCTCCATGTGGTAGGAAGGGGTCAAAGACAGGCCCTGGTGTTGACAAATCCTGCTCTGAGCACACTACCAGCAGGTCAAATTCTCCGGTGTCCAGGGAGGAGAGAAATCTCCCCCCTGGCCAGAGGTGTCCAGTTCAAGGCCCTCCCCTACAGTTTCTGCAGCCTCCACCCAGTCATTGTCTGTTGTTGTGTCTGTCCTGGTGGGCGCACTCTGCTGCCTGGTGATGGTTATTGTCCCTTCTCCTCCACCTCTGCAATGGATGAAAGAGGCCATGCCTGCTGACATCCCCAGGAAGCTCTTCTCAGTCCCTGGTTCTCTCCTTGTTCTTCTGGTTCAGCCAGGACACTAAAATAGAAGTGAGAAGCTTTATGTAGGTGGTGTCCAATTCATGGTAAGGTACATGAGAACAAGAAGCAAGTGCTGTGTCCTCCTTTGATCTCACTAACCAATTCCAGGTGACTTAGACCCAAAATGTATGTGTACTATCACTGTGATGCCTGGACATAACACACACATCTGTCACAATTGTGGGGAGTATACCATTCTGTAGTGACAAAGCCTAACCCTAAGCAATATTGCAATATCAAGGCCAGATCCACAAAGGCCATAAAAGCTGTATGTGTGAAAGATTGGACAAAAGTCTTAGTTTAACTAATTAAATTGGGCCAAGGGTTTCTTCTGCTTGCCACCTAGTCATCTTCCCAAGTCAGTCTGCAAGTTGAGTTGGGACACAGTCTGGAAGGAGCTGTCCACCCCAAAGCATGTATCCATGGTCAACCTGTCAAGTATAAACTTGATAGTCTCAAGATATTGCATGTCATCTGATATATAGCATGGTCTGATTCCATATATATACTAGAATGGGTATATACATATAAATGCAGATATATAAAACCAGGCCTTGGTTCTGACCTTTGCCATGCTGTGAGTCTATGTATTGGAGGATCCCTGAAAATATCAGCCATTCTACATGGGATGTTACACATTTGGCATGTCAAAAGTGCCTGTCTGTGTTGTATACCAGTTGGCACATATGCAACGTTGGTTCAGCTAGCTAGATGTTACATGGGGTATGCGAGCCACTGTAGTCAAGATGTGCCTGTGTTTTTTTCTTTGGAAATGTTGGTACCAAAGTCAACCTTTACTTCAAGATACATGAAATGATTTATACTGATGAAACATACACTAAAGACATGCATGATACAGCAGCTAACACCCCAAAAAATGCCAAGACCCCCCCACGGTGTCTGGACCATCCTTATGCCCTTGCACCCAGTAGTGATAAGGCCCTTGGTTCACTAGTCATGGTGTTGACATTGCTGTTTTCATATAATTGCTTCTTCAGGACTGCCATTGTAGCCTGAGTGAAAAGTGTAAGCACTATTTCACAGCCATTTTCACTGCACCAGGTCACTTATAAGTCACCCATATATCTAACCTTCAGACCCTGAAGGGTAGGTGCATAGTACCCATGTGTGAGGGCACTAGCAGAGGTGTCCCCACGTCGTCCATGCCCATTTTCCCGGACTTGGTGAGGGCGGAGACGCCAATATAAGTGTGTACTACATATAGATCAATACCTATATGTAGCTTCACAATGGTAACTCATGAATATGGCCATGTGAGGTGTCTAGGAACTAGAAATTGTACCCCCAATCTGATTCTGGTATTGGGGGTGAAATTTCATATACCCAAGGGCTCCACCGTGGACCCCTAGTACTGCCATACCAGTCTTCAGAGGATTTTACTGCAGCCCCAGCTGCTGCTACCTCACAGACAGGCTTCTGCCCTCCTGGGGCTTGAGCAGCTCAATCCCAGGAAGACAGAACAATGCATTTCCTTTAGGAGAGAGGTGTTACACCCTCTCCCTTTGGAAATAGGAATTACAGGCATGGGAGGGGTAACCTCCCAGAGCCTCTAGAAATGCTTTGAAGAGCACAGATGGTACCCTCCTTGCATAATACAGTGTACACTGGTCCAGGGACCCCCAGTCCCTGCTCTGGCATGAAACTGGACAAAGGAAAGGGGAGTGACCACTCCCCTGCCCATCACCACCCCAGGGGTGGTGCCCAGAGCTCCTCCAGAGTATCCCTGGGTTTTGCCATCTTGTTCTCAGGATGGTCAGGGAACTCTGGGAGCATCTGAGTGGCTAGTGCCAGCAGGTAATGTCAGAGACCCCTCCTGATAGGTCCATACCTGGTTAGGCGACCAATCCCCCTCTGAGGGCTATTAAGGGTCTTTCCTGTGGCTGTTCCTTAGATTTGGATTGCAAGACTCCAGCAGGAATCATCCGCAACCTCTGCTTCACCTTCTTCAATCAAATCAACAGCAGAACTGCTCCAGGAACTCTACACCTGCAACAAAGTATCCAAGAAGGCTACTGCAACTCTGTAACTCTAGCTCCTGCCAGCAACTGCAACAGTTTCCAGGTTGTGCACACTCCAAAGACTGCTTGTCTTCATCCTCCACCAGAAGGACTGAAGGAATCTCCCATGGAGTGACGGAGTCACTTCTTTGCTTCAGTAGGTACCTCTTTACAGTGACGACTGGTACTCTGGGTCCACTCTCCTGATGACGAGCATGCATCCTGGAACACAAGTGGTAGATCATAGTGACCCTGACTGTCCAAAGGTCCAACTGTCCAAATTTGGTGGAGGTAAGAGCTTGCCTCCCCATGCCAGACAGTACCCTGGCACACTCCATGTTTTGAAGCTCATAGGGCTTCTGTGTGCTTCTCCAAGGAATCCTTCGTGCACAGCGTAGCCCAAGTCCACAGCACTCTATCCTGAGATGCTCAGCTCCCTGCATTGTTCTCCGGCAGCGTAGGACCCCTTTGTGTAGTGCTGCAACAACCACAATTGGAAACTCCTTTTTCCCCATGTCCTGGCACTCCTGTGGGTGCTGCCTCATCTTCTTGAAGTGCTGAGAGCCCCCTCTGTCTCCTCAGTCCAAGACCCCCAGGTCCCTCCTGGGTTCAGGTAGTGCCTTTTACTGCCAAGCACGTCTTTTGCATGAGCCAAGGATTGTTTGCAGAATCCAACGACAAAAACCAGCCTGCATACATCTACTCAATGTGGGACATCTCTTGCACCAAGCAGGAACCCACAGCTGTCTTCTTTGGTGCATTTCTGACTTTTTCTTCTAACCAGAGAATCCACTTTTGTACCTTCATCTGGGTTAGCAGGGGCTACTGTTACTCCTGAAATCCTCAGCAACTCTTGGACTTGGTCTCCTCTCTCCGCAGGTCTTCAGGTCCAGGAATCCATCATTGATGTCTTGCAGTCTTGCTTGTTTTTTGCATTATTCTTTATCACAACGTCTAGTATGTTCTGAGGACACCTGCTGTACTTTACTCCTGCCTTCCTGGGCTCTAGGGTGGGGTACTTTACTTACTTTTTGTGTTTTCTTACACTCCCAGTGCCCCTCTACACTCTACTCTTGCCTAGGTGGGCAACCGACATTCACATTCCACTATTTTAGCATATGGTTTGTGTTCCCCCTAGGCTCATTGTAACCTATGGTGATTTTCACTATTTGGACCATTTTATGACTGTTTACTTACCTAATTTTGGTTACTAGTGTATATTTTATGTATAATACTTGTCTCCTAAGGGAGTATAGCCTATAAGATATTTCTGTCCTTGTGTCACTAAAATAAAGTACCTTTATTTTTGGTAACAGTCTTTCGTGTTTGTAAGTACTGTGTGACTACAGTGGTATTGCAAGAGCTTTGCATGTCTCCTAGTTCTGGCTTGGCTGCTCTGCCTACAGCTACAACTAGTCAGCCTGGCTTCTAGACACTGACTACATTTCACTAATAAGGGATAACTGGACCTGGTATAAGGTGTAAGTACCTTCGGTACCCACTACAAACCAGGCCAGCCTCCTACACTTCTGGCCACTGTATGGGGCATTCGTATGTGGTAATGGGCTCTCCTATTGATGCAGCTCAGTACCTGATGTAGACATCAGGACATGATTGCCTGGGAGATGCTCAGAAGGTCACCAGAGATCCTAAGGAATGACTCCATGGGAAAGAAATGGAGAGCTGCTGGGGTCTTGACATAGGCTGGAAAGGTGTGGGAGAGGCAGGTCACAGAGCCAAGTTCCAGCTCCCACTCACAAACCATTTCCAAGTTGGTATCAGGGCAAAAACAGTATCTGGCCATGCCATTTTGGCTCAGCATCCCAAGGAGGTTGATCTTTTGTCTGAAGACCCTCTCTATTCTCCTCCTTCTCCTCAAATCATCTCATAGCATAGCAAGGAGCAAACCAACAAACACATTCAGCGACATGCTGAAAGGACTGAAAGGGTTTGCTTGTGGCAGCTTTGCTTTTATATGTGCATCAAGCCTCGGATTGGGTGTGGGCTGTGGAGTTTCAGCTGGATCTGGGTGAGTGTTTGGTAGGCCCTTACACAGGTGTGTCAGTATGCATTTTTGCCTCATCTGGCCTGAGTGTGGTTCATCCGCCCCATGTGTGGATGATCTGCCCAGAGTGCCAATGATGCTCCCAAGTACGGATGTAAAGATACTACTCATAACTTACATTTGTGAATACCTGATAACCATAAACTTACACTTTTGGTCTAAACCTAGACAAAAAGTGTAAGTTTACTGTTGTGAATCAGGCCCCTTGTGAGACCAAGGCCATTAGAGCGTATTCCACCTAAGATATTCAATCTATACTGCATGTCACTTTGCAGCAGACCTCAGCCTTTGTGTCTCTATGAAGCCTGATTTGGAGACTGGAGACCCACCTTGTTCTAAGGTAATGGAGGTTGGATAGCTTCTCATGAAAACGGCTGGGGAGATTAGGTTTATCATGCCTCACTCTCTTTGGGGTAGAAAATATGCTTTTAGGAGGAATTTGAATATTCATGTTTATTTCAATATGTTGGGGTTGTTCATATTCAGATCACTTATCTTCGTTGCAGCTCATATATTTTATCCCAGATTGCAGTTGTTTCAATAAATGTATTGAAAACTATCCTGCATCTTCATTTTTTCCTGTGTGTGTGTGTAAGAGACTTAGGCCCATATTTATATTTGGTTTACGTTGAATTAGCGTATTTTGTTTTACACCAATTCAGCTCAAACCTAACTCCATATTTATACTTTGGCACTAGACGCGTCTAGTGCCAAAGTAATGGAGTTTATGTTGTTTTCTGCAGGGGAAAACCTACCATGCGTCAATGAGATGCAAGGTAAGCGTTCCTGTCCAGAAAAGGACGGTATGGCCTTTGTGCCACATTTATACCCCGGTGCTCAAGTCCAGCACGGGGATAAGGGGGCCTTAAATAATGGTGCTAAGCTTGCTTAGCGTCATTATTTAACACCTGGGTCTGGACAGGCATAAGGGGACCTGTAGGCAGATTTTAATGGTCAGTGACCATGGAAAATTACCCACAGGTGCCCTTCCCTGTACCCAGGGACACCCCTACCCACACCAGGAGGTCACCTACGGATAGAGGTCCCATCCAAGGTAAGTCCAGGTCCAAGGTAAGTCCGGGTGAGTATTGTTATTTTGTTTGCCAAACACCACTCGGGGGCCCTGACTTGGTGCCCCCTGCACGGCGCTGGCCCCGATAGAAGTGCCCTTTTTGATACGGAGTTGCAGAGGGAGTGTTGAAAGGTTTAGAAGGAGAGGAGCATACTCTAGTGGAATTGGGTATGCTCAATCTTCTAGTTTGAAAAGTTTCAGTAATTTCAGATAATGAAAGTGCTTTGCAAGAGAAGCCTCAGAGCTTCTCAAATAATCCTGGGCAACAGGAACATGAAAGAGATACAAGGATTTCTGGTTTTGATGTGCATGGAAAGGGATTTGGATCCCTTAGAGACTGATGAAGTAGAAGTTTTTTTTTTATTGAACGGTTAACTGTTATAGGTCAGTTATGGTGGCCGGACATTCTTTATTGAATGGTTTGTCAATTGAGGAAAGCTCTTTAATTTGTAGGGATTTGCTCAAGGAAATCACTTATATCACACCTTAATAGTATACAGAACATGGATTTGATGTTAAAACTGTTCGAGTTCTGGTCAGGTAATAATTATTTGCCATTGAGAGAGTTATCTTGGAAAGTGACGACATTGTATTGTTTAGTTTCTTTTAGGAGATTATCTGAAGTTCAAGCTTTGGGTATTACCAATAGCTTTTATCAGCCAGAAGGGGTGTTGTTTGGGAAATGGAAGAGGACAAAGACTCACAGATTCAATTATAATCCATTATTAAAGAAATTGTCAAAGTTTTGAATGGTAGGTTGTGTGAATGAGTAGAAGTCAAGAATGGAAGAGTTCAGAAGTAGTAAGGTGAATCAGTTGTTGATCTCATATGCAAAAGCCATATGTGGCTGTTTCAGTGGCTACTATTGCTGAATGGGTGAAGACAGTGATACTCAAGTATCGCTTTTAAATGCCTTGAACACGCAGCCGTCTCTCTTGCCAAAAAATTCTGATTTTCAAAGCTTTAGTGTATAGATAATTGTGATTTTGTTAAAGAAAAGAAGGCTAACATTATCCCCCTCTCCAGTTAAAAAAGTAGATGTCAAAAGAATATGTATTTCTTTGTAGTTTATTCATCAGAATATTTGGATGAGAATATGTTAATTTATGTTTTTTTCCCTACGTGAAGGAGGTCTTTATCATGATTACTATGATAGTTTGGGGTCTATTGCAGATAAGCAATGCACAAAGTTGGAGATGCAGAGAAGCCATTTGGGTGAATTAGTGGAGAACCAAAACAATAGAGGGAGAAGTTGGAATGTTGATGGGCTATATGGACTAAAGTGTCCTACTTGGATTATGAGTTGTACAGTGTTTTTTCTTGGAACTTTGAAATGTTTGCTGCTTGGATATGGTAAAGAAAGGGTTGATATATAATGCTAGTCTCCTTTTCTTTGATAAAATCATGATCCTCTTTACACTAAAGCTTTGGAAAATGGCATTCTCCTCTATCCTCACTGAATGCTCTGCATTGCTGACTCAGTCTAAGATCGATCACTTTAGTAACTTCAACCTATTTAGGTGTCATTAGCATTGCAATGGATTGGTTGTCATACATTTTTTTTTTATATCTCTCAATCTCTGCTTTACTATTGGACCTAAGTAGGCCCAAACCGATCTGTGGGCGTTTGTGCTAAATGGAACTGGGCCTGGCAGTGTTGACTGGACTATTCTATAGGAATCAGAACTTAGGTTGATTTGATCATTGCTTGTCCCTGTCCAGAGTGGGCAAAATGATGAATTGGAATACAGATTTAGGGGGTTATTCTAACTTTGGAGGAGTGTTAATCCGTCCCAAAAGTGACGGTAAAGTGACGGATATACCACCAGCCGTATTACGAGTTCCATAGGATATAATGGACTCGTAATACGGCTGGTGGTAAATCCGTCACTTTTCCGTCACTTTTGGGACGGATTAACACCTCCTCCAAAGTTAGAATAACCCCCTTAGTGATCACCCGCGGCTGAGATTAACTTGCACATTTCTTCCTTCTTTGTTATTTGAGATATGAGAACATTTGTCATTCAAAATTGAACGTTCCACAGAAAACAATGTGAGCTTTAACAATGAGATTTTGAGGTACCAATGTGTGTTAACAGACATTGGACAAACATGACTACATCTATAGTGTTATATAGGGAAGCAATATAAACAATTACAAGGTTACATATTTACACTGAGCCAGAGCAGGATCAGCAGATAGGTGAATGAATGGTAGTAGGTAAAACAAATGGAATTTGGATGCACCAAATAGAGGTTATAAGATTTTGATTAGTAGAACTGTGGATGCAGAAAAGGATGTGCAGGACACGCTATGAGAAAGATACTATGGTGAGCAATGATGTCAAATGATGGCCCGCTTCACCCGCAGGCACCCGCCAGCGACCTATCCCTGGTGGCCTAGTAGCCCTTTGTTTCTCTCTGTCTCTGTCTTGCCTGGTGGCCTAGGAGCCATTTGTTTCTGTCTGTCTCTGTCTTGCCTGTCTTTTCCTATTTTTCACTCTTTAAGTCTGTTTGTCTGATTTTCTCATCTCTTTTGCACTCTTGTGTTCCTACGTCAGTGCTTTCACTGTGTGCCATTCCCCATGCTCCCTCCCTGTCACTCCTTCCCTTACAGCCCGTCCCCCTCCATGCGAAACACATTCCCACCCTCCTGCCTCCCAGCTGACCAGCCCCCCCACCTTCTTCACTTCTTAATGGGGGTCGCTGCGCCATGAGAGGAGACTCCACTGACCTGATCATCTTCTGTTTGCTCCCTCCTGCTCAGCTACTCCTGCTGCTGCTTCTGATCTCTTCAAGAGCCTGCCAGCTCTGAGGTCGAGGCATGCCTCCACCCGTAAGCACCCACCTGCACCTCATCCGTGGTGGGCAAGTGGCCATCTGCTTCTGTCTGTCTATGTCTATCCTGCTTTTCCTTCTTTTTTAATTCTTTTTGCCTAATTTTCTGTTTTCTCCTCTATTTTGCCCTCTTGTTCTACTGCCACAGTGCTTTCACTGTGTGTCATTCCTAGTGGTCCCTCCCTGCTGCTCCTTCCCCTGCGCCCCCCCCAATCCATGCGAAGCACATTCCCGGCCTCTTGTCTCCTATCTGACAAGCCCATTCTACCTTGTTCCACTTCCCAATGGTGGGTGCTGCATGGTTGTGTGCAGTGGGAGCAACGAAGGCAAGCCCGTTTGTGCCTATCCTCACCTGGACCACGCCCAGTGCCACAGACCCTGGTCCCCGCGCCACAGGTCGGTACAATGCCAATGCTCTGCACACCCACAACCCAAGAAGATCCTCAGCCTGCCACCTAGCCAACCCAAAGAACACTCATATACCATTCTCTTGCCACTTCTGCTCCCTCACCGACCTCCAGCCACCACTCGACCCCGCACCAAGCCCAAAGGGACACCTCAAGCGCATACTCCTCAGCACCTCTCTCTCGTCAAACATACAGTATAAGTTTGGGACCTCCTCGACTAGATCACTCCTGATGTTGCCTTCCACACAGAGACCTGAATCACCCCACCTCAGCTGCGGAGATCACCACCACCATTCTGTCCATACAAAATCATCAACAAAGACTGAGTCAATCGACCAGGCGGAGACATCGCCATAGCTTACAGGAACACCCTCTGCCTGTTGACCATCATCAAGACACAGAACCAACCAACACCTCTCTCCAGGGCACGCTCATCTTCAGACCACCGGGGCCCCAGTTCAACGAAGCTATCGCCAACCTCATCGCCCTCCATCCGCCCGCCTCCACCGACTACATCCTACTTGGCGATCTCAACTTCCACAATAACCCAAATACTACAACCCTCTTAGACAACCTTGCAACCCTCTGTCTCAAGCAACTACTCAACCTCCCCACTCATTCAGCAGGCCATACCATCGACCTCATCTTCTCGGCAGAGAACAACATCACCATCTCTCACACCTCAGAACACCATTGGACGACCACTGACACGTCCATTTTAATTTTACGAAGACCACCGCATGCCACCACACCCCTTCTCCCCCTGGCAGAAGCTGGGGCAAAGTCACAAAAGCACAGCTCACTGGCTCACTCAGCCACTCCCCCACAGGACGCCGTGAACAACTCAGCATGCAACCTGTACCGCTGGATTACAGAATGTTCTAACAGCATAGCCCCTTCAGAAAACCCACCAGAAACCAGCACCGTAACAAACCAAGATGGTTCACAACAAATCTTCAAGAATCAAAATGCAACTGCAGATGACTGGAACAAAAACAACTGAAGACCACACACCCTACAAAAATGCAGTCACCGCGCACCACCAGTTCAAAAGAGCGCCCAAGAAAGCTACCATTCAATAATGCATAAGCACCAACACACACAACAGCTCTTCACCATAGTCAAGGAATTCTTGAACCCCGGAACAGACACCTCAGACATCCCTCTCAAGACCTCTGTGATGATCTTGCCACCTTTTTTTGGAAAATCCAGGACATATACGAAGGATTCAAGAACCAAGGGCCACCCCTACTGCCCACCAGCACCACTATGGACCCCAAGCCGCACCAGGCCTTGAACCATTGGGCTCCTATCTCCGCAGAAGACACCTGGAAACTCATGATTCCCATTCATTCAGAGACACCCTAAGACCTGTGCCTACCTCACATGTTCCATTGCACTAGAGCTCTGCCAGGCTATCAAATATTACATCAAGACTGCCACCTTCCCATCGGACTGGAAGCACACATAGATCAACCCACTCCTAAAGGAAGTTGAAGAATTACAAGTCAGTATCTCCGCTCCCTTTCCCAGCTAAGGTAACTGAAAAGGCCATCAACATGCAGCCTACTGAGTTCTTCAAAGCAAACCTGATCCTAGATCCCTCTGGGTCCAAATTCAGGAGCAACCACAGCACGAAAACGGCCCTCCTCGCAGCCACCAACAAGATCTGTGCCATACTGGATCACAGAGACACGGCTGCCCTCATCCTCCTCGACCTCTCTGCCCCATTCAACACAATCTCCCAGTCCACCCTCTGCGCCAGACTCCATGACACCAGCATCCTTGGTAAAGCACTGGAATGGATTTGATCCTTCCTCACCGGAAAAACCCAGTGTTTCAGACTCCCGTTCACCTTGGCACCTAAGAAACATGCTGCGGAGCAGAGCAGGGATTCTCATTAAGCCCGAACCTCCTCAACATCTACTTGGCCTCGTTCGCTAAAATCGTTAGACAGGATGGCCTAAACATCGTCTCCTACACCAACGATACCCAACTGGTCTTCACCTTCATCAACCCCCCATCAACAGCCAAGAGAAATTTCCACAACAGAATGACAGCAGTTGCTGCCTGGATAGAAACCAGCTGTCTCAAACTCAACTTGGACAAGATAGAGATCCTCATACTCTGCTCCACCCCTTCCTCCTGGGATGACCCCTGGTGGCCAACCACCCTAGGAAATGGCCCCACTGACCACACACGCAACCTGTGCATCATCCTGGACTCCACGCTTTCCATGACCTGTCAAGTCAATTCCATCTCATCGTCATGCTTCCATACCAAACTGGACTATGGCAATGCACTCTATGCCAGTAACACAAAGAAGTTTCAAACAAGACTACAGAGAATCAAGAACGCAGCAGCCAGACTCATCCTGGACATCCCCTGCCACAGCTACATCTCCGCTCACCTCAGAGACCTGCACTGGCTTGCAATCAACAAACGCATCACTTACAAACTACTGACACACACTACAAGGCACTGCACAGAATCAGACTGGCCTACCTTAAACACCGCCTCACCTTGTACACCCCCACCAGGCAGCTCCGATCCTCTCAACTCGCCCTCGCTGCCATTCCCAGAATCAGGAAGAGCACAGCATGAGGCAGATCCTTCTCTTACTTTGCAGCCCGGACATGGAACACGCTCAACCTCAGACAGGCCACCTCATTGGAACAGTTCAGGAAGGATCTCAAGACCTGGCTCTTCATGCCAGCATGCCCACAATAGTGCTTTGAGACCCCACAAGTGATAAGCTGCACTTTACAAGTGCCTGATTGATTGATTGATTATTCTTGAATAGAGGTGTCAATAGTTTATAGAGGACCCCACTTTTGACAGAGAGCCAGGCTACTTGATGATGCTAGCCATGTGCATTGGGAGATTACACAGAATTCTTGCAGCAAACCTGAGAATCTTTTGAAGATGGGAGAAAGATTACTGGTGAGAGTCTTTTAGTCAACTTTGGCAATACAAAAAAGAATGGATAAATATATATTTTGCATATTTACAAATTCATATTGTAGTGCAGTTGCTGTGAGAGTAACAAATGTTTCCAGTTAAATGAATGGGTTAACATTGGTGCAAAAGTTTCTACTGGAGGAGGTCAGTATAGTATATATGAAATTGACCCCCTGCTCCAATACCCACCCTATCCATATCTGGATGAGTGATCAGTGAGTTTGGGTTAACATTTGTAATTACTTTGTCTGTATATTCATATTTGACCATATCCTATAAATCACTAACTGCAATTTTAATGTGATATGTTATGTGTGTGGTTCCAAAGTATGTGTCAACAAAAAATTGAATAAAGAAACATATTTTAAAAAGACTGAAATGAACAGAGTTGGGGAAGAAAGTTGGAAATGCATTCTTAGTAGTATATACATAGCTGAAAAAAGAAATAATATGTTGGTGCCATTGACAAATAGGATCCAATTGTGATGCAATGAGACTGGGAAATTACAACCAACAGCACTCCGAGACTCCATATTCTGCCAGGATTTGTCTGCAAGATAATGCATGAGAGATGCATTTCATCACTAAACCAGCATTGTATAATACATATATCATCATCACAAGGTCCATGTGAAATGTTCAAGATTGCAGCATGACTACCTTGCTATCTTGATGTGATGCACTATTTATATAAGGAATAAAAAAGGAGCACATGCTTGAAGAGCCAGTGCTACCCACAACGCAGGCAAGTTAAAAGCTTGGAGGCATATTTATAGGCCCCTAGCGCCACCTTGCCCCACATTGACGTCATTTATTTTGACGTTAATGTGGCCCAGCAAGGCCAAAATGCATATGTTGCACCACCCTTTAAGCCTTTGCGCTACATATGCCTGCGCCAGGCATAATGTATTCAAAGGTGGCATTCCCCCATCAGGGGAGCAGGTAAAATGGTGGAAGGAAATCTATGGGATTTCCTTGCACCATTTATTATGGCACTTTTAACGCCTGCTCAAGAGCAGGCATTAAAAGGTGACTTACATTCTTTAGAATGGGCCCCTATGTACTCTGCAGGAGTAGCGCCAACAGTTTGGTGCTACTCCTGTAGAGTACATCAAAAGAGTCATTAAAAATTACTCTACTGCACTTACCCTGCGCCATGGTTTGCAGTATTTTAAATATGGCGCACACATGGTGGCAGTAGGAGGGTGCCAAGGGACGCAGGAAAAGTGGTGCTGCCCTCAGTGCATTGTCACTTTCCATAAATCTGCCCCTTAGAGACCAATCTGTTATTTGCATAAAGCTAAGCTCAGAACATTCAATGTTATTCAAAGAGCATTGGTGTTGGCCATGACCTTTTAAATTTATGATTTGAGCTTTCAGTCAGCCATCTTGATCCATTAGTCTGTTGTGTATTTATTCTCCTGCCCACTACATTGTGCAGCACGTGGCACTGGGTCAGCCTACTTCGACCATTGGTTTACTTCTCTGTAATTGACAGCATTCCGCCCTCTCACAAGGAGAACATCCATGCATAAAGTAGTTCCTTTGAGTGCCAGGAACTAGTACAGCAATGTGTGTTTTTTGAGAGCAAGAAGAAATTTTGTTTTTATTCAATGGTTTTGTTATATAATAGTTATGGCCCGACAACCTCCCCTGCAATGAACTTTTGCAAAAAACATGTGAAAACAAGCTTGGACAAAACCAAAAAGCTTGCAGTCAAAGCCTTGCTTATTGACTTTGTCAATGCTTGTTAATATCCTTAGGTCTCCTCTATGCTGATAGCGCGCCCCCTGTTGTGATGCTTTACCCGATGTAGCAGCAGCCCGCCTTCCCCCTTCACCGCCGCTCCCTGCACTTGCAGTGCTTCTTCCCCATCCTTGTGTCATTATTGATGGTCTTCTTTTTGTTGTTTGTTGTGTTAGTCATTATTGGTCATTGTTTTGTGTGCTTAGTTAGTCTTCTCTTTGTATATTTGTAGTATTGTAGCTTTCCAGTTTTATAGCTCTGTCCAAAGTTAGCCTTCTACTTACTTGTTTTGTGCCCTGTTAGCCTTTCTTCTGTCCCCTTACCACCATTTTCCAAGCATTTCCTGCCACCTGCTTCCCACCTGCAATCACCCCTCCCTCATCTAGAACCTACTTAATGGAGACCAGCATGACCCCATTGAGCAGGTCCTGTGCCAGCTCACCCTTGCATTCTTCACAGGTCTCCTTGCTGTCGATAGCAAGACCCCTGTTGTTCCTCTGTAGCCGCTATAGCAGCCACCGCCTTCCCCATTCACTGCCACTTACCACACTTGTCTTGCATCTTCCTTATTATTATCAGCCTTCTTTCCTGTTGTTTTGTTGCACTGTCTTAACCGCTGTTGGTCATTGTTTTAAGTGCCCAGTTAGCGCTCACTTTGTAGTTTTGTCCAAATTAACCTTCTATCTTCTTGTTTTGTGCCCAGTTAGTGTTTCTTCTGCCCCCGCTTCCTGTTATGTTCCAAGCATTTTCCACCTCCTGCTTCCATCCTTTAATTGCCTCTCCCTTCCTCAGACATTACCTAATGGAGGGCTCAGCACAGGTATGCAGCAAGTGTGCACAGCGGGTCCACCACTTGTGTGCCGAAGGTGTGCCAAAGGCAAGCCTGTCTGCACCCTCCATGCCTGGACCACACCCAGCACCAGGAACCCAGGCCCTCCAGCCACCCACCGATACTTCATCACTGAGCTCTGGGCCTTGGACCCCAGATGCTCCAACAATTGCTGCACTGCCTCCCTGATCATCCGAAGTACACTGCACTTGCCGACGCTGCCATTTCTCCTGCAACACATGTCCAGGCACAGAAGGAAATACAGCCACATCACCCAACTTACCTGGACCGACCATTTCATCGTCCACTTCACCATCACATGTTCCTAGGACACCACCACCATGCCCCCCAGTTCCTCTCATCACAGCTGGGGAAACATAACTGAGACCCAGTGTAAGCGGGCCCTCAAAACATGCAGCCCGAAGCCATATCAGATCTGAAGCAAGCTGTCCAGAACTTTTCTGCCTGGATCAGCAAATGTGCTGCCAAAGTCACCCCTTCAAAACCAGACAAAACCCCAAGACATGCCAGCTGGTAGACATCAAGCGAAACTGCAAACAATTTGAGAAACAATGGGGCACCACCAATGACACCACCGACTGGTCAACCTACAAATCAGCTCTCACCACGTACCACCTACGAACAAAAGACACTAGAAGAGAGGCCCTTGTGGACCGCAGTGAAACTTGCACCAACCAAGGAACTCCAACATAGTCAGGGAATTCTCCTGTCCATCAGCCACTGAGAACCCCTTTTGTCCTTCCAAATAACTTTGTGACACCCTATCCGACTACTTCCACAGCAAGATTGACACCATCTACAACTACTTTGTCCCCCAAACCACTGAATTCATCTTCAAGAATCTCTGTCCTCCAGTACAAACTAGCCACTGGAAAACCACATGGACTCCATTTAATACGTACACCTCTACAGCCAGCATGTGCTCCATCCACTCCGTAGCTTCCTTGGACCCCTGCCCCACCACTTATTCAACCTTGGAACCAAAGAAATCAGCATGCAACTCACTAACATCCTCAACACCTTCATCACCACCTGAATACCCTGAAACCGGTCCCAGGATGCTTGTTTCTGGTCCAGGGAAAATCTGGCTTGGTAGTTCGGGCTGGACTGTTCCCATGGGGAAGAGGTTCAAGACTGATTTGCATATGGCTGAGTCCAAACTTGGGTGGCATAATGGGCAAAATAATTTGGTGGGTTGAACCCAAATCTGTGACTGGGGTGAATGTTTGATTGGTTCTGCGTTCCTCCATCATTTGTGTTTCTTTGCTTTTATTGCCATAAGTGCGCCGGGTATGCCCAGACGTGGGTCCCGGGCTCACTATGCCAATGGAATCAAGCTAGCCTGGCTGATTAAGGGTGATACACTGACAGTTGTCCCACAATGCTTGTTTCCGGTCCAGGGAGGATCTAGATCGGCAGTTTGGGCTGGACTGTTTCCATGGGGAACAGGGTCAAGACTGCTTTGCATATGGTTGGGTCTAAACTGGGATGGCACAGTGAGCAAAATAATTGATGGAATAAACCCAGATCTGTGTTTGGGGTGAATGTTTGATTGGTTCCGCATTCCATCCATCATTTGTGTTTGTTTGCTTTTATTGCCATAGGTGCACCAGGTATGCCCAGACGTGGGTCCTGGGAGCACTATGCCACTGCAATGAAGATAGCCTGGTTAATGAAGGGTGATACCCTGAAGCCTGTCCCAGGATGCTTGTTTCCGGTCCAGGGAAGATCTGGCTTGGCAGTTCGGGCTGGACGGTCCCCATGGGGAACAGGGTCAAGACTGATTTGCATATGGCTGGGTCCAAACTGGGGTGACATAGTGAGCAAAAGAATTGATGGATTAAACCCAGATCTGTGACTCTGGGTGAATGTTTGATTGGCTCCGCATTCCGTCCATCATTTGTGTTTGCTTGCTGGTATTTTGATACAAGGCACTAGGGAATTACAAACCAAATACAAATTACATGTGCCGTGACTTCTAAAATGTGACACATTCAACATTTAAATAACTTAAAATTAACATGTCAAAGTAAATAATACTTTGCAAGAAAGTTGTGAAAGTAAACATCAGATGTGGCCTACCAGTGCAGCATGATCGACTGTAGCCTAAAATATTGCACCGGTAGATGTAAAAAACTACACTGATGAGCAGAAAACCAGCATTAAAGCATTAGCTTATTTCTCCGTAAGAGTACCTTGAAGATCACTAGAGAGAGAGTTACATATTTACAAGCTGGGTATAAGAATACTATGTCACTGTAGCCACTTTGTACTATATGCTACGTAGGTTATAAAGTCACTTTTTCATAAATCAAGTCAGGAAATTAATACAAAGATTATGGGGGTGATTCCCGCCCCGGCGGTCACGGACCGCCGGGGCCAGGGTCGGCGGGAGCACCGCCAACAGGCTGGCGATGCCCCGCAGGGCATTCTGACCGCGGCTGTTTGGCCGTGGTCAGATGCGGAAAACCGGCGGTCTCCCGCCGGTTTTCCGCTGCCCATTAGAATCCTCCATGGTGGCGCAGCTCGCTGCGCCACCATGGGGATTCTGACAGCCCATACCGCCATCCTGTTCCTGGCGGTATGGGTTGTCGTGGGGCCCCTGGGGGCCCCTGCAGTGCCCATGCCAATGGCATGGGCACTGCAGGGGCCCCCGTAAGAGGGCCCTACTTTGTATTTCAGTGTCTGCTTTGCAGACACTGAAATACGCGACGGGTGCCACTGCACCCGTCGCACCTTCCCACTCTGCCGGCTCAATTCTGAGCCGGCGTCCTCGTGGGAAGGGTCTTTTGCACTGGGCTGGCGGGCGGCCTTTTGGCGGTCGCCCGCCAGCCCAGTGCAAAAGCCAAAATACCCTCAGCGGTCTTACGACCGCGGAGCGGTATTTTGGAGGGGCGAAGTCTATTTATTGACTCACTAGTTTCTCAGTCTCTGATCCTGCAGAACCGGAGGTCATTCATGATTCCAGGATTTCAGAAGTGATTGAAGAAAATGCTCAGGGCAAAACCATTTGAAGAGGCTTATGCAAGTCGTATAGAGGGATTATGAAAATGATGTGCCTCATGGGCATCTATGGAGATGATGGCAGAGTGGGGGCCTAATCCACCAGCGGAGCTATTGCAGACCCTACAAGCTCCTCTTGGGTCGTTTTTCAGGTCCAAGATGAGTTCAGGAGGAACTTGGAACTACCTATGATATGACCCTTATTAAGTATCTCCACACACATGAGTTTTGGGTACATGTGATCGCTGAGTTTATTAGTCTTTTATTTCCTTGCACATATGCACATCAGTATTGATATAATAAGATTTTTGAAGGGGGTGCACCAAAATCGTCTGCTTGCTCTTTAGGATCATTCTTTACATCATTTTCAGCCTTTTCCATTCCCATTTGTGTTTAGCTGAGAGCAGCTGTTCTAAACTGCCTATAAAGTCTAAAGTGACTTGTAATTTCAATTTGTATGTTGGCAGGTGCATGTCTTTTACAATATATCTTGGATGGAGGATTGATGCATGATTCTGCTAATAAGAAAACACTTTTAATAAAATATGAAATTTATAATATCAATAATATGCATGTATACTGCTGTTTAAGCATCATTTTTAAAATGTTTTTATTTGTTTACCCTACTTACCTGTCAATTGTAGGACCTATTGGCCTGGCAGTCATGACTGACAGTATTTAGAATTGTTCAGAAAAGAACCTGATTTCAATTTGTATCCAAATTTAAAAATCATTAGCGAAAGGAAGATACATGATTTTCTGACTGTAAAAACCAGTACAAATGGAAAACAGGGAGCCTTACATACCATAGCTATCATAAACTGAAAGATACCTATAACACACTTGCATACCGTTTACCTGTGAACAAACTACATGCTTTTTTAAAAGAAACTACAACTTAGGGAGCAGAGGGTGTGGCATGGTGCCCACTTGGTAAATTCATAATAATTACTGAAACCACAGCCACTGAAGAACCACGTTTTTCATGTAGACCTCATTGTATTGTGTGATAAAGTGGGTGCTGAGCTGTCCTTTGAGAACAATGAACATGGTCGGACAGTGCATTATGGCAAATGTATTATTATTATTACTATTAACATGATTAAGACATCCGATATTGCAGTGGGTATTTTATTTTGTAATGCCAGGTGGCCAATCATTATGCAAGATCACAACAGGTCTGTAAGTGCTAATGTGTGGGAGCAGGAAGTCGATTAGCTGTTGGGGAACACGCCCAGAAGTCTGAAGCAGGGAGATACGACTACAGAGAACCATTTTGAGAAGTGCATCTAATAATCACAAAAGAAAAACTAACGCTGGCTTTTTAGATTTGCCTTACGTTTGTCTTATCTATAGCAAACTGTAATTACATACATTCCAAGAAGAGTTCATTGCTCGTAACTGTCACGCTGAATGTACCAGCAGATTATGAGCAAAAACCAACGTGTGGGAGGAAGGTGTGTCAACAATCCTTGTAATTGTCACTTGGTTTACCTTCAAGAAATATTTTCTTTAATTGCACTGCAGGGCTTTCTTGCTTTTGCGCATCACTGAGCTTCAGCATTATCAAACAGTTTGCTTTAATCCTGTCACAAAACAAGACAAGTCAATGAAGCTGAAAGTAGGACACAATCTGCATACCCGCCACTACTTATTGTTTCATCTAATGAACAAACACTTTCAAATGCCAACAGGCCTTGAATTAAGTTTTCTTCTAATGTTGTATTTGAGACTGCTAAAGAAACATTTCTTTTTTACTCGTACATTTAGGCATGGTGGCATTATCGCCTTTAATTTGATAGCTTTGTTTTTGGAAACTTTCCATATCTATTGTGACTAAATAAAGAGACACCTAAAAGGCTTTAGTGACGAGTTGTAAAGTCGTTTGAAGTATTGTCAGGTCTTAAGGCTCGTTTCTTGAGCTAAAGTTCGAAACGTAAATACTGATTGATCCCACATATATTCACTAAACATAGTGAATTAGGAGTTTGAGGGATTGGTATTCAGTGTCCACTGATTTCTCATGTTTTAACTTGAAAATCTGCCGAATTTAAATTGAACCAGCAAATTTGAATTATTTATGGATTACATGGTTAAAATGTGTAATGAATGCTTGAGTTCCTGTTGCCCTCAAGAGAGAAACACTGTAGTTTCACATATGGTATTGATTAATCTTAGTTGGAAGGTACAACCATGATTCTTCTCATTACCACTACTGGTCCTGCTCCACCACTGAACTGGCCAATTTGATCTGGCTATGCAGTGTGTGACGTTGGGGCCCCTCAAATCCTTCACTGGCCTGGCTAGACTCCAACCACCAACATTCCTTGCCTGAGGAAAGGGCAGGGGCCCAGAGAACATGCTCTTAAATGCTGCAGCTGTCCCACAGTGTTGGAGACCACAGATCCTTCGCTACCTGGCTGAACTCCAACCACTAGCATTTCTTGCCTGCTGAGAGGAGGGGGGCCCGGAGAACATGCTGTTAACCACTGCAGCAGTCCCACTGCGCAGGACACCACAGATCTTTTACTGCCAGGCTGAACTTCAACCACCAGCGTTCCTTGTCTGAGGAGAGGGCAAGAGCTTGGAGAACATAAGTGCTGCAGCTGTTCTGCTGTACGAGATATGCAAGGGGCACACCCAGGCATCAGCTCAGGCGAAGACCCGGCCAAGAAAAAGGTCTGTCTCTCTGTGCCCGTCCAAGCCAGATTGAGACTGGACCGGGCCACATTATTTGGTTGCATGCTCACCTTCATGTCCATCACGGATAAGCCGAAATCTTCACTGGCTCACTTCTCATAGGAGGTTCCGAGTGCCCTACGAAGAAGAGTAAATGAAGGCCATGGCACCGGGCAATGCTCCATTACAGAAAAGCGGGCCTTATAGTGATTCCTGTCTTTCATGCAGTTCTCAACCTGACAGGATATTAAAGAACATTGAACAACTTATTGCAAAAATCTACAAAGAATGTCATTATATACTGTCCAGCATCAAACGAGTCCTCAGTGGACTTTCCACCACCTCATCCATCTCCTCTGGTAGCAATTTGCCACCCCTAGTTTCACCAGTCTCTGTCGCTACAACTACTCTTGATCTAAGCTCTACATTACCTTCTAAGCCGCTTTCCAAGGAACCTGTTTTCGCAAAACGAGGGCTCGAATTTCAGTGCTAGTCTCTCAGTGCCCGATTTCCCTAATGTGCAACCATCTGGCCTCTCTAGTGTGCAATCATCAGATTTTTTTTTTACAAACCAGCCTCAGGAGTACTTTACCCAGTACAGAGCACAATTTAGGTAACTGGGTATATACGACTGACAGTGACTCTATACATTTAGATCTTTGTTGTAGTTTTGACCAATGTACGCCCTTTGAAGGCTAGCTCTACTGAAGATTATCAACAATTCAGAAATAAGGTCGTTATTTGGCTTCACAGTCAGCTGGGCTCCACACTGTACTTATTTAATCACATCAACATGGTCAGAAGTGTTTCTGTGTTGGGCAATGGTACAGAAATCTTGGCGAGAGACCACGTATCAATCATTTTAACAATGCAACATGGGCAATGAACATTTTCAAGGCATTAACCCCCGTAGATTAGCCCTTTTAGAGACATCACCCCAGTATCAGTAGATTATTTTAATAACATTTTTATATACCAGAGGTCATTGCACAGCTGTTGCTCCTCATTGCAATAATACCTTCTCTGTTTGCCCAGCTCAATCTCAAAGCGGCTTATTCAATGTACCCACTTCAAACTCCTTTGAACCTTTGAGCAGCATAAATGCAATTGATTGACTCCATCACTCTACTCAGACTTCTGGGTCTCAGGAACCATCCAGTTCAGATACCAATACCCACATTAACAATAATCCTCATACACTCCTTCTTGGTCGACCTTTTTAGGGACTTTTTAAATCATCTGTCTTCAGGAGACCTTGGAAGCATTTTCTTGATGGTTACAGCAGTTTCTTTGTGCCCGCATGAAGTTCTCAGTCAGGAAGGGCCAAGGGTGATCTTTTGACGAGCTTCTCTCACTCTTAAGTGTAATACTGAACAACTAGACAATGGTTCCCTCAGTCGGCTGGTATGCATGCCCCACCCCCCCAAAAAAAGAGGTCCCAGTGGATCATTTCCACAGAGCCAAAAGAGTTCCAGGGAGGGGTGGGAACAGCCCCTGCCTTCTGATAGAAAAAGAAAATGGACCCAGGGGTGGAGTTTGCAAGAACCGCTCATTTATTATTCACTGCTCTTCGAGGGAGTGCCCTATAAAGCCCTGAGAAGGTTGTATAAACTTTTTTGAGCTTGATAATGCCTCTAGAAGGGGCACTGCCTGTGTGTTTAGGGTGGCAGCACCATTGCATGTGGGAGACTGAATCAACCACACAACTCTTGGAAAGTGCAGTCATAACTCCTGGCTAGCCCGCAGTACCCCACCCACCTCAACAAAGGTAATAGTGATTTGTTGCAATCCACACCTGACACTCAGACCCATCAGGGAAGTTGTGGTGAACAGATCACATCCCTTTTGCTCAGTTACCCAAAAACTCACACATGCCAAGGCAAGATGAGAGATGCAAACTGGCATTCAGTATATTTATGGATGCAATTACATCATAGTTTAAAAATGCATGGACTGTGATAACAAGATAGATGAAACATAATACAGTAATCATCATTACAATGAGCGCGAAAAAGGTAAACAACCCCACCATTTTGGCTGATTCAAGAAGGCCTAGTGATTCCTGTCCAACCTCTAAGTATGAGAGCATCGAGGTAGTAACTGCTGGTTCCAATCTAGGGGAGGAACCCCAACATCATCCCTGAGTTGGGTAGCAAGGGTCTGCCTGTTGTCTGAATGGCAAATCCTCTCACGAGCTGAAGGGTCAGGATCAGCAAAGCTGGCAGAGGTATGATGTACACCCCAGGATGGTAATGACTGGAATGTCCTCTGTCCTCCTTAGTCTATGTGATGTTTACATAACAAGCCCCACACAGTTCGTGGAAGTAGGCCTGGTGCCATGATACATCCAGAAGATAGGAACTGGTTAATGCAAGGAGCCAGATGAATACAAATATAAAGCAGTGCACTAAATGGGTATGGGGAAAAACACATACAATCCTATGGCAAAGGCACATACTAAATAAATGACAATGAATAAAATACGTGTGTGTTTAAAGCCACAGGCTGTAAAAAATAACTAAAACATGGGTGCAGGGAATGCAGCAGCCCCCAATCCACATAATAACAAACAGTAAGTCTCCTGGACTATTGTGTATGTGACTCCAGGACAAGTTATCATATTTTTCAAAAACACTGCTAGCTGGTACTCTGTGCTATACAGCTGGAGTGTAAGGCCCTTTTGTAGTTGTTTTTATGATTGTGTTTTTGGGGTGAGAAATATTGAAAGAAATACTCCAAGGCTTGTTGGTTTTTATTTAAAAAAAAAAAAAATCGTCTCTGACTTTTTAAATTTTTCAACCCACAAACCCTTCATGACAAGACTGTGCATGAAAGGAATACAAGCTATAGTTACCTTAGGGCACAAGTTATAGTTGCTTGATGTTGGACTTTTTCCCTTATGCAGGGTCATCCCCAATCTTTTTGCCACCTGTCTCCTATTTTTTCTGACCTGTTTTCATTGGCTTTAGAACTCTGAGCACTTTACCACTGCTAACCAGTGCTAAAGTGCATATGTTTTCTGTGTAAATTGTATAGTTGATTGGTCAGTCCATGATGGGCATATTTGATTTACTGGTAAGTCCCTAGTATAGTGCACTAGAGGTGCCCGGGGCCTGTAAATCAAATGCTACTAGTGGGCCTGCAGTAGTGGTTGTGCCACCCACATTAGTAGCTCTGTAACCATGTCTCAGACCTGTCACGGCAGTGTCTGTGTGTGCAGTTTATAACTGCCAATTCGACTTGGCAAGTGTACTTACTTGCCAGGCCTAAACCTTCCCTTTTCTTACATGTAAGACACCCCTAAGGTAGGCCCTAGGTAGCCCCATGGGCAGGGTGCAGTGTATGTTTAAGGTAGGACATATACTGATGTGTTTTATATGTCCTAACAGTGAAATACTGCCAAATTCGGTCTTCACTGTTGCAAGGCCTATCCCTCTCATAGGTTAACATGGAGGCTGCCTTTAAATATTATTAAAGCGTAGATTCCCTTTGGGAGCGGATAGACATGTGGAGTTTGGTGTCTCTAAGCTCACAATTTAAAAATACATCTTTTAGCTGAGTTGATTTTAAGATTGTGAGTTTGAAAATGCCACTTTTAGAAAGTGAACATTTTCTTGCTTAAACTTTTCCATGACTCTGCCTGTTTGTGGATTCCCTGTCTGGGTCAGTTTGACAGTTGGGCTGGTTGCACCTCTGTCTGGACAGTGACACAAAGGGAGCTGGGGTGTAGCCTGCATATCCTGATGAGCCATCTGTGCTAGAAGGGAGGGGAGGAGTGGTCACTTACACCTGAAACGGCTGTGCCTGCACTCACACAATGCAATCTCCAACCCTCTGGTATGTATCTGTGGCCTGGCCTAGGCAAAGGCAGATTTCACAAACAAGAAAGACTTTCCTTTGAAGTAAGCCTACTTCAAAGGCCAAAATGGGTATAAGAAGGGCAACAAAAAACACAGACTTTAGATCACTTCTGGACATCAAGAGGAACCTCTGCCTGGAGAAGAGCTGAAGAGCTCGGGAGAAGTGCTGCCCTGCATGTGACTGTGCTTTGTGGAGCTATACTGAAGTTGCTGCTTCTTCCTGGTAAAAGAGGACAGAGGCTGGACTTTGCTGTGCATTCCTGCTTGTGAAGAAATCTCCAAAGGCTTGTCCTGAGCTTGCCTCCTGTTGTTGAACTCTCAGGGCCATCAAAGACTCCCCTGCCAGCACCTGGACTCTGTGCAGAGACTCCTGCCCTGCCAAGTGGTGCCCTATCCAGTTCCTGGGACCTTGACAGGTGAAGCTGGCAGACCAAGCTTGAAAATCCACGCACAGACCACCGTGCGGGGAAATTTCAGACGCAACCTACTGAGCGTGGCTGAGAAACGACACTCTGCTGGCTTCGCGGCTGAAATCGAAGCTCCGCTTGCAGCGCAGCTGAAAGATCGACACACGTGGCTGGAGAAATGAGGCACAACACCACTGATGGAAGCTGACAAGTCGCAACCCACAATGAGCAGTTTTTCGGATACCATGAGGCCGGATTTTCAACGCAAACCTTGTTGTGCATGGAAAAACTATGCAACGCCTGCCCGGACCCGAGTGCTGCCCGGATCGGTGCATCGCTCTCCTGCAGAGAGGAAAACCAACGCACACCGACCCAACCGGAGAAGGAGAAACGACACATGATCTCACTTGCGGGTGAGAAATCAATGCACCGCTTACATTTTTCAATGCACACTCGTTGGTGCGTGTTGTTTTGACTCTACCCAGGTACTTTTCAGGGCTAACAGTGTTTTACCTGTTTACAAAACGATTTAGGACTCTTTTGCTTTTAAAATTATTATCTTGACTTGTGTATGTTGGATTTCTGTCGTTTTGGTCTTGGTTTGGTTAGATAAATATTTCCAATTTTTCTAATCCTGTGTTGTGTCATTTTGTAGTGTTTTCATTAAGTTACTGTGTGTGTTGGTACAAATACTTTACACCTAGACCCTGAAGTTAAGCCTACCTGCTTGTGCAAAGCTACCAAGGTGGGGAGCGGGGGTTAGCTGAGGGTGATTCTCCTTTACCCTGACTAGAGTGAGGGTCCTTGCTGGACAGGGGTAACCTGACTGCCAACCAAAAACCCAATTTCTAACACTGGTGATCAGCGGATGGGATTGGACTTGTATTTGTACTTGACATACAGTGATTAAGTGTACACTACTGTTTTCAGTGCAGACCATTACGTGACCACTTACAGTTTTTTCTTTCTGTTCTCTGATGTCCTCCTGGATATATTGTTGATACTTGGGCTCTGGTTAGGGGTTGCACCTGTGAGGCCTCAAGAGCTTAGCTGTGAAGAGCTGAAGCTGGAGACCCAGGCCCATGAGGGCTGAGTACAGCTCAGATGGTGGCAGCAAAAATTCTATACTCAGTGCAGATGAGGAAGTGCACATGCCCAGAGACTTGGTGCCCGACTTGAAGGAGGGAGGTGACACACACTAGGAGGTTCAGGGGTATGAGGTAGCTCCAGTAATGCACAGGGTCCTTGAGGTGGATTGGGTAACTGGCATGGAGAGTCATATTCCTATTGGTGGGAGGGACACTCTACTGACTCTTGGTGAGAGTGACAGGGAGAGGGGTTCCCCCGAGGTAGAAGTCCCGGTTATGGTATGTGGAGACATCCCAAAAGAGTGTGGGTTGAGTGACAGGGATAGTCTAGTAATGTCTCACCAGTTTCAGGAGGGTGATGTGGGGTACTTTTTCAAGGCTAAGTCACTGGATGGTTGGGTGAAGTTTAGTTTGGTTAATTCATGTGAGGGGCTGAGTGATGTCATTGCTGGAGAGCGTATGTCTAGTCCTTATTTTCCAGAGCTGCACCAACACCAGGTGGAGTGTGAGTTCTCTGACCCCAGGGAATTTACACTGGATGCAGACCTCTGAGTGAGTAACAGAGAGTCTGAAGAGGCATTTAGGGGTGCTCCTGAGGGGAGTGGTCTAAGTATTTCCCAACCAGGTGAGGTGGGGAAGGATTGCAGTGTCCCAGGTAGGTCCCAGTGTAGTGGGATGGGTGAGGGACCTCATGTCCAGTCTCAGAGGAGAGGGAATGGGGATGGGCTGAGGCCCAAGGTGCCCGTGATCCAGTCCCAGGTTCTGGAGGGTTCCATGAGGGAACACCAGAAGGGGAGCCTAGCCTGTACTGTGAGGCCATCTGCTGAGGGAGACCCCACAGTGTCAGGGGAACTTGGCGGGGTGGCTGTAGCCAGGGTCGCACAGTTCTGGTGTCTGGCAGTACCACTCTTAGTGAGGGGTGCAGAAGTCTAGACAGAGGGTTGAGAGGGGGTTGAGGACCATAGTGGAGAACCTGGAGGGTCAGGGGTCAGCGCTGAGAGCAGAGCCCCCCAGGAATGACCTTGGTGAGACCATTTCTGGGTTGGGGGAATCCAGACTCTGCCAGGTGGGCAGGGGTCAGGAGACCTGCGCCAGCAAGACTCTTGTGTGGCCCTTGGGGATGGTGTGCCCCTTGTGGGGGGTAAGTGTGCCCCCTAGGAAGTCCTGGGTTGCCAGGCAGTGGTCCAATCTGAGGGTATAGTCCCTGAACTGGAGAATCAGGTGCAGGGGTAAACCCTGACCTAAAAGGGGGAACCCTGGGAATAGGGGCAGGGGAGGGAGAGACTCACCCCTTACCCCTGTTCAATCTAAGGGTACAGGCCCTGAATTGGAAGGGCAGGTTCAGGGTGTCCCCCCTGACCTGGAGGGAAGGGCTACTGCTATCAGTGCCCCTACCATGTTTTCTTCTGGGGGGCCACTCCTAGTTGGGGGCTGCAGGACCCCAGAAGGGAGGGGAGGGTGAAGGAAGCCTCACCCCTGGCCTAACCTGAAGGTACACACCCCAGGTTGGAAGACCAGTTGCAGGTTAACATCCCTGGAATGGTGGGAGAATTGTGCAGGACTGCTTCTACAAGCACCCTGATCATTTGAGACTCTGGGGGTGACGCTCCTGAAAGGGAGGGTACAGAGCCCCAGAGGGGAGGACCAGGGTCAGGCTTTCATCCGTGACCTGGTGGAAGGGAGAGTGGTCAAAGGGTGCCAGGAATCTGGGGCTACTGCCCCCCACTCTCCACTGTCACAGTGGGTAGAGAGCCTTGAGAGGCCTGGGGCCTGGTTCTCATCCCTGACAGCTGTTAGTGGCCACTGTGACTTGCTGTCCTGATGGACAGAGTTGCTCCTGGGGGGGACAAGAGTCACACCCCATGGGTGGAATGGGCATCACCACTGTGTTGGCCCTGGTGGTACTATTGTCCCTCTGGGATACATCTGTGAGCAAAGCAGAGTTAGGTGCTACGCAGACTGTATCCGCATATGAGGAGAAGGGTTCCAGATGGGTTAGCTTAGTGGGTCCTGAGAGTATGGACAAAGGGATCCAACTGGAGTCAGGAAGGTGTAGAACTGGAACAAGCCTCTGCTGTAGTGGGCCAGCGTCCCTGTTCTATTGCCCAATCCGGGAAGTCCGTCAAAATATTGATTGGTCTCCCCTGGCTTTAGGCTGGTAGGGGGTCATGCTGGACTTTTTCCCTTAAGCAGGGTCATCCCCAATCTTTTTGTCTGCTGCCTCCTATTTTTTCAGACCTGTTTTCGTTTGGCTTTAGAACTCTGAGCACTTTACCACTGCTAACCAGTGCTAAAGTGCTTATGCTCTCTGTGTAAATTGCATAGTTGATTGCTTTATCCATGATTGGCATATTTGATTTACTGGTAAGTCCCTAGTACAGTGCACTAGAGGTGCCCAGAGCCTGTAAATCAAATGATACTGATGGACCTGCAGCACTGGTTGTGCCACCCACATTAGTAGCTCTGTAAACATTTTTCATCGCACATTGGCCAGTATGTGCTATTTTGACGCTACCCAGGTACTTTTCAATGCTAACAGTGTTTTTCCTGTTTACAAAAGGATTTAAGACTCTTTTGCTTTTCAAATTAGTATCTTGAGGGGCGTGGCCACGATGGCGGCGTGAGCGGATGCGTTTTCGCGAGCTCTGCCGCCCGGGCCTCATCAGAAGCATTGTGACCCCGGATCGCTGTCCTCTGGGCCTCCCCCGTTCGTCGGGGGAGGCGAGAGACCGAGGGTGTCCCAGGGAGGGGATCCGGAGACCAAGCACGGACGCGGGGAGCCTGCAGCATCGGGTCTTTTGGCCCTGGTCCACGCTCGCCTCTGACGGGCATGTAACGCAGTGGTGACGGCCGCGTGGTGCGGCCCGGCGGATGCGGGTGCCGTGGGTGGCCGGAAGCGGCCGACGGAGGTGCCTGGCAGGGTCCAGGTGAAGGAGACGGAGAGCACTGGTGCCGCTGGGCCTGAGGGCCAGGCCCTGGGACGCACCTGGTGGGGTTGGCCTCTGGAGCTCAGAGCAGCCATTCCTGGGCCCAGGACAGGTGGAGGTGCCCCGATACGAGGTAGGGGTGGCAGGGAGGCTGCACCGGCCTGCCTCTGTGCTCCCGGTGAGGGGGCCTTTCCCAGCACAGAGGAGTGGGGCTCCCGGTCGGCGGTGCAATAGGCCCACGGTGGAGTTGCCTGAGACGGGGCATGGTACGTGTGGCCAGGTCGGGCCGTGTCTTGAGCGAGGTGGCCTACAGCGAGGGCGCACGGACCCGATCGGCAGGTAAAGGCCTGAAAATGTTGCTTTTGCTGCCCTGGTCGAGGCGAATAGTTGTAGGAGATCACTGGGGAGTGTGACGTGCTTGCAGCTCGACGAGGTGGATGAGGCCTGAGACCAGGGCGAATAGTCAGTTGGTGCAGGAGCAGAAATGCCATGGCGTCCTCTAAATCCAAGAGGGATCAGTCGGTGAGGTACATGCTGACCAGATCCCATCCGGCGAAGAGTGGATCGGTTGAGGGGTCGGTGGCGACGAGGGGCTTCAAGGATCATGGAGAGGTGGAAGATGATGGCGAGGCCCTAGTAACAAAAGGATTTCTCGCCTCCTTGTTTGATTCACTCAGGAGAGATCTGCAAGAGCTTCAGAGGGACATTTCCCAAGAGATGAAGGAGCTGCGTACGGAGGTCACGTCCCTAGGCGATCAAGTGGCAAATGTAGAGGTCGGTGAAATCGCTCGGGGTGAGGAGGTCGAACATATGCAGCAGGAGATAATACATCTTCATGAGCAGCAGGATCTTCTCCAGATTACGATGGAGGACTTGGAGAATTGGTCGCGGCGGCATAACATACGTATTAGGGGAGTCCCTACTGGAGCGGAGAAGGAAGATATTGGAGAGTTTGTTACAGCGAGATTGTGCTGGACCGAGTTCACCGTGTGGGCCGTCCCGGGGAGACCGGGGTCATCCGGCTGATATCTTAGCGTTTGTCCATAATTATGGACTTAAAGAAAACATTTTGCAGAGAACCCGTAACCTTTCCCAGGTCCAGTTTCGTGGGCACGCGCTGCAGCTGTTCCAGGACCTCTCGCTGCGGACTTTGCAAAGGCGGAGAGACTTTAAACCCATCACAGAGCACTTGCGGGCTCACCCTGTGTCTTATTCCTAGGGTCACCCCTTCCGCCTTATGTTTTGGTGGGAGGACCAGTGGCATCAGGTGAAAACGGTGCTGGAGGCGAGGAGGATCCTGCACTTGGAGGAGGCTGAGCGGGTTCCGGGGGCACGTTTGGAGGAAGCTGGAGGGGGGCCCTCGGTGGCGGCGGAAGGAGAGGAAGAGAAAACAACAGCGACCCACCACGACAGAGCAGGCGTTGGAAAGACAATCAGTACTGAGCAGCTTGGCTGCAGGGACCACTACCTAGACAATGGGGGACTGGGTGCTGCTGCAGTGGTGCGGGGTCGTTTTGGTTTTACCCTAGGTCTTAGGACCATAGGAGAGGGGCTTGGGTGGTGGAGTCGCTGGATCCCATGTGACGAACTCTGGTGGATCTACTGCCCCGACGAGACTTTACCTCTTTGGAGATGTGTGTCGGAGGACTTCACCTGTTGTGCGCTAAGGTTGTGTGTTGGTGTGCTTCCTCTGGAACTCATATGGATGTTGAACATGCTGGTTCCCTGCGAGTGGTATTCGCCCCAGTGTTGGTTTGGCCCTTGCCCCTTTGTAGTGGCTCACGCCCTCAGAGCGTAGTCGGTTTAACTCCATATGTCCTTTAAGTGTTTAAGCTTGAATGTCCGCCCAGCTAAGAGATTGGCGGTCTTGTCTAGTCTTGAGAGATCGGGAAGCCATGACTGCCTTCTGCAGGAGACACACTTATTGTCCAAGGATACATATAGAATGCGTTCAAAGTGGTTCAGCAGGAGGTTTTGGTCCTCAGCCCCTACGAAACATACTGTGGTGGTGATACTCCTGTCAACGGCCTTCCCTGGTGAGGTGGTAGCTAGGATACATGAGGTACAGGGTAGGTTCCTGGCTCACAGGATGCGGGTGGGTGCCTTTTTCTTTACTATTGCTACATTATATGCTCCTAATGTGCAACAAGAAACCTTCATGAGGCAGGCCATTTCCCCAATGCTTATTACCCCTGATAGGGCTATTTTGGTGGAGGAAGATTTTAACCTGGTCATGGGCAATGAATTGGATAGGTCTGGGCATCGCTTTGGGCAGACTGGGGCACTGTCTGTGGCCAGGAAGCAGTGGTTGGCTGAATGTGGTCTGGAGGATGTTTGGAGGAGGGCACACCCTACACTTAGGGACTATTTATTTTATTCTACGGCCTCTAAGACGTATACACGTATTGATTTTTTTCTGGCCTCTGCGGAGTTCACCTCTTGAATTAGTGAGACCACAATCGAGCCCCGGGCCCTAACGGATCATGCACATATTACTCTGGAGGCCAGTTTTGATTTGGGGTGCATGGGGAGTCCGAGTTGGCCCTTTAGAGATACCATATTGCAGAGCAGAGCTGCTGAGGAGGCGCTGAGGTGCGTGATAGTGGACTATCTTAGGTTTAATGATGATGGGAGTACTAGTTTGGAGACACTGTGGGAGGCTCTCAAAGCAGTAGTCCGAGGGGAAGTAATGTCGCTCTCAGCTAACGATAAGAAAGCAAAGAAGGAACAAAGAGCAGTGCTTGAGCAAAAAGTGGCGGCCTTAGAACGCTTTCATAAATACACTAGTGCACCTAGAGTATGGAGAGAGCTGGAGAGAGCGCGCCAGCAGTTGAAACAGCTAGACTGGGATAGGGTAGAATATGCGGTAGTGCGGCTTAAACACAAATACTATATTGGGAGCAATAGATGTGGAAGGCTCCTTGCGCACCGGCTGAGAGCGCTGCGCTCCGCAACGGCGATAAAGATGGTATGCTCCCCCTTTAAAGGAGAAGTGCGAACGGACGACCAAATGGCAGAGGTCTTTGCTGAGTACTATAGGGAACTGTACGCCGCGGACGCTCAGTGTGATGTGGATCTTGCCGCTTTCCTCGCGGACAGCACAATTACTCCACTTGGGGAGCGTGAGGCATCCTCCTTGGACCAGCCTATAAGGGTGGAAGAGGTTATTTCTGCGATATCACATCTAAAGGGTGGGAAATCCCCTGTCCCGGATGGCTTCACAGCACTTTTTTATAAAACTTTCTGTCTGGAGTTGGCGCCGGTTTTGGCGCGGCTCTTTAACTCCTTTCGTATGTCCGGGGTACTCGCGCCTAGTATGCTAGAGGCTACCATCACAGTCATCCACAAGCCCGGGAAAGATCCAGTAGAGTGTGCTTCATACAGGCCCATCTCGCTTCTGAATATAGATGCCAAGTTGCTTACTGGTATTTTGGCTCATCACCTCAATCCCTACATGCCGGGCCTTATAGATCCGGATCAGGCGGGCTTTCTACCTCACCGGCAATGATAAAACTGGCAGATCGTGCAGGGAGGCGCTTCTTCTTTCTATTGATGCACAGAAGGCATTTGATAGGGTCCATTGGCCCTATCTTTTTCAGGTGCTGGAGCGCTATGGGTTGGGGCCTGGATTCAGGACCTGGATCCAATGCATCTATCACTCACCCAAGGCTGCTTTGCGGGTTAATGGTACTCTGTCCTTGCCGTTTCTGGTTGGTCGTGGAACACGTCAAGGGTGCCCGCTTTCCCCTCTACTATTTGTGCTGTAAATGGAGCCTTTTGCTCAGGGCCTTCGTGACAACCCCCTAGTCTCTGGCGTTAAGTTTGGGGGCGATCATCACCTTATTAGTCTATATGCAGATGATGTGACCCTTACCCTTGCGGAGCCCATGATCTCGCTGCCAGGCCTTATGGGGGCCTTTGAGGAGTTTGGTCAGGTTTCTGGGTTTCGTGTGAATATGCTGAAGTCACAGGCTCTTAGTCTGTCCACTTCTCCCGACCATGTAGAAAGCTTGAAGGCCCGTTATCCCTTCATTTGGTCGACGTCAAAGGTACCCTATTTGGGTATTGAACTGGGGACTTCTGCGGCAAAGACAGCGAGTTTGAATTATGACACTCTAACTATGGAGGTTTTGCGGGACCTCAGGAACTGGGGGAAACATAAACTCTCTTGGTTGGACAGGGTGGCAGCGGTGAAAATGACTGTGCTGCCGCTCATACTCTATGTCTTTCAGGCGCTTCCTCTGACTCCTCCGTCTTGAACGATTGCGACCCTCCAGTCTGCAGTTCTGAAATTTATTTGGGATGGACGACCGTCGCGGATTCCGAGGAATGTACTTTATCGCCCCAGAGAGGAGGGGGGGTTGGCCATTCCCTGTCTTCTGCGGTATTTCCAGGCTGCTCAGCTGCGCTTTCTTTTAGAGTGGAGTAGGCCGCTCTCTGAGAAACATTGGTGTTTTATGGATCAGGCGGTGGTGGGGTCTCATATCTGGAAAGAGCCCTGGCTCCGACATCGGAACAGGGTGCCCCTGCTCTACTCCTCCCCGATCACGTTCCGTGTATGGGACGTAGTGGCACGACGGCAGGGGTTGACAACGTTTCCATCCCCTATGTCACCGATTGGTGAGAACCCTGACTTTGCGCCCGGCTTACAGGTAGAGAGTTTTCACAGTTGGTATGATGGGGGCTACAAGAGGGTGGGGAACCTTTTCGATGAAAATGGGGTGATTCCTTTTGATCAGATGCGGGAAACGTATTGATTAACCGAAGCGGATAGACTGTTGTACTACCAAGTGCGGCATTGGGCCCCCATGCCGGCGAATAGGGCTTTGATAGATAGCCCGCTTACCCCGTTTGAGAGGTGGATAATCACAAAGAAGGATGATAAGTGGGTGATATCGGAGCTGTACCGATTTCTGCAGGGTGGGGAGCACCCGCCGAAATCTAAGGGACAGCAGAGATGGGAGAAGGAACTGGGGAGGGAGTTCACAGAGGAGGAGTGGGACAATATATACTATAGAACGCACAATACAGCCTATTGTGCTGCAGGGACAGAGATGGCATAAAAGGTAGCTTCCTATTGGTACTATACTCCAGCAAGGATAAATGCATGGGACCCCGCTAAGTCAGGCCTTTGTTGGAGGGGGTGCGGTAACACGGGTACATTGGTACATCTCCTTTGGCACTGCCCCAAGCTACAGAGATACTGGACCAGTGTCTTAGACGACATTGATAAGGTGTTCCAGACGGAGATTCCTAGATTCCCATTGTATGTATTGATGGGTTTGCCCAATCCTCTCACCTTCCCCCTTCGTTAGTTGAGGGGGCGACTTGCCCTTTGGGGCTCAGACAGGCTACCGACGTATGGATCTTGTCTACAGAAGTTGTGGTTTATTTTGGCGATGGAGAAGCTTACTCTGGCTTCCAAACATAGAGTGGGTGACATTTGTACGCTGTGGAGACCTTTCATTCAGATTTTATCTACAAAGTTTACTGAGCTGACGTGCCCAGCATATCTGAGAGTTTTGGGGCTGACCCGAGAGGCCTACAAGAGTGACTTGATCCATGGGGCCATGGGAGGGGTGGGGACATTATGGTGAATGGAGCTGTGATGGTGGGGGATTATAGAAGGGTGAAGCATGCATGCGAGGAAGCACGGTTATTTTATGTTATTCTTTATGTGGTTGCTCTGTGAGATCCAGACTGTTGTGCTTTGCCTGCCCAGAGGTCAATGTGAGCCGCGGTAGGTTGGGAGGAAGTTCTTCCCCAGGGTGAGTGAGGATGCTGCTAAATAATTCTAAATGCACGTTATGGCACCTTTGGGGCATACCATTAATGAAATGATTGGAGGATTACTACAGAGCTGTATTGTTTTGTGTGTTAAAATTTCTAATAAACGGATTTGATCCATAAAATTAGTATCTTGACTTGTGTATGTTGGATTTTTGTCGTTTTGGTCTTGTTTTGGTTAGATAAATAGTCCCCTTTTTTCTAAACCTGTGTTGTGTCATTTTGTAGTGTTTTCATTAAGTTACGGTGTGTGTTTGTACAAATATCTTACACCTAGACTGTGAAGTTAAGCCTACCTGCTCGTGCCAAGCTACCAAGGGGGTGAGCGGGGGTTATGGAATCCAGACTGATAGTACAACTTAAAACAAAGATTGTGAGGGGATGTAATGGCAATGAAGAACTTCATTACCACTTATGAGGGACAAACAATAAACATAGGGATACCAGTTGTGGTTATAAAAGCAACAAAAGCAATAAGTGCAATCAGTAGTTATCTCAGGGAGTGGTAATATCAAGGGGCAATAAGTACTGAATGGTTATGAGGAATAGACACTAGGTCAATCTCATTATGTTAATGAGGCTGAAGGTTTCGAGACCGAATGTATTTACGTGTATTAAGTTGAGCATAAGTCTTCAAATATACAGAAGAAGATAGATATATGTGTGATAATGAAGATCTGGTTCTGAGAACTATACCAATTATATTTAGTAGATTGGCAGATGTAAGGAAGATAAATGTCCCGGGAATTTGGTCAGTATCATTATTCTAAGAACGACAGTACCTTTTAATAATGTATTAATGTATTAGATACAATTATTAGTCCAATATCCTCCACTCTTTATAGATACTACAAATGTCATCCCATTAACTGAATATACACACTATCTGTTCCTAAATATGTGTAAATTACTATCATTATTATAACTAATCGCTGTTGGCATCACACTTTTTTTATTATATAATCATAGTTTGGATATTTAAAAATAATAAAAAAGCTGAACTGGGTTTTTAACATTTTTTGATTGTCATTAGAGTTTTTTAGGGTGACTACATGTCCCACAATGCATTTGGGTGGTTGTAGGAAAATGAACTATAAATAGAGACTCATGGGAAGGTTTCTGGTGGTGTCCTTTTACACTTCTTTGGATAAAAGCAATAAAACTCTCCTGGAGTGCAACAAGTCAATTGTTTGACAATTGTTGGTGTTGGAGATTGTGGCAGAATGGTCCCTTCCTCACGTATGCACCCGTGAAAGTTGCGCGCCACAAGGTGGACCTTTGGATGATATATATATATATATATATATATATATATATATATATATGATAAATATCCCAAAATTGATGGCCAGAGAGATCAGGGATACCCTGATTGTGGGAAATTGCCCATTTATATATTGTCATTCCCCACTTTGTGCCCCCAGTGCCAATGTGTATGACTCTGTTAGAGCACTGGCAGGACTTTGCCCCCTTATAAGGCCCGAGTACCCAGGGTACCCAAGACATAGGTGGTGAAGGAGTCCCCAGGGTTACAGTACGAGTTTGTGCCACCCTAGCTGACCATCCCAAATTGCTGGTGGCAGGCCTGCTTTTGCTGACTGCCAGAGCAGTGCAAACTGCTTTAGTTCGACTATGTTATGTTATGTTAGTGGAACACTCCCATTCACTGACATATATATGTCAGACACCCCTAAGGAAGGCCCCTACAACCCAGGAGGCAGAGTGCATTATACTTAAGGTGAAGACATATAAGCACAAGCTTCTAAGTCCCTATAGCGTCCTTTCCAATGAGGTGCACTATAAGTGTAAGCCAGTCCGTAGGATAAGCCTAGTCTGCCATGGGACTTATGCTTCAGCAGACCAGGGCTGCTAGCTCCATTATGATACCACCTAGATATGTCAAGATTGGTGTGAAGCAAAGTTCTCTCCCCTAATGCAAATCAGGTGTCAAAGAACAGCTGCCATGCACCTCGGTAACACACTAGAGGTTGCCTACGTGTTTGCCACCCTTCTTTGTGTTCTGGCCAAGCAGCCCACATTTTTGTGTGCTTGCTGCTGCCAAGACATGGGTTTGCCCTTCTGGCAGGCAGTGTTGGTGCTCCCAGAGGTCAGAAATAAAGGCTGAGGCAGGAAGAAGGTCACACCTCATTCACCCCCCCAAGCCGGTCAGCCAGGCTAGATCCAATGTCCATTTGCTTGTGGATAGGTGGGAAATTAGGTATGCAGAACTGTGCACTACTCCAGCAGGCTCACCACACCTCTAGGGTGAGCAGCCCGATCTATGCATTAAATTTTGATTTCTGCCATCTTAGGAGTGGCAGAATAGAGGGTTCTTGGTAGCTAAAAGTGACCTGTCCCACCAGATGTGGTCACCCCAGGGTGGATTAGCTGTAGGAGTTAGCTCTCCTTTGGTAACTAGTCTCCACACCTCTAACTCCCCTACATCCAGGATTTAAGGGACACCCCTAACACCAGGACCTCAGGTCTGATCGACCAACTTTGAAGAAGGACCAGGAAGAGCACTGCATCACTGACAACCGGACTCTGCCCACTGCACCAAGGCAAAAGAGGGATACTCTGTTCCTTGAGGCAACAGACTTGTATATGCAGGATGGACCCTTGTCCTTGGCTGAAACTCGTCACTCCTGACCAGAGGGACCACTGTGGAAGCCAGGAGCATCTTCTGTTTTCCTTGGCTAGTGGCACTAATTCCCTGCAAACTGCAGGCAAAAACACCTGCAAATCCTAATTCTTCACCAGCCATAGGGTCCGACTTGCGATCATCAAACAACAGGTGGTCCAATATCTTCTGGGAGTTGAAGTCCAGCCTCCCTCCACTTTTCAGGCCACTGTACCACTCCCTTGGACCCCTGCAGTTTTAAAAGGATTTCTGCACCCTCACCACTGCCAAAGCTTGTTAGTTGCCAGTCTGGTAACTAAGCCCTACACTCGAGGCAGCAGGTGTGGGCGAACATCGTGCAACCTGCACATGACATCTGAAACCCAGCAGCAGCTGAGATTTTGCATCCCTTTTTCAGTGAAGTTGCGTGAGTGGTAAAATCAGCAACAGTGCAAGTCCCGTTGAGCACAATGGAAAACCAGTATAACTCTGTACCCAGACACCATGGATCAGATAGAAGTGAACTTACTGCTGCGGCCTAGTCCCAGGACCCACAACACATTAACTCTGCAAGTGTTTGCCGCAGCATGACTTCCAAGTGGTCGTACAACACCAGTGGGTACCTCCTGTTGACTTCAACACGAGTCCCGTTGAGTAGCAGGGATAGCCAGACAACCCTGCACTTGGACCTCACGGGCCTGGTAAAACTGTACTGACTGTCATGACCTGGTCCTAGGAACTGCCCAACCTCAACAATAAAGAGCTTCAAACAAGTGCATTGTTGCAACCCGTGATATTTCTCCCATAGATTTCAATGCAACAGTTCTGCTGTGATTCAATATTGCTTCTAAAGTCTATAACTCCGGTTATACTTACCCAATTCTGTATGTTTTTATGTCGAAATTTATATAAAAATAAGCTCTATGTTTATATTTGGAGCCGAATTTCTTTCGAGTCATTTAAATTTCTTATTCTCCATGTTTGTGCTGTGAAATGCCTAAGAAATGTCGCTTTAAGTAAAGCCTGGCAGCTCTTTGCCAAACTACCAGGACTGAGCTATGGATTTACTAACCTGAATTCTAGGAACATCTCTGGGGCATTGTGAGAGTATTACATGGTGAGGGATAACCCCCACACCACATAATACTCCACTTTCCCACACTGATCAATAGGTCACACACCGGATCAGGCAGCTCAGACACTGCTGATCAATTATTAGGTCAGACATTCTATTGGTGAGGCGCTGTCACTAGAACAAAAACTATGACTACATTACTCTTGAATTAATTGATGATTCACTCAGTGTGGATTGGTAAATTGGAACAGGGTACTCTACCCACTAATGGTTCTAATTTTCATATTAATTTTAACCTACCTGAATATAGCAGTACACTAACCAGTTGAGATAATAGGCCCTTGTCCCACCCTCTGGAAATTTCTCAAGGGGGTTTCTTTGATCGGAATGCTCTGAGATTTTTACCCAGGAGGAGGGCCTGATGGATGAGGGATTATCACCCCAGAAATGGATCCCTAATCTGGAGGATGAAGGCTCAAATTCCGGTGTCATCAAATGCTCAGTCTCATGGCAATCCAATCCCAATCAATGCTGAAGGGAGCCAATCCCTAATAGCACCAGGACTTGCGGTAATAGAAATTAGTAATATGCTGAAGATAATTTCAAGGAATGTAGTGGGTCTGACAGCTATATTAAACAGTGTGGAATGTGGTAACTTTATTGACACTTTCATATCTATCTCCCACAGGAGGCGTGGGACAGTATGATGTTCTATACAGTGGAGTTTCTGAATTATGGTGTTAAACCTTTCCCCTCTCCATCAGGCTGACCATCTGGAGGTCTCATCATTTGTGTGAGAACACCCATGGCCTGTACCATTACAAAGCTTGACATCAAATCAACTGATAAAGTAGACCAGAAATGTACAATAAATAATGTGAAGCAGTCAATCCTTCTGAATAACATTTACAATAGGTTTCCCTCACAACACCAGGATTCACCTACTTGACTTGTTTTAGATGGCTATCTGGAACAGGCAGAGAGGGCAAGTTATTTACTTTTGACAGGCAATTTTAACACAACACTTGAGAGTCTTGAAGTTATGGCCAACTCAATGGAGAAAGAAGATGAGGAAAGAAGTATTCCCAGCCTGGGCAAAAACTTTGTTCTTAGGAATTGTAAAGTAGGTATGCAGATTGCCTCTCTTATACCGAGGGTTGGCCTACAAGCATGTTATGATCGCATCCCATCTGATAAAGGTTTGAGTTACCCATTCAACAGGGTTCATAGCAAAACTAGGATTGATTATATTCTTTTGGATATGACTCCCTAGCCCCATATGAGGGATATTTATGTAAATGAAAGGCCAGACAGTGTAAGGCAATGAGAGAAGACTTAGGCCCTCATTCCATCCCTGGCGGTCGGTGATAAAGTGGCGGTAATACTGCCAACATTCTGGCGGTAAATACCACCAAATTATGACCATGGCAGAAAGAGCTCAGACAGACAGCCACTTTAACACACCAACTGCCAGAGCAGAATCAACAGGCACCACGGCGGTAGCCGCCTACAGCCAGGTGGAAGTCAATGTTCCGGCCACCCTATTAAGATCCTGCAATCCGACACCTTTTCCGGGGCGGTACCAACAACATCACAAGCCTGACAGAAGAGGAACGACTCACCTGTGAAGACTCAGAGAAGAACCACGCCGCCATGGAGCCTGAACTGCATATATTCCCAATGCTGTTCCATGTCCTGCTCCACCACGAACACCAACGATGGAGAAGATCACCATGGTGAGTACAGCCACCGAGCACACAGGGGAGGGGGAAGGAAAACGAGAGTGACACGCAACATGCAACACCCCCACCCCCAACACCATACACACAAGCAGCTACAGTAACATAACACATACAACCCGTACCACTCATGAATAATGCATGGGCAACACAAATAGATAAAAGTGAGTGTAATAAGACAAATATAGTAGTAATATGTGCATCCAATAAAAAAGTATATACATATTTACAAATCAAGGGACACTGCCCAGTCCTCAATGTTCGTGGGCCACAGGGCCACATCACAAAGTCCAAGGCCCCACTTGACTCCTGCAACATGGAGAGAACACTGCAGGGGCATCAGTTCGAAAATAGGCAGGCACCCTAGGGGACAGCAAACGGGGGGCACCTCAGCCGGCAGATGGAACAACAATACTGGTCCTGGAGGGGGCAACATGCCCTGTGCGCTGTCCTGGGGAGTGCAAGGCCACAGTCTCTCAACTGGGTTACTTGCCCACTGGCTCTGGAGGGGGCAACATGTCGTGTGCTCTTCATCTTGGGGAGGATGGGGTGAGTGGATGGCTTCTCCACTGATTCTGAAGGGGGCATCATGCCCTGTGATGCAGGTCTTGGGGAGTGCAAGGTCACAGTCTGTCAGCTGGGTGTCAATCCCACAGGATTTGCAGGGGCAGCCCGCACAACAGCCCATGGACGCAGGACTACACACTGCTCAGTGGTGGTGATGGTGGTGCTGCCACTGGTGGTGAGGGGAAGCTCCTGCCCATCCCCGGTAGCATCGGACGGCTACCCACTGCTGGTGGTGGTGCTGGTGCTGCTGCTGATGGTGGTGGTAGTGGGGGGAAGCTCCTGCCCATTGCCTGCAGCATCAGATGGCTGCCCTCTGCTGGTGGTGGTGCTGCTGCTGCTTCTGGTGGTGGTAGTGGGGAAAGCTCCAGCCCTTCCCCTGCAGCCTTGGATGGCTGCACCACCATGGTTTGTGGTAGGGGCTCAGACTGAGTCCCAGCACCAGGCCCCTTGTCCTTTCTGCCTGCACAGGCTACTCGCTGAGGGGCTTTTGGGAGGGCGGTGCTGGTACAGGGGTGGCGGCTGTACCTGTAGACGGGGTGGGCACAGATGTGTCCGCCACCACCAGGGAGCTTCCATCAGAGGAAGTATCTGTGTCCGAACTGTCTCCTCCTGTCTCTGCCGTGGTGCTCCCTTTGCCCTCTGTCCCACTGGCGCCTTCACTGGGTCCTGTGGGATGCAGCTCCTTCTGTCGCCGGCACCTCTGCTCCTACCTCAGATGATGCTAATGCACATAAGGTACAGGATGACAGAACAAGAAAGGGGGGAGAGAGACAAATGATACACATGATCAATGGCTGCACCAACACTACAGTTGGCGTACGCAGCACCCTCACACACAGGGAACAGCCCTACGCACTAGGCATGGCACTACCAGTAACAATGCTAGTCACCAGGGCTGCAGCATACCTGGGACCCACACACCCCTGCCCAGTAGTGGATGCCTACTAGCTAGGTTAGAGGAATATCACATCAGAACCATGCCCAACATGGGACCTACACTGCAATGTCAGCCCTGGCCTAGGGGCACCCACAGGCTCACTTCCCCCACCCGGATACCACCCCACCAGACGAAAGTAGTAATGATGAGAACTGTACTTACGCCCTTGTTGCTGTTGTGATGCCCCCAAGCGTCCATCCAGCTTAGGATAGGCTACCATGCGGACTATCAGGGGGGGTCAGGGTTTGACGGGCACCTCTACCTCATTGGAAGGCCATCCCCAGCTGGGCCTCCGCTGTCTTCCATGCCCAGTGTCTCATGTCCTCCCATCATTTCCGACAGTGGGTGCTCTGCCTGCCGTAGACCCCCAGAGTCCACACGTCCTTGGCGATGGCACCCCATACCTTCTTTTGATGGGCGCTGACCTGCAGAGGAAATATACACAGGGAAAGGTATTAGTTAGACCATACTGCCTGTCACATTCATGGCCCACAATAGCCCTCCCATCCCTCACACACAGACATGGCCCAGCATACATTGTGCACGCTGCCCAGGGTCCAAGTTGTTGTGTAGCCATTTTTGCTTTAGCTCCATGCACGTTATTTTAACACACTAGGCCAAGCCGTAGTGCACTCTAACCTAGATATATTTTATTCAGCTTTATTTTAGTATTGGTGCAATAGCAACTTTTACGGTCTTGGTTGATTTTCTGTTTATCTAGCTGTTTTGCCTAGGTCAGCACTCTGTTCTCAAACAAGACATTCTTGTTCACTCTGTGCTTCTTCCAAGGCTACAGTAAGGTACATTGCCGATGATATAAGTTTAGTCTCTAACATTTGTTGAAAACACACATCCTTACGTAGGGACGTTTTCTCAGAACATCAGTTCTTTTAATATAAAAACACTTCCCTGTCGCTTACACGTTAGAGGGAGTTTCCAGCCGGAGAACCATGTCTGTATGCTGATTGCCGAATGCTTCGCTACCGCTGTTCTGCAGACCGCAGGCCTTTGTACAGGTATGGTAGATGATGTATTTCCAGGGGAACCGGACGGGCAGAATCAGAGCTTAACACGCTGTGCTCTATTATAGTCTATGTAGGGGTTAGTCTACTGACTGTAGTGACAGTATGGTAGGAGATTCTTATGCTTCACTCTCCTTGTCACAATTTTAATACTGTCATGCTGTGTCGTCCTGGTTATTGCAGCTCACGCTTTGCTATCTAAGATGCAGTTGCTTCATTAAAAACATTATTGAAACATATACTGCCTCTGTTTGTCATTGTATATATGAGACTAATGCAACTGAGAGAAACGGATGAGACCTGAGTGACCACGGCTTCCATGAGTAGCCAATTATGTCATGCGCTCGGCTGCCCAGTCATATCTGCCCTTGGGTAGAGATAAAGCACTGGTAGTTAGCCGGAGAAAAACCCGGATTAGAGTGACAGGTGTCACCTGCAGTGGGTTAGACTTAGTCTCGCACACCGTGGGGGATTCTGCCACTCTAAATCCAATAGTCTCATTAGAATAATAAGAGCCTACGCGACATCCCTATATGAGGCCTTCACACACAGCACTCCATGCATTCATGCCCAATGCATCGTGTTCACAGTGTACTCACCTGTTAGTGTGCAGGCCCATAGAGCAGGCCGTACTGGGGTAGGACCCCAGCCACCAGTCTCTCCAACTAAGCCGAGGTGAAGGCAGGAGCCCTTTCCCCAGTCACACGGGCAATGGTATGTTCCAGACACAGGGCACAGCAGCACAGCAGCACAGGCATGTTGAAGGTCAGGTAGCAAGTGAGAGAACAGAAAGAAAATTGCGGTGACATCCACAGCAGTGCATACTGTCACCACCGGCGTACATCACCATTCGCCACTGTACCCCATAGGGCCCAATAATAACCAATGAGGAGTTGCACGGCGGTTCCCAACTGTCTCCCGCAATGGCACACAACGTTAGTGGAATTATCTCACTTCCACCTGTCCCTCCATACAGGACAGGCGGACGCCATTTCAAGGGGGGTAGACCATGGATCCTTACTGCGTCACAGATCAAAATTGTACATTCAAGACATATGCCACTAATACATTAATAAATCACATCATGCATTGAACTGTAGTGGCTACAATGTACAGATTATGACCGGCTCCTCACTCTTTTGCCCCATGGATTGCAACTGCTCCAGATGAATAGGAGATGGGGACATCCCCTACATGTACAGACCCCTGGTGGACTTGGCAACAATGTGGGACAGACACATTATACTCACCTACAGACTTGACAGGGCCACAATCACAGAGCTGTGTGCCCCATTGGAGCCTGACCTGATATCTGCTATCCATCACCCCACTGGTATCCCCCCTCTTGTGCAAGTTCTATCAGTGCTCCATTTCTTGTCAACTGTTTCTTTCCAAGTGACAGTGGGCTTGGCAGTAGGAATGTCACAGCCAATGTTCCTAATAGTGCTGACCAGAGTGTTGTCTGCCCTGAATAAACACAAGTGCAGCTACATTGTTTTCCCCCAAGTGGAGGATTTGGCCACAGTGAAGGCTGACTTCTATGCAATGGGATATATCCCCAACATCATTGAGGCGATTGATGGAACACATATAGCATTTGTTCACCCGCCTGCCAGAATGAACAAGACTTCAGAAACCATAAATGTTTTCACTCAATGAATGTGCAGATGGTGTGTTTGGCGGACTAGTACATCTCCCATGTCAATGCTAAGTATCTAGGCTCAGTGCATGATGCTTTTATCCTGAGGAATAGCAGAATCCCAAATGTGATGGGCCAACTACAGAGGCACAGGGTGTGGCTAATAGGTGAGCCCTGGGTCCCACCCAGTGGATGTTGGTGTATGGGTATGGTGTGTGCCAAATGGCAGAGTTTGTGGCTAACAGTTGTCCCTAGATATTTGCAGGTGACTCTGGTTACCCCAACCTTTCATGGCTACTGACACCAGTGAGGAATCCCCGGACAAGGGCAGAGGAATGTTACAATGAGGCACATGAATGAACAAGAAGAATGATAGAATGTACCTTCGGCCTCTTGAAGGCCAGGTTTCGATGCCTCCATCTAACAGGTGGATCCCTGTGCTACTCAGCCAAGAAGGTCTGCCAGATAATACTCGTATTCTGCATGTTGCACAACCCTGCCTTGAGACGCCATGTGCCTTTTCTGCAGGAGGAGGAGGATGGAGATGGCCGTGTGGCAGCAGTGGACCCTGTGGACAGTGAATATGAGGAGGCAGAGGGTGAGGATGAGGACAACAGAACTGCAGTGATATGTCAATACTTCCAATGATACAGAGGTAAGACAGTGTAACTTCACATTTCATTAACAGTTTTGTGTTTGACATTGTCAGTGGCAGGCTGTGAATTCCCACTTCTATGGCCATTCACTGTACCCTTTGGCAACTCTTTTTGCAAATGTTGGTGCCCAACTATCGCTCCTGGTGTGTTCACTGCAGCCAACTACATGTCCTTCCTATGTATTCATTGCTGTACAGTTGAATTGCAATGTTTAAACCTTGTTAAACAAATACATACTTAAATCATTTGACATACTCCATACTTGTATTTTTTCAAAGTGTGTTCATTGCAATGCTCTGAAGAAAAGTGGGAAGTGCAATAGGCTGGGGGGATGATGGAGGAAAGTCCAGGGTAGAGTCCAGTCTATTGGTAGCACAGGTGCATTGTCCAAAGGGGCATAGGAAGGGGAGCAATGGCAGTTCAAGGTGGACAGTGTGACAGAGTGGGACACAAAGGTGACATTCAGGACAGTCTTATTTCCTGGGGGGGGTCTTGGCAATAGTCTTTGGCTTCTGCCTGGACAGCAGGAAACATTTGGGGGGTGGTTTTCCTTCTGCAGGGAAAGGGGTGCTGGTGGCCTGTTGGTCCTGTGGCAGAGCCTCCTGCCCGCTAGCGCCAGCGGAGGTGGACGGCTGTTCAGTAGCCTGGTTAGTGACATGAGCCAGCTGGTCTGACACTGCCTCCCTCACAATGTTGGCTATGTCTGCCAGCATCCCTGCTATGGAGACCAGGGTGGTGTTAATGCACTTCAAGTCCTCCCTGATTCCCTGGTACTGTCCCTCCTTCAGTCGCATGTTCTCCTGCAACTTGTCCATGTTCTGGCCCAGCGTATCCTGGGAATGTTGGTATGCTCCCAGGATCGTGGTGAGTTCCTCCTGGAGAGTCGGTTCCCTGAGCCTGTCCTCCCCCTGGTGCACAGCACTCCTCCCAGCTTCCCCATTGTCCTGTGCCTTTGTCCTCTGAACGGTATGCCCACTGCCACTGACCCTAGGTCCCTGATTGTCTTGGGTATGGGGGGTGCCCTGGGGTCCCTGTAGTGGTGGACACACTGCTGATTGACGTGTCCTTGGGACAGAGGTATGGGCACGCTGGGTGGGTGCTGTGGTGGTATTTCCTGAGGGGGGAGGCTCTGTGGTAGTGTGGGACTGTACCTGGGTAACCGACTGTCCAGAGGTCCCTGATGGGCCAGGTTGGTCATCAGGATCCAGGCGAGCAGATTCACTGTCATCACTGTGGGCCTCTTCTGTGGGGGGACTGGGATACCTGTGGGGATGTATATGCAGTGTTATTATTTCTGTGTGTGACATATTGTGCATGGGTGGGTTGCCCTCTATGGTTGTTATTGCCCTGGCAGCTTTTCCTTGTGTGAGTTGTTAGGTGGTGGGCTAGTTGATTCTCTAGTGTGCATGCTTTAGTGATGGGTGTCCATGCAGGTCTGTGAGTGGTGTCCATGCATTGGTGGTGCATGTTGGGCTTGGCATTGGGATGAGTGGATTGTGATGGTGGGGTGTGTGGGAGGTGGTGGAGTGATGGGAGTGAGGGTGGGGTGGGGGTATGTGATGGCATGCAGGTAGGTGAAAGTAGTAAAGAGATGACTTACCAGAGTCCAGTCCTCCTGCTACTCCTGCCAGGCCCTCACGATGCATGATTGCCAAGACTTGCTCCTCCTATGTTGTTAGTTGTGGGGGAGGAGGTGGGGGTCCACCACCAGTCCTCTGTACTGCGAGGTGGTGTCTTGCTGCAATGGAACGCATCTTACCCCGAAGGTCGTTCCTCTTCTTCCTGATGTCATCCCTTGTCTTTGGGTGCTGTCCCATGGCATTGACCATGTCCACGATCCTCCGCCATAGCTCCATCTTCCTAGCAATGGACATCTGCTGCACCTGTGATCCAAATAGCTGTGGCTCTACCCGGATGATTTCCTCCACCATGACCCTTAGCTCCTCTTCAGAGAATCTGGGGTGTTGTTGTGGTGCCATGAGTGTAGTGTGAGTGGTGAGGGTGAGGGTGTGTAGGGTGATGTGTTGGGGTGTGTGATGTAAGGTGCGTGGGTGGTGTATAGGTGATGTTGGTATGTGGCTCTGGTTGTGTGAGTGCTCTTGCTGTCTCTCTGGTGGCAATGGTTTGTATTCGTAAAGGGTTGTGGGTACTGTGTGTGTGTTTTATAGTGGTGTGGGTTTGTGGGTATGGTGTGTGTATGTGTGTCAGGTGCATGTAGTTTGAATTGTCCAATGTGGTGTTGTTTTGCTTGTGTGTGTGTATTTTGAGTGCGGTGGTATGTACCACCAATTGTTTACCGCCATTGAATGTCCACCGTGGTGATTTGTGGGTCATATTGTTGTGGGCATTGTTCTGTTGGCGTAACAGTGTGGGTTTGGATACCACCAGTTTATCACTGACCTTTGGTGTGGCGGAGTTGTGTCCGTGGTTGTACAGTGACGGATTGGTGTGTGTGTGTCACAATATGGTGAACGGAGATCTGCAGCGGCGGCAGTATGTTGGCGGCAGTCAGCATGGCGGTAAGTGGGATTTACCATCAATGTCATAATGAGGGCCTTAATGCCTGCCATTAAAAATGGATGCAGGAGGAATAATTGCTGAGAAAAAGAAGCAATACAAAATGGCCCAGCAGGAAGATAAAAGAAACTCGGATGATAGGGTATGGAGAGATTTGACCAAAGCTGCAATTTTAATTCAAAGGACAGCATGCAGGTTTGGCATATGATATCCAAAGGGACTTTATATCAGGTAAAAGAAGAAGATTTTCATATTCGGCCACTTACCTGGGCTAAGCATTTTAGTACACTTTACTCACATAAGGCTGATTTAGAAACTGAGATAAAAGTTTTTGAGTTTAAAGTGGAAAGCACGGCGATGAGAGAGTAACATCCAATTACCTTTTAGGCCCTTGTTAATTAAAAAAAATGGTAAATCACCAGACCTTGATAAATAATCCCAGCCCCTAATATACCTCCACAAAAAATTGTTGTCCAGAGATTTTCATCATCATCATCATATCATCATCATATAAACTGTATTCAGCTACCTAAAGTCATAAAATTACATTAAACAAACATAAAAAAACAGATATAAAAACATCAGTAAGTAAAAAACAGCTAAAAAATACCATATAAAATATACAACATTAAGGCCTTCATTATGACATTAGCGGTAAATGGCGCTTACTGCCGCGGTGATTGCCACCAACATACAGTCGCAGAGACGGAAATCCGTTTACCATATTATGACACACTAAACTGACTGAATACTGCCACAAACACATCCCTGCCAAACCAAAGGTTAGTGGCAAAGTTTGGGTACGAACACCCATACCATTACACCAACAAAACAATGCCCACCACATTATGACCCACGAACCACCACGGCGGACATTCAACGGCTATAAACCATTGGCGGTTCACACCAGCGCAGTCAGAATGGCCACCCAAATACAGGGCAACACAACATTGGCCACAACTAAAATCACACACCTGACACTGATACACACACCACAACAACACTATAACACACATAGCCACATTACCCACTACCCTTTACGAACATGAAAAATAGCCAAGAGATAGCATCGCAAATCACAGCAACAACTACACGCACCACTAATACCCATCTATCCGTCACACACCCCAAACCCCAACAAATTATTCAACACCCACTGCACAACACACACCACACAACACCCATGTCCCCACAAGGCACCCCCATTTCACAGATGAGGAATAGCGGGTCATGGTAGAGGAAAGAGTCAGGGTAGAGCCACAGCTGTTTGAAGCAAAGGTACAGCAAATCACCATTGCCAGAAAGATGGAGCTATGGCGGAGAATCATGGACAGGGTGAACACTGTGGGACAGCATCCCAGAACAAGGGACAATATCAGAAAGAGGTGGAACAACTTACGGGGGAAGGTACAGTCCATGGCTGAAAGGCACCAGCTTGCCATCCAGAGGGCTGGCGGTGGACCCCTGCCTCCTCCCCCACAGCTGACAACATGGGAGGAGCAAGTCTTGGCAATACTGCATCTTGAGGGACTCACTGGAGTAGCTGAAGGACTGGAGATTAGTGAGTCAATATCTATTACCTATCACCCCCATTTCCTGCATGCCATTTCATCCCCTCAACCTGACTCCCATCACTCCACTGCATCCACCACAGTGCACCTACATATTTGACTAACCCCATTGCCAAGCACTGCATGCCATACCAATGCATGTACAACCCTCCCAGCCCTGCATGTACACCCACCACCAATGTAGGCATAGCATGGAGAACATATAGGGGGTCATTCTGACCCTGGCGGTCGGTGATAAAGCGGCGGCCAACCCGCCAACAGGCCGGCGGTCAAAAAAATGCAATTCTGACCCTGGCGGGAACCGCCAACACAGCCCGCCGCATTAACACTCCGACCGCCACGGCGGAACAAACAAACAGCGCGGCGGTCACCGCCAACAGCCAGGCGGCAGACAATGTACCGCCCACCCTATCACGACCCACCAATCCGCCACCTTTTCCGGGGCGGGAGCACCACCGATAAAAACACGGCGGAAACAGACATTTCCAATGGAAAACGCTCACCTCGAGACACTCCACGCGGAATCCGGACAGCATGGAACCCGAATTGAACATCATACCTGCTCTCGTCTACCTGCTCATCTACCACGAGTACGAACTCCGGCGCAGACGTCAACGGTGAGTACTGCACCTACGACACACGGGAGGGGGGAGGAAGAAAGGTTACGGGCATACACATATGCGACCCCCCCACCCCCCCAATATGTACACACCAATGCAGAGCAGGAAGTCACAGTGACACCACACAAAGACCCTTTAAAAATACAATGACACAACCAAATTTGGAATAAATTTTCATTTACAAAAAAAGCACCTGGAAATAATTGAGCAACCGTGAAAAATATTTACAAAAACAAAAAAGATATACACATCAGTGTATCACTGAAGTAACAAGTCCTGCACATCCTACGAATCTAACATGTACGTGGGCCAAGGTTCTGCGAAACAAGGGCAAAGCCCACACACGAGACCTGAGTCCTTTGGAGAGAACACTGCAGGGGCATCCGATGTCAAAACTACAGGCACCTCAGGGGGAAGGGAAGGGGGGGCCACCACAGCCACATGAGTCCACGACGCCAGATCCACGAGGAGCCACCATGCCCACTGTACCATCCTGGGGAGTGCAAAGCCACAGTCTCTCAAGTCTCTGCAGTGGGTGGGTTGCCCACTGTACCATCCTGGGGAGTGCAAAGCCACAGTCTCTCAAGTCTCTGCAGTGGGTGGGTTGCCCACTGGACCATCCTGGGGAGTGCAAAGCCACAGTCTCTCAGGTGGATTACAGAGTCCACTGGTCAAGGAGGAGGCATGGTGGGCACAGTGAACCATAAACAGTGCTTGAGACGGCGGGACCCAGCGGAGCGGTGCTTGACAGGAAGGGCCCAGCGGAGCGGTGCTTGAGACGGCGGGGCCCAGCGGAGCGGTGCTTGAGACGGCGTGGCCCAGCGGAGCGGTGCTTGACAGGAAGGGCCCAGCGGAGCGGTGCTTGAGACGGCGGGGCCCAGCGGAGCGGTGCTTGAGACGGCGGGGCCCAGCAGAGCGGTGCTTGACAGGAAGGGCCCAGCGGAGCGGTGCTTGAGACGGCGGGGCCCAGCGGAGCGGTGCTTGAGACGGCGGGGCCCAGCGGAGCGGTGCTTGACAGGAAGGGCCCAGCGGAGCGGTACTTGAGACGGCGGGGCCCAGCGGAGCGGTGCTTGTCAGGAAGGGCCCAGCGGAGCGGTGCTTGAGACGGCGGGGCCCAGCGGAGCGGTGCTTGACAGGAAGGGCCCAGCGGAGCGGTGCTTGAGACGGCGGGGCCCAGCGGAGCGGTGCTTGAGACGGCGGGGCCCTGTTCAGCGGTACCTGTCTTCACGGCGGGGCCCTGTTCAGCGGTACCTGTCTTCACGGCGGGGCCCTCTTCAGCGGTACCTGTCTTCACGGCGGGGCCCTGTTCAGCGGTACCTGTCTTCACGGCGGGGCCCTCTTCAGCGGTACCTGTCTTCACGGCGGGGCCCTGTTCAGCGGTACCTGTCTTCACGGCAGGGCCCTCTTCAGCGGTACCTGTCTTCACGGCGGGGCCCTGTTCGGCGGTACCTGTCTTCACGGCGGGGCCCTCTTCAGCGGTACCTGTCTTCACGGCGGGGCCCTCTTCAGCGGTACCTGTCTTCACGGCGGGGCCCTCTTCAGCGGTGCTCTTCTGCACGGCGGGGCCCTCTTCAGCGGTGCTCTTCTGCACGGCGGGGCCCTCTTCAGCTGTGCTCTTCTGCACGGCGGGGCCCTCTTCAGCGGTGCTCTTCTGCACGGCGGGGCCCTCTTCAGCGGTACCTGTCTTCACGGCGGGGCCCTCTTCAGCGGTACCTGTCTTCACGGCAGGGCCCTCTTCAGCGGTACCTGTCTTCACGGCGGGGCCCTCTTCAGCGGTGCTCTTCTGCACGGCGGGGCCCTCTTCAGCGGTACCTGTCTTCACGGCGGGGCCCTGTTCAGCGGTGCTCTTGCAGTATGTCAAGGGAGTCATACCTGGCCTGGACACCCTGCTCACTCGCCCTCCGACCGTGCTGTGTCAGGCCCCTTCGGGGAGTGAGTCCTGGGCCCTTTGGTGTCGTCCCTTGCAGCCGGGATGGGGCTTGTGGGGCCCTCCTGCTCGGCGCTCCTGGTGGTTGTCCTCTCCGCCCTGCTGTCCTTCCGCTCCTTAGATGGGGCTCTCGGGCCCTTGCCTCCCCTGGCTGCTGTGGCCGGTGAAGTGGCCGGAGTCACCTCCTTGGGGGCAGCCGACTCTGTCCGCTCACGGCGGCCCTTCAATTTCCGGGTCCTCTTGCCTGGGGGGGGGCTGGCTGTCCCCTTGCTGCTCACCGAAGTGTTACTGCCGCCAAAGGGTGGACTCCACATGCCATGCACCACTTGCACTGTAGTAGTTGGGCTGGTGGTGGCTGAGGTGCCCTTGGGACTTTTCCCAGTTGGAGGGGGTGGGTCGGGGGAGGGAAAGAGGTCAAAACTGGAGAGATAATTTTTCTTGGGACCAAGGTAAGGGGTAGGAGTAGTGGTGAGAGAAGTGGAGGAAGAGGATGTGGTTGTATGAGAGCCAGGTGTGCTGTCCTTGGGTGCAGGTGACTGGGACGTAGGCTCTGGTGAGGTGGTTGGCTGTTGTTTGGGTGTCTGCCTGCGTTTATGTGTCTTGGAAGAGGGGGTGACAGACACAGTGGGAGAGGACACAGGGGACGTGTAAATGCCAGTCGGGGTGGTGACTGCAGGTGTGCGGACTGTAGTGGAGGGTTTGCTGGTGGTGGAAGAACTGGCTGATGTTGGGGTGCATGCAGGTGTGAGTGTAGACGTCACAGGGAGGGAGGAGGGAGACGAGGAGGACGGGGACACAGAGGTGGTAGTGACTGTTGATATGTCTGCATCTGTGTGTTGCTTGGGTGAATGCTTGTGTTTTCTGTGGTGCTTATGTTTGGATGAGCTGGCCTTGGGTGTTGAGGTGTGTGCAGGCTGGTCTGATGGTGTGGATGGGATAGGTTGAGGTACAGGAGACAGAGAAAGGGTGGAGGCAGATAGAAGAGGGAGACTGGAGACAGGGACAATGGCTGCCGTCAGTGCTGAGGCCAGAGCAGTGAACGCTCGTTGATGGGCAGCCTGACCCGAATGAATGCCCTCCAGGTAGGCATTGCTCCGATGCACCTCCCTTTCCACCCCCTGGATGGCATTCAGAAGGGTAGTCTGCCCAACAATGACCGTCCTCACCAGGTCAATGAGCTCCGCACTGAGGGCAGCAGGGGTAACAGAGGCAGGGGCTGAGGTGCCTGGGGCGAAGTAGACGCGCGCCTTCCTGGCCGAGCGGCCATGGAGCAAAGACTGAGGGGCTGCTGGGAGGGCGGTGCTGGTGCGCTGGGTGGCGGCTGTACCTGTTGTTGCGGGGGGCACAGATGGTGCCGCCCCCGCTAGGGAGCTCCCAAACGAGGACGTGTCCGTGTCGCTGGTGTCTCCACCGGCCCCCGTTGTGGTGCTCCCCTCGCCCTCCGGATCACTGGTGCCCTCGGTGTCTGTGTCAGTGCCCACCGGGGCCTGGTGACCTGCAGCTCCCTCCTGCTCCGACGCCAAATCTCCTCCGCCTGATGATGCTAAAACACAAGAAGACAAAGATTTAGGGTGGGGGGAGAAATTAAACTAAGTTGAGTGCATGCCTTAGCAATACCCTTTGCGGAGAGGACAGACACAGGTGCCTCGTGCACTAAGTCGCGAACTTGGGGTACACTACTCAGTACTTCTGACTAGGCAAACAGGTCTAGGGACAACACACGCGCACATGTGTGATGCTGGAGCATGGGTAGCTGCACTTGGCACCCTACAGAGGTGGGGGGCGGGGGCACAGGGCCATGCCTAAGGGAGCGGACTACACTACAGAGAGCGCCCGGGCCTAATGTCACCCACAGCCCTCCTCCCCCACCCAGACGCCTCCAATGCGCATACAGATAGGAGAATGTGCGGATACTCACCCCCTTGTGTCTGCTGTGCTGTCCTCAAGCGCCCATCCAAATTAGGGTAGGACACCGCCAGGATCCGGGACATCAGGGGGGTCATGGTACGACTGGCACCCCTCCTAGGTCGGGAGGCCATCCCCAGCAGTGTTTCTGCGGTCTTCCTCGTTCCGCGGCGGATGTCCTCCCACCTCTTGCGGCAGTGGGTGCCCCGTCTGTTGTGGACCCCCAAGTTCCGGACTTCCTCGGCGATGGCACGCCAAATATCGATTTTCTGGTGGGCGCTCACCTGTTTGACATGTACAGGGTGGGAAAGAGAAACCGTCACATATCTGCATGTTTGGAGTACATGCCCCCCCCTCCCCAACCTTGTCATGGTTCCCATTCTCTCATCTGTCGTGCGTTGCACTCCCCATTCCCTCCACAACCCACCAACTTACATCCCCCCCCCTCCACACAGGCATAACCCATTCAATGTGCACTGAGTGTACTCACCTGTTGGTCTGGAGGACCGTAGAGTTGCGCATACTGGGGGAGGACCCCGTCCACGAGCTTCTCCAACTCTTCTGAACTGAAGGCGGGGGCCCTTTCACCAGTAGCAGCAGCCATTGTCACTTCCAGACCGAGTTCACAGCAGCACTTGCAGTATAGGTCCTCTCCTGTGGATGATCAGGTCTCGAATGATTGAGCTGATAGAAAATGGCGGTCACGCCAGCGGCGGTGCGTACCGCGGCGGTGCGTCCCGCGACCGCCGGCGCACATCGTCATTGGCTCCTGAAACCCATAGGCTTCAATGTTAACCAATGCGTCTTCGCACAGCGGTCTTCGACCGCCTACCGTCACGGTGTGCCCCGCCAGCGCAGTGACCTCACATCCCATTGTCCCACTTCACAGGTCAGGCATCGGCCATTTCAAGGGCCCACATGGCTTAATTTCTAATGCGTCACACAGGCCTAGGCCTTGCAATGGCACACATACAAACATATCAAACCATAAATTTACCTGTACTGTGCAAGCTGTGTTGTACGTACCTGTGAGTGGATTGACTCTGTACTCCATATTCTCCTTCCTAGGCACCGTCCGCTGGGACTAGCGATGAGAAGGAGGAATCCTCGCGTGTACCGGCCGCTGGTGGACCTGTCGACAATGGAAGAACGCCAAATAATACTACGATACCGACTTGACCGTGCCTCCATCCATGAACTGTGTGCCCAGCTGGAGCCAGCCCTGATGTCCCCCATCCGCCAACCCACAGGAATTCCCCCTCTGGTGCAGGTTCTGTCAGTCCTCCATTTCTTTGCAACTGGCTCATTCCAGACAACAGTGGCCATGTCATCTGGGATGTCTCAGCCTATGTTTTCCAAGATCTTATCCAGAGTGTTGTCTGCCCTGATGAAACTCATGCGGAGCTACATCATTTTCCCAGAGGAGGGTGATTTGCCTACAGTGAAAGCTGATTTCTATGCCCTTGGACACATCCCCAACATCATTGGTGCAATTGATGGGACCCATGTGGCTTTAGTCCCCCCAAATGACGATGAACAGGTGTACAGGAACAGGAAGAATTACCATTCAATGAATATCCAGGTGGTCTGTTTGGCTGACCAGTACATCTCCCATGTAAATGCCAAGTTCCCAGGGTCAGTGCATGACGCGTATGTTATGCGAAATAGCAGCATCCCTTATGTGATGGAACAGCTACAGAGACAACGTGTGTGGCTAATAGGTGACTCTGGTTACCCCAACCTGCCTTGGCTATTGACCCCAGTGAGGAATCCCAGGACCAGGGCAGAGGAACGGTACAATGAGGCCCATGGGCGTACTAGGAGGGTGATTGAGCGAACCTTTGGGCTCCTGAAGGCCAGGTTTAGGTGCCTGCATATGACAGGTGGATCCCTAATGTACTCACCAAAGAAGGTGTGCCATATCATCGTGGCGTGCTGTATGCTCCACAACCTGGCTTTGCGACGCCAGGTGCCTTTCCTGCAGGAGGATGGTCCAGATGGTGGTGTTGTAGAAGCCGTGGAGCCTGTGGAGAGTGAAGAGGAGGAAGACTCTGAGGACGACACAGACAATAGGGACAGAGTGATACAACAGTATTTCCAGTAACACCCAGGTAAGAATCACCCACGCCATTTCACAATTGCTTATAGCCTCCTGCATCTGTACTTTCTGTAGTTCCCCACAGATGTTTTTCATTAATTCTTGCCTTTCCCTTCCCTTCTCAGTGCTGTCTGACTCAGTACCTGACTTCTGCTTGGTTCGCCCATGAAATACAGCGTATTGACATTGGTATGTTGTCATGACTAATTCACAGAACAGAAATTGAACAGTAATATGTAATACATTTGTTAATAATACAGCATGACTCAAAACAGATTTGTGTGCAAAATGTGATTTATTTACAGTGCTAGATATCGGTACATGTGATTCTAAGGGTGATGGGTGGGGGTGGAGGAATATCCATGGCAGAGTCCAGTTCTCAGTCTCACAGGTGCATTGTTCTTTTGCCTGTGGAAGGATGGAGCATAGGCAGTTCATGGTTGGACAGGGTGGCAATGTGGGACAGTGGGAAGACTTGAGGGGGTATGTCCTGCTGGCAGGGGTCTTGACATCCTACTCTGTCTTTTTTTTTGGTCTCAGGCTCCTCTTACGGGGTGGTTGTTCTTCAGCAGGAGGAGGGGTTCTGGGGGGCTGTCGAGGTGTTGGGACCTCCTGTCCACTAGCGCCGGCGGAGGTGGTAGGCTGTTCCTGGTCCGGCCTAGTGACAGGTGCCCTGTGTGGTGCACCATGGTCCAGCAACGCGTCCTCTATCCTGTGGAGGGCCAGGACGATGGTCCCCATTGCGGTCCCGATGATTCTCAGCTCCTCCCTGAACCCCATGTAGCGTTCTTCCTGCTGTGCCTGGATCTCAGTGAACCTGGCCAGTACCGTCGCCATCGTTTCTTGGGAGTGGTGGTATGCCCCCATGATGGTGGTGAGGGCCTCTTGGAGAGTGGGTTCCCTGGGCCTCTCCTCCCCCCCCTGTCGCACAGCAGCCCTCTGAGCTGCCTGGTTTCCCCCGGCCTCTGTCCCCTGGACGGTGTGCCCGCTACCACTGCCCCCAGGTCCCTGTTGTTGTTGGGGTGTTGGGTTAGCCTGGGTGCCCTGTAGTGGCGGACACACCGCTGATTGAGCTGTCCTAGAGACAGAGGCATGGGCCCGCTGGGTGGGAGCTGTGCTGGTGTTGGCAGAGGGGGTCGGGTCTGGTGTGGCCTGTGGCTGCCTGAGGGGAACCGACTGCCCAGAGGTCCCCGATGGTCCGGGCTGGTCATCAGGTTCACTGTCAACAGAGCTGCTATCCTCAGTGTGGGCCTGTTCCGGTGGTGGGATGGACACTTCTGGACCCTCCTGGCTGGTGTGTTGTCGTTCGGGTCCTGCATGGGGTAAGAGAGTTTGGTTATTGTTTCTGTGTGTGCAATAGCGTGCGTGTTATGGGTGCCCTTGTCCCCCAGTGCAGGCATTCCCTTGAGGGAGGTGTTGTGAGGGTAGTTGGGGGGGGGGGGGGGTTAGTGCAGTGGTCATGCTTAGGTGATGGGTGCCCATGATTTGTGTTGGCATGCAGGAGTTGGTGTTGGGATGGGTGGGTTGTGCTGGTGAGACATTGTCAGGGAGGATGTGTGCTGGGGGGTTGGGGGTGAGGGTGGGGGTGTGGGTTGGCATGCTGGTGGGGTGGGGGGGATCTAGTAGTTGAGATTGGACTTACCAGAGTCCATTCCTCCGGCTACTCCTGCGAGGCCCTGAGGATGCAGGATGTTCAAGACGTCTTGCTCCCACGATGTGAATTCGGGAGGGGTGGGTGGGGGTCCGCCGCCAGTCTTCTGGACCGCGATGTTGTGCCTGGAGACCATCGATCGGACCTTCCCCCGTAGGTCGTTCCATCTTTTGCGTATGTCCTCCCTATTCCTGGGATGCTGTCCCACCGCGTTGACCCTGTCCACGATCCGCTGCCATAGCTCCGCCTTCCTAGCTATACTGGTGTGCTGCACCTGCGAGCCGAAGAGCTGGGGTTCCACTCTTAGGATTTCCTCCACCATGACCCGGAGTTCTTGGTCCGAAAAGCGTGGGTGCCTTTGGGGTGGTGTGGGTGTGGTGTGGGGTGGTGTATGTGATGATAAGTATGTTGGTGAGTGGTGCTTTGTGCTACTATGTGGTGTGTGTGATGGTGTAGTGTGCCTCAGTGTGTCTTACTTTGGATTGTCTGCTGTGTCTCTCTCTCCTTCTCTCAGTAATTATGGTCGCAGGGGTTTGTGGGTGATGTGGGTGTGTGTTTTATAGTTGGTTGATTGTGTGGGAGTGGTGTGTGTATGTGTATCAGGTGTGTGTATTTCAAATTGTCCAATGTGGCTGTTTTTTGGTGCTGTGTGTGTATTCTGACCACGGCGGTGTGTACCGCCAATGGAATACCGCTTTTGAATGACCGCCGTGTGGATTCGTGGGTCGTAATGGCATGGGCGTATTTCTGTTGGCGTGATGGTGGAGGTTTGGTCATCTCCAGTTTATCGCTGCCCGCTGATGTGGCGGCCTGCAGTGGAGGACGGAATTTTGGAGGTTTGGCCGTTGTGGGTCAGAATGACCGTGGCGGTTGACCGCGGCCGCGGCGGTGTTATGGCGGTCTTATGACTGGCGGTAAGGGCCTTTTACCGCCGAGGTCAGAATGACCCCCATAATCCCACAGTACATCAACATATACAAACAAAAGTGGCAGGGCAACAGCAACAATATGGGAAAGCTAGGGATGTAGTCTAGCCTCATACGATCGATATGGGGAATCTAGGGATGTAGTATATGTCAAAGACATGAAGCATAATACATCACTTACATCCTCACAGGTGCCTCAGCCAATCCCAATGGTGAGGAGGTGCCACGAGTATCCAGTCCCCAACAAAAGATGCCCCCAGTGATGACAGTAACTATGAACTTCTGGATCAGGATGAACTACTTGGCCCATAAGGGGTCACTGGTTAGTCTGTCATCCCAGCCCACTCCCAGTCCACCACAGAGCCTCCCCCCTCAGTATCCAACACCACATCACCCACCCAACATCCCCACACCTCTGTCCCCAGGACACTTCCATCAGCAGTGTGCCCATCTGCACAGGGACCCCAGTCCACACCTCACAGCAGAGACAATCACGGTTCTGGGGTCAGTGGCAGTTGGCACACCATTCAGGGGACAGAGGCATAGGGGGCCAGGGACACTCAGAGGACAGGAGTGCGCCAGGGGAGGACAGGCCTAGGGAACCAACTCTCTAGGAGGCACTCCTTAATGTCCTAGGGACTTACCAACAACCCCAGGACAGGATGGGCCAGATTCTGAACAACATGCAGGAGAACCAGCGGCTGCAGGAGGTACACCATCAGGAGATTAGGAAAGATTTGCAGGCCCTCAACACCACCATGGTCTCCAAAGGAGGGGTGCTAGCTGATATGGCCCCTTCCACTAGCCAGCCAACTGAACAGCCCACCGCATCTGCTTCAGATAGTGGACAGGAAGGCCTGCCACAGAACCCACAGGCCACCAGCACCCTTTCCCCTGCAGAGGGTGAACCACCCCGCAAACATTCCCTGTGACCCAGACAGATACCAAAGACATTTGCCAAGACCAAGACCACCACCAGGAAATGAGCCCTTCCTGAATGTCCCCCTTGTGTTCCACTGTCTCACCCTGTCCACTTTGAACTGCCATTGCTCCCCTTTCTATGGCCACTTGGACACTGGACCTGTGCTACAAACAGACTGGACCAATACCCTGAACTTACCTCTACCATCACCCCATTCCATTGCAGTATGCCTTCTATAATTTCACTACAATCAACACCCTTGAACACAACTTGAGCAATAGTGCTTTTTGTGATGAAAATGTGCAATTATTTTAACAGTTACATCTTGTGCAATTGACCTGAACTTTGTTATAGCAAACAAATAATTACCTGTAGCTGTCTATAGTCATCACATCAGTACACAGTTGTAATAACACCAACATCTGCAAATTGAGAAGGCATAAGTGACAGTCAGTTGAAATGCAAAGGAAGTGACTGACATCCTGCTACAGCCACTCTGAAACATAAATAATTAGTGGAATGGTCAGTTCCACTGTCTTACCTGTGTACCATTGGAAGTACTGCCATATTACTGATGTTCTGTTGTCCACATCCTCATCCTCTGCCTCCTCATCCTCACTGTACTCAGTGACCACTGCTACCACAGGGGCATTTCCAATCTCCTCCTCCTGCAGATAAGGCACATGTCGTCTGAGGGCCGGGTTGTGCAACATGCAGCATACTACAACTATCTGGCAGACCGTCTCAGGGGAGAAGCACAGGGATGCACCTGTGAGATGGAGGCATCTGAACCTGTCCGCCAGGAGACTGAACGCACGTTCTATTATACGACTGGTTCGCCCATGTGCATCATTATGCCGATTCTCAGCCCCTGTTCTTGTATTCTTCACAGGGTCAGGAGTCACAACAGGGTTGGGTAGCCAGAGTCACCTGCAAGAATTGAGAGACAAACATTAGCCTTACACAGTGGTATGGGGGATGACTCCAGAAGGCATACACTGACATATATTAGGTGGGGACTTAGGATCACCTATTAGCCACACCCTCTACGTCGATAATTGTGCCATCACATTTGGGATGCTGCTATTCCTCATGACGAAGGCATCATGCACTGACCCAGGATACTTGGCTGTGACGTGGGATATGTACTGGTCCGCCAGGCACACCATTTTCACATTGAGTGATTGGAAACTCTTCCGATTCCTGAACACCTGTTCATTGTGATGGGGGGGGGTACAGATGCAATATGTGTTCCATCAATCATCCCAATAATATTAGGAATATGTCCCATTGCATGGAATCCAGCATTCACAGTGGCCAAATCTTCCAATTGGGGGAAAGCCATGTAGCCGCACATGTGTTTGAGTAAGGCAGACAAAACCCTTTCCAGCACTATTGGGAACATTGGCTGTGATATTCCTGCAACCAAGCCCACTGTCACTTGGAAAGAACCAGTCCCCAGGAAATAGAGGATGGATTTGTACAAGAGGTGTGATCCCAGTGGGATGACAGAGAGCTGATATCATATCACGCAGAATTGAGTACACTGCTCTGTGATTGTGGCCCTGTCCATTCTATAGGTCAGTGTTATATGCCTGTCCTCCAGTGTAGCCAAGTCCACAAGGGGTCTGCACACGGGGTCTTGTCTCATCCTCCTATTCCTCCACAGTGGTAGGTATCTAAGGGACTCAAGACTGAGAAGGGTGTCATAAATTGAACAATGGAACAACCACTCCAGTATAACTGAGCATGTATATAATTGGACAATGTGAATGGCAATGTATGTACAATTTACATCAATTATGCAGTTTCCAATTTTTGATTGTTGTCCACCACCATAAAATGGCGACCGCCTGTCCTGTAGTATGGACAGGTGGAGGTGATGTAACTCTGCCAGTGTTGGGCGTCTTGGCAGAAGGCTGTCTTGCAGAGCCATGCTATTCCTCATTGGCTAAAATGCGGCTCTATGGAATACAGGGGGTCATTCTGACCTTGGCGGTCCATGACCGCCATGGCGGAGTGCGGCGGAAGCACCGCCAACAGGCTGGCGGTGCTTCCTTGGCGATTCTGACCGCGGCGATAAAGCCGCGGTCGGAAAAGGGGAGCCGGCGGTTTCCCGCCGGTTTCCCGCTGGCCCAGGGAACCCGCCATTGCGGCGCTGCTTGCAGCACCGCCATGGGGATTCCAACCCCCTTACTGCCACCCTGTTTCTGTTTTCGGTGGCGGGAACGGGTGCCGTGGGGCCCCTGGGGGCCCCTGCACTGCCCATGCCACTGGCATGGGCAGTGCAGGGGCCCCCTAACAGGGCCCCACAAAGATTTTCACTGTCTGCTTAGCAGACAGTGAAAATCGCGACGGGTGCCACTGCACCCGTCGCACCCCTTCAACTCCGCCGGCTCCATTCCGAGCCGGCTTCATTGTTGAAGGGGCTTTCCCGCCAGGCCGGCCGGCGGTCTTCTGGCGGTCGCCCGCCGGCCCACCGGGAAAGCCGGAATGACCGCCGCGGTCTTTTGACTGCGGTGCGGTCTTTCGGCGGGAACCGCTTGGCAGGCGGCGACCGCCGCGGTCAGAATGACCGCCACAGTGTCCAATGGGGATCACTGGCGGCAGTGACGGTGTACACCGCTGTGGACGTGACCGCCATTTATTGTCTATAACCTCACTTGATCCTTGACTTTCAATAGGAAAACACCTACACTGCGTGTGCTGCTGTGACCTGTGTCTGGATCCTGCCATGGCCTGTGTGACAGGGGAAAGGGCCCCTGCCTTCTCTTTGGAGGAGTTAGAGCACCTGGTGGATGGGGTCCTACTCCTGTATGGACAGCTGATTGGGCCTCCAGACCAACAGGTGAGTACACCATGGGGAGGATGCATGCAACAAGGTTGCATGGAGATGTGTGTGCCAGCAATGTGTCATTTGGGTGCGGGGCATGCCTGATGGTAGCATACATGCAGGGCTCCGGGTGATGTGTTTGCCAATGGAGATGGAAATGTAATTTGTGGGCCATATGTGTGACAGGCTGGATTGTATGGTTAATGGTGTCCTCCTGTCTGTATTACCAATGCAGGCCAGCGTCGATCAGAAGAAGGGATTGTGGCAAGCCATCGCCAAGGAGGTGCGGACCCTGGGGGTCTAAGGTAGGCAGACCTGAGATGCTGGGCCCAGAAGACCATAGAGGCCCAGGCTGGGGATGGCCTCCCAACAAGAGCGGGGTGCCCGTCAGAACCAGACCCCGATGGCCTGCATACTGGCGGTGGCCTACCCAGAGCTGGATGGGAGCTTGAGAGCAGCACAGCAGCCACAAGGGGGCGAGTACAGTGAGTTTGACAACCATTTTTGTTGCCTGGAATAAGAACCTGGAGATGGGTTTCATTAGTGGGTGCCCCTTAATGCCAGCTCAGACGTTGCTGCATGATCCGGCTCAATACAATACAGAGGCACCCGTTGTTGTCACATTCCAATATAGAATACCCAATGCTAGTTGCAAACATAAATTCATCAATCGAGTTCCGTATTGACCTCCTAATCAGTCATTATTTGTCCATCAATCCTATATCGATCTCACAGCCAGTTCCGTATTGACCTTCCAGTCAATAATTAAATAAGGCTGTGAGACCAATATGGGAAAGATGGACATTTAATTATTGACTGGAAGGTCAATACGGAACTGGCTGTGAGATCGATATAGGATTGATGGACACATAATGACTGATTAGGAGGTCAATACGGAACTCATGAACGGAGATGTGATGGCTGGTTCGAAATGATGGAGTATCTATCTGGAAATGAAATTATGGATTAATTTGTTGAATTCATTTGGATTATATTTTTGTGAGGGGAGCACGAAGCAGGAAATCAAGACATTAAAAGTTTCCATGTTAAAAATGATGTTATCTATCTCAGGAATATGAACGCCTTTTCTAAGATTGGAGTAATGTTGAGCTTATAAATATAATGTGACACTGTTCGGGTTAAATATTATCGATTGATGAATTTATGTTTGCAACTAGCATTGGGTATTCTATATTGGAATGTGACAACAATGGGTGCCTCTGTATTCTATTCTGTTTAAATGATTGACTTGTCAAATCAATTTAGGGGTTTTGAGGGTGTAATCCCCACTGTAGTGCACCATTAAAAACTAATGTGGTGATCTAATATAAATCTAAGTAAAAAACACCTGGAGCGCCACTTCTTCCTTAAACAAACACCCCCCCCTGGTAGAAATCAAGATCCGGCTCAAGGTAAATGGGTGCATGACAAAATCTTGTAACCTATCTAGGTGGCATTCCATGTTAGACAGGACTTAGTGGGTCCCAGGAGGGGTGCAGTTGGCGGCGGTTGGCTTACATCTTGCTGTGGTACTTAGCCAATGGAATATCACTGTGATGCTTAGTGCTCAATCCTGATCCCTGTGTGTGATAGTAATATGTATGCCATCTGTGGTGTTGGTGCTGTGATTGACCCAGGGCTCCATTTCTCCCTCCCCGCTATTTTCTTCTGTCATCCTGTCCATGTGTGCATTAGCATAATCTGGCAGAGGAGCAGGGGCACCAGCGACTGAGGGAGCTGCATCCCACAGGACCCAGGAGGCAGAGTCACAGACGCCGAGGGGACCCGTGAGACAGAGGGCGATAGGAGCACCATGGTGGAGACAGGAGATTACAACACTGACTCTGATACCTCTTCCAATGGGAGCTCCCTGGGTACGGTGGACATCTCTGGAACCACCCCAGCTACAGGTACATCCACCACCTCATGTACAATCAGCGCCCTCCCAGTAGCCCCCCACCGAGTTTCCTGTGCCCGCTCACCTAGGAGGGTGGGCATCTCCTTCGCCCTAGGCACCTTAGGCCCTGCCCCAGTGAGCCCTGCTGCCCTCAGTGAGGAGGCTATTGACCTCCTGAGATCCATCTCTGTAGGGCAGTCAACCATAGTGAATGCCATTCAAGGGATGGCATCCCAGATGCTGCAATGCAATGCATACCTGGAGGGCATCCACGGTAGGTTGGCAGCCCTACAGAGATCATTTCAGGCCATGGCCTCCTCTCTGCTGGCATCCAGTGTCCCTGTTCCTACCATCCCCACTCCAACTACCACTTCTCAGTCCCAGTCTTCTCAACCCCAACCCATCCCATGCACACAGACAGACAATCATGCACACAAAATACCACACAAAAGTAGCATAGTCAAACGCAAGCAGCACACTTCAGGCAATAAGCACTCACACAAACAACAGACAGTTGCACACATAACAACATCCACTGCCTCCACTGTCTCCCCCTCCTCCTCCTCCTCCCTCACAGTCACATCCTCACTCACACCTGCATGCACTGCATCAACAGCCACCACCACCATCACCATATGAAGCAGCACACACACCTCACTTGCAGACACCTCCACAACATCCATCCACGCGTCCCCTTTGTCCTCTCCCATCATGTCTGCCTCCCTCCTAGGAGACGCAAACACAGGCATCCCATGCACACAGACAGACAATCATGCACACAAAATATCACACAAAAGTAGCATAGTCAAACGCAAGCAGCACACTTCAGGCAATAAGCACTCACACAAACAACAGACAGTTGCACACATAACAACATCCACTGCCTCCACTGTCTCCCCCTCCTCCTCCCTCACAATCACATCCTCACTCACACCTGCATGCACTGCATCAACAGCCACCACCACCATCACCATATGAAGCAGCACACACACCTCACTTGCAGACACCTCCACAACATCCATCCACGCGTCCCCTTTGTCCTCTCCCATCATGTCTGCCTCCCTCCTAGGAGACGCAAACACAGGCACTCAGACTCTCAACAGCCATCCACCTCACACACGCACACTGCCCATGTACCTGTACCCAAGTCCAGCAGACGTACACCTCTGACAACCACTTCCTCAACCTCCACTCCCATCCTTCCTCCCACAACCCACCCCAACATCCATAAGAAGCTTTTCCTTGCACATCTTAACCTCTTCCCTTCCCCTCCACCCCCCATCCTGCCCGTAAGAGCAGGATCACAACAACCCAGCACAGCACCTCAGCCAAACAGCCTGCCACTGCTCCCATCAAATCTTCAGCTGCTAACACAAAGGGGCCCCAGAGTGTGACATGCCACTCCTACTGTCAGCAAACCTCTGCCTCAGAAAGGGAGGACTAGGGTGGTGAAAACCAAGGCACATGAGATGGGGACAGTGGAGGCACCTCCTAGTCCTGGAGGCAAGGACACAAGTGACATGTCAAAGGCCAGGGGGACCCGTCACAAGAGGGGACACATGGATCCTCCTCCACCACCAAAGATTGCCAAGGATCCCACTCCACCACCAAGGAAAGGGAAGGTTCCAACTCCACCACTTAAAAACGGGAAGCTTCCCACCCACCACCAAAGAAAGGGAAGGTTACCCCTCCACCACCAAAGAGAGGCAAGAGGTCCCCTCCACCAGCATAGGGCCAGGAGTCCCCACCTCCAGCTGAGGCAGCCAGGGTTACACCTCCACCAGCAGTGGACAAGAAGCCTCACCTCCAGCAGAGGCAGCCAGGGTTACACCTCCACCAGCAGTGGTCAAGGAGCCCTCACGTCCAGTAGAGGCAGCCAGGGTTACACCTCCACCAGCAGAGGGCAAGGAGCCTTCACCTCCTACAGAGGCAGCCAGGGTTACACCTCTGCCAGGAGTGGGCATGTAGCCCACCCTCCAGAACTGTTGGGCAAGGAGCCCCCTCCAGAACCAGTGGGCAAGTTCCCCACTTCAGAAACTGTAGCCTTAAACTCCCCACCAAAGACATTTGGGTAAGGAGCTCCCTTCAGAACAAGTGGGCATGTTCCCCACGTCAGAGACAGTGGCCTTAGACTTCCCACCAGAGACAATTGGGCAAGGAGACCCCTCCAAAACCAGTAGGTATGTTCCCCACTTCAGAGGCTGTGGCCTTAGATTCCCCACCAGAGACAATTGGGCAATAAGCCCCCTCCAGAACCAGTGGCCATGTTCCCCACTTCAGAGACTGTGGCCTTACACTCCCCACCAGAGAAAATTGGGCAAGAAGCCCCCTCCAGAACCAGTGGGCATGTGCCCCACTTCAGCTGAGGTGCTCCCCCACACCCCCTTCCCCTTGAGTTGCCTGCCCATTTCCAATATGATGCCCCTACACAGTGAATTCTGGATTGTGTCAAAAGTCAAGTTGGGCCTTGGACTGTGCCCTGTGACCATGTGGCCCTTTTGTACTTTGGACTGGCCATTGGCCCATTCTGGACATTGACGCCTGCATCTGCTTTCGAACAGACAATATGGTGGCTGTTGGCATTAAATTACAGTGTTCGTTAATTCTCAATGTGGTCCTTGTTTTAATTAGACGTGGGTCATGTGACAAAGGTTTTACTCTGCAGCTGGTTCTGTGTATGGTATGTGTGTGAATGGTGTGTGTTGTGCATGTGTGTGTCACTCTCCTTTTCCTCCCTCCCTCCCTTGTGTGCCAGGCGGCTGCACTCACTGTTGCCATCTTCGTTGCCGTTGGTGTTCCAGGAGGGCCATGGCGTAGAAGAGCATCAGGAAGACTTGAAGTTCCAGTTCCATGGTGGTGGCGGACTCCTCTGGGTCCCTGAAGGTGAGTCTTTTGTCTTCTCTGCAGTGTTTCCCCTAGGCTTTTGATAGCGTTGGTCCCGCCCTATAAATCCTGCAGGTTTGCTATGTCATAATATGGTGGGCGGTACCTTGGCTTCAGCCTGGCTGTTGATGGCTACCACCGTGGTCAGTGGTGTTAAAGCCCTGGAGGTTCGTGTGGTACATTGGCTGTTTATGGGAGGTATCACCGCCACGGTCATAATCTGGCGGTATTTACTGCCAGCCTATTCGCGGTATTTCCACCACTTTACCACTCACTGCCAATATGATAATGACCACCTAAATGTCTTAAAGAGAATGTAAAATATGGGCCACCATCCATAGTACAGAGTCTTCATTTCAACTAGGCTAAGACTTCTTAATCCTATTAGCCCTTACCAGGCAACTTGCAACACTGTGGTAAATAAGACGACTCAATAACATTTGGAGAAACAACAAAGCCAGTTTAACCTGCACAAACGAGCAACTCCTGAGCAATAGCAAGATGTACTTATGCCGCAGACTACTATAGTACTCACAAAAGAAAACAAAGTGCACTGTATCTTGTGGAGAAAACTCATCATCAGACATAGGCCTCTCTCTTCAACTTTATGCTTCCCTCCAGGAACTTAGAGAGACCAGTGCAATAAATTAAGGGGGTGATTCTAAGTCTGGCGGGCGGCGGAGGCCGTCCGCCAGACTTCCCCCACCAAAATACCGCTCCGCGGTCGAAAGACCGCTGAGGGTATTTTGGGATTTGCCCTGGGCTGGCAGGCGACCGCCAAAAGGCCGCCCGCCAGCCCAGGGCAAATCAACCTTCCCACGATGACGCCGGCTCAGAATTGAGCCGGCGTAGTGGGAAGGTGCGACGGGTGCAGTGGCACCCGTCGCGTATTTCAGTGTCTGCAAAGCAGACACTGAAATACAAAGTGGGGCCCTCTTACGGGGGCCCCTGCAGTGCCGATGCCATTGGCCTGGGCACTGCAGGGGCCCCCAGGGGCCCCGCGGCACCCCCTACCGCCATCCTGTTCCTGGCGGGAGACCCGCCAGGAATAGGATGGCGGTAGGGGGTGTCAGAATCCCCATGGCGGCGGAGCGCGCTCCGCCGCCATGGAGGATTCACAGGGGCAGCGGAAAACCGGTGGGAGACCGCCGGTTTTCCTTGTCTGACCACGGCCGAACCGCCGCGGTCAGAATGCCCTGCGGGGCACCGCCGGTCTGTCGGCGGTGCTCCCGCCGACCCTGGCCCCGGCGGTCTCTGACCGCCAGGGTCAAAATGACCCCCTAAATCTGAAACTTGTCAGCATTAAACATTGCTGTGACAGCGTAACATTAAGCAAATAGGGCTCCATCAGGGGGCTGATTTTCTTCATCACATAGCAGCATTAAATGTGGAAATAAAATATTAATTTACCTTAAAACCTAGAAATTCAGTGAAAATAACAAGTGATGTTATCATTCGAAATTCTAATTATATTTTACTTTGCATTTATAAAAACCTTAGAAATTAGAAATTCACTGAATAAACCAAATGTTAACCCCTTCTGTGCCCAGATCGTTCTCTGATTGTCACAGAGGGCCTCCTCCATCGCGCTGGATGCTCAGCTTCCAGCGCGATCGGAAGCGAAATGCAAAGCATTTCTCTTCCGATCACGTGGAGGAGGCAAGAGAGGCTTCAAAGGGAAGGAAATGTATTTCCTTCCCTTTGAAGTCTCTCTCTGCGTTTCAAAAGCCGGATTGTAAAGCAATCCGGCTTTTGAAACGCCTACTAGACACCAGGGATTTATTTTTGTAAATGTAATTGGCATGAGGGAGCGACCCCTTGGGCAAGGGTCGCTCCCAGGGGGGGCATTTTTTTTTAAAGGCCGTTTCTGTCCCCCTTGGGGGCAGATCAGCCTATAATTAGGCCGATCTGCCCCCAGGGGGGGCAGAAACCTCTAGGCACCAGGGATCATTTTTTTTTTTTTTTGTATTTTTGAGGTGGGGAGCGACCCCTTAGGCAAGGGTCGCTCCCCTAGGGGGCAAATTATATTTAGGCCATTTCTGCCCCCCTTGGGGGCAGATTGGCCTATTTTTATGAGGCCAATCTGCCCCCAAGGGGGACAGAAACCACTAGACACCAGGGAGGTTTTTTTCCCCGCAAATTTCACGCAAGCGGAGTGACCCCTTAGGCAAATTTTTTTTGGGCCATTTCTGCCCCCTGGGGGTCAGATCCGCCTATTTTAATGGGGGGTAGAAACCACTAGGCACCGGGGATTTTTTGTTGTTGTTGTTGTTGTAGGCAAGGGTCGCTCCCCTATTGTTATTATTGTTATTAGGCCGATCTGCCCCAGACGCCAGGGCAAATATTTTTTTTTGTGTTTGTTTTTTGTTTGTTTGTTTTTTTTAGAGATGTGGAACGACCGATTAGGCAAGGGTCGCTACCCTGGGGGGGAAATTGTATTTAGACAATTTCTGCGCTGGTCGGATTTTTGGTCAATCTGACCCCAAGGGGGCAGAAACCACTAGGCACCAGGGATCTTTTTTTTTGCGCCAACGTCACGCAAGGGGAGCGGCCCCGTAGGCAAGGGTCGCTCCCTGGGGGTGTCGGGGGCAAATTTATTTTAGGCCATTTCTGCCCCCCCCTGAGGGCAGATCGGCCGATTTTAGGTCAATCTGCCCCCAGGAGGGCAGAAACCACTAGGCACTGAGGATCTTTTTTTTTGCGCCAACGTCACACATGGGGAGCGACCCCATAGGCAAGGGTCGCTCCCCGGGGGTGGGGGGGCGGTGGGCAAATTTATTTTAGGCCATTTCTGCCCCCCGGGGGCAGATCGGCCTATTGTTATTAGGCCGATCTGCCCCCAGGGGGGGCAGAAACCTCTAGACGCCAGGGCAATTTTTTTTTTGTGTTTTCTTTTTGTTTGTTTGTTTTTTTTAGAGATGGGGAGCGACCCATTAGGCAAGGGTCGCTCCCCTGGGGAGGAAATTGTATTTAGACCATTTCTGCCCCGGGCAGATTTTGGGTCAATCTGCCCCCAAGGGGGCAGAAACCACTAGGCACCAGGGACCTTTTTTTTTGCGCCAACGTCACGCAAGGGGAGCGACCCCGTAGGCAAGGGTCGCTCCCCGGGGGGGTGGGGCAAATTTATTTTAGGCCATTTCTGCCCCCCCTGGGGCTGGCTGAGCTAGAGGCCAAAATCCACAGGTAGTCACTTTGCAAAAAACACCTCTGTTTTCTGTGAAAAAATGTGATGTGTCCACGTTGTGTTATGGGCCATTTCCTTTCGTGGGCGCTAGGCCTACCCACACAAGTGAGGTACCATTTTTATCGGGAGACTTGGGGGAACGCTGGGTGGAAGGAAATCTGTGGCTCCTCTCAGATTCCATAACTTTCTGTCACCGAAATGAGAGGAAAAAGTGTTTTTTGGGCCAAATTTTGAGGTTTGCAAAGGATTATAGGTAACCGAACCTGGTCAGAGCCCCCCAGTCACCCTATCTTGGATTTCCCTAGGTGTCTAGTTTTCAAAAATGCGCTGGTTTGCTAGGTTTCCCCAGGTGCCGGCTGAGCTAGAGGCCAAAATCCACAGGTAGGCACTGTTTTCTGTGAAAAAATGTGATGTGTCCACGTTGTGTTTTGGGCCATTTCCATTCGTGGGCGGTAGGCCTACCCACACAAGTGAGGTACCATATTTATCAGGAGACTTGGGGGAACGCTGGGTGGAAGGAAATTTGTGCCTCCTCTCAGATTCCAGAACTTTCTGTCACCGAAATGAGAGGAAAAAGTGTTTTTTAGTCAAAATTTGAGGTTTGCAAAGGATTCTGGGTAACAGAACCTGGTCAGAGCCCCACAAGTCACCCCATCGTGGATTCCCCTAGGTGTCTAGTTTTCAAAAATGTGCTGGTATGCTAGGTTTCCCCAGGTGCCGGCTGAGCTAGAGGCCAAAATCCACAGGTAGGCACTTTGTAAAAAACACCTCTGTTTTCTGAGAAAAAATGTGATGTGTCCACGTTGTGTTTTGGGCCATTTCCATTCGTGGGCGCTAGGCCTACCCACACAAGTGAGGTACCATTTTTATCGGGAGACTTGGGGGAACGCTGGGTGGAAGGAAATTTGTGGCTCCTCTCAGATTCCAGAACTTTCTGTCACCAAAATGAGAGAAAAAAGTATTTTTTTTGGTCAAATTGTGATGTTTGCAAAGGATTCTGGGTAACAGAACCTAGTCAGATCCCCACAAGTCACCCCATCTTGGATTCCCCTAGGTGTCTAGTTTTATAAAATGTGCTGGTGTGCTAGGTTTCCCCAGGTGCCGACTGAGCTAGAGGCCAAAATCCACAGGTAGGCACTTTGCAAAAAACACCTCTGTTTTCTGTGAAAAGATGTGATGTGTCCACGTTGTGTTTTGAGCCATTTCCTTTCGTGGGCGCTAGGCCTACCCACACAAGTGAGGTACCATTTTTATCGGGAGACTTGGGGGAACACAGAATAGCAAAACAAGTGTTATTGCCCCTTGTCTTTCTCTAAATTTTTTCCTTCCAAATGTAAGGCAGTGTGTAATAAAGACGTCTATTTGAGAAATGCCCTGTAATTCACATGCTAGTATGGGCACCCCGGAATTCAGAGATGTGCAAATAACCACTGCTTATCAACACCGAATCTTGTGGCCATTTTGGAAATACAAAGGTTTTCTTGATACCTATTTTTTACTTTTTATATTTCAGCAAATGAATTGCTGTATACCCGGTAGGTGCAGCTCATTTATTGGCTCTGGGTACCTAGAGTTCTTGATGAACCTACAAGCCCTATATATCCGCGCAACCAGAAGAGTCCAGCTGACGTAACGGTATATTGCTTTAAAAAATCTGACATTGCAGGAAAAAGTTACAGAGTAAAACGTGGAGAAAAATGGCTGGATTTTTTTTCACCTCAATTTCAATATTTTTTTATTTCAGCTGTTATTTTCTGTTGGAAACACTTGTAGGATCTACACAAATGTCCCCTTGCTGAATTCAGAATTTTGTCTACTTTTCAGAAATGATTAGCTTTCTGGGATCCAGCATTGGTTTCTCACCCATTTTGGTCACTAACTGGAAGGAGGCTGAAAGCACAAAAAATAGTAAAAATGGGGTATGTCCCAGTAAAGTGTCAAAATTGTATTGAAAAATTGGGCTTTCCAATTCAAGTCTGCCTGTTCCTGAAAGCTGGGAAGATGGTGATCTTGCCACCAAAAATCCTTTGTTGGTGCCATTTTCAGGGGAAAAAGCACAAGCTGCCTTCTGCAGCCCTTTTTTCCCATTTAAAAAACAAAAACAAATTTTCACTGTATTTTGGCTAATTGTTTGGTCTCCTTCAGGGGAACCCACAAAGTCTGGGTACCTCTAGAATCCCTAGGATGTTGGAAAAAAAGGACGCAAATTTGGCGTGGGTAGCTTATGTGAACAAAACGTTATGAGGGCCTAAGCACGAACTGCCCCAAATAGCCAGAAAAAGGCTTGGCACAGGAGGGGGAAAAGGCCTGGCAGAGAAGGGGTTATAGTTACATCAAAATGTCAGTGAAAACATAACATTTTAAGCTGTAAAAACCACTGAAATTCACTAGTCACAGTTATGTCAAGCAACTATAACTTGCTCCCTAAAGCAGCTTTGACAAGTGCCCCTGCCGTGTACAGTGTTGTCATCAGCGATGTCAGTTCAGTTGCCTTCAGTAATGCTAGCGTGCGTCCAAGCCCCTAAAAGAACCTAACCCTGTGGTCCCCCTCCCAGGGGTAATCTCAGCCCCGGGGACCCCATTCCCCGGGGCCCAGCCTTCAATAAATGGAGGAGCATACATGCCAGCCCTCCTGATTCAGACGGGAGACGATGAATTTCAAGGCTAGTCTCCTGGCTCTCAGTTCCTGCATGTAAAAACCTGTTTCCATTCAAGCTTCAGCTGACAAGGACCTGGTAACTTAGCCCTGCCAGTATGCACTGCCAGTAACCTGCTCCTACAAGCCCATGCACAGCACTTGCATCACACTCTCTCTGCCAACCATGGCACTTTCTCCATGCTCCTGAAAGGTAAGGAATCCAGCAGTAGCAGACTTGCAAATCCCATTCTTAACAGTACCCCAGACTCAGGTCCCAGTAGAAGTCAATAGGGGAAATATATTCTCCTGATTCTTTTCTAAATATCTCCCACTTTTCTCTTCTAAAGTGTTGGCATGTACATACAGCTACTTGTGTGCAAGAGCAATCATTTCATCTCTTTCCCTGCCTGTATCTCTGTGGGCAGGGAAAGAGTTGAAGCCTCTGCTTCCTGTGAGCAAGAGCACTTTGATAGATCTTGTCCACTGGAAGCAGAGTGCTTGCTCTGACTTAATCTTCCAAAAATGCAGCAAGCTCATGGAGTGCGTAACTGTCCCAAAATATCTCCAGCTACGTCCAAAAGAAATATTGTATTATTCCCTGCGTGCACCTAAACCAAACATCTGCTGCTAGGGTGTGCACCTTTTGTAGAAAAAAGGAAGAAAAACACATTCATAAAGAATAATGGTAGTGCACCACTTTTTAAATAAACAAATCCTGTATGAAAAAGCCCAGTTTGTTTGAAGTAAACGTATGAAAAATCTTCTCTTTATTTTCTTCCTCTTTTTCTCAGTGATGTATAAAATTATAGTAACAACAGCCAATGTGTTCCGTCCTCCAACATAGGACTTCTTCAGGGCTGTAAGATAACACATATAATGCACATTGAAAACACAAACAACAATAGACAAATACCCACATGTTATATAATCAAAAAGATAAATATAACTTATTTATACATATAGACATGCATAAATTTAAACAGCTATGTACATATATGCAAACAAACAAATATAAACATAACAACAAGAAAAAATGGACAAGAGAGTTCGACAAATAATTAGTGAAATATCTAATATTATATAATCACCTAAAATACTCAGTGTGACCAGCTAATAGATTACTTCATCTACATAGTAAGTGACCTATATAGAAACAATTTGTGCAAGTCCCGCACGTGCCATTTTTATGACATCCCTCATCCATTTCTGACTGGTTTGTCATCTCTTATTTGTCCTCATACCCTTTGGCTCAACCATAGCTCATCTAGTATGAAAAACAAAACAGTACTATTTAGCAATTTCTAAAATCTTTGCTGGGCAAAAAATACTGACACCACCAAATTACACCTAATAAACTCAATTGTAGATGACACATCTTCCATACTGTGTCACAACAGTAGACAATATTCCACAATGAGATTACTAGTTTGAACTACTTCTTCAATTTGTCCATACAAGAAAATATATATCTCTACAATCTGAACTATTTCAGTTCATCCAATTTTAAAATGCCCATACACAGTCACACTCTCAATCCCCATATAACTTTAAAATCTTAATTCTGCAGGACCCAATATAATCATCTATATCAGCCTCTAACAACCTAGAACCTTGTTGCAATGCAGTTTTAATTAATTACATATGCTACACAACATGGCACTCATGCATTATAACAACACGAGTACCTGCTGAGATCTCCCAAAGCTGTATAGTCAGTACAGCAACTCTCATCTTCGGCAAAATTTTATAGTTCTTCCCAAACGTAGATCGGCACAATGATTGCAAAAGACAAACCAAATCTCACGGGGCAGCCAGGGTTTAAATATACCTCCAGTATCGGCATGTTCAGGTGCAGTTAATCACTGAACAGGCCATCTCAACCCGGAAATAAAGTCATATGGGTCGAAAGATGTGCCTCATCAAGATAGAAGTTAATCGTGGTGGCCATCTTGGAATATGCAAGAAACATAAATATTATGCAATGTACAAACAAAATAAAGTCATTTTCGCCAAGGTCATGGTCTTATGTTAATTCACACAAGACCACTTATTCATTACAATAAATGTATAAGTGCATCCAAGGAATATTAATTGCTGTATGCACTAAGCCAGGGGATCGATAAGAACCGTGGTGGCCATCTTGAAGTGTGTATGATCAAAAATATCTCTCAATACACAGACAAACTAACAGAATAGTTTGTCACCACAGTTATACAATATAATAATTCCACAATTCCAAATGTTCTTTTCAATAAATACACACATGCGTCAACTGAGTATTCAAAAATTTGGTACATTAAGTAAACAGAGAGAATACTTGATACCAGAAGGAATACCTAATATTGAAATATCAAAATAAAATAATAACTTCAGTACAAACCAAATTAACCATTAAGCATCACAGCGTACTGGCAATATTAAAAACCCAAAATACCAATACATTGAAGTAATTTAGAATAAAGTACTACAGAGAGCTATCCATATTCCATCCCAGATGTCAATCCACTCAGAAATGAAAAATCATATCTCACTATATAGAAAGCAACATATAAATAGAAGTATAATATTAATACAATATATCTCAAAATAATTATTATATATTTTTAACAAAGTTAAAATTCCAACTTTAATAAGACCATCAGGCGGAAAATTAAATGGGCCAAAGGACACAGTATTCAACTAATTTAACGCTTCTATCATCTTTTGCTTCAAGGATACACAAATTATAAGATATAGTGCAATTCATTATCTGTGTTATGGTCCATTTCAACCGCTCTCAGGCGACAAATCCATGCTGCCTCTTTCTGGCATACAATTAACTCCCAGTTTCCTCCTCTCTGATGAGGGGGTACATAATCCCCTCCCTGAAACCAGATGCGCGCATCCTCAGAATGAGATAGCATCATGTGAAATGTTAATGGATATCTGGTATCTTTGTTTTTTATGGCATGTACATGTTCCTGTATTCTCAATTTCAGGGGCCTTACAGCACTCCCCACATAGATTTTGTTGCATGTACAACCCAAAATATAGATCACATATTTTGTCTTACAATTAATGACATTTTTGATTGTATATTTCCTTGTGGTGTTATAACAAAAATCTTTTGATTTATCTAAGCCCAACACACAAATATTACATTCATGACAAACATAAAACCCTCTCAGTTTAGTGGGAAGCCACATTTGATTATTGGTCACAGTAATATAACTTGGGCATACCTGGTCCCTTAATGTCATGCCTCTACGGTAGGTCACCTTAGGAAATTTTGACATACAACCCTTTAGTCCCAGTGTATCTATAAGTAGATGCCAGTGTTTTAAAATTTAAAAAATCTCTTGACTCAGAACTGAATATTGGGTCACAAATGCCACCTGATCAAATTTTTTCTTCTTTTTATCATCTTTAGACTTCACATATAGGCCCTCATTACAACCTTAGTGGGTGGCAACCGCCGCCTGCCAAGGTTGAACCGCCGGTCAGCCGCCAATGCAGCCGCACTCCCACAGGGTCTATTATGAGATCCCCGCCTGGCCGGCGGGCGGAAACCTATTTCCGCCCGCCGGCCCAGCGGGGATCTCGGCCGCAACACGGGAGCCGGCTCCAAATAGAGCCTGCGGTGTTGTGGCTGTGCGACGGGTACAGTTGCACCCGTCACACTTTTCACAGTCTGCATAGCAGACAGTGAAAAGCTCCATGGGGCCATGGCAGGGGGCCCCACAACTCCCCGTGGAGGTGGTGGTCCCTGGTGCTGTGGAGGGACCTCACCGGACCCCAGCGTAAATTATATGTTCAGCCCCAAAGAAGTGGCAGTCCCCGGTACTGCCGGGGAGGTCATCTGGCACGCAGTGCTCCGAGGTGGTGGTGGTCCCCGGGGCATTTCATGTCCCTGCATACTTATTTAATGAAGCCCCAGTGAGGTGGTGGTCCTGGGGGCTCCAAGAGACTCAGGAGGGGGGCCCTATGCCCCCCTCATTTTGTTAAATAATGCCCCTGGGATCTGGCTCACATAGGGGCTGTTTCCAAAGCAAGAATGTGAGTCTGCGCTTGTTTTTTTAAATTATATTTGCTAGATCCATGGATCTGTCTTGACTCTCACTGAACATTTAAAAAAAATGCTTTATTGCCCTTGCGGTGTCCCTCTGGGAAACCAGCACCAGAGCTAAGAGGTCAGGGTTCCCCTACCCTGGCCATTTTCTTTTTTTAAATCTTTTTTTCAGGGACTTGGCTTAGGCCGAGTCCCAAGATGGCTGACAACAATTCCTTGTTGCAGTGTTGGAGGTCAAAAAGATCTCAGCACGAGATCGGAAGGGTTTGCGTAGCCTTCGCATCCCTATATATACAGATTCAAATTTTCTTTAATATCTTAAAAATTACTGAATGGATTTACAACAAATAACAAGAAGAGTGTGTATTGGACCAAGAGCCAAATTTGGTGTAATTATGTCCAGCCGTTTGGCTGTAGTCCTGATCAAAACCCTATGAGAATTAACATGAGGAAAACATGCTTTGGGACGCCCCTTTTTTCTTGCCCCTGCTTGACAGATCACCCAGACAACTTCCAGATAGCGGGTGATTGTAAATTTTTTGGGAACATTTCTTGAAGATTTATCAACTTGCGCCAAAGATATAGACAAGTCAAAAAATGCTTTTTCTATAGAAACTATGTATACATATGGGTGTTCCCATGCAACACCCATAAATTTGATGCATTCCTTAATTTAGAATGTTTTGGAAACCCGGGAATTTGTCAAAAGCCTACGCCTCCTCAGGGTTGACATAAGAGTGATACAACACACATAGGGCCATATTTATACTTTTTGACGCAAAACTGCGCTAACGCAGTTTTGCGTCAAAAAAATTAGCTGCTGGCGCTGCCTGGTGTGCGTGAAAAAAAATGACGTACACCAGGCAGCGCCGGCATAGGGGAATATGGAGCTTGGGCGCTAAAAAATGGGGCAAGTCAGGCTGAGGCAAATTTTTCGCCTCAACCCTATTTGCGCCATTTTTTTCGACTCCCAACCCCCATTGAAATTACTCCTGTCTTAGCAAAGACAGGAGTCATGCCCCCTTGCCCAATGGCCATGCCCAGGGGACTTCTGTCCCCTGGGCATGGTCATTGGGCATAGTGGCATGTAGGGGGGCACAAATCAGGCCCCCCTATGCCACAAAAGAAAATAAAAAAAAATACTTACCTGAACTTACCTTAAGTTCCCTGGGATGGGTCCCTCCATCCTTGGGTGTCCTCCTGGGGTGGGCAAGGGTGGCAGGGGGTGTCCCTGGGGGCATTGGAGGGCACCTCTGGGCTCCTTCTGAGCCCACAGGTCCCTTAACGCCTGCCTTGTCCAGGCGATAAAAAACGGCACAAAAGCGGCTGGACGTCATTTTTTTGGACCCGCCCACTCCCTGGCGTGAATTTTGCCCGGGAGTGTAAATACGGCGCACATGCCTCGGAGTCACTTTTTTAGACGGGAACGCCTACCTTGCATATCATTAACGCAAAGTAGGTGTCCAAGCTAAAAAATGACGCAAACTCCATGGACTTTGGCGCTAGACACGTCTAATGCCAAAGTATAAATATGGAGTTAGTTTTGCGTCGGAATTGCGCCAAAAAAAACGACGCAATTCCGGCGCAAACAGAGTATAAATATGCCCCATAGAAAGAGGAAATCACCTCCATTCATTGTTTTTGTGCAGGAAGGTGTCCCTTCCTCCACTAAAACAATAATTCCTACAACTGAGGCACCCTTGCACCATTGTGAAAAGGTGCCTTTGTTCGTGCATGGCAGCAATTTGTGCACCATCACAGGGGTAGAGGACAGAAACATGTCATATCTTGTAGATTCCTGCACATTTCTGTCTTTTTCAAGTGGGGCAGGACAGTACAGCAAGGTACTTGCTGCTCCACCCTGCACCATGGGCCTTGTAAATATGGTCCTGCATGTTCTTTTGAGTTGTCACTGCCCCTCCCACCTGCCTAGCATAGTCAGATGATTGTTGCCTGTCCCTGCCCTTCATGGTCTCATGGTCTGCTATGCTACAACTGTCCTTCCTGTCTGTCTGGTATAGTCCATCCTGCTTGCCTTGTGTGGAGTATTGTCCTGCCACAAGCCCTGACACCTACCTTGAAAGTTCAATTTGGTGCTCCTGCCCATCTCCTCCCTTCCCTCTGGTATACGAGTCCATGTCCTCACCCCATTCCTCCTGCCCCCAGTAATCTATTGTATCATACTTGTCAACATTTTTAACTTAGTAAAAGGAAGGTTTCAAAACAAAAAAATGTGGAATTTATTTTCACCATTGACTTACATTGAAAAAGAGGAGATTTTAGGCAGGAGACAGATAAAATAAATTCATTTTGGGCTTAAAAACATCAGAAGTGTCCTGCCTGAATTCTACCAGTTGGAATGTAAGGTTGTACTGTGACTGCCACTTCCTTCTGCTCAATGATCTGTTATATTGGAACAGCTTCTCTTACCTGTCCTGTGTGGTTGCTTTGTTGCCCCTGCCCCCTTTACGCCGCCCTCCATGGTCCCTTGTGGTGCCACTTAACCTCCCTCCTGCCCAAAGTAGTTAACTTGTTGCCTCAGCATGGTCCTCCTCTCCTCAAGTATCCAAATTCGTGCTCTTGACATCTGCATCCCCACAGTATTCTAGTAACAACTATATTCCCAACTAGAATGCAGCACACATAGAAGTAACAAATCGCCATTATTTAATGAGTGTTTATGTGCAGGAAGTGACACCTTCCTGCACAGAAACAATCATTCACTGCAACGCAGGCACCCTTGCTCTATGGTGCCTGCTTTGGGTGCTAGGCAGCTACTTTAGCACTGGCACAGGGGAGAACTCAGGGATGCACCATATTCTTCTATATACGACTAATCCCTGCTTTCTAGAAATGATGCAGCTCGGTGCAGCTAAATTGCTTGCGGCACCGAGCTGCACCATTTCCTAGTAAATTAGGCCCTAAAGGTTATAAGTTTTATCATTCTGGTTCAATGTGCCACACTCCTGACATAAGTAAGACTGTTAGAGCCCTATTTGTTCTTTTGAACACTTTGAAAGGCTGTAGTAGAACACTCTCTGTTTGCAAAGCTTTGTAGTCGTAAAGAGTTGTGGGTTCTGTGGTGGAAAGGAATCCAGGCCACATTTACTGAAGGGGAAGGAGCCTGCACCTGCCAGCCTAAAGGGGAAGGAGCCTGCAAATTAGAGGCTGGTCTAGTTTGTAGTGGGTACCTTGGGTACTTACACCTTTGACCAGGTCCAGTTATTAGTGAAATGTAGTAGTGTACTAGCAGCTTAGGCTGATAGAGGTAGCTATAGCAGAGCAGCTTAGACTGAACTAGGAGACATGCAATGCTTCTGCAATACCACTTATAGTTACACAGTACTTATACACAAGTAAAGACAATACTCAGTGTTACCAAAAATAAAGGTATTTATTTGGGTGACACAGTACCAAAAATATCTTAGAGACAATACTCCTTCTGGAGGTAAGTATTATACACAATATATACACTAGACACCAAAATTAGACAAGTAAATAGTTATAGAAAAATGCAAACAATAGGAAATGCAATAGATTGCAATAGAAAAAATAGGTCTAGGGGCAACACAAACTATATGCTAAGAAAGTGGAATGTGAATCACAAATTCCCTCCTAGACAAGTGTAGTGTGTGCAGAATCGCTGGGAGAGTAAGAATACAGTAAAGGTAAGTAAATTACCCCACCCCGGAGCCCAGAAAAGCAGTAGTAAAGTACCACAAGTTTCCTTAGGACACACTACACATCGTGATTGGGATTTTGCAACAGCCAACCAATTCTGCAAAGAACAACTGCTGGATTCCTGGACCTGAAGACCTGCAAAGGAAGGGGACCAATTCCAGAAGTCGAAAGAAGTTCCAGGAAAGACAGGAGCCTCTGCCAACCCAGAAGAGGGTGCATAAGAAGAGTCCACAGTTAGTCGAAGACTTCAAAAATGCACCCTAGGAAGATGCCAGAGGTTCCTGCATGATGCAAAGGGTGTCCCATGACGTGAAGATCGTTGCAGATGTGATTTCATGTTAGATTTTGCCAACAAGCCTTGGCTACGACAAAAGTGCATTTTGCATCAAACTGGTGCTGTATTGACCCAGGAGGGACCTGGGGGCCTCAACTCTGTAAGAGGAGGAAGAGGGGGCTCTGAGCACTTTAGAGAGCCCTCAGGATGTGAGTCAGCACCCCTGGAAGTCCCAGGACATGGGGACAAAGGAGATGCAAAATGCAGTTGATGCAGCACAACAAAGGAAGCTCCCACGCCGCCGGAGAACAACTCAGCAGAATGAGGTGCTGGGGACCTCGGCCAGGCGGTGCATGAAGGAATTCTGAAAATAGTGCACAGAGGCCTAAGGAGGTGAAGAAGACGCAGTACACAGGGGTACCATTGCTCTCTGGGAAAGCAAGGTCTTACCTCCTCCAAATTGCGTCAGCAGTACCTCAGGACAGTCTATATCGATGATGTCCGCCCTCTGTGTCCTTAGGAGCATGCTCGTCTCTGTGAGAGGAGTCCAAGGGTACCGGTCGTCAGCTTGGAAGGTGTCTGCTGGAGCAAGGGAGTGACTCCGTCACCCCACTGGAGATTTCTTCAGTCCTTCTGTTGCAGGATGAATACAGGGAGTCCTCAGAGCATGCACACCATGGAAACTGTTGCAGTTGCTGACTTGGAGCTGAGGTTGCTGAAGAAAAGTATCTCTGGTGGATACTTTGTTGCAGTTACAGCATTTCTTGGAGCAGGCTGCGGTTGATCCGAGGTCAGAGGAAGCTGAAGTTGTTGCAGAGGATTCCTGAAGGAAACTTGCAAGCAGAATGTGAAGAGAACCCACAGGAGAGACCCTAAATAGCCCTGAGAGGGGGATTGGCTACCTTATCAGGTGTGGACCTATCAAGAGGGGTCTCTGACATCACCTGCTGGCACTGGCCACTCAGAGGCCTCCAGAGTGTCCCCTCACCTTGCAAAGCAAGATGGATGAAGTCTGGGATACACTGGAGGAGCTCTGGGCACCACCCCTAGGGTGGTGATGGACAGGGGAGGGGTCACTCCCCTTTCCTTTGTCCAGTTTCGCTCAAGAGCAGGGGAGAAGGTGTCCCTGAACCGGTGTAGACTGGCTTATGCAAGTAGGGCACCATCTGTGCCATTCACAGCATTTCCAGAGGCTAGGGGAGGCTACCCCTCCCCAGCCTGTAACACCTATTTCCAAAAGGCGAGGGTGTAACACCCTGCTCTCAGAGGAAATGCTTTGTTTTGCCCTCCTGGGACTGGGCCGCCCAGACCCTAGGAGGGCAGAACCCTGTCTGTGAGGCGGCAGCAGCTGTAGCTGCAGTGCAAGCCTCAGAGAGCTGGTTTGGCAGTACTGGTGGTCTGTGGTAGAGCCCCCGGGATGCATGGAATTGGCTCCCCAATACCATATTTGGAATGGGGGGACAATTACATGATCTTAGACATGTTACATGGCCATATTCGGAGTTAACATTGTGAAGCTACATGTAGGTATTGACCTATATGTATTGCACACGTGTAATGATGTCCCGGCACTCACAAAGTCCGGGGAAATGGCCCTGAACTATGTGGAGGCACCTTTACTAGTGCAAGACTGCCCTCACACTTAGTAACTTTGCACCTAAATTCAGCAAGTGAAGGTTAGACATATACGTGACTTATAAGTTACTTAAGTGCAGTGAAAATGGCTGTAAAATAACATGTGCATTATTTCATGCAGGCTGAAATGGCAGGCCTGTGCAAGGGTTTTTCTGAGCTCCCTATGGGTGGCAAAAGAAATGCTGCAGCCCATATGGATCTCCTGGAACCCCAATACCGTGGGTACCTATGTACCATATACTAGGGACTTATAAGGGGTGTCCAGTGTGCCAATTGAAATTGGTAAATGAAGTCAATAGCCTACAGTGACAAATTTAAAAGCAGAGAGAGCATAAGCACTGAGGTTATGATTAGCAGAGCCTCAGTGACACAGTTTGGCACTACACAGACACACACATAAACTATGAGGGCTGAGGTCCTGACTAGCAGGATCCCAGTCAGACAGGCAAAAACATACTGACATACAGGTAAAAATGGGGGTAACATGCCAAGGAAGATGGCACTTTCCTACATGCTCCTCTTGAAGTACAACAGGAAGATATTTGCAAACTCATTTAACATCTGTCCTAATTTGTCTTTCTAAAGAAATAACCAAAATTTCTATAACTAAATGAACCCTCTCAATTTGTTCCTTTCTAAATTAAATGTTTGCAAATTGACCAGATTGATTCAATCAAGATGGCTTCATCTGGACTACACTTTTGTCATCAGTAGAACCATTAGAGGTCTAGTTGTTCTTTAAAACATTCTGAAAGGCTGCAGTAGAACACAAGGGAATCAACCGACAGGCTGCTCCTGTTGGAAGCACATGTTTTACTAAGAACATCATAAGGCTGAGAAAGATAGTGAATAGTGAATTTACAGAAAATATCATCTCATTTTAGCTTCTGAAGCACCTTCTACAACCTCTATGAGAAAATCATGAGAAAACAGTCTTCTCTCAAACATGATTCATGAAATAACAGCAGAAGGCTTTTTCATAGAGTAAAACCACCTTAGCAACAAATGATTTCTATTGTACCTAAAATATGTTATCACCCTTTATTTTGTCTCCGTTTTGCGACCCTCACATCCTGCTATTCACTACAATGCATTTCAATGTGTGCTATCATGTATATTGATCCCACGATAGCTGCCATCACTTTCTGGTTGAAGTGGTGACAGCCAATCAGATCTCACCATGAGATCTGCTTAGGCTCTGACCAGATATGTAAATTTGGATTTCCATCAATATCTCGAAAACTACTGAAACGATTTACCCCCCAGAAAAAGCATGATCTGCAGACTGAAAGCTGCCTTTCTTCTAAATTTGGTGCACTTCCGGCCAGTAGTTCAAGCTGCAGGTGTGTCTAAACAGTGTATGGCAATTGACATGGAAAAAGCACTTTTTTGACCCCTCCTTTTTTCCCAGTCCCCGCTTGACGAATTGCCCAGAAACTTTCCATGCACAAGAAGACCCTTGGGCACACTTTAAAAAAAACATTTTGTGAATATTCGGCAAATGGCACCAAAGATACAGGCAAGTCAACAACACATTTTCTTTGAAAACTGTTGTAACTTCAAATACCAATTGGCGACAGCCAGTCGCCGATATATATATATATATTGATTTTAAGCCATACTATTCTTAATTGTGGCACTATGCAATTGATATCCACATTCATTTAATTTGTAACCGTTGAGTATTGTTATGTATTGGGTGCTTTTGTAGCACTGTCTGTTTATTTATGTATTAGTGGTAAAAGGTTAAATTGTATTTTTAGAATTTTCCATCACCATATGTTGGGTAGCATTGTTATTTACTAAATTGTCAGATCGGATATGTTTTCTAGTGAACATGGTAAATTTGGAAATCATGTGACTATATTCGAGATCTAATATGGCGCCTGCGAGATGAACAAAGGTGGTGAAATGCCGAAACGCGTCCCGCTGTGCGCCATTTACTTAAATAAAAGCATTTTCTAGTGCTCTTGGAGTGCCTGTTACCTTCTTTGATGTGCGAAGGCAAGTGAGGAGTTAAGACACAGTGGCGCGCGTCATGTTGGGCACCCCCGGCGGTCAGGAGCAGCCGGACGAAGTGTATATATATATATATATATATATATATGTATATATATATATAGACAGATGCATTATGGATATATATATAAGAGAGATTGATTCACTGAAAAAAGCAAAAGTTGCAGAGTTATAGTTAGGTAATATAATTTAAAAACGCCATAGAAATTCACTTAAAAATCGAAAGGTTACAGTAACGTTTTAGTTAGGCTAACACTTTAAACATACCAAACCACAGAAATTCACCAGTTATAGAGTTATCTTGAGTAACTATAATTCAGGTAACTATAACTCACACCCTCACCATGCACAGTTTTTCTTCAATTTTATGGAGTAATCTGGGGTAATTAGCAGTGCATGGTAATGGCACGAGTTACAGTTACTTTAGGACACAAGTTATAGTTACTTGAGATAACTCTAGCTATAACTGGTGAATTTCTATGGTTTGAAACTTTTCAAATGTTAGCCTTACTATAACGTCCCTATGACCTTTGCTTGTTTAAGTGAATTTCTATGGTTTTTTTTTCTATGTCTGAACTAAAATGTCCCTGTAACCTGTGTTTCTTTTCAGTGAATTTCTATGTTTTTTTTTAAAGTAAAGTCATTTTTATTGCTATCCGTTAATCGAACCACCGCCACACACAACCTTCTGCTGGGCACAGCCACAGTAGGCCATATGGCTTTTGGGGTTCAGGAGCTATCGCTGTTCAAAATCCCTATGGAACATTTAATGGGGAAAAAGTGTTTTGGGACCCCCCTTTTTCTCTGCCCCGCTTGACTGATAACCAAAACTTTCCAAACATTCACTGAAGTGAGCGCTGTATATTCTTGGAACATTTAATTAGGATTCATCAAGTAACACTAAAGTTATTAGCAGAACGAAAAACACTTTTTCTATAGAAACTAGGTCCTAACTACCTAGTGGCAACTCCCACTAAACAATATCTGCGTTAACAACACAACGCGCTAAGACTATTTGAACACCAGCGTGTTTATTCAATCACCGAACCTTACGCGTTTCGGAGCATCCACTCCTTGTTCACAATTTTGTACAAGTGCCCACTTTCATTACTTTTTTAAATACCACCCCCATCTACGTTCTCTCGCAACTTCAATGGTAACATAAACAAATGACTAACCAAAATCGAAATTCTTACAAAAAACATTTTGGCCATCTTTGAGTGTACTGCCTACTTTTTTTTAATTCACTATAATGTATTTCGATCTTCAAAAAAACATACCTCCCATTATCAGATCATATAAAAACATATAAAATAAAAACAATCCTACAAAACGTAATTATCCACAATACAATTAGAAACATGATTTCTCTACAACGCTACCCTCTTCGTTGTTGCAGGTGTCATTTTCTCACATCTTGAATTATTTTTTAATAATGCCACTATCCAATCCATATCTCAAAACTCATATATTAACTCTAAGCATACATCTAGCTTGTCTTTTAGCAACATAAAAAACAACAAATTCGCAAATAAATAATAAAAAAATATACATTACAGTTTTGGTCTCCTCTTGTTCTGATTCTGGCCTTAATGTAATAGCTCTTTTGCATTTTCCTCTGTTGCATCTAAATCATTCAAAAAAGCAAATAAAAAATACAAAAATTATTATTAAAACCCTGCACATATGTATAAACTTCATAATTTCACAATTTCAAAGAGCAATATTTTTATATTTGTATATTCCAGAATATTGTCTACTCTTGGATAGACGTGTGACAGCCCAAATCATCCTAAATGTACTGATAATTCTTTATCAAGGTTAAAACCTTCAAGGGACGTTGTTCTGTACGTAATAATGTATTTTGACTCAAGTCTTCTCAATTCTTGTTCTCTATTTCCTCCCCTTACACTCCTAGAAACATTATCCAGCACACAAAATTTGAGAAGGTTGCTGTTTTTTTCATGGCATTTTGCAAAATGTCTCGCTATGGGATACGTTTTCTCTTCTCTAGATATAGCCCTCATAAGTTCCAGTACCCGTTTGTTTGCTCTATGGATAGTACTACCGATATAATCGGTAATGCATAAATACAGAATTAATTATTACAATTAAGATGTTTCTTTATTACACAAGGTTGGGTATGTTGGGATAGCTGAATTTGTTTACAGTTTTTGCTACCTCTACATGCCTTACAGGAGCCACAGATGAAGAAGCCCTGTATTGATGACTGTTTCTGACTCTTTGTAGATTCAAAAAGACTAGTGCACAATTTGTCTTTGAAAGAGGCACACCTTCTAAAGGTGATCTGGGGTCTTCCCCGGATTACCCTTGCCAACGTCTCATCCAGCCTCAATATCTCCCAATGTTTATTCAAGCTGCATCTAACCTCCCTGGCTTGATCATGATAGGTAGTAATAAATCTTATTGGTTGAGTACCCTCAACATTGTCCTTAATCTTTGAGACTAGTAATTTCTCACGATCCGACGTCATCACTTTCTTGAAGGTATTCTCAATAAGGTTCAGGGAATAGCCTGTCTCCTCAAATCTCATGCTCATTACCTATGCTTCACTATGGAAGTCCTCATTATCAGTGCAATTCCTTCTAGCTCTCAATAATTCACCATACAGAATACTCCATATAAGATTCCTCGGATGGCAACTATTAGCATGAAGTAGACTGTTCCCTGCTGTTTTTTTACGATGCAAGCAACTTGTTAATCTCATATTCCTGACTTCCAATTTGAGATCTAAGAATTCTGTTTTGGAATGATGGACGTGAGCTGTGAATTTTAAATTTAGCTGGTTTTCATTCAAAGATTTTACAAAATTATATGCCTCATTCTCACCACCATTTCACACACAGAAAATATATCGAATATAGCGGCTCTGACTTTGGGATATATATATATATATATATATATATATATATATATATATATATATATATAGATAGAGAGAGAGAGAGAGGGAGATAGATATATCGCTATATATCGATATATATATAATTATATATATATATATATATATGTGTTACATTACTGTTTCTATAATAGCATAGGAAAAACATTTGTGCTTTTGATAGTATTCTTGGTGTTGAGTATTCACAAGAATGTCCAAACCTTTCAAAAATGTGTCATCTACCTCATCTCCTTCTTCAAAAATCTTGGAGTGATCTGTCAAGTAGAGGCTGAAAAAGGGGAGTGTCCAAAAAGTGTTTTACCCAATTCATTTTTACAGCTATAATCAAAACTGCTGAATGGAATAATACCAAATTTGGCAGAAAGTTGGATCTTGATCCAGAAATTGTACTTTTTGTGATTTGGTGTAACTTCTTTCAGTAGTTTTATAGTAATCAAGGCTTAAAAAAATAGTATAGTTCTCACTTCAGAGAATCATGAGCAGCCAGATCTCAAGATAAGATCTGATTGGCTGCCAGGCTCAGTCCCCAGTCCTAGACTAAGGTATAAATGAATATATAGTGGGGCAGGGTAGAGATACTATACCCACTTAGGCCTCGTGGGGGGTGTACTAAAGGGAGTCCCCTTGTAACCAAACACAACAATATTATTTTTAGCAGCACCAAGGACACACAGTGGATTCACTATTATGATAAAAGAAAATGTCAGTCTCCCGCCTTTCAATAAAAAATTCAGTGTGGGTCAAGGCCTGGGGATGGCACATTTGTAACTTTTTTGGGTGGGGGTATGCTTCCCTCCTCCCCAAGCCTCAGCGATGCCATGAGGACCACTCTGGGGTGGGATGTAATATAATAGGGGAGGAGGTCATGTAGCCTCCCTCCTGGAGGCACTCTGGGGCCCCGCTGACCTCATACCCAAGGGCCAATTGTCCCATTAAAGGGGAACATGTGGCCACAAAAGGTGGTTTGTGAGCCAGCAGGTGCTGTGGTTTCACAGTGGCCACAGCAAAAGCTGCATTGTGGGTGCCCCGGGTCGGAACTAGGGCTTCCAATTTAAAATAAAAAGGGCCAGCTGCAAACATGGAGGTGGTTGCGGAGCTGTTAGGGGCCACGTGGGCCTGTTGTAAAATAAAATAGGTGTAGGTGCTCCAGGTGGGCAAAAAATGTAATAAAATAACAGTGAATAATCAGTGCACCATTCATTTATTAGTCACTTCTCCAGAGAAGGAGCACCCCATAATGCCCTGTATTTTTTTGGATCCTAGTGATGCCCCTTGGAGGGAAAGGGGTGCCACCAACCATTTGTTTTGTTGCAGGGATTGCATGGACTACAGCAGCCCCCAGCAGCATGATAAAAGGAAGTCTCAAGGGTGATTAAATCCATGACTCCATGAGCCCTTGCCATTTGATTTTTAAAGGACTGTGAGCTAGAGATGTATGCTCTTTAGTTGGAGTGCTTAACCTTCTTGTGTTTCTTTTGATGGCTGGATTTTTCTGTCTGAAAATGTTAAATAAAGATTTTACAATAGGCTGTTCTTTTCTTTAAATAAATGTTATTAGAAAAATGAGAACAATCACGTTGTTAAAGTTTTAATGTGCAAATTAATAAAATGTACATTTGATCACTATATGTGCACACACACACACTCTTTTCATATCGCAAACTATACAACACTACCTATAACTCGCCACGCTACCATGCACTGTGTTGTGGTAAATAATGTGATTTGACAAATAACATATGTTGTTATGAATGCTATGACTTCATGTGCTATAGTTCATCTTGTATACAAGGGTATAAGGAGTGCATGGAAAAGGCATGATTTATAGTTAATGTAGTGTGGTGAGTGAAAGTAAAAAGACGGTGTTCAGAGGTGTGAAACATAGTAATTTCATAGTGGTGCGTAATTTATAAATCCAATGCATAATTATTAGTTTACAATTTTCAATGTTTGTTTATTTTTAAGTTTGGTTTGTATACAAAGCATACATAACATATTTCAAACTATAAATTATCCTTTACCTTTGTTTGTTTCATTGTATGTTTTTGGATTTTATTTTTTTATAAAAATGTGTTTCATATTTCAGTGTAGAGTGTCATGAATGGCGTGTTGTAAAGTGAAGTGTAGTTGAGTACAGTGAAGGAGGGTGTCATAAAGTCTAGTGTCATAGCGTGTAGTATTGTAGAGCGGAATTAGAGTGGAGTTGAGTAATGTAGAGTGAAGAGAGTGAAGTAGCACACAGTGGAGTAAAGTGTTACACAGAGGAGTGGCGTGGTATGTTGTATCGAGGAGTGTAGTATAGTGGAGTAGAGCAGCATGAAGTACAGTGTACGGGTGTGTGAAACTGTAGAGATTTGTGCTGTACAGATGAGTGTTTTCAACTTGAGTCATTAGATGAAATGTTGTGCAGTGGAGTATCATCAAGTATGGTGTCATAGAGTGGCACAGAGTGTAGAAGAGCATTGTAGAATGTAGTGGTATAGAGTATGGCAGAGTGTTGTAAAGTTCAGTGTTGTTGAGTGTAGCGTCGTGCTGTAAAGTGGCAGAGAGTCTTATACAGTATAGTACTGTACTGTGGAGGATCATTATTTTAAGAACATAGTGCACGGTAGAGTGGTGAGTTATAGTTAGTGTTGTCTGGTTAGTGACTGAAAAGAGTATGCAAAAAGGTCTGCTACTTATAATAATTTTAAGTTGGGAAATAACTGTAAATGAAAGATATAAATAACTTTAGAGCAGTTAAAGTTTGTTTAGTTTAAACTTGGTTTGTTCAGGCAAAAAAGTTTTCCTAATTATAACTAAGTGTTAACCTTTGTTTTTTTATTGAATGGCTCTGTTTGATTCAAATAGGTAATAAAATTATGTTTCAAATTCCAGAGTCCAGTTTTGCAAGTGGGGAGCTGTTCTATGGAGTGCCATTCAGTACAGCGGAGGAAGTGTAAAGGCTATTGTCATAGACTAGAGTATGTAGATTGGAATTGAGTGGAGTAGAGTGTAGTAGTATGTTATACAGTATAGTAAAGTGATATATAGTGTAGTGGCATGTTATCTCATATAGTGAAGTACAGTATCATAGACTGGAACAGCAAATTGTACAGTGGAATGGTGTGTTCACCAGTAGAGTAGGGTGCCCCAGATGGTCATAGAGTGGAGTAGAGTGTTCCAGATTGGAGCAGGGTAACGTAGAGTAACAGAGTGGAGAACCATCAAGTGGAGTGTGGTAGAGTACAGTGGAGGAGAGTGTTGTAGAGTAGAGTGCCATGTGAAAAAGTGTTGGTTTCCCTTGTCCTCATGCTGCTTTGTTGTTGTTGTCCCTGGAGCTGGGGTGGGACTTCATCCCCAGCCTGCACAGGAGATAGGAGGAGCCTAATCCCTGACATGCTCTTAAGCACCAGTCATCCTGCAGTGACGATCCTGCAGACTGTGGTTCCCCTTGCCCACATGCCGTATTGTTGTCCCTTGAGCTGGGATAGGACTTTATCCTCCAGCCTCCACAAAGGCGAGGAGGATCCACAATCCCTGAAATGTTATTATGTGCCCGAGTCATCCTGCAGAGGGGCCACGAATGTGGGATGCACCTGGATGAAGACTGGTCCAAGACGAGCCCATTATAACCTATCTGCGATGAGAGGAGGGAGGGCCACACCTCTGATTTCTACAGCTCTGGACTCTTTGGCAGAACTATAAGTTGATTTGAACTATTGGGGCTCAGAAATATCCAATTAATATTTTTTATAACTGCTGCAATAGGAAAAAAGGGAAAAGGGAGCCCACAAGGGATGATTAAGTCTATCAGAAGAGGGGGCTCTAATACGGGCAAAAACTGCATCATTGAAGACCTTGGCAATCTTATAGAGGAGAATGGAACACTATTGAATTAAGAGAACTTGTCTATATTGAGATGGGATCTAAAGTACTTGACATCTTTTACAGGAAAAATAAGGAAACCTCTGTAGTTCCTAGTACAAGAGATCCACACTTTCGGCTTCAACTGTATGACAGACCTGTGTGACTGGACTCAACATAAATAGAGGGTGCCATACTTAGGTCTTGATTACCTGATCCAGTTTCACACAACAATGTTCCTGCAAGCATTGTGGGTGGGGATGCACCGGAAGCAGAAATTCCTCAGATTGGATGTTTAAATCAATTTAGGCCACTGTTATCAATGAGGAATGAGGATGGAATTATATGTAGCCCTGTTCAACTAAGGGACCGGGCTGAGTTTAAAGATAACATAGCAGGTATTGGCTGTAATTGTCAGAATGAATTAACTGAACTAAAGGTTTTCCTCAAGCAATTGGTGGATGAAGCATCCCTAATGAGAATACAAATCGGAATTCTTGCAGAAAAAGCCAAAACATTACAATTTCTAGGGAACAGGGTTGAGAAAGGGGATTTCCAGAGACATGAGAGTGGTCAGGATGTAAATAAGATGGACAGTGCTGATACAAAAATGGAGGGGAGCAGTAGGTCTCAAAAGAGTATCTTAGGGATAACTATATGGAATTTTCAGGGCCACATGTCTTTACCCACAAAAGAAGATCATCTACACACGATAAATAGGGTGGTCCACTCAGATGCCCATACACAGGTGATTGCTGACATTCAAACACCTAAACAATCTATACTCCCCGGACACAAGTTTAATCATGGAAATGAAGGTTACCACCATAAGTAAGAGACAATTGAGGTGGGTGGAAACTAAGGAATACTCATGCTGGAAGCCAGACCGTGGGGGTGGATACTAACAATATGAGGGATGTTACCCAAATAGGACCCTAAAAAGGACAAAGAGGCACTGGTGGCATGATATATATGTGATACATATCCCATAATTGATGGCCAGAGAGATCAGGGAGACCCTGACTGTGGGAAAGTACCCATTTAAGTATGGTCATCCCCCACTTTATGCCCTCAGTGCTGATGTGTATAACTCTGTTAGAGCACTGGCAGGACTTTACCCCCTTCTAAGGCCCGAGTACCCAGGGTATCCAAGGCATAAATGGTGAAGGGGTCCCCAGGGTTGCAGTACGAGTTTGTGCCATCCTAGCTGACCTGGCCAAATTTCTGGTAACAGGCCTGCTTTTGCTGACTGCCAGAGCAGTGCAAACTGCTCCAGTTCGACTATGTCCCTACCATGAGTGGAACAGTCCCATTCACTGACATATATATATATATATATATATATATATATATATATATATATATATATATATGTCAGACACCCCAAAGGAAGGCCTCTATAACACAGGAGGCAGGGTGCATTATACTTAAGGTGAAGACATATAAGCACAAGCTTCTAAGTCCCTACAGCATCCTTTCCAATGAGGTACACCATAAATGTAAGCAGGTCCACAGGATAATCCGGGTCTACCATGGGACTTAAGCATCAGCAGACCAGGGCTGCTAGCTCCATTATGATACCACCTAGATAGGTCAAGATTGGCATCAAGCAACTTTATCTCCCCTAATGCAAATCTGGTGTCAAGGGACAGCTGCCATGCATCCAGGTGGCACACTAGAGGTTGTCCACATTTGTTTCACCTTTCTTTGAGTTCTGGCCAAGCAACCCACATTTGTGTGTGCTTGCTGCTGCAAGACAGGTTCTTGACCTTCTGCCAGGCAGCCTTGGTGCTCCCAGAGGTTAGAAACAAAGGCTGAGGCAGGAAGTATGTCACTCCTCATGCACCGCCCAAAGCCGGGCTAGTGAATTGAGTCATCAGGGTAATGATCTTCAAAGGCTTCACCACCTCTTATAGCCATCTGTGTTGTCCCCAGTGAAAGAAACAGCCGACCATGTGACCCCATGTCCATTTGCTTGTGGACAGGTAGGAAATTAGGTATGCAGGACTGTGCACTACTCCAGTAGGCTGACCACAACTCTAGAGTGAGCAGCCCAGTCTGCGCACTAAATTGTGATTTCTGCCATTTTAGGAGTGGCAGAATAGAGGGTTCTTGATAGCTAAAAGTGACCTGCCCCACTGGATGTGGTCACCCCAGGGTTAGATTAGCTGTAGGAGTTGGCTCCCCCTTGGCAACTAGTCTCCACACCTCTAATTCCCCTAAATCCAGGATTTAAGGGACACCTCTGACACCAGGACCTAAGGTCTGATCGACCAACTTTGAAGAAGGACCAGGAAGAGCTCTGCATCACTGACAACTGGACTCTGCCCACGGCACCAAGGCAAAAGAAGGATACTTTGTTCCCTGAGGCAACAGACTTGGAATTGCATGATGGACCCTTGTCCTTGGCTGAATCTCATCCCTCCTGACCAGAGGGACCACTGTGGAAGCCAGAAGCATTGTTAGTCTTTCTTGGCTAGCGGCATTAATTCCCTGCAAACTGCAGGCAAAAACACCTGTAGATTCCAAATCCTCACCAGCAATAGGGCCTACTTGTGATCATCAAACAGGTGGTCCAGTATCTTCTGGGAATTGGAGTCCAGCCTGCCTCCACTTTTCAGTCCACTATCGAACCCTCTTGGACCCAGGACGTTTAGAAAGGATTTCTGCACCCTCACCACTGCCAAGGCTTTTTAGTTGCCAGTCCGGTAACTAACCCACACACTTGCAGGAGCAAGTGAGGGGTAGAACATCGTGCAACCTGCATATGACATCTGCAACCCAGCCCCAGCTGAGATTTTGCATCTCTTTTTTAGTGAAGTTGTGTGAGTGGTAAAATCAGCACCAGCGCTATTCCCATTCAGCACCATGGACAACCAGTACAACTCTGCACCCGGACACCATGGACCAGGTAGAAGTGAACTGACTGCTGTGGACTAGCCTAGAACCAGCAACACATTAACTGTGCAAGGGTTCCCTGCAGCATGACCTCCAACTGGTCATTTGTCACTAGTGGGTTCCTCCCATTGACTTCAACACGAGTCCCGTTGAGCATCAGGGACAGCCAGGACAACTCTGCACCTGAACCCCACGGGCCAGGTAGAACTGCACTGACTGTTGTGACCTGGTCCTAGGGACTGCCCAACCTCAACAAAAAGGGTTTCAAGCAAATCACTTTCCAAGTGCATTTTTGCAACCCATGATATTTCTCCCATAGATTTCAATGCAACATTTAAATGTCAGTTGCTTTGATTCAATATTGCTTCTAAGGTCTAAAATTCCGGATATATGTACCCAATTCTGTTTGTTTTGATGTCTAAATTTATATAAAGATAAGCTCTATTTTAATATTTGGCGTCGGATTTCTTTCAAGTCATTTCAATTACTTATTGTCCATGTTTGTGCTGTGAAATGCCTAACAAATGTTGCTCTATGTAAAGCATGGTTGCTTTTTGTCACACTACCACGACTGAGCTATGGATTTACTAGTGTGAATCCTAGCCACATCTCTGGGGTATTGTGAGAGTATTACATGGTAAGGACTATCCCCCACACCATATAATACTCCACTTTCCTACAATAGGTCACACACTGGATCAGGCAGCTCAGACGCTGCTGATCAGTTATTAGGTCAGACTTTCTATTGGTGAGGCACTGTCACCATAACAAAAACTATGAATAGATTACTCTTGAATTAATTGATGAATCACTCAGTCTGGATTGGTACATTTGATCAGTTTACTCTACCCTCTAATGGATCTATTATTCAGTTGAATTGTAACCTACATGAATATAGCAGTACACTAACCAGTTGAGAAAATAGGCCCTTGTCCCACCTGCTGGAAATTGATCAAGGGGGCTCCTTTGATCAGAATGCTCTGAAGTTTGTACCCAGGAGGGGGGCCTGACGGGTGAGGGATTATCACCCCAGAAATGGATCCCTAATCTGGAAAATGAAGGCTCAAATTCCTGTGTCATTAAATGCTCAGTTTTATACTAATCTAATCCTGATCAATGCTTAAGGGAGCCAATCTCTAATAGCATCAGGACCTGCAGTAATAGAAAATAGTAATATGCTGAAGATAATTTCCAGGAATGTAGTGCGTCTGACAGCTAAGTTAAACAGCGTGGAATGTGGTAACTTTATTGTCACTTTCACATCTATCTTCTACAGGAGACGTGGGCCATTACGATGCTCTATATAGTGGGATTTCTAAATTATGGTGTTAAAGATTTCTCCTCTCCAGCAGGCTGACCATCTGGAGGTCTCATCATTTGGGTGAGAACAGCCATGACCTTTACCATTACAAAATTGACATCAAATCAACTGATATAGTAGGCCAGAAAAGTACAATAAATAATGTGAAGCTGTCGATCCTTCTGATTAACATTTACAATAGGTTTCCCTCACAACACCATGATTCATCTACTTTGCTTGTTTTAGATGGCTATCTGGAATAGGGAGAAAGGACAAGTTATTTACTTTAGGCAGGCAATTTTAACACAACACTTGATCCTCTTGATGTTTTGGCCCCTTTAATGGAGGAAGAAGATAAGGAAAGAGGTATTCCCAGCCTGGACAATTCCTGCTTTGTTATAAATAGTAAAGTAGCAATGGAAATTGCCTCTCTTACACTTAGGTTTGGCCTACAAGCATGTAATGGTCGCATCCCATTTGATAAAGATTTGAGTCACCCATTCAACAGGGTTCATAGCAAAACTAGGGTTGAATATATTCTTTTGGATATGTCCCTCTGGCCCCATATGATGGATATTTATATAACTGAAAGGCCAGACAGTGATCAGAATGCACTAGCACTAGACTTGGTCCAAATGCCCATCTTCCCCTGTAATCAAATAGAGCTGGATATCCCAATTGTAGTCAGTAATGATAGGGGGAAGACAAATGGCCTGTGATTGAAAGGAATGAGGAAACCCTATCCCTGATTAATTCAGTTATTGTGCATGCTTCACTTGATATTGAAAAGGCAAGAAACGAGGGCCAACCAACCGTAGATATTTGTACAGATTCAATAGAAAAGATTAAGATGTTTTTCTACAGGGAGGTGAGGAGCAAGGCAATCAGCTCTAGTAGTGCTTTATGGAATGAACAACAGAGTCAGGCAATGAGGGGAGACCTAATGGCTGCCAAAAAAAAATGGATGCAGGGGGATAATTGCTGAGAAAAAGAAGCAATGCAAAATGGCCCAGCAGGAAGCGAAAAGAAACTTGGATGAGAGGGTATGTAGAGATTTGACGAAAGCTGCAATTTTAATTCAAAGGACAGCATTCCGGTTTGGAATCTGATATCCAAAGGGACTTTGCATCAGGTAAAAGAAGATTTTTCATATTTGGCCACTTGCCTGGGCTAAGCATTTTAGTATACTTTACTCACATCAGGCTGATTTAGAGACTGAGATAAAAGGTTTTGTGTCTAAAGTGAAAAAAAGGGCGATAAGAGAGTAACATCCAATTACCTTTAGCATGGAGGAAACAAGGTAGACCCTTCTTAATTTAAAAATGGTAAATCACCAGACAATGATAAATAATCCCAGCCCCTGATATACCTCCATAAAAACTAGTTGTCCAGAGATTTTCATCATCATCACATAAACTCTATTCAGTTACAAAAGTCATAAAATTACATAAAACAAACATCAAAAACCAAATAAAAAAATATCAATAAGTAAAAACTGTTACAAAATACCATATAAAATATACAATTAAGGCCCTCATTATTACCCTGGTGGTAAGTGATAAATTGGCGGTAATACCGCCAACAGCCTGGTTGTACGTTCCGCCAAATTATGACCATGGCGGTGATAACTTCCATAGACAGTCATTGTACCACACCAACCGCCACGGCAGAAACAACAATCACCATGGCGGTAGTGAACAACAGCCAGGCGGGAGACAAAGTACCACCCACCATATTATGACACACAAAACCGCAACTTTTCTGAGGTGGTACCAATGCCAACAAAAGTCTGGCAGAAACAGAGCTCAGAAGTGAAAGGACTCACCATTGAAGACACAGGGAAGAGCCACGTCACCATGGAACCCTAACAGCAAGTTTTCCCGATGATCTTCTAAGTCATGCTCCACCTGGAACACCAACGCTGACGAAGACGACGACGGTGAGTACAGCCGCCTAGCACACAAGGGAGGGTGGGAGGAAAATGACAGTGATACACACACGCACAACACACACCCGACACACACACCATACACATGCAACCAGCTGCACACGTAAACTAATGGCACACTACACAATGCAAAATAAAACACGGATCACGATGCTGGAGTAACAACAATGTATTAGCATAGCAAAACCCACCACATAAACCAAATATATACAAATGTCCATAAAGGGCCGATACCCAGTCCAAAAGTCATTAGGGCACACAAGGCCACAGGGCACAGTCCAAGTCCCAACATGTATCCTGACACATCTGGGGAGAACATTGCAGGGGAATCATTTTGCAAGTGGGAAGGTACCTCAGGGGTATGGGGGGCACCTCAGCTGAAGACGGGAACGTCCCCACTTGTTCTGGAGGGGGCTCCATGCCCATTTCTCTTTGTCCTGGGAGTGCAAGGCCACAGTCTTTGAAGTGGGTGACTTGCCCACTAGTTCTGGAGGGGGCTCCATGCACATTGCTTTGTCCTGGATAGTGCAAGACCACAGTCTCTGAAGTGGGTGACTTGCTCACTGGTTCTGGAGGGGGCTCCATGCCCATTTCTCTTTGTCCTGGGGAGTGCAAGGCCACAGTCTCTGAAGTGGGTGACTTGCCCACTGGTTCTGGAGGGGGTTCAATGCCCATTTCCTTGTCCTGGGGAGTGCAAGGCCACAGTCTCTGAAGTGGGTGACTTGCCCACTGGTTCTATAGGGGGCAACATGCCCATTGCTTTGTCCTGGGGACTGCAAGGCCAGAGTCTCTGAAGTGAGTGACTTGCCCACTGGTTCTGGAGGGGGTTCAATGCCAATTTCCTTGTCCTGGGGAGTGCAAGGCCACAGTCTCTGAAGTGGGTGACTTGCCCACTGGTTCTGGAGGGAGCAACATGCCCATTGCTTTGTCCTGGGGAGTACAAGGCCACAGTCTCTGAAGTGGGTGACTTGCCCACTGGTTCTATATGGAGCAACATGCCCATTGGGAGTGCAAGGCCACCGTCTCTGAAGTGGGTGACTTGCCGCTGGTCCTTGAGGGGGCAGCCTGCACAGCAGCCCCTGGAGCGTGGCCTACATGACGTCCGCTGGGGGTGATGGCTGCACTGTGGTGGTGTTTGGAGAAGCCTCCTGGGCAGCCTCTGCACTGAACGATGGCTGCACTGTGTCAATTATTTTGTTTGTATCTTACACCATCCTAAAGACACATAGGGCCATATTTATACTTTTTGACGCAAAACTGCGCTAACGCAGTTTTGCGCCAAAAAAATTAGCGCCGGCTAGCGCCATTCTGAAGCGCCATGCGGGCGCCGTATTTATTGAATGGCGTTAGCCGGCGTTAGCCGACCGGCGCTGCCAGGTGTGCGTGTAAAAAAACGACGTACACCAGGCAGCGCCGGCGTAGGGAAAAATGGCGTTTGGGCGTCCCAAAATGGGGCAAGTCAGGCTGAGGCAAAAAAATCGTCTTAACCCGATTTGCGCCATTTTTTTTGGGCGCCCAGACGCCATTAACATGCCCCCTTGCCCAATGGCCATGCCCAGGTGACTTATGTCCCCTGGGCATGGTCATTGGGCATAGTGGCATGTAGGGGGGCACAAATCAGGCCCCCCTATGCCACAAAAAAATATTAAAAAAAATACTTACCACAACTTACCTTTTCTTCCCTGGGATGGGTCCCTCCATCCTTGGGTGTCCACCTGGGGTGGGCAAGGGTGGCAGGGGGTGTCCCTGGGGGCAGGGGTGGGCACCTCTGGGCTCATTCTGAGCCCACAGGTCCCTTAACGCCTGCCCTGACCCAGGTGTTAAAAAGAGGCGCAAATGCGGGTTTTTTTGCCCCGCCCACTCCCGGGGGTCATTTTTGCCCGGGAGTATAAATACCACGCACATGCCTGGGAGTCATTTTTTAAGACGGGAACGCCTACCTTGCATCTCATTAATGCAAGGAAGGTGTTCACGCAAAAAAATGACGCTAACTCCATGAACTTTGGCGCTAGACGCGTCTAACGCCAAAGTATAAATATGGAGTTAGTTTTGCGTCGAATTTGCGTCGAAAAAAACGACGCAAATTCGGCGCAAACGGAGTATAAATATGCCCCATAGCATGGTGTTTTTCGCTCAAAGAACAATTGTATTGACTTCAACAGATATATTACTTTCGACTCATTGTTATACAAGTGTTTACTCTAACGAGTGCCTCTTTCTGTTTTCTAATTACTGTCACACACATGGCCCACCACACCCGTTTCCATCACCATTGGCACATACATAGCCCAGCTCACAACATGTACACCAACCAACAGATAAAACCCCCTGCACAGTGCCTTCACACACACCTCCATGCATCCATGCCACATGTGTCGTGCCTACAGTGTACTCACCTGTTGGTCTGGAGGCCCATACAGCAGTCCGTACTAGGGTAGGACCCCATCCATCAGTCACTCCAACTCCTCAGAAGTGAAGGCTGGGGCCTTTTCCTTGGTCACACGGGCCATATTAGGCTCCAGCCACAGGTCACAGCAGCACATGTAGGTCTTCTCCTGTTGAAGGTCAGGAAACAAGTGAGGAATCAGATAGAAAATGCCAGTCACATTAGTGGCGGTGTACACCATCACCGCCGTCGTACATCCCTATTGGCCACTGTACTCCATAGGGCCCAATATTATCCAATGAGGAATTGCAGGGCAGTGCACGACCACCTACCACTACGATGCCCAACGTCAGCAGAAATACCTCACTTCCACCTGTCCCTCCACACAGGACAAGTGGTCATCTTTCCGGAGGGGGTAAACAGGCCTATCAAGAATTGCTGCATCACAGGATAAATAGGCACATACTTCAAAATATACACTGTCGCAATACATAAGTGCACAATGTGGACTGCTGTTGTGGGTTATTGTGACATCCTACTCACTCTTGTGTCCCTTAGATACCTACCGCTGGGGATGAATAGGAGGTGGAGACATACCCCTGTGTATAGACCCCTGGTGGACTTAGCTATATTGGAGGACAGGCACATTATACTCACCTATAGACTGCACAAGGCCACAATCACAGAGCTGTGTGCCCAGTTGGAGCCAGACCTGATCTCATCTATCCGTCATCCGACTGGGATTCCCCCTCTTGTGCAAGTGCTATCAGTTGGGCACACTGCTGAGTGACGTGTCCTGGGGACAGAGTTGTGGGTACACTGGGTGGGTGCTGTGGTGTTGGATCCTGATGAGGGAGGCTCTGTGGTGTTCTGTGATTGTGCTTGGGTGACCGGCTGTCCAGTGGTCCCTGATGGGCCAGGTAGGTCCTCCAGATCCTGAAGTCCTGAAGTCCAGAGTTACTGTCATCTCTGGGGGCCTCTTCTGTTGGGGTACTGGAGAGTGGTGGAACCTCCTCTCCACTGACATTGGCTGGGGTACCTGTGGGAATGTAAGTGGTGTATTATGCTTCAAGTGTATGACATTTGTACATCCCTGGCTTCCCCTCTATCGTTGGTGTTGCCCTGCCAGCTTTTGCTTGTCTATGGTGATGTATTGTGGGTATGTTAGTTTCCCTATGCTGTGCAAGTTTTAGTGACGGGTGTCCATGCAGGGCTAGGAGGGGTGTCCATTCATTGGTATGGCATGCAGGGCTTGGCATTGGGGTTAGTCAGATGTGTAGGTGCAGTGTGTGGGTTGGAGTGGAGTGATGGGAGTGAGGGTATGGGTAAGAGATGACATGCAGTTTTTGGGTGGGTGATAAGTAATAAATGTTGAGTCACCAGTGTCCAGTCCTCCGGCAACTCCATTGAGTCCCTCAGGATGCAGTAATGCCAGTACTTGCTCCTCCCATGATGTGAGCTGTAGGGGAGGAGGTGGGGGTCCAGTCCTCTGTATAGCGAGCTGGTGTCTTGCTGCTATGGAACGTACCTTCCCCGTAGGTCGTTCCACCTCTTCCTGATGTCCCCCCTTGTTCTTGTGTGCTGTCCCATGGCGTTGACCCTATCCACGATTCTCCGCATTGCCCCATCTTCCTTGCAATGGAAATCTGCTGTACCTGTGCTCCAAACAGCTGTTGCTCTACATGACAATTTCCTCTACCATGACCCTTAGCTCCTCATCAGTGGAACGGTGGTGCCTTTGTGGTGCCATGGGTGTTGTGTGATGTGTGTTGGTGAGGGTGTGTTGGGTAATTGGGTGGGGTCTGTGATGTGGGTGGGGTGTGAGGGGTGTATGGGTGTGAGTGGTGTGTGTGACTAGTTGTCTCTGTGCTCTTCTTCTCGGTGTCCTGGTAGCAATTGGTGTTCATAAGGGGTTGTGGGTAATGTGGGTGTGATTTTTATAGTGGTGTGGTGTGTGTAAGAGTGTAAGGTGTGTGTTTTTAGTATTGCACAATGTGGTGTTGTTGTGTATGTGGGGCTCCATTCTGAGCGTGGTGGTATGTACCGCCAATGGTTTACCGCCGTTGAATGTCCGCCGTGGTGGTTCGTGGATCATAATGTGATGGGTGTTGTTCTGTTGGCATAATGGTATGGGTGTTGGGACCACCACTTTAGCACTGACCTTTCGTCTGGTTGATTTGTGTATGTGGCAGTATTCTGTCAGATTGGTGTGTGTGTCATAATATGGTGAACGGATATCTGGCACCGCAGCGGTATGTTGGCAGCCGTCAGCGTGGCAGTAAACTGCATTTACCGCCACTGTCAAAATGAGGGTCTTAATGTCTTAAAAAGAATGTAAAATATGGGCCAGCATCCGGAGATACCTATGAATCTCTCATCAAAGAAGATTCTAACAAACTCCTTACCCCCCCAAAACATTTGTTCTGTGGTGTTCTAGTTCCAGCAACTATCGTGTGAGACTTAAGGGAATTGGAGGTCAAACCCAATGTGCTCATAAAGGATACAAATGAGTCCACCAATTGTTGCAAGCCCTTCTAGGTCTGAGCAAATAATACTGCATCGTCTGTGTATAAAATGGTGGGCACCAGTTGTGAACCAACCCTTGGAATATCTATACAGGCAGCACTTATATCCCAACCCAAATTATTAATATATAAGATAAATAAAAAGGGGGCCAAAATGCATCACTGTGTTACCCCCTCGTTAAGACTCACAGAGACAGTTAAAAAAAACCTGCCTGCTCATATCTTTTATTATCAGCAAGATCCTGGTGCAAATCAAAAAGAAAACATACCCCAGGTCATTCATCATCCCCCACAATTTCCCTCTGTTCCACGATCAAACACAGAGGTAAGGTCCATAAATGCCACAGGTAGAACACCCATCTTAGCCACTGTGTATTTCCCAATTGTCAATTGCAAATTCAAACATTTATCCAATATTCCTTTCCCGGGTCTGAAACCATACTATCGACCGGCAATGACACTATTTTGATCTGACCACTCCATAAGCCTGCAAAGAATAACTTTACCACAAGACCTTGACAGTTGAATCAACATGGGAGATAGTGTGATAACACTTTGGATCTGCTATAGACCCCTTTTTAGAAACTGGGACAAAATATAGCTTTGGACCAAGATTGCGGGATACCATGGCTACACACAGAATTGCCAACTTGAGTTTTAATTTTGGCCCAGTTTTGCAGATCTACTTTATGTAGACCAGCAGACACATTATCAGGAGCGAGGGCCTTGCCACTGGGCATTTTGACAATGGTGTCAAGTACCTCCTCTTCACAAAACCCAAGTGTCTAAGTTAGCAGCCCACCATCATGAATCAAAAGATGAGTGTCCTCCTCAACAACGTCATACATACTCTGAAAGTGTGACACCCAGACATCTGGGGCAACTGTGCAGTCCATAGAATCATTTCTGTAATCCTTAAACTCTGTTGAGCACCTCCCAGAACTTCGCGCTGTCACAGAACCTTGCAGTAAGGAAAGAATCTGTTCCTCTTCCATCTAAGTTTGAATCCTCATTAAGAGTTTTCGGCAAAATAACTTCTAAGAGACATTCATCAGACTAATTTGCCTGAAGGTTGCCGGATCCCCTTTGCCTCCCTTCCTGTAAACAGGCTCTATTTCTGTACCCAACGATGAGTAAGGTATGTTGGCTCCCTGTTCTATAGCATTAAACTTTTCATTCAGTGTATAGCCCCATATCACTGTTTCAGAGGCCTAGTGATCTTCTGGGACTTTTAGTACTGGCCCCTTGATATACTTCAGTTACAAAATTGTTGTCCAGAGATTTTCATGTTTGATTTGTTATTTTGGATCATTAAAGAAGTAATTTAGCTTCGGTAGACATTGCTATTCCGGGACTTTTTTTCTGGATGACATTTTTGAAAATGGGAAATGTGTTGCAGTGATGATGTAATATTTCAAGAACCACAAGACCTATATACTTCATTTGGTCTCAAAACATAGATTTTGTTGGTCAAGTAGTCTTATAGAGACAGAAAATAACTGCTCACCCTTCCGTCATTTTCCAAAATGGTGGATCTTTAATAATGTGTTTTAGCCAACATATTGGTAGTTTGTTTTAATATTGTTTTTTTTAGGTTTTCCATTGATTCAAATTCATAAACATGAGTAAAGAAGGTAGTAACAGAGGATTACAGCCTGACAGAGTGTTCCTAAATACAAAATCTGAGGACTCCTTCAACAAAGAAAAATGTGTCATATGGTAAACTAATCTAGAAGGTTTTTTTTTGGTAAAAGCAAATGGTGAGAGGTGGTCCTTCTCTGCATGTACTGGATGATTTACTCCTGGTCTAGACTCCACGGACATGGGTAGTGACATCATCGGGTGGATGTAGCTGCACATAGCAGTGATGGCTACATTTTAATATGAGTGTGCAAAAACGTGATGGATGGAATTATTGAATTAATCTCGGTCACTGGTAATTATTCAGGGTTGCAGAGTTTGGACCCAGCCAGATCAGTATTACCAATGCCAGAACTGCCAGGCTCTCCCTGAACCAGAAAACAAGCACCTCAAGATCAGTTTTGGGCTCATCAGTCAGTTATAATACGGGCATCACACTGAAGTGTGCATAAACATGATGGATGGCATGCTTGTATTAGTCTCAGCCATTGATAATTACTTGGGGCCGAATCTCAGCCCATTGTTATTTTGCACACCATGCCACCTCAGTTTGGACCCAGCCATATGCAAATGAGACTTGACCCTTCTCCAATGGGAACTATCATTGTAGGTCCTCCCTGATCCAGAACACAAGAAACCCAAGACCATTTTCTTCTCTTAACAGGACTTGTCAGTCAAGTATAGCTTTGTTCCAGTGCACAGTGTGAACGAAACCTAAATCTGTGCATACCCGTCACAATGAAGTATACAAAATGTGATACAAAAAATAAACAAAAAGCATGCAAAAAATTAACTGAATAACAAAGGAGTCATGCAAACTGCACGTTAGAAATTTGATCTCAGTGATGTAATTGCTTGTATCATTTACAAGCACGTTATCACAGTAACGATACCTACAGCCTTAATGAGTTATCAAGTGCATGATAGATATATTTTGAAAGGAATTAAATGGCATGAGTGGCTGTCTTCACTTTTGTAGGTGGGTCATGCACTGTGACAGAACTTGGGATTGCTTGGTGAAAGGCAGGCAGAAATTAAAGATGCAACCTGGCCTGTATCATGAAAGGAAGAACATTACCTGGCAATAGGCACCTGTATTATAAGACACATCAGGCAGCTCATGGACAGACCCCAACAGTGAAATTTTGGGGCATTCATGAATTTTGTCACAACCAGTTTGTCATATTGGTTTTACTTGAACTCATTTTATCAGTAGTAGATAATGATCATTAGCATGCCTGAATTGAAATGAAGTCAAATGAAACTAAATTAATTAAATGAAAATATTTTTTATATAGTACACTGCTTCCCAAAGGTGTCTAGGGGATTCCCACTGCAGAATGAAGAAAACTGAAACAATGTGAAAATTAGTGGAGGAGATCCTCAAAAAGGGAGAAAATAAAATATCTTTTGATTAAGAAGCCAATTTTTCAAGGCTTTCCTAAAAACACGAAGATTTGTACATTCCTTCAAATAAAAATGAAGGTGAGAGAAAACAGGGCTGATTGCAAAGGCCCCCTAACTTTTTGCCCCATTTGTTTCACTTTTTGTTGGTTTTGTCCTGACTGTGATGGTGCCCTGGGTCCTGCTAACCAGCCCCAGGGCCTCTGGTCTGTGTAATAAGAGTATGCAAATTAGGCTAATTATTATTGGCTATGTCAATCTACCTATATGTCCATAGTATATTGTAGGGCATGTAGGCTTAGGAACCCAGGTGTACTGCTGAGGTGTTCTGGGTCATTTTTACAGCAGGCCTGCCTTGCTGACTGTTTTTAAATTAAATGCAAATTCGACCTTGGAATTAAAAGTACTTCTAAAATCTTAAACTGCCTTATTTTTACATATAACTCACCCCAAGATGTGTCCTATGTGCCCCTAGGTGTGCGTGCCATGTAACTATTAGCAGGGCCCTTATAAAAATAGTTTTATAAGCCCTGGTGAGGTAAAATAGCCAAATTTGTTTTTTCCCTCAATGTAGTGAATGGCCCCCATAAGCTAAAACGGGGAGACTTTATTTAAATTAATAAAGTCCCCTTACGTGTCAGATACCTTGAGTTTGATATCAAATTAATTGTTATAATAAATCCCACAACTTACAATTGTTGGAATTAATATAACTAGTTCAGGTAAAGACTTTTCAACTTTAAACCTCTACCTAAAAGTTGCCAACTTCAGCTCTGCAGTCCCCTTCTCTGATTGGCCAGCCTCTGGCGGCCTGGCCAGGCTGCCTTGATGAGGTGTGAAGTGGCCTGGGCTGAATTCACAAGATGTGCCTGGAGAGAGGAGATCCTCCTCAGCAGATGGAGAAACTTGTGTTCAAAGGCAGGGAAGGATGTTTTGAGCAGCTCAGGATCTCCCTCCCTTCCTGCAACCCCAGACAATTAATTGCCCTCTTGAATGGATTTGGAGAGGGCAAGAGAGGGGTATGTTTAGGATTTTTAGCCACACCAGTGGTTGGGCTCAGCCAGATCTAACCTCCAAAAAGCATCCCTGGGATTGACTTTTGCCACACTTCCCAGGAAGTTGTAATCTAAGGGTGGAGGTGCCTGTCTGTGATTGGACCACCAGGACCTCCCTGCTTTCCATCCAGGAGCAAGGATACATATGGCAGAACTGCACCCACACCTCAGATCCCTACGAGGAACAAGGCAAAGAAGAAGGACTGCCCTGCTGGACCACTGACCTGTACATGGACACTGACTCTGAAGGACTGCACCAGCTACACACTTGGGCATCACCACTAAAAGGACTTTTCCTGTCTTCTACTGCTTTCAGAAGGGACTCACTGTTTGTTACAGGTACAAAGAAGCTGCCCAGAGTCCACTGCATCAAGTTCTGCAAGCAGAGGCCAGCTGACCAGCGTCCAGTGACCATTTGAGGATTCTGACCAAGTGCATTCTGGAAATTGTAGTCCCAACTCCCAAGGAGCAAATCAGGGCTTCTAGAGCCTTGGATCAAGCTGTGGACACTTCAAGGACCCAAAAAGGACCTCCAAAAGAAGATCCAGAAGTTTAGAGACATTTGGAGCAACTCCAAAAGTTGAAGAGGTGCATTGTGGGAGTTGTAGTCCCAGCCCCCAAGAGGAACACCAGAGCCTCTGAACCATTGCTGGTGCTGTGGACCACTTTCCTGAATCAATAAACATTTCTGAAAGTAAGTGCAAAAGTGTTACCTTGTGGGTGGCCTTCATTCTGGACTTTGTCACTGTCTAGTGGGTCCTTTTTTAACCCTTTAAGCACCAGTTGTTTCTATGTGCTAAAAAACATTAATTCTTCAAAAAATCATATCTCTGGTTCCGCTTATCCAATTTGAATCATTTTGGTGTCATTTTGAAGATGGAAATACAACCTATATTTAGGTATAATGGTATTGGATTTGTTTTCTGTTCTGTGTTTTAGTTATTTACTGTTTTGTGATTTTTAAATGCTTTACACAATGGTCTCCAGAGTTAGGGCTTGTCGCTCGTTGCCAAGCTGCCAATGGTTGAGCTGGGTTTAATTTATTGAGACCTAACTGAACCTAAGTGGAGGTTAGTGGCCTATTGCTAAGTGTAGGTACTTCACTGCCCTTACCAATAATCCACTTTCCAATATTTTTGGTGTGGAGTGGTGGGATCCAGTATTTGTGTTTAATATCACACTACAGGTTTAAGGGAAATAAGTAAAAAATCCTCTAAATTGACCTAGAGCAAAAGTATTTTTGATTTAAAAAATGTGGACTATATTTTTTAATTACATTATCTTTGATTTTTTTAAATTGTTCTAATCAATTGGTGCCATTTTTTTAAGTGACACAAAATTTAAGGGAGACCATGGAGCTTGATCTGGGTAGCCTACCCACACTCACTGCAGCTGAGGTTAGGGTGTTGTGCAGAAAGAGGGGATTACCTGCTGCTAAAAACCTTAGGAAGGCTGTGATGGTCAAGTCCCTTGAAGCCTGGGTAGTGCAGATGCTTGCAGAGAAAGCTTCAGAGGTAGGAATGGAGAGGGAAGATCACCTCTCCAACCTCCAGGAAGAGGAGGATGATTGCAAAATGGTAATCTCGGCAGCTAGAGCCCCATCCAGAGCTAGTGGGAGGGGAGGGTCTGTGGCATCAGACCAAGAAGAAGCAGACCTGGACCTCAGGGAAATGGAACTTGAGGCCCAAGTAGCCCTCATAGCTGTGGAGGCAGAGAAGTTGGCCCTAGAGAAGAAGAAGTAGGCAAAGATTAAACAGAGAGATGGTGGCAGCGATGGAGAAGCTGAGGTATCCATCGGTAGTGGGTTCTGCCCTAGGTTACCCAAGTCTGTTGTTCCTTCTAATGAAGAGGGGGATGACATAGACAAGTGATTGGAGGCCTTTGAGATGGCACTCTAAATGAGAAGGGTTAAACCCCAATATTGGGGTTCACTCCTATGGGAGTTTGTTCCAAAATCTGGGAGGGATGGGTTCCTGATCCTAGGGGGGAGGAAGCAGATTTATATCCCAGCATGAAGAGTCAGTACTTACCTGCCCTTACCAATAATCCACTTTTCAACAGAAGTGAGTTCAAGTTTTTGGCTGTACAGTGAATGAAGCTCCTACCTTCCCAGTGAGCTCTTTCAATTTTGAGAACCATCACATTAAAGACTGAGGAGGACCACAACATAATGGAGGGGTGGGACCAAATTCATTTCTGTTTCATATATTCTGGACAGAGGCCACTCAAAGCTTTAAAAGTGATGTAAAGTGCTTTGAAGTCAATGTACTTGCGGACACGTAGCCAGTGGAGCTGAGCCAAGGACTGAGAACCAAAATGATGCTTTGGGATCCTACATTGCACACGACAGAGTTTTGCAGGACTTGAAATGTGTTTATAAGTCTCTGCTGTAGGCAATTGTTAGACATCTAATTGGTAATTTCCAGCATACAGGTATGGAATCTAGTTGCTGTATCTTCCGGCTTACCAGCCACTGATACGATGACTGCTTGTGCTACTGTTATGCACAATGCGTACTGTAGTTCCTGGTCATATGATCTGAGCTCTAGCCTTGAAATGTAGCAAGATCACTGACAAAGTAGTACACAAGTATGCCACTACTCTGGCACACCTGAATAAGGCCAGGGCCATAGATCCTGAATCCAAACCTTTCATCATTGCCTTGTTTGATCTATTTGAAACATCTGTCATCCTCCACTCATGGAATCCTGGACAAACGTTTATTTTAACTTAAGATTGGCAATCAAAGTGTGCATTTTGGACTGCTCTAGGGGTTGTAATCAAACAAGATTAACGAAAAACACTGGTGCAAAAAGAAAAGGCCTTTGGTGCATTGGGTTCTGACACATGTAAATAGGTTTAAGCTTGAAGCTGACATTTTGTAATACCAAATCTGCACCTATCAAGGAAGTACGTGAAGGGCATGAGAGAATTTGTGTCAGGGACAATCAGTCACTCCATTTTACCTATTCCAAAGTTCTCATCACACCACAACGCACATTTTACATATATGCTATATTAGCAGTTCCTAGTGGCTACTAAGAAATACAAAAGGTAACTGATGCTGACTGGTCCCAGTGACCCTTGCTGCCTCTGACAGGACCTTTCCAGTTAAAAAAAAAACATAACATATCCCTGCTGGTCTGTCTTCTCTGTCTCTGTAACATACCCCTGCTGGTATGTCTTTGCTATCCTTTATCCTATCCTTTGGAAATGCCCGTTAAAAAAAGAATAGCACTTGAATGTGCCATTTTTTATCATTGACTATAAGTCCACCTAGCTCTTCCGTAACATCTATCTGTTATTGCCACTCATTCTCTACTATACATATGCAGCTGATTGTAAAACTTTTTGACTGACACTATGTCATGCCCTTAGTAGCAATGTAAGGCAGTGTTTTATGCAAACATTGCACTACCTTCTTATAAAAACAGATTTCTGAAGATGGGGAAGTGTGACAAAAAATGTGTGTGCATATTCATTGGCACACTTTTTTTTGGAAAATTTCGTGAAGATTCGCCAAACAGTGGCAAAGATATAGGCAAGTCAAAAAATGCTTTTTCTATGGAAACATTGGCCTAACTATAACTACCTACTGGTGATGCAACTAGCTAGCTATAGTTTGGACCTAGTTTCTACAGAAAAAGTTTTTTTTGTTTTGTTTTGTTTTGCTAGAAACTTTGGTGCCGTTTGAAGAATCTTCACAAAATGTTCCAGAAACAATGGACCTCACTTCAGTTGCTGTTTGGAAACTTTTGGGGCAATCCATCAAGCGAGGGCCAAGAAAAAGGGGGCGGGGGGTTGGTCCCAAAACATGTTTTCCCCATTCATTTTTCCATAGGTATTTTAAACAATGATAGCACTTGACATAATTACTAAATGTGGCAGAAAGGTAGCTCTTGGTTCAGAAAGAGGCCTTTTTGTGATTTGGTGTAAGATCATTCAGTAGTTTTAAGGAAATTAAAGGAAATTTAAATTTGCATATATAGTGATGCGAAGGATTCGCAACACTTCCCGATCTCATGCTCAGATCTGATTCAACAAGAGAGTGCTGAAGCCGAGTCCCACGAAAAAGTTTAAAAATAAAGAAAAGGGCCCAGGGTAGGGTGACCCTGACCCCTTAATTCTGATTATGGGGTCCCAGAGGCCCCCTCCAGGGCTAAAAAGCATTACAAAAAAAAGTTTTGCTGCAGAATCACGACAGGGGTGCAAACCCACAGCATTATTTGTTTTTAAAAAAATGGAGCTCGGGATTCCTCACTTGGTTATTGAGAAGCCCCTGGATTGGCCAGATCCTGGTGTATTTATCTTTTAATGAAGGGCTGCCCAGCCCCCCACTGCTACTTTAGGGACCACAACCTCCCTGGGTCTGTACACAAATATTATGTGGGTGTGTTGCGTGGCCCCCCTGCTGCCCTGGAGACCATCACCTCCCCGGGGCTTAGCAATTATGTTATGCGGGGGCCACATTGCCAACCCACTGCAACGGGGACTACCACCTCTCCACCTCATTGAATACATTTGGATGAGGGAGGCTGCATATCCCCCCACATTCCCTGGGACCACCACTTCCCCTTGGAAATCCTAAATAAAAGTAAGGGGGTCCATTTCAAACCCTCAAAGCTCTGGGGAAAACCACCTCCCCAGGACTATGCACACTGAAGGGAGGCCTCGTGGCCCCCCTCATGGAGCCACTGATGGCCCTGGGAACTGCCACCCCCAGGGCTGGCTCCTGTTATGTTTTGGTAGGCCCACCATTGGGACATAGCTGTTTGCTTTCGCTTGCTGGGACCTGACAGCTCCCACCAAGCAAAAGCAAAAAAAAGTCCGGTTTCTGACAGCAGGAGCTGTCAAATCAGAAAACGAAGTTTTTAGGCTCACATTTTAAATGTGCCAAACCATAGACATTCACCATTCATAGTCAGAGTTATCTCAAGTAACTATAACTCACACCCAAGGTAACTATAACTCGAGCTCTTCCGATTCCCTGCTAAATATCCCACAAATTATGGCACTCATAACATCGCTGATAACATCATAGATAAGATCAAAGTAATACTTGCAGTAATATTTTTAAGAAAAAAAAATGTGTATGGCAAGTGTGTCAGTAGTTATTTTTGTGCATGTTAAGTTTCGGGGTAATCCATGAAGCAGGGCTGAGGAAAAGGGGGTGTCAAAAAAGTGCAATTCCCATTTTAACTCCCATAGGGCTTTTAGGCTCGACTACAGCCCGAACAGCTGGACAGAAATACACCAAATTTGGCCGGAAGGGAGCTGTCCAGAAAGAGTGCTTTTTGTTATTTTGTGTAAATCTGTTCAGTAGTTTTAAAGATGTTAAAAGAAAAATAGATATCTAGAGGTGTGAAGGATTTGCAAATACTCCTTTGCAGAGATCTGATTGGACAGTAACACTTCAACCAGGAGTATTATCAGCCATCTTTGGACTTGGCTTCAGCAGAGTCCCAGAAAAAAAAGGGGGAGAGTAGGGATACCATGACCCCTGAGCTCAATTGTTGGAGTCCCAAAGGGACCCCACTTGGGCACAAAAAGTACTTTTCCAAAAAATATTGTCACTAATTTGCGACAACTTCGTTAATTCACAGCAAAATATTTAAATAAAACAAGCGCGGTCTGCTTCACTTTTTTTTACTAGAGCCTCTGGGTATGCCATGTCCCGGGCATGCCTAAAGCAAAGTAGGGGGGTGCGCAGGTCCCACTTCCTGGGCTTACTTATGCCCCAGGGACCACCACCTCCACGGGACATAAATCAAATAGTATGGAGGGGCCCCAGCACCCCATGGCAAAATCTATTATTTATAGTAGGAGGGTTCTGTGGGCCCCCACAGGCCCCGTGAGCCACCACTTCCCTGGGGCTAACATGGTAATATATAGGGGGCAGCATACCCCTCCTGCTGCCCTGTGGACGGTCATCTCCCTGGGGCTGACTGTATTATATGTGGGAGAAGTGTGGCTCCCTCACAGGCCCTGTAACAGCCACCTCCTTGAGGCAATTGTTTCGGACTAATGGGGCGAGCCTTTGTCCACTGTAGCCCCAGGGACAGTTACATCCTCCGGCTGAAATATAATAAGATTCAGGGTCCGATGTGGACCCCTGGCTCCGGTGACCACCACCCCCCGGGGCTGTTTAAATGTTTGAACCTGTGTTCGCTTGTCTCCTCCTCATTCACCTTAGTAGTATACATGTCTTCCCCCTTTTGCCAGGATAATTGACAGCTTCCCAAAGTCCCCCGTGTGTTTCCCGCTGAGAAATATGAGGACACCTCCACAAAAACAAAGAAGCACTTACTTCATGTAGATAGGAGGAAGGACCCTGGTTTAGTGGAGATGTATTTCTTTGTAGCCTTGTTGACCTCTATATAGGTGGATTCATCTTATCACAGAATTCTAGAGAAACAGGCAACAGGAAAAATCATGTCACTGGTGACATTCCCTTTTGCTCCATGACTCAGCCATTTGTATAATATGGTGTATGAGGTACAATATTACCCAAAAAGGCAGAAAGAACTCTATTTGGGTAGATATTTCACGTAAAGCTGGTGATTCTTGTTGGAGGTGGGGTTCCTTTGTGGCAGAGTCACTCACACAGTGTGCTGACACACCCACACAGACACTCACACACCCACTTAAAGATGCACTCAGACACTCATGCACCCACTGTGCATGGCGCAGGGTTGGGTGGTTACAGGGGGTTGGCCACACGGCGCACGCAGCAAAGGCTGTGCGTGGTGGTTGTTGGAATATGATATAGTAATGAAAATAAAAAAACATAGACATTCACCATAAAAAAAACAAAGGTTACAGGGACATTATAGTTAGGAAATAGAATTAAAAAACCACAGAAATTCACTTAAGAAACCCAAAGTTACAGGGACATTATAATTAGATTCTGAATTTACTCTCACAAAACCAGACATATTCAGCAGATATAATTAGAGTTTTTTCAAGTAACGCTAACTCCCGGCCTAAGGGAACTATAACATACGCCCTTGCCATTCACTGCTAATTACCATGGATATTGCAGCACTTTCATAACAGCAATAAAAATTATCAATAAAACATTAGAATTCGAATTATTGAATAAAAAACTGTGCATAGTAGGGGCGTGAGTTATAGTTACCTTAGGTCACAAGTTATAGTTACTTGAAGTAACTTTAACTATAACTGCTGAATTTCTCTGCCATTGTGTGAGTGAATTCACAACCTAACTATAGCTAACTATAACGTCCCCCTAACCTTTAGTTTTTAAGTGAATATATATATTTATATATATATACATATATATATATATATATATATATTCACTGAAAAAAATCAAAGGTTACAGGGATGTGTTAGTTAGGAAATAGAAGTTAAAAAAAATATAAATTCACTTTAAAAAAACAAAGGTTACAGGGACGTTATAGTTAGGTTCACATTTCAAACATGCAAACTCACTCCCTCACCATGCACTGCTAATTACCCTACCCATTGCAACACTCATGACATCTTTGATAACAACATTGATAAAGAGTGAAAACCTTTTTCTTATGAGTTTCCCATGGAGGATATGGAAGGTGCTCCAGAAACTAAAATGAGAGTATATTTTCTAAAAATTCACACTGTCTTTCTCAGGTATATGAGAAAACAATCTGAAATTCTCAGTAAAACATTTACTTCCAACAGGAGCAGCCTGTCAGTTAATTCCCTTCTGTTCTACTGTGTTCCACTGCAGCCTCCCAGAGTGTTCTAAAGCACAACTAGAGCGATAACAGTCTAACTTATTGCAAAATTGTGGCAAACCTGAAGCCATCATGACTGAATCAAAATGGTAAAAATGAAAGCATTCAATTTAGGAAGGAACAAAATGAGGGTGTTCATTTTGTCATACAAATTATGGTTAGTGCAATAGAAAATAAAATTAGGACATGTTTGAAGTGGGTTATTAAATACCTTCCTGTTCTATTTTTTAAAAACTTTCTGACATGCCAACTGAAACATGCACATTGAACACCAGCAGCAGACTGCCGTTGTAACTCCCTGGTGATCAGCAGCTTTACTAGAGTGTTCTAATGAGCAACTAGTGGGCAAACATTCTGAATTTATGCCAAAAAATTGTGGCACATCTGAACTCCATCTTGACGGTATCGGAGTGGAAAACCTAAAGCATTCTCTACTGAGGATATTTCAGTAAATGAGGAAATTAGGGAGCTCCAGAACAAACACGTTTTTCAAGATGGCCACCAGAAAACAAATAGCCCAAATGTAGTACAAATATCACCCAAATGTAGCCCAAGTACAGCCTAATGACCAGGCCCTGAGGCATGCCCAGTGACTGTAAAGTGCACCACCATACACCAATACAACCAAGCATTCAAACAGGAACATACACAATACCAGATGCAAGTCTGAATCACCACTTTCCTGAAAACAAAAGCGTGCCATGGCATTTAGCAATAAACAAATATGCATGCCTTTTCTCAAATTCCATTGAAGCAGACCAAGGTTAAGGCATCCAGCAATGGGTTATGACCCTATATGGAATCCCACTAACTGATACTGAGCAGGCTTGAGATGAAGCACACAAAAGGACCAGGAATGTGGTGAAGAGAACATTTGCATGCTGAAATTCAGGTTCAGGAGCTAGGTCTAACCGGAGGAAGCCTTTTATATGCACCACCTCTAACATCTGTGTTTGCACAAATGCCCCCTGGGACGAACAGGTAGATGTCCCCAGTGAGGAGGATCAGGACAATGATGCTCAACAGGAGGATAGGGAACAACCAAACTCTGATGCTGGAGCACACAGAAGAGACCACTTTGTGTGCAAACTTTTCACTTAGCCACTAAACTCCGAACATCAATAATAACAATTTGTAGATAAATCACTTTAACTCTGATTTCTCATGAAGTACTTCTTTTCACCATCACATACCTATTTCACTTGCCCACATCTCAGAGAGCATGACTAGACCACAGAAGATGTAATTAAGTTGAGAACATAGTCAGGAACAAAAATCAAATACAAACAATGCACTACCACATGAATGTATCGGTAAAATGTAGACATAGGCCCTCATTATGACATTGGCGGTAAATCCCACTTACCACCATATCGACTGCTGCCAACATAAGGCCGCCACCGCGGATAACCGCCAAGCATATTATGACACACACATCCCAATCCGCCACTATACAGCCACACACACAAGTCCATCAGCACAAAGGTCAGTGATAAACTGGCGGTATCCAAACCTACCCCGTTACGCCAGCAGAACTACGCCCACAACATTATGACCCATAAATCACCGTGGTGAACATTCAATAGTGGTAAACCATTGGAGGTACATACCGCTGCACTCAAAATACACACACTCAAACAAAACTACACCACATTTGACAATTCAAACTACACACCCATGACACACATACACACACCACACCCACACCACCATAAAACACACACCCACATTACCCACAACCCTTTACGACTAGAAAAAATTGCCATCAAATAGACATACAGCAAGAGCACCCACACAATGAGAGCCACATAACATCATCACCTATACACCATCCACTGCCTCACATCACACACCCCAACACATCACCCCACACACCCTCAACCACACCACTCACACTACACCCATGGATCACAACGACACCCCAGGTTCTCTGAGGAGGAGCGAAGGGTCATGGTGGAGGAAATCATCTGGGTAGAGCCACAGCTATTTCGATCACAGGTGCAGCAGACATCCATTGCTAGGAAGATGGAGCTATGGCGGAGAATCGTGGACAGGGTCAACGCCTTGGTACAGCACCCCAGAACAAGGGATAACATCAGGAAGAGGTGGAACAACCTACGGGGAAGGTGCGTTCCGTGGCAGAAAGACACCAACTAGCTGTACAGAGGACTGGCGGTGGACCCACACCTCCTCCCCCACAACTAACAGCATGGGAGGAGCAAGTCTTGGCAATCCTGCATCCTGAGGGCCTGGCAGGAGTAGGAGGAGGACTGGACTCTGGTAAGTCAAATCTCTATTACTATCACCCCCCTCTACCTGCATGCCATCGCAAACCCCCACCCTCACCATCACTCCTATCACTTCACCACCTCCCACATACCCAACCATCACAACCTATTCATCCCAATACCAAGCCCTGCATGCAACACCAATGCATGGACACCCCTCACAGACCTGCATGTACATCTATCACCACTGCATGCATAATAGAGAGAATCACCTAGCCCACCAAATAACAACTCACACAAGGCAAATCTGCCAGGACAACAGCAACCATAGAGGGCAACACACCCATGCACAATATGACACACGCAGAAACAATAACACTGCATTCACATCCCCACAGGTATCCCAGCCAATGTCATAAGGAGAAGAGGTGCCAGCAATATCCAGCCCCCCTCCCCCAGAAGAGGCCCACAGTGATGACAGCAGCTCTGCTCGCCTGGATCTGGATAGCCAAGCTGACCCGACAGGGACCTCCGGACAGTCGGTTACCCAGGCACATTCTCACACCACCACAGAGCCTCCCCCTTCAGGAAACACCACCACATCATCCACCCAGCGGGCCCATACATCTGTCCCAAGGACACGTCAATTAGCAGTGTGTCTACCTCTACAGAGACCCCAGGCCACCTCACAAACACAGGATGATCAGGGACCTAGGGTCACTGGCAGTGGGCACGTGGGTCAGGAGAGAAAGGTACAGGACAACGAGGAAGCTGGGAGGACTGCTGTGTCACAGGGGGAGGACAGGCCCAGGGAACCGACTCTCCAGGAGACACTCACCGCGATACTGGGAGCATACCAACATTCCCAGGATACGCTGGGCCAGATACTGGACAAGTTGCAGGAGAACATGCGGCTGCAGGAGGGACAGTACCTGGGGATCAGGGAGGACTTGAAGGACATCAATACCACCGTGGGCTCCATTGCAGGCGTGCTGGCAGACACAGCCAACACTATGAGGGAGGCAGTGGCACACCGCCGTGCCCCTGAAACTAGCCAAACCGATAAACAGCCCTCCACCTCCCCTGCCACTAGTTGACAGGAGGCCCCGCCACAGGACCAACAGGCCACCAGCACCCCTCCCCATGCAGAAGCAGAACACCGCGCAAACGGTCCCTATGATCCAGGCAGAAGCCAGAGACTATTGCCAAGACCCCCACCAGGAAATAAGACTCTCCTGATTGTCGTCCTTGTGTCCCACTCTGTCACCATGTCTACCTTGAACTGCCATTGCTCCCCTTTGGACAATGCACCTGTGATACAAATAGACTGGACTCTACCCTGGACTTTCCTCCATCATCAACCCAGCCCATTCAACTACCCCCCTCTACTTCTTAGAACTTAAATAAACATCCTTTGAAAAAATACAAGTATGGAGTATGTCAGTTGATTTAAGTATGTATTCGTTTAACAAGGTTTGAACATTGAAATTCAACTGTACAGTAAAGTATATGTAGGAAAGACCTGTAGTTGGCTGCAGCAACACACCAAGAGCAACATGGGGGTAACACATATCTGCAAATAGAGATGCCAAAGGGTACAGTGAGTGGCCATATAAGTGGGAACAACAGCCTGCCAGTGACAATGTCAAACACAAAACTATCAATTAAATGTGAATTTATACTGTCTTACCTGTGTGTCATTGGAAGTATTGACAAATTATTGCACTTCTGTTGTCCTCATCCTCATCCTCTGCCTCCTCATCTTCACTGTCCATAGGGTCCACTGATGCAACAGGCCATCTCCAGCCTCCTTCCCCTGCAGAAAATACACCTGGCAACGCAAGGCAAGGTTGTGCAACATACAGCATGCCACGATGATCTGGTAGACCTTCTTTGGTGAGTAGCACAGGGATCCACCTGTTATATGGAGGCAACAAAACCTGGCCTTCAGGAGGCCAAAGGTCCTCTCTATAATTCTTCTTCTTCACCCATGTGCCTCATTGTAACGTTTCTCTGCCCTTGTCCTGGGATTCCTCACAGGGGTCAGGAGCCATGAGAGGTTGGGGTAACCAGAGTCACCTGCAAATATCTAGGGATAACTGTTAGCCACACAAACCCTTAGGGCCCACACCATACTCATACACCAACATATACTGGGTAGGAACCAGGGCTCACCTATTAGCCACACTCTGTGCCTCTGGAGTTGAGCCATCACATTTGGGATGATGCTATTCCTCAGGATAAAGGTAACATGCACAGATCCAGGATATTTAGCATTGAAGTTGGAGATGTACTGGTCCGCCAGACACAACATCTGCATATTCATATAGTGAAAGCTCTTTCGATTTCTGAACACCTGTTCATTTTTTCATCAATTGCTCCAATAATGGTGGGGATATCTCCCATTGCATAGAAATCAGCTTTCACTGTGGCCAAATCCTCCACCTGGGGAAAATGATGTAGCTGCACATGTGTTTAATCAGGGCAGACAACACTCTGGTCAGCACGTTGGAGAACATTGGCTGAGACATTCCTGCTGCCAAGCCCACTGTCACTTGGAAGGAGCCAGTTGCCAGGAAATGAAGCACTGATAGCACTTGCACAAGGGGGGGATCCTGTTGGGGTGACGGATAGCAGAGATTAGGTCAGGCTCCAATTGAGCACACAGCTCTGTGATTGTGGCCTGGCCAGTCTATAGGTGAGGATAATGTGACTGCCCTCCATTGTTCCCAAGTCTACAAGGGGTCTGTACATGGGGGGATGGCTCCATCTGCTATTCATCTACAGCGGTTGCAATCTGGGGGCAAAATGGTGAGTAGCTGTTCATTATCTCTTAATTCCAACCACTACAGTTCAATGCATGTTGTAATTGTAACGTTAATTTGTTGGAGATGTCCAAATAGTGCATTTGTGTACTGTGACGCAGTTAGGATCTATGGCCTGCCACCCTCCCTGAAATGGCGTCTGCCTGTCCTGTATGGACGGACAGGTGGATATGATGTAATTCCACTGATGTTGTGCGCTGTTGCGGGAGGTGGTTGAAAACCGCTGTGCAACTCCTCATTGGTTAACATTGGGCCCTACGTGAGACAGTGGCTAATGGTGATGTACGCCGGCGGTGATGGTATGCACCGGCGTGGACGTCACCGCCATTTTCTATCTGTTCATTCAGTTGCTACCTGACCTTCAACAAGAGAGGACCTACGCTGCATGTTCTGCTGTGACCTGTGTCTAGAACTGGCCATGGCTCGTGTGACTGGGGAAAGGGTCCCTGCCTTTCACCTCAGTGGAGTTGGAGAGACTGGTGGATGCGGTCCTAACCCAGTACCGAATGCTGTATGGGCCTCCAGACCAACAGGTGAGTACACTGAGAGTACGATGCATGGTGCATAAATGCATGGAGTGCTGTGTTTGAAGGCCTCATGAAGGAGGTGGGTGGTGGGTGGGCCCTGGGGAGCTTGCAGCATGTATGGTGGGCCATGTCTGTGCTGCTGGGGATGGGTTGGGGGCATGGTGGGCCATGAGTGTAACAGACAGGATGGTCTGACTAATACCTTTCCCTGTGTCCATTTCCCTTCAGGTCAGCGCCCATCAAAAGAAGGGTATATGGCGTGCCATCGCTAAGGACGTGCGGACCCTGGGGGCTACGGCAGGCAGAACACCCACTGATGGGAGGACCTGAGATGCTGGGCACGGAAGATGGTGGAGGCCCAGCTGGGGATGGCCTCCCAACGTGGAAGGGGTGCCCGTCAAACCCTGACCCCTCTGCTGGCCCGCATACTGGTGGTGGCCTATCCGGTGCTCGATGGGCGCTTGGGGGCATCACAGCAGCCACAAGGCGATGAGTAAAATATCCCAATATACAACTTTCGTATGGTAGGGTGGGCTCCAGGTGGGGGGTGGGGGCCCTGTGGGTGCCCCTAGGACAGGCCTGGTATAGCAGGGTTGGTCCCATGTTGGGCACGGTTCTGATGTAAAACTACTCCAACCAAGAAAGTAGGTGTCTACTACTGGGCAGGGGTCTGTGGGTCTCAGGGTATGCTGCAAGCTGCAATTGGCATTAGGTGTCCCTATCCATGGCCTGGTAACTAGCATGTGAGTGGTAGTGCATTGCCTAGTGTGTAGGGCTGTTCCATGTGTGAGTGTGTTGTGTACACCAATGGTGCTGTTGTTGGTGCCATTGACCAAGTGTATCCTTTGTGTCCCCCCCTTTTTGTTTTGTCATCCTGTCCTTATGTGCATTAACATCCTCTGGCAGAGGAGCAGAGGAACCGGCGACGGAGAGAGCTGCATCTCACAGGATTGAGGATGCAGAATCCACTGACAGTGAGGGCATCGGTGGGATGGAGGGTGAGGGAAGCACCACAGCGGAGACAGGAGGGGACAGTTCGGACATTGATTCCTCCTCTGATGGAAGCTCCCTAGAGGTGGGGGACACCTCTGTGCCCACCCCATCTACAGGTATAGCCACCACTCCCGCACCAGCACCACCCTCCCAGCAGCCCCTCAGTGAGTTTCCCGTGCCCTCTCACCCAGGAGGTTGGGCATCCCCTTCACCCCAGGCACCTCAGGCCCTGCCCCAGTGAGCCCTGCTGCCCTGAGTGAGGAGGCTATTGACCTTCTGCGATCCATCTCTGTAGGACAGTCAACCATTGTGAATGCCATCCAGGGGCTAGCAGCCCAAATGCAACAGACAAATGCATTCCTGGAAGGTATTCACACTGGCATGGCGGCCCAACAGAGATCAATCCAGGCTCTGGCCTCCTCTATGATGGTAGCCATTGTCCCTGTTTCTAGCCTCCCCCCTCCAACTTCCTCTTGCCAATCCCATTCCTCTCAACCCCAACCTATCCCAAGAACACAGTCAGACGAGCATGCACCAAGGACAACAGACAAGAGTGGACATGGCAAACACAAGCACCACACTTCATCCCACAAGCACTCACACAAACACCATCCAGAATCAGACATACCAACATTCACAGCCTCCTCTGGGACCCCCTCCTCCTCGTCCACCTCCCTCCCAGTTGCATCTCCACTCACACCTGCATGCACTACATCCTCATCCAATACCCCCATCACCAGCACACCTAACAGCACACGCCCCTCACTGGCAGTCACAACCTCCACTTCAATGCACACGTCCCCTGTTTCCTTTCCCATTGTGTCTGTGCCCCCTCCTCTCAAAGTACTCAAACACAAGCTCTCAGGGACCCAACAGCCGTCCACCTCACCACAGCATCCAGCTCACGCACCTGCATCCATACACAGTAGACTGACACCTCCTACCATCACTCCCTCTTCCTCCACTCCCAAACCATCTCCCTCTTCCCTCCCAATGTCCCTAAGAAGCTTTTCCTCTCCACCAATGATGTCTTTCCTACCCCACCCCCACCCCGTACCTCACTTCAGGGCAGGGCGGTCAAAACCCAGGCAAACACCTCAGCAACTCAGTACACGGGCACAGTAAAGTCCACAGCTACTCCAGGTGTGTGAGGATCTCAGGCACCAGGCAGCCACACTGAAAGGCAGCCTGCAACAAGTGCTGCAAGGAAAGGCAAGGAGGCACCCCCAGCTGCTAAAAGGAAGGGCAAGTAGGCACCCCCAACTGCTGAAAGGAAGGGCAAGGAGGCACCCCAAGCTGCTGGATGGAAGGGCAAATAGGCACCCCCAACTGCTAAACGGAAGGTCAAGGAGGCACCCCCAGCTGCTAAATGGAAGGGCAAGGAGCAATCCCCAGCTGCTGAAAGGAAGAGCAAGGGGCCTGCACCAGCAGGCAGAAAGGACAAGAAGCCTGGTGCAGGGATTCAGTCAGAGCCTCCACCACCAACCATGGTGGTCCAGCCCTGCGAGGCTGCAGGAGAAGGCCTGGAGCCTCTCCCCACCACTGCCAGCACCGCCACCAGCACATCTGCCAGCAGCAGCAGCCCCAATGGGCAGCCGTCCGAGGCTGCAGGGGAAGTGCTGGAGCCTCCGCCCACCACTTCCAGCACCGCAACCAGCACCACTGCCAGCAGCAGCAGTCCCAGTGGGCAGCCGTCTGAGGCTTCAGGGGAAGTGCTGGAGCCTCCCCCCACCACTGCCAGCTCTACCAGCAGCACCACCACTACCACCACTGAACAGCCGTCACCGCCGGCGGACAGTGTGTAGTCCTGCCTCCATGGGCTGTTGTGCAGCCTTGCCCCAGCAAATCCTGTGGGTCTGACACCTAGGTGTGAGACTGTGCCCTTGCACTCCCCAAGATCTGCAACACAGGGCACAATGCCCCCTCCAGAACCAGTGGAGCAGCCATCCATTCATCCCATCCTTCACAGGAAGTAGCTCACTGGGCACCATGCCCCTCCAGAACCAGTAGACGAAGCCATCCACTCACTCCACCCTCCAGAGGATGAGGCTCACTAGGCACAATGCACCCTCCAGAACAGTGAATAAGTCATTCACTCACCCCATCCTCCACAGGAAGTAGCTCACTGGGCACAATGCCCCCTCCAGAACCAGTGGAGAAGCCATTCACTCACTCCATCCTCCACAGGAGGTAGCTCAGTGGGCACAATGCCCCCTCCACAACCAGTGGAGGAAGCCATCCACTCACCCCATCCTCCACAGGATGAAGCTCACTGGGAACAATGCCCCCTCCAGAACCAGTGGAGAAGCCATCGACTCACCCCATCCTCCACAGGAAGTAGCTCACTGGGCATAATGCCCCCACCAGAACCAGTGGAGAAGCCATCGACTTACCCCATCCTCCACAGGAAGTAGCTCACTGGGCACCATGCCCCCTCCAGAACCAGTAGACAAAGCCATCCACTCACTCCACCCTCCAGAGGATGAGGCTCACTAGGCACAATGCACCCTCAAGAACAGTGGATAAGTCATTCACTCACCCCATCCTCCACAGGAAGTAGCTCACTGGGCACAATGCCCCCTCCAGAACCAGTGGATAAGCCATTCACTCACTCCATCCTCCACAGGAGGTAGCTCAGTGGGCACAATGCCCCCTCCACAACCAGTGGAGGAAGCCATCCACTCACCCCATCCGCCACAGGATGAAGCTCACTGGGAACAATGCCCCCTCCAGAACCAGTGGAGAAGCCATCGACTCACCCCATCCTCCACAGGAAGTAGCTCACTGGGCATAATGCCCCCACCAGAACCAGTGGCGGAAGTCATCCACTCACCCCATCCTCCACAGGATGAAGCTCTCTGGGCACAATGCCCCCTCCAGAACCAGTGGAGAAGCCATACGCTCACCCCATTCTCCACAGGAAGTGGCTCACTGGGCACAATGTCCCCTCCAGAACCAGTAGAGAAGCCATCCACTCACCCCATCCTCCACAGGATGAAGCTCATTGGGCACAATGTCCCCTCCAGAACCAATGGAAGAATTCACCCACTTGAGAGACTGTGGCCTTCCACTCCCCAGGACCTGACAGTGGGCAAATCACCCACTTGAAAGACTGTGGCCTAGCACTCCCCAGGACCAGGCAGGGGGCAAATCACTCACTTCGGAGACTGTGGCCTTGACTCCCCAGGTCCAGGCACAGGGCATGTTGGCCCCTTTCGGACCAGTGGCATTGTACCATCTCCCAGCTGAAGTGCCCCCACATTCCCCATTACCCTGAGGTGCCTGCCTATTTTCGACCTGACGCTTCTGCAGTGTTCTCTCCGTGTTGTTGCAGGAGGAAGGTGGGGCCTTGGACTATGTGATGTGGCCCTGTGGCCCACGGACATTGAGGAATGGGCAGTGTCCCTGCATTTGTAAATATGTATATCCTTGTTGATTTTGATGCACGCATTTATAGTATTTTATCTTATTACACTCACTTTAATCAATATCTTTTGTCCTTGCATTATTCCTGAGGGCTACAAAGTGTATATGCAATGTTACTGCATCTGGTTATGTGTGTGGTGTTAGGGGTGGGGGTGTTACATGTGTGTGCCACTCTCTTTTTCCTCTCCCCATTCCCTGTGTGCTAGGCGGCAGTACTCACTATGGTCATCTTCGCCGGCATTGGTGTTCGTAATGGAAAAGAAGGTAGAAGATCATGGGGAGCACATGCAACTTGAGCTCCAAGGCGGCATGGTTCTTTCCTTAGTCTCCACAGGTGAGTCCTTTGACTTCTGAAATCTGTTTCCCCCAGGCTTTTGATGTCATTGGTAGCGCTCTGGAAAAGGTGGAGGATTGGTGTCTCATAATTCAGTGGGCAGAACATTGTCTTCCGTCTGGCTGTAGGCAGTTATCACTGTGGTGCAAGTTGATTTCGCCCTGGCAGTCGGTGTGTTAAAGTGGCTGTCTGTTTGAGCTGTTTCCGCCGTGGTCATAATTTCATATTTATTACCGCCGGCCTGTTGGCGGTATTACCGCCGCTTTATCACCAACCACCAGGGTCGTAGTGAGGGCCATAGTATGTAGCACTAATGTTAGCGCGTCAGAACTTAATAAGTAAACTTACAAGGTGACGCGAATAGTTCGATGAACCTTTTGACTCGTAATTAAGTAGTTCTTACCTTAGCTCCAGTACACCATCAATAATCAATAATCATTAGCAATCAATAAAATCAATAATCAATGGACTCATTTAATGTCACGTACCATGACTTTTCAGCCATGAATAACCACACCTTTAGTAAAGGTTTAGTACGTTTATTTCTCTATGTTAACACTGCTAAGGTCATGTAGATTAATCTCAAAATCAAATGAAACACATATAAAAACAACACTGGCTGTCCAAAGCGGGGAAAGAATGCAATCTAAATAAAACTTGAACCACAACACATTCTAGGGCTACAATGCAAATTAATAGCAGAGTCAGTTGCGATAAAGATATAACATACATGGAATTCAGCAAGGTAATTCATCAATTGTTAGTCCCTGTAATTTGTCATTCATTTGTGAGGGCCCTTAACTAATGTCAGATTAGCATCAGCATGTTGGGCTTCATGCAAAGCAATTTAGGAACACAAATTTGGAATAGAATCTAACTAAGGAGCTGTCAAAACAGCGCAGTTGGTACCTGGAAAGAAAAGGCATAAAATGCATAACAGTCACGTTTCATCATATCTACTTATCCTCTGTATCGGTCAGCAAAGCAGAATCAGTCTTCATACACAGGTCATCAATCGATCAGCAAGGCATCAGACTCTCGGCCAGAGAACATGAGCCCAATGACAGAATGAATCTAGAACCTCTCCAAAGTCTCTTCCGTTAAGTCTCTCTAGTTCTCAAATCTCCCTCTCCTAAAGTATCTCTTTCTAGTCTCAATAATTCTTCTCTGTTGCGTTGTTATATCAAAGTCACCTAAACTATCCCCTAATTCCTTATTGGTCAGTCAATCGTACATTCATACTTTACCCAATTATATTTCTATACCAAATCTATGAATTCTATTTCATTCTTCTCATTTAGTTGATTGGTCCGCCTTACAATATTCTCATCATCCGGCTCGTCAGGTAACAATATTGTTGCATCTTCACCACCAGACAGTGTCTTCATTGTTCTTGTCCTGGGAAAGTACATCTCACACACATTACACATAAGTTGTTACACTAGCGGGAACATCATCTCCTTGCAGTCGGTTCTCACGAAAAGCTTCTGTTAAGCACTTTTACAAGACAATGGACATTTCACAGTTTAATTCACCCTGTCAGCATTTTGTATTAAACGCTAAGAAATAGAGCTTCTGCATGAGGATTGGCAAGACTAGGCCAAGATACTCGCTAAGTTAAGGCCTACAATTAATAAAGCTAGAGCATACTTCATAACCCTTAATATGCCATATTACTACATTAGTCTAGTACATTTTCAATATTTTATAAGTATTAATCATTAATTAGCACATTTCGTGAACACTGGTGGCCTTTCTTTAAGATCACATTTTCAAATGTGTCCGTTATTTTTCTAAGTTATTAATTTCCTACAAAAATTCATTATTCAAAATACATAAACTCTCATTAATAATTTCAAATTGTAACACCTGCGCCAGCAATCCCTCCTCTGATGACTAAATGTGTCATCACGCTAATTATTACCCACAAACCTTTACAATTCAATTTCTTCATAATTCTCTCTTCTCCTTGAAGTTTCCCTGTAAAATGTTTCCACTTTCTTTTCTTCCCTCCTCTTATTATTCTTAGACCTTTTCAATTTAATTCTTTTGCATAATTTACATTATCCCCATATACCAATTAGACAAATCACGACAATTAATATTCCCTGTAATATTTTCAATAGAACCCCATTCCAAATGTTGCTGAGCCAATTACCCACTGAAGCAAACCCTTTACCAACCTTTTCCCAAACACCTAGTTCTTTCAATTCCTTTAAATCAGCACTTGCATTTGTCAGATTAGTAAGTAAATATCTTATCGCTTTACTATTGTCAGGTATAAACAAACAACAATGCCTAGAGTTGATCATTCTACAGACTCCGCCATCCTTCGCTAAAGGAATGTCTAAACCAAAACGATTTTGAAGAGTCATAGCTCTATCCGTAGCTAATTCAGTATCTATCAGGAGTATAGCCTCTGAAAAATATGTCAGCATGTTATCCACAATAGTAGACAACTTTGGAATCTTAATCAAATTCAGGATGACTCCCACTGAAGGAATCTCCGCACCAAATACATCTCCCACTGTGGCAGAAGAGGACTCCCTCCTCTGTCTCTTATGATGTAATTAGGTCACTTTCGGAAACTTTTTCAAATCCCCCATTTGATAAATCTTTGGAAAAACTATCCCCAAATAACATGTCCTATACCATCCTCTTGGAAGACGGTAATAAGTATTAAGTCCACAAATATAGTGTATCCCTGGAATTACAGGGTCCTGCCCATTCAACATAAATGTCCATTTACTCAGAAACAAAAACACATGCCTGCATTCACTCGTACCCACAAAAAAAAGTGTCAGTGCATGATTTAGGCCTATATATATACAAAGCTCCCCTACGTGTTGTGCATCTAAAGCTAATTTCCCTTGTATTCTAATTGCACTATAGGCATAATCATTCTTGTGAGTCCTTTTCTCTAAGCCTTTTTTAAATTTCTCCTTTAACACCTTTCTCCTGTCACCTGTGTGATCTAAAAAGCTCTTCTCTAAAGGTGTAAGCAAGCATGTCAAGTTGTTGTGGTGCACATAAGCTGTGCCAAACGTCAATGTAGGCTCAAGGAATCCTCTAACTAATACTATTTCATTATCCTTAGCTATCTTAGTCAAATACCTAATTATAGGAACAAATGAAAGCACACCATCCTGATTTGAACAGAAGTACTGAATGTACTCCTGATTATAAAATCTTGTTAGTAACAGACTATAACTTATCCTGTAGGTTAAAGGCAAACTATGATAGGTGACTCCTTCCTCTAATGATGAAGGAGTCTGCGTACACCCAAAACAATTGTTCGCATTCCATTGTCTCAACATACTCAGTCAATAAGCAATAGAAAATGTTAGAAGAAAGTTCTACCTTCGCATTAGTGTAATCATGCAAATATTTATCATCTAACTTAAACTTCCCTAATGCCATTAGTGCAGTTGTCGTCTCAAAAGCAAAAGTATGGTTGGCTTCTTTCTCATTAAGAACAGACATCCCCACAATTAACACCACAAACAATATCCCACACATAATTGCCAAACCAATGCTCATGTATTTACAGCCCCTAGCATCTCTAACCTGTTTAACAAAATCAACCATGATCTGTAAAGAATCAGAAAGCAGAAGGAATTTAGAAACTTGTAGCAAAAATCAAAAATAGACAACTTCTTTCAGCAGTTCAGTTTCGCTTCCAGGAACCCTTCTTCCTTGTCAAAATCAGTTTGCAGCTTTGTCAAAATCAGGTTTCTTAAGTCAAATCAGGTTGTCAATGTCTTTTTGGGTTACTTTCAATAGCTTCTTTCTCAAAATATTTCTCTCAGATTGCTTCAACAGTTCAGTTCATTACCTTCTTTCACGTCACCTCAAAATATTTATTTGGAACTTCTCTATCAAAACAAAAAGACAAAACCACTTGCTGCATTCGTTTGTAGTTGCATACGCCAATTCAGGACCTGCGTATCTTTGGCTAGCTATTCTTTTTCTCTTTAACTTTCAATCACCATTCAGCTCTCCTTCACTTAGATCTTCTTTCCTCATTGTATCTACTTCTTCCTCGATTGTTGGTTCAACAACAACCTGTTTCCTTTTCTCCACTTGCAATTCCGGCCACTTATCTCCTTTCCATGTACCTTTTGTCAGTGTTTTTTTTCAAGATTGAACTTGAACCCTTTTATTGTTCTGTGATGTTTTCTCTTGATGGTGCTGCAACCGGTTCAGGACGAGCTAGATCACTTTGACTTTAATCTACTTCAACTCCTTCCCCTTCTGGGTCTGGCAATTGCTATGTTTGTCTCTCAGGATCATCTGCTACTGGGAAAGCTGTCCTCTGAATAGGTTCCCCTACTGCTTCTGTTGAGATAGGCTCTGCGATACTCTCAAGGAGGTCTTCACCCTCGTCTCACACAGGAGTGACTGAACTGCCCTCAATGAGCTCAGATCCAGTCTGAGTTCATCTTTGTTCTTCTTCTGGCTCTGAGACTTGTCTCACTGTTGTTGGTACTCTCAACAACGTCTCTTTATGATCCAATGGACATGCCACTTTCTTCGTGTGACTTGCGTGAATCCAGTTTGGGATACCAGCACACTTCACAGCTGTAGTAGTCATTAGGACCACTTGGTATGGTCCCTTCTAGCGAGGCTCCAAACACGTCTTTCTCACGTGCTTTTGGACGACAACCCAGTCTCCAGCTCTCAGGTTGCGCCCTGGATCACGGATTGATGGCAGTGTGGTGGCCTCCACCTGCTGAGAAAAAGAGAGGATTACATCAGCCAGACCCTTGCAGTAATCCATCACCATATCATCTGTAATGTTGACAAGTGCATTTGCTGGCACCACTGGCAATCTCATTGCTATGCCCATGAGGCTCTCATGAGGCTACAGACCTGTCTTCCTGTCAGGTGCGTTTATCATTGACATCAACACTAAAGGCAATGCATCGGGCCATTTTACATTCGTAGCTACCCACATCTTTGTAATTCTTGACTTCAAGGTACCATTCATCTGCTCCACTAGTCCTGTTATTTCAGGCTGGTAACTACAATGCAACTTCTGCTCAATGTTCAATGCTACACACAGTAATTTCATTACTTTGTTATTGAAGTATCCCTATCTGATTCAAAAGAGATCGGAAACCCACAATGCGGTATCAGTTCCCTAAGCAGTAGTTTTGCTACGGTGAGGCTATCATTTCTTCATGTAGGGTAGGCTTCAATCCAGTGACTAAAGATGCAAGCAATCACCAACACATATCTCCAGCCTCCACACACAGGCATCTAAAAAAAATACATTTGCCTTCTGCTGAATGGACCTCCTGCTCTTCTAATGTGGCTCAAATGTACCACAGTCCCTTTCCCCTGCATTCATCTGTTGGCACAACAATGGCAAACTGCTTCAGCAACTTGTCTAAACTTTGGGTTGAACCAATCAACCTTGAACAGACGAACCATGGCATCCCTCCCAATATGTGCCTGACCATGATAGTACCTTGTCATTTGAGACAACAGGCTATTTGGCAAAACCAATTGACCCTCCTCAGAAACCCACAATTCATCTTGTCTTTGAACACATTTCAATGTACTCCATGAAAGTTTTTCCTCTTTGTCGACTTTATTCTGCAAGGATTTTATTTCTTCCAAAGTGTCAATAACTTTCAATGCATAGCTCGTACATGTTGCGTCTTCTTCGGGTAACAGTTCCCACTTGTCCTTGAACGATATACAGTTTAATTCTTGATCAGCAATGCCATTTCCCAATGACACATAGGGGGTCATTATAACATTGGCGGTAAAAGCCGCTTACGGCCATGCAGAAGACTGCCAACACACTCCAGCGGAATTCCGCCACGGTCATTATGACCCACAGCCCGAAATCCACCAAAATCCAGACACCCACACAAATCCGCCACACCAAAGGTCAGTGATAAACTGGCGAAAACAAAACCTCCACCGTCACGCCAACAGGAATACGCCCACACTATCACGACCCACGAATCCACGCAGTGGTCGTTCAACCGCGGTATTCCATAGGCGGTACACACCGCTGCGCTCAAAATACACACACATTTACAAAACACAGCCACATTGGACAATTCCAAATACACACACCTGATACACATACACACACCACTCCCACACATCCAATACAATATGAAACACACGCCCACATCACCCACAATCCCCTATGACCAAAAATTGAGACACTACAATCTACAAACAAGCATCCACAGGCACACAACACCATCACCCACATAACATCCACGCACCCCACACAACACACCACTAAATATCACCCCACATATCACAACACACACCACCCCTCACATCACCCACACCACCCCATGGCACAGCAGAGACACCCCAGGTTGTCTGAGGAGGAGCTCAGGGTCATGGTGGAGGAAATCATCTGGGTAGAGCCATAGCTATTCGGATCACAGGTGCAGCACACCTCCATAGCTAGGAAGATGGAGCTATGGCGAAGAATAGTGGACAGGGTCAATGCAGTGGGACAGCACCTGAGAAATAGGGATGACATCAGGAAGCCTAAGAACTCCCTGAAGCCCAAGTACTGTTCCTCCTGCAGCCGCTGGGTCTCCTGAAACTTGGCCAGTACCGCTGCTATCGTCTCCTGGGAATGGTGGTAGGCTCCCATGATGTTGGAGAGGGCCTCGTGGATAGTGGGTTCCCTGGGCCTGTCCTCCCCCTGTCACACAGCAGCCCTCCCAGTTCCCCTGTGTTCCTGGGCCTCTTCCCCTGAATCGTGTGCCCACTACCACTGCCCCCAGGTCCCTGGTGTTGTTGGGGTGGTGGGTTAGCCTGGGTTCCCTATAGTGGTGGACACACTGCTGCTTGACGTGTCCTGGGGACAGAGGGATGGGCCCGCTGGGTGGGTGCTGTGCTGGTGTTTCCAGAGGGGGGAAGCTCTGTCGTGGCCTGTGCCTGTGTGAGGGGAACCAACTCCCCCGAGGTCCCAGATGGGCCAGACTGGTCATCTTGATCCAGTTAGACAGAGTTGCTGTCATCACTGTGGGTTGAGTAGACATGTCTGGACCCTCCTGTCCGGTGACGTTGGTTAGGGGTCCTGCAGGGGTGTAAAGGCATGATTATAACATCTGTATGTGCCATGTGTGCAATGGGTGGGCCACCCTGTACCCCAGTGCTTCCATTCTTGTTTGGGACCTTGTATGATAATGGTTTAGGGGGGTGTATGGGTATGTGCAGTGGACATTCTTTGGTGATGGGTGTCCATGCTTTGGTGTTGCTTGCAGGGCTTGGGTTTGGGATGTGTGGTTTGTGATAGTGGGACATGTGTGAGGAGTTGGAGTGATGGGGGTGAGGGTGGGGGTATGTGATAGCATGCAGGTAGGGTGGGGGATATGGTAGTGAAAGATTTGACGTACCAGAGTCCATTCCTCCAGCTACTCCTGCGAGGCCCTCAGAAAGCAGTATAGCCAAGACCTGTTCCTCAGTCAGTTCTGGCGTAGGAGGTGGGGTTCCGCAATCTGGTGTCTTGAGACCACGGAACGCACCTTCCCCCGTATGTCGTTCCACCTCTTCCTGATGTCATCCTGTGTTCTTGCGTGCTGTCCCACTGCGTTGACCCTGTCCACGATTTTGCGCCATAGCTCCATCTTCCTAGCTATGATGGTGTGCTGCACCTGTGATCCGAATAGCTGTGGCTCTACCCGGATGATTTCCTCCACCATGACCCTGAGCTCCTCCTCAGAAAACCTGTTGTGTCTTTGCGGTGCCATGGGGTGGTGTGGGTGATGTGTGGGGTGGTGTGTGTTGTGATGCATGGGGTGATATTTAGGGGTATGTTGTGTGAGGTGCCTGGATGTTGTTTGAGTGATGGTGTTGAGTGCCTGTGGATGCTAGCGTTGTTTCTGGTGGTGTCTCTCTCTGGTCTTCTGTCACAATTGTTGTCGTAGGGGTTTGTGGGTGATGTGGGTGTGTGTTTTATATTGTGTTGAGTGTGTGGGAGTGGTATGTGTATGTGTATCAGGTGTGTGTATTTCGATTTGTCCAATGTGGTAGTGTTTTGTAAGAGTGTGTGCATTTTGAGAGCAGCGGTGTGTAGAGCCAATGGAATACCGCTGTTGAAAGACCGCTGCATGGATTTGTGGGTCGTGATAGTGTGGGTGTATTCCTGTTGGCGTGACGGTGGAGGTTTTGTTATCGTCAGTTTATCACTGACCTTTGGTGTGGCAGACTTGTGTGGGTGTCTAGATTTTGGCGGATTCCGAGCTGTGGGTCATAAGAGCTGTGGCGGAATTCCGCAGCTGCGGCTGTGTGTTGGCTGGCGGTCTTCTGCACGGCGGTAAGCGGCTTTTAACGCCAATGTTGCAATGACCCCCAATTTGGTCATTTTCTTTTAATTGTGTATCTCTAATGTCAGGTCTCGGTTTTGTGCACAACTCAGTTACTTCGAGGCAGACATGTTAACTATCTTCCTCTTTTTCTATTTCAACATTTTCACTCAGAAGTAAGGTTGCCCGGGTCAGCACTGTACATCTTTTCAGTGTCACATTAGGCGGCCCCAAATTACTCGTTTCATATCTAGTCAACCTAGCACCATTCAACTTTTGGGTTTTCATCCTTGTCAGTAAAATCTCAATAGAGTGAGTGACCATTACAGTCAGGGGATATCCCATCACCACGCCTTCACACTGTGAAAGACTTTAACCAACTGTGGCAACCGCACTCAAACAACCTGGTAAGACTGCTGCAACTGGGTCCAAAGTAGCAGAAAAATATGCTACCGGGTGATGTGAGCCTCCATGGACTCGAGTCAAGACAGACAATCACGCTCATGACAAAACAATGTGAAAGGCTTTGTGTAGTCAGACATACCCATTGCTGGAGCTCTGCACAAACTCTCTCAACTCAGTGAACGCATTAATTTCATCCTGGTCTAACACTATGGGATCAGTGACTTCTTTATGAGTCAGCTTCTGCAATGGTCTTGAGATGACTGAAAAATTCAGGACCCATTGGCGACAATAGCCCACCATCCACAGGATCATCCTGACATCTCTCTGTGTGGTCCGGGGACTTATCTGCAGTGTCGTTGTAATCCTTTCTTTGGATATTTCCTCGACCCTTTCTCAATTTGGTGACCCAAATACTTAACTACTTTCTGACAGTACTGCAATTTCAGTGGAGACACTTTATGGCCATTCTTTCCCAAATGATTCAACACGGCAATCGAGTCATACTTACACTCATCCCTTGTCTTGGACGCAATCAATAAGTCATCAATGTACTGCACCAAAATCAATTGGAAAGGCAATTTCAACTTCTCCAAATTCTTTTTCAAGATCTGGTTGAACAAGGAAGGTGACGCTGTAAAACCTATGAGGAATTCTATACCAGCAATAGACTTGATCCAGGAATTAAAAAAAAAAGAAAAATTGTCTATCCGCATGAAGAGACACAGAAACGAATGCTTGTGACAAAGCAATGACCGTAAACCACTCTGCATCACATGGAATTTGGTAGAGTATCACAGCTGGATTTGGCACTATGGGACAACATTTGACCACAATCTCATTTATTTTTCTCAAATCCTGAACAATTTCAACCTTCTCACAGGGCTTTTTCAAACCCATTATCGGCGAATTACATGGGTTGCTCAACACTTCCTTCAGAACCCCTTGCTTCACAAAATCTGCAATTATCTGAGCCACTTTCATCAGGGCATCTTGTGTCATGTTGTACTGTGGAAGTTGAGGAAAAAATGCATTCAGTTTTATGGTAACTTTGACTGACTCCACCCCTACTTCCTTTCCCGTCAAATCCCACACATTCTCCTGTACTGTTCCCTGCAAATCAGGATGGAGCTCTTTCACTGTAAACATTGGGAAAAAAACTCAATCAAAGGGTACTCCTCACTTGTATTTTCACACTCAATTTCTGGGGCTTGGTCTTCCTCATCATCACTATTTGTCTGTATCTCAATTCCGTCATTTGAACAATTAATGGAACACTTTGTTTTACACAACAAGTCTCTTTCCAGTAGGGATACCGGACTCGAATCGCAGACTCCAAACTTATGCAGTCCCTGGAAATTGCCAATCTCAACTTGTACTGGATCTGTAATCGGGTTTGCCAGATATTGGTTTGCTACCCCCACAACCTGAACTGTTCTACCTGAAAGAGGTAATTTCTGAACTTCTGCACTTCTCACTGTAGAGCGTGTAGCTCCTGTGTCCACCAAGAATGAAACTCTATGACCCATAACCTTTCCCGTCCCATAGGGTCCTCTCTGATCGACTTCTAAAGAAGTTGCAAGCACACATGGCTCCTCATCTGAACTATCACTCGTCCATTCACCATTTATTCCATCCTCGCTGTATAACGGGAATTGGTGTTCTGTATTACTACTTCTGTCTTGTCTCTGAGCTGTGACCTGTTGAGAAAGCATCACATGTTGCTGCTCCATCGGGGCTTGAAGTATTTGCATTTGCTGTCTAGGTATCATGGGAACCTGCTGCTGAATCGGCTGCAACTGTGATATTTGTGCACAGGGCATTTGCACCTGCTGCATGGGCTGAAAATTCTGCATTTGATTCACATTATTCTGAAAATTTGGATTAGGACCCTTAGTCTCGGTCCTCTAACATTCTGAAATGAATTGATGTAATTACTCTGCTGAGCAACACCTTCCTGCACCATCATTGGACACTCCTGCTTCCAATGTCCCATGGCTCCACAAAAGTGACACGGCAATAACTTCTTCATTCCCTGCACATCATTCTGAACCACCACAGTATTCAAATTGGGACCATGATTCATATTACCTCCACGACCTCTACCTCTCATTCGGTGCTGAAAAATCACATTTCCCTGCTGTTTCAGCATCTGCTGTACAAAATGTCCTTGTACACCTGACTGAGCTGCTTTAATCTGCATCACCATCGATTCTCTATTTCAACTTTTTATGTTTCAACTAAATCTCATCACTGCAGTATTTTGCATACTCATCAATCGGCTTTGATTGCCAGCAAATCAAATGACTCTTAATCATCTGACCAATTTCTGGTTTCAATCCTTCCACAAATCTGAACTCAAAATATAGCATGTCTTTCGGCTCAATTGTTTCTGTACCACTATATTGCTTGAATGCCTGCAACAATCTCTCATAATATGCATGTATCAACTCCTTTGCTTCCTGCACTGTCCTGTCAATCCTCTGCCAATTAATATTTTTGGCGAAATCCTCAATTTCAGGAAATCAATCACCTTATAGTAATATTTCATTACCTCAAGAGTCTGTATTCTTGTCTCTCTCCGGTTCACTTGTTGGCCAATCAACAGTCCTCTTACACTCGACCTATAAGTCAGCTGGAACCACTATCTCCAGTAATGTGTTCAAGCCCTCCCACAAACACTTCGCATGATTCACAAACCTGTTTGTCTGCTGATACCACTCTACTGGCTTTTCTCTCAATTTTGGATAATCATTCGTAAATTATAGAATGTCACCTCTGCTCCAAGGGATGTGAACAAAATTTCCCCCTGTAATTTCTCTCATTGGTAAAATCTTTACTGGATCTTTATCAGGCTGGTCATTCTCAGTCACCTCCATACAATCTCTGTTTTTCTTATCTCTTTTCCTTACCCATCTGCCTTCCCACTTGTCTAATGCTCCCCAGATCTGAGCACTCTGCAGTAATTATTTAAGGTGTGCCTTCATTCCGGCCGACCTAATAAGTTTAAAATCGTTTGCCTCAAAATCTAATCTGTAACTCCTCTTCAAATTTTTTGCTTTTTCTATTTCTGTGCCATAATTATCTGCCAAATCTACCAATCTCTGATGCACTCTGCTCACCTCTCTCATAATCTTTGGCACAAGTATTTCAACTCTGCCTCTGTGTAGGAATCTGATCTATTCACCCCTTTGTTCCCTCAATAAGTTCTCCCGCTTCCATGACTAGTCTGACACAATTCAAGTGTTCTTCTCCTTTAGGGGCATTTTGTGGGGTATTCAGCTTATCTAACCCTTCAGTTAACTGCTGAGCTGTCAGTCTCTGTATCAAAATGTTTCTCCCTTGGACCAGGGTCACCTGCTGTGCCACTGCATTTGGAGTCTGCGGTGTCAATAATTTCCGGTCCTGACCTGCATTTGGCCCAGTCATGGCATCTGGAAGCCTTAGGTCTAGAGCTCGCCCCCCACGTCCACAGCACCAACCTGCTGTCTCCTGCCTCTGACCCCCGCCCACGCTGCTGCTAGCGTGTTCGAGGCCCCGGTAAGCCTCATCAGACCCGTGTGATGCTTTTCACCGCTCTGTAAGTGTTTTTTGCCCACTGTTTCAGCGCCTTGCTTCCTTGCGCTTCTGACCCCCTTGTGCCCTTCTGATTGCTGTTACCCGATTGTATTTTGTGCCCTCACTGTATTTTGTGACTGTTTTTGGAAGTTTTTGCCTTCTGATTGTGCCTTGTATTTCTCCTGTTTTTTTGCCCCTTGGGTGCTCCCCCTCGCTCCCCCTTGCCGCTGCCTCCCTGCGGCCCCGCCCCCCTCACGCCCCCATTCGCCGCTCCCTCCCGCCTCCCAGCTGCTCCTCCCTCCCTCCTCCCTTCTTAATGGCTGGCGCTGCGCGTCGCGAGTGAGCGACCTCTGACCTGCCTTAGGTCTAGAGCTCACCCCCCACATCCGCAGCACCAACCTGCTGTCTCCTGCCTCTGACCCCTGCCCACGCTGCTGCTAGCGTGTTTGAGGCCCCGGTAAGCCTCATCAGACCCGTGTGACGCTTTTCGCCGCTCTGTAAGTGTTTTTTGCCCACTGTTTCAGCGCCTTGCTTCCTTGCGCTTCTGACCCCCTTGTGCCCTTCTGATTGCTGTTACCCGATTGTATTTCGTGCCCTCACTGTATTTTGTGACTGTTTGTGGAAGTTTTTGCCTTCTGATTGTGCCTTGTATTTCTCCTGTTTTTTGGCCCCTTCAGCGCTCCCCCTCGCCGATCTCCCCTTGACGCTGCCTCCCTGCGGTCCGCCCCCCTCGCGCCCCCATTCGCCGCTCCCTCCCGCCTCCCGCCTCCCAGCTGCTCCTCCCTTCTTAATGGCTGGCGCTGCGCATCACGAGTGAGCGACCTCTGACCTGCCTTAGGTCTAGAGCTCGCCCCCAACGTCCGCAGCACCAACCTGCTGTCTCCTGCCTCTGACCCCCGCCCACGCTGCTGCTAGCGTGTTAGAGGCCCCGGTAAGCCTCGTCAGACCGTGTGACAATTTTCGCTGCTCTGTAAGTGTTTTTTGCCCACTGTTTCAGCGCCTTGCTTCCTTGCGCTTCTGACCCCCTTGTGCCCTTCTGATTGCTGTTACCCGATTGTATTTTGTGCCCTCACTGTATTTTGTGACTGTTTGTGGAAGTTTTTGCCTTCTGATTGTGCCTTGTATTTCTCCTGTTTTTTCGCCCCTTGGGCGCTCCCCCTCGCCGATCTCCCCTTGCCGCTGCCTCCCTGCGGTCCGCCCCCCTCGCGCCCCCATTCGCCGCTCCCTCGCGCCTCCCAGCTGCTCCTCCCTCCCCCCTCCCTTCTTAATGGCTGGTGCTGCGCGTCACGAGTGAGCGACCTCTGACCTGCCTTAGGTCTAGAGCTCGCCCCCCACATCCGCAGCACCAACCTGCTGTCTCCTGCCTCTGACCCCCGCCCACGCTGCTGCTAGCGTGTTCGAGGCCCCGGTAAGCCTCGTCAGACCCGTGTGACGCTTTTCGCCGCTCTGTAAGTGTTTTTTGCCCACTGTTTCAGCGCCTTGCTTCCTTGCGCTTCTGACCCCCTTGTGCCCTTCTGATTGCTGTTACCCGATTGTATTTTGTGCCCTCACTGTATTTTGTGACTGTTTTTGGAAGTTTTTGCCTTCTGATTGTGCCTTGTATTTCTCCTGTTTTTTCGCCCCTTGGGCGCTCCCCCTTGCCGATCTCCCCTTGCCGCTGCCTCCCTGCGGCCCCGCCCCCCTCGCGCCCCCATTCGCCACTCCCTCCTGCCTCCCGCCTCCCAGCTGCTCCTCCCTCCCCCCTCCCTTCTTAATGGCTGGTGCTGCGCGTCGCGAGTGAGCGACCTCTGACCTGCCTTAGGTCTAGAGCTCGCCCCCCACGTCCGCAGCACCAACCTGCTGTCTTCTGCCTCTGACCCCCGCCCACACTGCTGCTAGCGTGGTCGAGGCCCCGGTAAGCCTCATCAGACCCGTGTGACGCTTTTCGCCGCTCTGTAAGTGTTTTTTGCCCACTGTTTCAGCGCCTTGCTTCCTTGCGCTTCTGACCCCCTTGTGCCCTTCTGATTGCTGTTACCCGATTGCATTTTGTGCCCTCACTGTATTTTGTGACTGTTTTTGGCAGTTTTTGCCTTCTGATTGTGCCTTGTATTTCTCCAGTTTTTTCGCCCCTTGGGCGCTCCCCCTCGCTCCCCCTTGCCGATCTCCCCTTGCCTGTGCCTCCCTGCGGCCCGCCCCCCTCGCGCCCCATTCGCCGCTCCCTCCCGCCTCCCGCCTCCCAGCTGCTCCTCCCTCCCTCCTCCTTTCTTAATGGCTGGCGCTGCGCATCACGAGTGAGCGACCTCTGACCTGCCTTAGGTCTAGAGCTCGCCTCCCACGTCCGCAGCAACAACCTGCTGTCTCCTGCCTCTGACCCCCGCCCACGCTGCTGCTAGCGTGTTCGAGGCCCCGGTAAGCCTCATCAGACCCGTGTGACGCCTTTTGCCGCTCTGTAAGTGTTTTTTGCCCACTGTTTCAGCGCCTTGCTTCCTTGCGCTTCTGACCCCCTTGTGCCCTTCTGATTGCTGTTACCCAATTGTATTTTGTGCCCTCACTGTATTTTGTGACTGTTTTTGGAAGTTTTTGCCTTCTGATTGTGCCTTGTATTTCTCCTGTTTTTTCGCCCCTTGGGCGCTCCCCCTCGCTCCCCCTTGCCGATCTTCCCTTGCCTCTGCCTCCCTGCGGCCCGCCCCTCTCGCGCCCCCATTCGCCGCTCCCTCCCGCCTCCCGCCTCCCAGCTGCTCCTTCCTCCCCCCTCCTTTCTTAATGGCTTGCGCTGCGCGTCGCAAGTGAGCGACCTCTGACCTGCCTTAGGTCTAGAGCTCGCCCCCAAAGTCCGCAGCACCAACCTGCTGTCTCCTGCCTCTGACCCCCGCCCACGTTGCTGCTAGCGTGTTCAAGGCCCCGGTAAGCCTCATCAGACCCGTGTGACGCTTTTCGCCGCTCTGTAAGTGTTTTTTGCCCACTGTTTCAGCGCCTTGCTTCCTTGCGCTTCTGACCCCCTTGTGCCCTTCTGATTGCTGTTACCTGATTGTATTTTGTGCCCTCACTGTATTTTGTGACTGTTTTTGGAAGTTTTTGCCTTCTGATTGTGCCTTCCCCCTTGCCAATCTCCCCTTGCGGCTGCCTCCCTGCGGCCCTGCCCCCCTCGCACCCCCATTCGCTGCTCCCTCCCGCCTCCCGCCTCCCAGCTGCTCCTCCCTCCCCCTTCCCTTCTTAATGGCTGGCGCTGCGCGGCCGCGCCACTGGCGCGCCAGAGGCACACCAGAGGCAAGCCTGTCTGCGCCCGTCTGCGCCTGGACCGCGCCCAGCTCCACCCCCCCTGGTCCTCACCCCCCCCCGCACCCCGTGCCTTCGATACTCGGCCAGCGAACTCCTCGCCCTCAACCCTGGTCCCTCCACAGTGCTTCCAGGCCACCCCAAAGCACACCAAAGGACCTTTTTCCTGCCGCACCTGCAACTTCACCTGCAACAAAACAACGAAGCCAGCAACAACCAACACAAACCACCTTCACTGCATCCTCCTCAACACACGCTCCGCACGAAAGCACGCCATCGAGGTCTGGGACCTGCTCGACACCACCGCCCCAGACGTAGCCTTCCTGACCGAAACCTGGTGGAACGACTCCTCGGCCCCTGACATCGCCATCGCCATCCCTGACGGCTACAAAATCACCAGAAGAGATCGCACCAACGGAATCGGCGGAGGAATAGCCATTGCCCACAAATCTACCCTCAAGATCCACACCCACACGGACGACACCCTCAAGACAGCCGAACATCTCCACTTCCAGATTCACACGAACCCCAACACTACCCTCAGAGGAACCCTCATATACCGTCCTCCAGGACCAAGAGCCCTCTTCAGCGACACCGTCTCCGACCTCGCAAGCACCCACGCCCTCGCCTCTTCAGACTACATCCTCCTGGGAGACCTTAACTTCCACCTGGAGAACAACAATGACGTCAACACCGCATCACTGACCACCAACCTCTCCAACCTCGGACTCCGTCAACTGGTCAACACTCCCACCCACATCGCCGGCCACACCCTTGACCCACTCTTCAATTCAAGCAACCACATCTCTTTCAGCCACACTTCCGAACTCCACTGGACCGACCATCACTGCGTCCATTTCTCCTTCAAGAAAAACACCGAACACCACCGCACCCCTCTACCGCCTCACCGTCGCTGGGGAAAAGTCACCGAAGACCAACTAACCAACACCCTCGCCAAAAACCCACCACCCGACCCCACCGACCCGAACTCCGCAGCCATCAACCTCCAACAATGGATCCTCGACTGCGCCAACATCCTAGCCCCACTCAAGAGACCCACCGCTAACCAAGAAAAGAAAAAACCAGCATGGTTCACAGATGAACTGACCACCTCCAAACGCACCTGCCAGAAACTCAAGAAAAAATTGATCCTCGAGCGCACACCCGAGAACCTGGCTACCCTCAAGGAAGCCAACCGTGAACACCACCAACTGATCCGACTCGCCAAGCGCTCCCACTTCACAGAACGCCTTAACAACAACGCTCACGACTGCAAGGAACTCTTCGCCATCGCGAAGGAACTCTCCAACCCCAACGCCAACGTCAACAACATCCCTCCATCCCAGAAACTCTGCGACGATCTTTCCACCTTCTTCTACCAGAAAATTGCAGCCATCCACGACAGCTTCAACACCTCACCTCCACCAGACCCCACGCCCAACAACTCCTCCCACGCCGACCACATCACCATGTGGGCGCAAGAAGACGACGCCGAAACCCTTAAGACCATGAACTCCATCCACTCAGGATCTCCCTCAGACCCCTGCCCACATCACGTTTTCAACAAAACCGACGTCACCATCGCCCCCAAACTCCGCAAGATCATCAACCTTTCCTTCAACACCGCTACCTTCCCGGACAGCTGGAAGCACGCAGAAATCCAAACCCTCCTCAAGAAACCCAAGGCCGACCTCAACGATCTCAAAAACTTCCGACCAATCTCCCTCCTCCCTTTCCCAGCGAAAGTCATCGAGAAGATCGTCAACGCACAGCTCGCCCACTACCTAGAAGACAACTCCATCCTAGACCCCTCCCAATCCGGCTTCAGACGAAACCACAGCACAGAGACTGCACTCCTCGCCGCCACAGATGACATCAGACTACAAATGGAACACGGCGAAACCTCTGCCCTGATCCTCTTAGACCTATCAGCCGCCTTCAATACAGTCTGCCACCGCACCCTACTTACCCGTTTACACGAAGCCGGCATCCAAGACAAATCCCTCAACTGGATCTCCTCCTTTCTCTCCGGTAGAACTCAGAGGGTCCGACTCTCACCTTTCCACTCCAAAGCCACCAACCTCATCTGCGGCGTCCCCAAAGGCTCCTCACTAAGCCCAACGCTGTTCAACGTCTACATGGCCCCCCTCACACAACTGGCCCGCCAGCACGACCTCAGCATCCTCTCCCACGCCGACGACACCCAGCTCTTCCTCTCCCTGACCAAAGATCCTCTCACCGCCAAAGCCAACCTTCACGAGGGACTGAATTCCATTGCTGAGTGGATGAGCAACAGCCGCCTGAAACTTAACTCCGACAAGACGGAAGTCCTCATCCTCGGGCGCACCCCCTCAGCCTGGAACGACTCGTGGTGGCCCTCCGCCCTGGGCCCCCCACCCTCCCCAGCCAGCCACGCACGAAATCTCGGGTTCATCCTCGACTCCGCCCTCACCATGTCCAAACAGGTCAACGCAGTCTCATCCTCCGAATGCTCCGCAGAATCTTCAAGTGGATTCCAACAGGAACCAGAAGGACGGTGACCCAAGCCCTCGTCAGTAGCAGACTCGACTACGGCAACGCACTCTACACAGGCATCCCAACAAAAGACATCAAACGACTCCAACGCATCCAGAACACATCCGCCCGCCTGATCCTCGACATACCCCGCCGATGTCACATCTCCCCTCACCTGAAGGACCTCCATTGGCTCCCCGTGGACAAGAGGATCACCTTTAAACTCCTCACCCATGCACACAAGTCACTACACGACACCGGACCTACCTAACTGAACACCAGACTCAACTTCTACGTTCCCTCACGTCAACTACGATCTGCCAACCTTGCCCTCGCCATCGTCCCCCGAATCCAGCGCAAGACCTCTGGCGGCAGATCCTTCTCCTGCCTCGCCGCCAAGACCTGGAACTCACTCCCGACCTCACTACGCCAGACCCAGGACCTCTTCACTTTCAGGAGACTCCTCATGACATGGCTCTTCGAACGATAGCAGCACCCCCCCACCCCCTCCTAGCACCCTAACGGGTACATAGCGCGCTTTATAAATTTATTGATTGATTGATTGATTGGAAGTGCAACAAGTGTACTACGATCTAACAATGATCTAGATCCGTCAAAAGTCTGACCCACGGAAGAGACTACCTGAATAGGTTCATTAAGTCCTCCCCTCATTAGGCTTTGAGCCGTTGCTCCCTGTTCACTCACAGTCAGTCTCTTTTGTGCAAATAATGGTACTGCTGTACCAACAGTAATCAACAGTGATATTGCATCTGGGGCTGCTCTGGCACCTACACTCTGTGGGAGAGTAACTCCCATACTCTGATTCATCATCGGAGTCAGGTCGGACTGTGTCCCTGTCACTGGCGTAAATCTTGGCATTACCTGTGGCTGCACTTGGGGCAACAAAATTGGAGTTGGCTCAGTCTGGACCAGTACTGGTCTCGGGACCATCTGCTCCGTGGGCATCACTAAGTTCGAAGTCGTTTCTAAAATGGGTACATCAGGCTAAATTCTCTGTATCTGTGGCGGCTACATCTGTGTCTGCACTACAGGAGTAGTAGGCACATTAAGGCCACTTTGCACCTCATTCGGTGTCAGGTTAGCATTAACCTACCCTGGGCTCACAAGTCCCAGTTACCTGTGTCGGAGCTGTCGGATCAGCACTAGTACTCAGACCACTCTTGTGTACTGTATATGGTGGCAGTCAGTCTCTCAATATCTGTGTAACAAAATCTTCATTATCTGACTCCTCCTCTACTGTTGAAGGCTTTCTAGCTCCCTTACTTTCGCACAAACATCTATCAGTCTTCCTAGTTGCTTTTCTTCCTTCCTTCTCATCCTCCATTGTAATCGCTGGGAACAACTTGACTCCCTGTAAAGTATCTGATCTCCTTCTTTTCTGCTCCCAATCCCATTTAGCCTCCGCTAAAGTCTTTTCAACCCTTCCCATTCTTCTCTCGAATTTCAATTGCTGTTGCCGTCTAGCTACCAGCTCCCAAACTGCTAATGCCTCAATCTGTGCTGGTCTTGGAAGGGGCTTCGATTCATAAAGCTCCATCCACAAATGCTCCAGAATCCTCAAATTGAACGTCCCATTTTCAGGAAATGCTAAGTTCCAATTTTTCTCTGTCAACTTGCACCATTGTTTTAGCCAAAGACATGGCGCAACACCTCTCTCTTCCATTACAATGTAAGCCGGTGTACCTTTCGGCAGTGTAGCCTCGCCTACACTAGGTGTAATGTACGTATCTCCCCTTAGGGCACTTCTCAACGCTTTGAAAAACTTAATCTTTTCTACTTTTGTTTATTCAAAATCAAATCAGGAAATTACTTTTAATCCCAAGATTCCTTTTACCCTTGTTCTCAACCAATTGCCTCTCACGAACGGCTGCCAATCCGTGCATGACCCTTCTCACTAACCGACCTATCCAATGATGTCACACTCACACGTACTGCGGCTGACAAAGTCTTGCGGCTCTTCCTCCTAAACTCCAATCCTCACAAAACTAATGCAAAATATTGTGAGCACTAATCAAAAAAAAAAATAATAATCAGCTGGTTTACTACAGGAAAGGTGACACAGTTGCTTCAGGAGTCTTACGGATTTTCACTGATGGCTCTTTTCGCGCATGCAGCTATTTCTCTTTCTCGGTCTCCCAGATTTGCAATCTAAATTAGACCTGCAAATTTTACTCTCAGGTGATCAATGGGTCTGTCCTGGTGCACATAGGACTCTCCAAATCTGAGTCTAAATTTCCTCTCGCCCACTTTAACTCTCACACTAACTTGTTGATCACACCCGATCAACCTAATAAACTAGACAGATTATAACATATAACCAAGTGTCTCATACACTTTTCAATATTCTCCGGAGTCTTAGACTGTAGGAGGCTGGACTGGTTTGAAGTGGGTACCTTGGGTACTTACATCTTATGCCAGGTCCAGTTATCCCTTATTAGCTAAATGTAGTAGTGTTCTAGCAGCTTAGGCAGATAGAGGTAGCCATAGCAGAGCAGCTTAGGCTGAACTAGGAGGTATGCAAAGCTCATGCAATGCCACTTATAGTTACACAGTACTTATACACAAGTAAAGACAATACTCAGTGTTACCAAAAATAAAGGTATTTATTTGGGTGACACAGTACCAAAAATATCTTAGAGACAATACTCCTTCTGGAGATAAGTAATATACGCAATATATACCCTAGACACCAAAATTAGACAAGTAAATAGTGATAGAACTGTGCAAACAATAGGAAATGTTATAGAATGCAATGGGAGAAAAGAGGTCTAGGTGCAACATAAACCATATACTAAGAAAGTGGAATGCAAATCACAAAGACAAGTGTAGTGTGTGCAGAATCACTGGGAGAGTAAGAATACAGTAAAGGTAAGTAAATTACCCCACCCCAGAGCCCAGAAAAGCAGGAGTAAAGTACTGCAAGTTTCCTTAGGACACACTACACCTATTGATTGGGATTTTGTAGTAACCAACCAAGTCTGCAAACAACAAATGCTGGATTCCTGGACCTGAATATCTGCAAAAGAAGGGGATCAAGTCCATAAGTTGAAAGAAGTTCCAGAAAGGACAAAAGCCCCTGCCAACCCTGAAGACGGTGCAAAAAAAGAGTCCCCCGTTAGTCGAAGACTGCAGAAATGCACCCTAGGAAGATGTCAGCGGGTTTCTGCAAGATGCAAAGGATGTCCCATGACGTGAAGATGGATGCAGATGTGAATTCATGTTGGAAGTCACCATCAAGCCTTGGTTACAACAAAAGTGTGTTTTGCATCAAAATGGCACTGGCTGGGCCAAGGAGGAGCCTGGGGGCCCCAACTCTGTGTGAGGAGGAAGAGGGGGCTCTCAGCACTTCAGAGACCCCTCAGGATGCCAGACAGCACCTACCAGAGTCCCAGGACATGGGGACAAACGAGGTACAAAACACAGTTGGTGCAGCACAACAAAGAAAGATACTGTAGTGAATCTTAGATTGTAATAACGGGATAACAGAAGTTAGCTTAGCCATTGGCTTGCGGACTCGTGCCCCCGTCACTTAGTGACTTTTAACCTACTTAGCTTGCTCTGTCTTAGCCCATTGAATTATTTAATTCTTCTAAGATGGCTGCCTTGTTTATGGTTAGGCCAATTGTTATGATTTGCATTATCAGTGCCACCGCGTTAAGGCGTCAAAATCAAGTGACAAAGACAAACAAACTGTAGGTGTTCACATTTAGGGACCTTCCCTCTTCAAGCATTCAAGGGAATTGTTTATATTAATTGCCGCCCCAAGCATGCCGTTATCTATTGTTTGGGAAGACACCTATGTCAGGGGTCCAAGTAGATCTGTATAAATACATTACACTTTAGACAGATAATCAGAGGGATTCTGACCAGAGGGCATCGTCACCATTACTGATATCAATGCTGCACGTCGTCTTGACGCTGACTCAGTCTTTGTGTCCCTGCGGAGTCTGAGATTGAGACCTCATTCCAAGGTAACGAGGGCTGGGGGCTCCTCTCATGGACATGGCATTGGCAGATTAGGTTTAACATACCCAGCTCTCCTTTAGGTAGGAGGTTAGGCCTACCATGATAGGGTATTAGGACATACTACACACTTTTTGTCTTTTCATGTTATTGCAAGATGGTGGGGGTCTTTGTAATAATGACTCTTGTCTTTACAATTCTGTTTCTTGCACCGTTCATTATCCTAATCATTACAGCCCATGCAGCTTATCACAGAATGCAGTTGTGTTAAATAAAAACTATTGAAACTTTATTGCATCTTCGTTATTGCCTGTGTTTGGATGAGACATGATATATCTGTGAGAAAGGGGTAATATCCGTTTAACCACGAAACTCCCCGAGATGTCATACTCTCGAGGCCATGCGTAAAGGCTGCCACAAATCACCTTTTACTATTTGGGTTTTTGTTGAGGTGCTGCTAGTAAGCCAGAAAGGTTCGGACGACAGCTGCGGCTTGTTGTAGGATAGGCATAGTCGCCTTCAAACAGAAGTACTGTCATCCTTAAACTAGCAGTCTTGCCTAGAGAGTCCAAACTACGACTGTACCACGCCACCGGAGAACAACTCAGGGAGCTGAGCATCGCAGGATGGAGTGCTGGGGACCTGGGCAAGGCTGAGCATTTAAGGACTTTTGCAAAATGTACACAGAGGCCTCGGGAGGTGAAGAAGACGCACTACACAGGGGTACTGTCACTCTCAGGGAAGGCAAGGTTTTATCTCCTCCAAATTGCGTCAGCAGGACCTCAGGACAGTCTGTGTCGATGGGCTCAAACCTCTGTGTCCTTAGGAGCATGCTCGATGCTGTGAGAGAAGTCCAAGGGTACCTTTTGTCATCTTAGATAGTGCCAGCTGGAGCAAGGGAGTGACTCCATCAGCCCACAGGAGATTTCTTCAGTCCTTCTGGAGCAGGGGGAAGACAGGAAGTCCTCAGAGCCTGCACACCATGGAAACTGTTGCAGTTGCTGGCTGGAGCTGAAGCAGCAGAGGAAAAGCATCCCATGTGGATACTTTGTTGCTGTTACACAGTTTCTGGAGCAGGCTGCGGTTGATCTGAGGTCAGAGGATGATGAAGTAGTTGCAGAGGAATCCTGAAGGGAACTTGCAAGCAGAATCTGAAGAGAACCCACAAGAGAGACCCTAAATAGCCCTGAAAGGGGGATTTCCTACCTTATCAGGTATGGACCTATCAGGAGGGGTCTCTGATGTCACCTGCTGGCACTGGCCTAATATAATTAGGCCAATCTGCCCCCAGGGGGGACAGAAAACCACAAGACACCAGGGATATATTTTTTTTGTTTATTTTTATTTTTTTATGTGTGGGGAGTGACCCCTTAGGCAAGGGTCGCTCCCAAGGGGCCAAATTATTTTTAGGCCATTTCTGCCCCCCCCCCCTAGGTGCAGATCGGCCTGATATAATTAGGCCCATCGGCCCGGGGGGGGGGGGGTTTAGAAACCACTAGACACCAGGGATTATTTCTTTTTATCATACTTGCCCATAAGGGGAGCAAAAAACACCAGGGAATTTTTCTTTTTCTTATATTAACGCATAAGTGGAGCAGCAAAATATTTTAGGCCTTTTCTGCCCCCACCCACTCGGAATCCTCTATACACCAGGGATATATATATTTTCTTAGTTACTGTAGTTTATGTATGGGGAGTGACCCCTTAGACAAGGGTTGCTCCCCAGGGGGGAACATTTTATTTAGGCCATTTCTGCCCCCCTTGGGGGCAGATCCACCTATTTTTGTTAGGCCAATCTGCCCCCAAGGGGGGCATAAACTTCTTGACACCATGGATTGGTGTGTGTATGTCTGTGTTTTGTTTGGGGGGGCAGCCCCTTGGGCAAGGGTCGCTCCCCATGGGGGCACCTATTTCTGGAAGGCCCATCTGCCCCCAAAGGGGCCAGAAAGCCCATCAGAGACCAGGGAAGATTTATTTTTCAAAAAAAGAGGTCGGGTATGGCCATACGCCCACCCCAAATAAAAGGGCCCAAAGTTGTTCTGCCCACCAGTGGGCAGATTGGGTAATTACCCCCGATCCACACCCGGGGGGGGGGCAGAAAGTCTACTAGATGCCAGAGAATAAAAAAAAAGAGTGGGGTGGTGGTACCAACCAGTATGGGCCTGGTTATGCCCCCACCTGAACTGAAGGGGCTAACAGTCTTTCAGCTCTCCCCGCACACTAAAACATCTTATCCGATGGCAAGCAAGAGGACATTTGATTACTTTGGGTTATGGTTTTACATTTGGGCCATGAGAGCTTGGTAACTCTCAAAATCGTCCCACTTGGAATGGTGAGGGCTGCACTTTTTTTTACTTTGGGACGCTACCATGTAGTAAAAAATCCACAAGACCTAGACACATCTGAAAACTAAACATCTGGTTGATTCCAGGGTGGTGTGCTTTACATGCACCTGCACCATTTCCTTACCCACAACGCCATTCAAACCTCCAACTTTGCTGGAAATCACACATTTCTCCCACATTTTTGTGATGGGACCTTCCGGGATCTGCAGGAATCCACAAAATTCCTACCACCCAACATTGTCTCATCTATAGCGATAAAAATTCGGCTGCACTTGTCAGCCTAAATATGTTTTTTTGACCCTTTTGGACCTGCTTTTGTTCCCCCTCAATTTCCACATGTTTTGGCTCTTCCCTGTCACAGGCACTTGGCCCACCTACACAAGTGAGGTACCATTTTTACCAGGAGACTGAGGGGAACGTTGGGTGGTAGGAAATTTGTCCCGGTGTGGTGATCCGACACAGAATTGTGGGAAAAATTTGATTTTTTAGCTAAATGTGAGGTTTGCTGATGATTCTGGGTAGGAAAACATTGAGTGATCCACGCAAGTCACACCTCCTCGTGCTCCCTCGGGCATCTAGTTTTCAGAAATGTCTGAGTTTGGTAGGTTTTCCTAGAAGGCTGCTGAGCCCAGGACCAAAAATGCAGGTGCCCACCCCTGCAAAAACAGGTACTTTTGTATTTGATAATTTTGATGTGTCCAGATATTGTTTTGCGTCATTTCCTGTTGTGAGCACAAGGCCTACGGGAGACTTGAGGGAACGCTGGGTGGAAGGAAATTTGTGGCTCCTCTCAGATTCCAGAACTTTCTGTCACCAAAATGTGAGTAAATGTGTTTTTTTTAGCCAAATTTTGAGGTTTGCAAAGGATTCTGGGTAACAGAACCTGGTGGGAGCCCCACAAGTCACCCCATCTTGGATTCCCCAAGGTGTCTTGTTTCAAACAATGCACAGGTTTGGTAGGTTTCCCAAGGTGCCGGCTGAGCTAGGGGCCAAAATCCACAGGTAGGCACTTTGCAAAAAAACACCTCTATTTTCTTTGGGAAAATGTGATGTGTCCACGTTGTGTTTTGGGGCATTTCCTGTCGCGGGCACTAGGTCTTACCACACAAGTGAGATATCATTTTTAGCAGGAGACTTGGGGGAACGCTGGGTGGAAGGAAATTTGTGGCTCCTCTCAGATTCTACAACTTTCTGTCACTGAAGTGTGAGGAAAAGGTGTATTTTAGACATATGTTATGGTTTGCAAATGATTCTGGGTAACAGAACTTGGTTGCAGCCCCACAAGTCAACCCATCTTGGATTCCCCTAGGTGTCTAGTTTAAAAAAATGCACAGGTTTGGTAGGTTTCCCTAGGTGCCGGCTGAGCTAGCGGCCAAAATCCACAGGTAAGCACTTTGCAAAAAACACCTCTGTTTTCTTTTGGAAAATGTGATGTGTCCACGTTGTGTTTTGGGGCATTTCCTGTCGCGGGCACTAGGCCTACCCACACAAGTGAGGTATCATTTTTATCGAGAGACTTGGGGGAATGCAGGGTGGAAGGAAATGTGTGGCTCTTCTCAGATTCCAGAACTTTCTCTCACCGAAAATGAGGAAAAAGTATTTTTTTACCCACATTTTGAGGTTTGCAAAGGATTCTGGGTAACAGAACCTGGTGAGAGCCCCACAAGTCATCCCATCCTGGATTCTCCTAGATGTCTAGTTTTCACAAATGCCCAGGATTGGTAGGTTTCCCCAGGTGCCGGCTGAGCTAGAGACCAAAATCCACAGGTAGGCACTTTGCAAAAAACACATCAGTTTTGTTTTGGGAAAATGTGATGTGTTCACATTGTTTTTTGGGGCATTTCGTGCTGCAGGCACTAGGCTTACCCACACAAGTGACATATCATTTTTATTGAGAGACTTGGGGGAATGGTGGGTGGAAGGAAATTTGTGGCTCTTCTCAGATTCCAGAACTTTCTCTCACCGAAATTTGAAGAAAAAGGTTTTTTTTAGCCAAATTTTGAGGTTTGCAAAGGATTCTGGGTAACAGAACCTGGTGAGAGCCTCACAAGTCACCCCATCTTATATTCCCCTAGGTGTCTACTTTAAAAAATGCACAGATTTGGTAGGTTTCCCGAGGTGCCGGCTGAGCCAGATGCCAAAATCTACAGGTAGGCACTTTGCAAAAAACACCTCTGCTTTCTTTGGGAAAATGTGATGTGCCACGTTGTGTTTTAGGGCATTTCCTGTCACGGGCACTAGGCCTTACCACACAAGTGAAATATAATTTTTATCGGGAGACTTGGGGTAACGCTGGGTGAAAGAAAATTTGTGGCTCCTCTCAGATTCCAGAACTTTCACAAGTCACCCCATCTTGTATTCCCCTAGGTGTCTAGTTTTAAAAAATGCACAGATTTGGTAGGTTTCCCAAGGTGCCGGCTGAGCTAGAGGCCAAAATCCACAGGTAGGCACTTTGCAAAAAAACCCTCAGTTTTCTTCAGGAAAATGTGATATGTCCCCGTTGTGTTTTGGGGCATTTCATGTCGCGGGCACTAGGCCTACCCACACAAGTGAGGTATCATTTTTATCGAGAGACTTGGGGGAACGCTGGGTAGAAGGAAATTTGTGGCTCTTCTCAGATTCCAGAACTTTCTGTCACCGAAATCTGAGGAAAAAGTATTTTTTTTACCCACATTTTTGAGGTTTGCAAAGGATTCTGGGTAATAGGACCTGGTGAGAGCCCCACAAGTCACCCCATCTTGGATTCTCCTAGGTGTCTAGTTTTCAAAAATGCCCAGGTTTGGTAGGTTTCCCTAGGTGCCGGCTGAGCTAGAGGCCAAAATCCACAGGTAGGCACTTTGCAAAAAACACCTCTGCTTTCTTTGGGAAAATGTGATGTGTCCACGTTGTGTTTTGGGGCATTTCGCGCCACAGGCACTAGGCCTACCCGCACAAGTGAGGTACCATTTTTATCGGGAGACTTGGGGGAACGCTGGGTGGAAGGAAATTTGTGGCTCCTCTCAGATTCCAAAACTTTCTGTCACCGAAATGTGAGAAAAAATTGTTTTTTAGCCACATTTTGAGGTTTGCAAAGGATTCTGTATAAAAGAACCTGGTGAGAGCCCCACAAGTCACCCCATCTTGGATTGCACTACCCGTCTAGTTTTCAGAAATGCACAGATTTGGTAGGTTTCTCTAGGTGCCGGCTGAGCCAGAGGCCAAAATCTACAGCTAGGCACTTTGCAAAAAAACACGTCAGATTTCAATGTAAAAATGTGATGTGTCCTTGTTACGTTTCCTGTCGTGAGCATTAGGCCTACCCATGCAAGTGAGGTACAATTTTTATCAGGAGACTTGAGGAAACACAGAATAGCAAAACAAGTGTTATTGCCCCTTGTCTTTCTCTACATTGTTTCCTTCCAAATGTAAGATAGTGTGTAAAAAAGACATATCTTTGAGAAATGCCCTGTAATTCACATGCTAGTACTGCCCCAAAAAGCTGAAAAAAGGCCTGGCTCTTGAGGGGGAAAAGGCCTGGCAGCAAAGGGGTTAATCTCAAAATCAAATGAAATACATACAAAAACAACACTGGTTGCCTAAAGCGGTGAAAGAAACGCAATCTAATTAAAGCTTGAACCACAACACATTCTAGAGCTACAGTGCAAATCAATAGCAGAGTCAGATGCGATAAAGATATAACATACATGGAATTCAGCAAGGTAATTTATCAATCGTTAGTCCCTGTAATTTGTCAGTCACTTGTGAGGGCCCTTAACTAACATCAGATTAGCATCAGCATGTTGGGATTCATACAAAACAGTTTAGGAACACAAATTTGGAAAAACATCTAACTAAAGATCTGTCAAAACAGCACAGTTGGTACCTAGAAAGAAAAGGCATAAAATGCATAACAGTCACATTTCATCATATCTACCTATCCTCGGTATGGGTCAGCAGAGCAGAATCAGTCTTTGTCCTGAGGTCATTAGTTGATCAGCAAAGCATCAGGCTCTCGGCCAAAGAACATGAGCCTAATGACAGAATGAATCTCAAACCTCTCCAAAGTCTCTTCTCTTAAGTCTCTCTAGTTCTCAAATCTCCCTTTCCTAAAGTATCTCTCTCTAGTCTCAATAATTCTCCTCTGTCATGCTTTTATATCAAAGTCACCTAAACTATCCCCTAGTTCAATCGTACATTCATACTTTACCCAATAATATTTCTATACCAAATCTATGAATTCTACTTCATTCTTCTCATGCAGTTGATTGGTCCGCCTTACAATGTTATCATCATCCGGTTTGTATGGGTAACAATATTGTTGCATCTTCAGCACCAGTCAGTGTCTTCATTGTTCTCGTCCTGGGAAAGTATATCTCACACACATTGCACATACGTTGTTACACTAGCTGGAACATCATCTCCTTGCAGTCAGTTCTCATGAAAAGCTTCTGTTAAGCACTTTTAACAAGACAATGAACATTTAACAGTTTAATTCACCCTGCCAGCATTTTTTATTAAATGCTAAGAAATACAGCTTCTGCACGAGGCTTGGCAAGACTAGGGCAAGACACTCACTAAGTTAAGGCCTACAATTAATAATTCTAGAGCGTACTTCATAACCCTTAATATGCCATACTACTACATTAGTCTAGTACATTTTCAATATTTCATAAGTATTAATCATTAATTGGTACATTTCGTGAACACTGGTGGCCACTCTTCAAGGTCACCTTTTCAAATACATGCCTTATTTTTCTAAGTTATTCATTTTCTACATAAATTCATTATTCAAAATACATAAACTCTCATTAATAATTTCAAATTATAACACCTGCGCTAGCACTAACACATTAAATTGTCACAGAAGTATCACACAAGTGTGTTGGGTTGACATATGCCTGCAGCAATCCAGGAAATACACGTGAAGATTGCTGTACTGATTTCTAGCCTAGGTAGGCTTGTGTCTGCTATGTAACGAAGCAACGTCTGAATGTCACTGTCACAGGTGATAACTGAAAAATTACTCCTCAGTGGCATTCACATGTTTGACCAAGAGAGAGTGAAAAACACAAACCAAAACACCTAAATGTCTAGGTCTGTCACAGTCAATCCCTTTAGGAATGTGCATGTAAGTCGAGCAATGTCTAAACAAGTCACAAACCTGTTCCAAATTTTACGTGGGATAAAGGATGCAGATATGTTGAATGTCACATCTGCTCTACTAATAGCTGTCATGAGTAATCACACAATCTAAATACACTCATAGTGAATGTGAAAAAGGTTCGAGAATGCAGAAGTGTGTGAGTCCAATAAATTATATGGAATGACAATTGAGAAACTCCCTTAGTTTACTTTGAGATCCAATATGTCAAGGTCACTCAGACACTACACAAGTGCGGTGGCTGGTGTTAAGATATGTGTGGGGGTCAGTCATGTGAGCTTGCAAAGCCTGGAAATGCTAGGGGAAATATTGCTTAGCCTGTAGAAGTAGCTATATCCATCAACAAAGTTCACAAGTCTGACTTAGTATGCTATGCAAGAATGAAGGGACAATGTGGATGGCATGATGGCCACTAAGGATAATCTGCAGAAAGTATGCCAGCAATGTTGAATTAGAAACATACCTCACAAAATATGCCCTCTATGTGTGTGAAGGAACACACATAGACTAATACTCACTGTACAACACAGCAATGTTTCCATCTAAAACCAGACACATATTCAGAGAGATTGTGTAGGTCTGTATATATTCCAGTCACATTGGCAACAACTACAACTATGTGGTTGGCCAGCACAAACAAGTGTGACAGTAGCAAGTATCTGTATCCTGGGTCTGCAGATATGACCCAGTTCCACAATCTATCAATGACCTAACCAAGCATCATAGGAATAATCTCACCTATGTATGCATAGTCATGTCAAACCCTAGCAAATGATGAGACATGTCCAGCAACATATCTCAAACCAGCTGTAAGACTCCAGTAAATAATATGACAAGCCTGGAATACACAACCTCAAAGTCAACAGAACATTGTTGGCCATGGGACCACAAGTGTGGAGGTATATGTCTGTTGATTACTGTGCATTCCAGTGCTGATGATTAATCTTGAGGATGGCAAACCCTCACCCAAATTCCCAGAGTGGGTACATCGACTCTTGACAAGGTCTGGGGCCTACTGCCTGTGCACACTGAACTGTGGTGAAGTGACCACAGTCAACTTGTGTCAATACATGCAATAATGGGCCTGTGTGGGCATACAAAGTGCCATTAGAGCACTGATGACTAGGCTGCCATCGCCGCCTGAGAGCAGCATTGCCATACAGATCGTATGCTAAGTGAAATCTTGCAAAAAAAAGGAAGAGTCACTGTACATACCAAGTATATGTGCTAATCATATATTCATTGAATTTGATCACACGTCCCTCCTAGGTGAACCAGGCTTGGTGTGGTCTATTTGAGTCTAGACAAAAGAGAACATTGTACGTATTGAAATGTGTATATATGCAATAATCATTTAGAAACTTATATGTACAGTACAAGTGTTTCTACAAAGGAAAACATAGTAAACACAGATATGAGTACATAGCTTTGGTACAATGGTGTACATATATCCATGCTGGAATAGGAATTGGTATTTGTCATGTCACTAAACACACTGCTGTAGTATGGATTACTTATCACACATGAAAAATTTATTTTCACACACAAACATGTCACATACATAACCATGACACATGTCAGAATACCATCTCCAAGAATTAGCATGTATGGGGAACTATATGTTACACGTTTTGCATTACATCATGAAGTCCGGCCCTTAGAACACACCAGAATGTGTCAAACACTTGCACTTACATTGTAATGGGTTACTGGACCATAACCCTGCCTTAGTCAACACCATCCTTAGCTAAACATTTGTCAAGGGTATCATATGCATGAACAAGTATTGCACATGGCCAACCTATCTTATGCTATGTTGTGAAACAAACAGAGGGAATTCTGACATAACAATGTGTTAGACCTACACTATGCATTCCATCACATATGTACACTCACATTACACACCTTGTACACATGTGGAAACATGTATGTGGGAAACTCATCCACATGCACATTTGCAAACAGTATCAGTCCTCCCATGCATCACACACCTACAAACATATGGAAAAACATTCCTATGTTGCCGGTACACAGTGACATACACGTGCATACCTATGTTGCCCTAGCATTAAAAAAATAAAGATACATAGCGCCTGTAATTTGAAAAGTGATTCTGGGTGCCCTAACAGACTTCCCTCTAAAATCCATGCATGCCCATCGTGTGGTAAAAAAAAATCATGCATACAATATTTTTCAAACATCACAAATAATAAAATTGATGTCTCACACCTGTGCATCTAAAATACAATCTTATGCCTTTTCAGCCTTCATACAAAATTTCATGCATGGCAGTCATGAGTAAAAAAAAAAATGACGCACATCGGAAAATGTGATGATTATGCCCAGGAAGTGATGTAATGGGCTTCCTTGCTGCACACATGAAAAAGTTAGCTTACTTTCACTTTTACTTTACAGTCTTGTAGTCTGTGCTTAGGAGAGGTTGTGTGGTTCTTGTGCTGGTGCGTGGAGTGGTGGATTTGGAGTCTTTTGTACTGTGTGCTGTCTGACTCTTGTTCATTTTGTAATTTTTGTCATAGTATTTGTAAACTTTGTGCTGTTATTGTGTCAGTATTGTTAGGTCTTTGTTTTTGGAGGAGATACCATGGTTGGGGTAGGTCGGGTTATTTGGGGAATACTATTTTTTATTTAGTTTTGGTTGTTTATGTTGTGGAGGGATACTGCAACATTTCAGGGAAGGGAATGGCAAAGTGAATGAATGGACATGAACCCAGAGGCTTCATCTGGTTGGTCTGTCACTACCTCTCTAACATGTGGCCATGGGTGGCTGTGTGATAATGCTGCTGGACGGAGGCACGGAAGCTGCAGTGGGGTAAGGTGCTGTACCAGCTGACATGCATCTTCTCTGTCAAGTGCACTGACCACCAGTTGAAACACCGGTGGGCACATCTCAACTCACGTGAGCAGGATCTCCTGAATCACCTGGTAATTTGGATCAGCGGAACTGTTGATAAGTACCCCTTGAATGTAGCTCCATTCCTATTTACATTTGCATGACAATAGGAAATAAGGATTACTTCAGCATGTCATGACGAAGGTGAGGACAGTAAGTTCTGTGTCTCGGCCAACATGCACCAGATGCTGACAATTAGCACATACCTCACTTTGTACAGTGTGTATCAGATATAAATATTGAAGTGCAGAAAACTAATCATACATACGTAATGGTGCAAGGGTTCATGTTTTCCAGGCACAACTGTATATGTCCATCTTGGGCTAGAAAACTGTGGACATTTTAATTGTCATGTTAATGTGATGACAGATATGACACAGGAGTATAGGGAGTCATGGATGTGTGTGTTCCTGGAGTCATGGATGTGCAGAGTGACACAACAAGGGCCTAAATGTAAGAAGGGCTTAGTGGCTCCTACTGCAAATTAGCATCATATTTTTGAAGGTAATATGGCTGATGGAGGCCAGTTTTGCTGCACCATATCTCAAAATTTGTGCAATGCAAACATTGTGGCACTTTTAAACCCTGGGCCCCCATAATGCCTGTGCCAGGCATGATAAATGCAAGGGGTGTGCTCTGGGAGTAGGAGGCGCACACAATTTGAGCAGTTAAATCTACTAGATTCCACTGTGCCATTTGTGTAGTTAAATTGATTGCATGCCGAAAGCAGGTTGGTAAAATGGCTCTGCCATTGTTTACAATGTGCCTAAAATCATGAAGCAGGTTTGGCACCTTTATGAATGGAGCACATCATGCAAAGTGCCACAATAATGTAATAGTTTACAATGCTAGTGTCCTAACATGTGCCAATGTGCACATTATTTCAAATATGGCACACCCATGGTAGATTTAGGTGGTGGTAGGGTGCTGCAGACAAAAGTGGAGCATCTGAGTTGATGCTCCATTTTTACACTTATTTTCAACAAAGTCCTAAGCTTTAGACAATTGACAGTGTACTTTCCCCAGGACATTTTCACTGTGTATTTGAGACATATATGTATGGGTGAATCCCATATCTGTTCTTGTTATTGTGGGCTAACAATGTCTGTCTAATTGGCTGTGTCTACTGGCATCCTGCTAAACAGGACCCCAGTAGTTAAGCTCTCTCCCTTAAATTTTGGTTGTTGCATACTTGTAACCCAGTATTTCACCCACAATTGGCATACTGGTGCCCCCTTATAAGTCCCTAGTCTATGGTACCTCGGTTTCCAGGACATTGGGATTCCAGGGGATCCCTATGGGCTGCAGCATATTTTTATGCCACCCATAGGGAGCACATGCAATGGCTTCTGCAGGACTGCCATTGCAGCCTGCGTGAAAAGGTGCATGCACCATTTCACTGCCATTTACACTGTACTAAGTCACTTATAAATCACCCCTATACCATGCCCTCCAGCCCTGAGTACCTGTGTGTGAGGGCACCCCTGCACTTGCAGAGGTGCCCCATGACCTCTAGGGCAATTTTCCCAGACTTCATGAGTGCAGGGACACCATTTTAAGCATGTACAGGGCATAGGTCACTACCTATGCCCAGCTACATAATGGTGAATCCAAACATAGGCATGTTTGGTATCAAACATTTTGGAATAATACACCCAGGGCTTTTGCAAACATTGGTTGTATGATTCCATGCACTCTGAGGGCTCCTTAGAGGACCCCCAGTATTACCATTCAGGCCTTCTGAGGTTTTCCAGGTAGCCCCAGCTGCTACCACCTCTCAGACAGGTTTCTGCCTCCTGTTGCTTGCGATGCTGAGGCCCAGGAAAGCAGAACAAGGGATTTCCTTTGGGAGAGGGGTGTTACACCCTCTCCCTTTGGATATAGATGTTACAGACTTGGGAGGGGTAGCCTCGCCAGACCACTGGAAATGCTTTGAAGGGCACATTTGGTGCCATCTATGCATATTCTAGTCTACACCAGTTCAGGGACCCCCCCAGTTTCTGCTCTGGTGCGAAACTGAACAAAGGAAAGGGGAGTGAAAACTCCCCTGTCTATCACCACCCCAGGGGTGGTGCTCAGATCTCCTCTACAGTGCCCCTGGGTTTTGCCATCTTGGATTCCAAGTTGGCAGGATACTCTGGGAGCATTTCAGAGGCCAGTGCCAGCAGGTGACGCCAGAGCCCTCACCTGATAGGTGCATACCCTTTTAGCTGACCAATCCCGCTTTCAGGGCTATTTAGGGTCTTTCTCTTGGACGATTCTTCAGATTCAGATTGCAAGCCTCCAGCAGGAATCCTCTGCATCCTTTACTTCACCTTCTCACTGAAGAAACTGCATCAGGACCCTCCAGGAACTCTACAAACTGCAACAAAGAAGCAAAAATGACTTCTGCAACATTGTATCTTCAGCTCCTACCAGAATCTGCAACTGTTTCCCAGTCATGCATCCTCAGATGAGAGGTCTCCAAGGGGCTTGTCAATGAGCCACTTGCACCATCTGTGCTTCACTTCTCTTCAGAAATGAAGTGATGCACCAGTCACACAAGGAGACTATTGAAAAGGCCAACTATTAGTTGAGTTCATATTGAGATTTCAGATTTTGTTCAGACGAGTGTGGTACATGTCTACAGACTGAAGCAAAACAATGTGTGCAGAGTGACCTACTTGATCTACCCATCTTGATAAGTGCGAGCAAGACTGGTCACATCACCTGTGTATGAGATGTGCATGATGAGGCTTTACCTAGTACTTAGGAGATGTTACAAGCGTGTGCACTGAAAGAGTGCAATATTGGTTAGCCTTTATCCCTGTGACATGAACAATATATCGTAGATGCTTGGGAGGCGGATTGGTATAGACTTTGGGCTTGATGTTGTTTTCTGAGCTCTGGTGAACAACATGTGCCATCTGAAGATGCTGTTTCCATTACATGCTTGTTCTTCCTCTGCCCAGAGCATTATTTGAAGATATGTTCCCCTCATGTTTTATCGGCCTCAATGACTCTAGCACTGAAGCATGGATCTGAGAAAAGATCAGAGAGATACCAGCAGATCTGAATGTGATGACAAAATGCGGAAGAACATGACAGAATTCAGTTGAGGTTGATCAAATTGGAGGAGGCAAACAAAAGGAATTGCAAACTGTTGAAGTACATTAAACAGAAGATGAAGAGGCACTGACTTTGGACCCTTTCCTCTTCAGAGTACCTTTCCTTCCCCTAGTTTAAATTTGAAATAGTTTTAGTGGGTTTTAGATGGGTAAGCATAGGTAAGGTAGCATAAAGTTGGTTAGTTTTAGGACATCGTTAGTATAGTTAGTGGGTGGGATTTAGAAATGATATTAGTTTTGGGGGGTTTGGGGCATGTTATGTATTGGGATATATGTTTTAAAAAATATTGTAAACCCCCCCACCCAAAAAAAAAAGATATTTGTTTTGGCAATAGGTTTAGTTAGTCTATGTTTATCTTTAGTTAATGTTGTCCTTCTCACCTACTGTGTCTTAGAAGTGTGGGGGCGTGTCAATTTATATTGTGTGGCGTTACATGTATAAGATAAGTTTAGATAAGTATAGTTAGCTGTAGGGATAAATTGAGATTAGTTAGTACAGGTTAGGTTAGTGAACGTTAGTGTGTAGTTTAGGATTTTGATGCGTAGTCATTTTAGTATTAATAAATCTGTTAGTTTTCCACAATATGTTGCCCATGATGACAAACTTTCTTGGTGTTCTCATGTCTGCATTGGTCACATTAGACAAATGCCTTTGGGTGTGCATTCAGTGTTGATTTACATGTGTGACTATGTGTTTCCCCTATGGCCAAGTACCTGTCAGATTGGCAGCAGCATAACATCAGCTACTCAATACACTATTCACCGTTGTTCCTGACACTCTGATTGTGCATGGATACAAATTCTAAGACAGGAAATCAGAGACCACCTATTGGTTTTGGTAAGTATTGTAACATTCATTGTTCAAAAGTTTAGAACATTGCACTTCACCTCATTTGGGAAATAGATACTGGCACACTAACAGCTGTTCCTCACAGTCTTAAATTTACCCATTTTGTTTGTCACATCAATGTTGTACTAGTACAATCATTAGAGATACTTCCAGACACTTGTTTTCTGAACCAAACATGCCATTTGTAAACTTGCATGGTACCTGTTTAATACATTTTGTTTGAGTCCACAATGCTATCTGTCACCTTAATAATGTGTGTGTCTATGTGTGTGGCTTTGTGTCTGACAGAAGGCCACACATGTCATATCTTCACACAATGCATACATTTGAAACAGACAATCAATCATAGAAAAAAGTAGAACTTATGTGTATAGGGTATTTTTTGTTTTTGTTTTGGATAATGGACTGTGTACAGTACATTGACTACATGAGTGATCTTAAGCCATTGAATGTCATGAAACATGTGTAGGAGATGTGTGAATCAGTGAGGAGGTGTCCAAATTGACAATAGGTAGGAATTGAGACTATGACAGTCCATGCTTAATAAGTAAACAGTGGTAGACTGAAGAGGGCATGTTGCCACCTGTTACTACACTGGCATGATCTTAAGCACAGAACTAAAGCACAGAACACAGTTCAAGCAGTACCAGCACTCACCCCCACCCTCCTCCCCTCCTCAGTGCCTTTAGACCCTTATGAGTGAGTAGTGCACTTTACAAATTCCTGATTGATTGATTGATTGAAGAGATACTGTTCATGTGCCACAGACTGTCGCCACATGGCGGGTATTCTGGTGAATGATGTTCCTTCTAGATCGTCATCCTCTGATGTGTGTGGTGTTTCCTGTGCCATGCGTGGTGCTGGTCTTAAAGTTGAGGGACACACACACAAATCAAGGGATAGAGATGTGGAATAAAAGGTCCCTGCAGCTGCCATTTGTGGGAAAGCAAAAGGCATCACTGCAGCAAGGAGGAACTGCTGGTTTCACCACCCAGCAGCTACATCAAGGTGGTAGGCAGCCATGTTTTCAAGGAGGGAGGCCAGAATACGCAGCATGGACTTCAGCATATTTTGTATTGCCCCAGCCTGTTGTCAATTATGCTTCTGCCGCTTTGGAAGGGAAATTGTTCCAGCCTCTGCCTCAGGAGAGCAGCTATGTTTGCGAAGTACTGCTGGAGTCCACATAGCAGAGAGTGGGTGATGGCAGAAGAGTTGTCCTTATTCAGACTGTGACATCTCTGCACACCCTCTAGGCTGCCTGCCATGGTCTCCTTCCTAACCAGCAACTGCTGAGCAAGCTCCCACTGGGCTCCTACCGCTGTCTTCTGAAAGGTGGTGTCTAGGTCTTCAGAGTCCAGGGCTGTGGCTGTACTGGTTGGTGCTGTGTGTTGGTGGATGGGTGCTTCATGTGGAGGTTCTCCACATGAAGCACCTGCAATGCTGTGTGTCATCCCTGTGTCTGGAGATGGTGTCTGGGAAGTATCCAGGATATCCTGGAGAGTGTCAGCATTGATGGTTGGCAGCTGGTCATCCAAATCATCAGAGACATCCAGGACAGCCAGCTGTGCAGGAGGTAAGGCATCATCCTCTGCAATTGGATAGTGAAATGTCAATTTTGGACTGCACTAGCTGTTGTCATGAGTCATCATTTACTTGCTTCTGGTGGCTTAGTGACAAAGTACAGACCCACACATCAAGGCATGCATTTATGGACTCCTAGTGGCACACTGTGCCACCTGAGCATCATTTCTATGTAGTCACCATTGGCACAATCTGCCAGTCCACATTTACACCCACCTTGTATGACTTATCATGATCTTCTACATCTGTACTCCTTTCATTGATTTGACTGTGTTACATATGAATGCCATGGGCATTGTTAGGGATTTGTACACACACCACAAATGGAGATCTACAGAATGATTTACTTTTGATTTTACTGATATTGGAGTAAGTAACTGACTCCTCTGCCAACCAACGTGTGTTGTTAGAGTGATGGAAGGTTGTGAGCTGTCCACATGCAACCTCCTAGACATTTTGAGCCATGTGTTCAGCATCCTTCCCCTCCCATTGTCAGATTAAACCACCTCATGTGTATGTATGCAAACCATAATTTCTCTCTTCCTGCAGAACAACACTCATCAGTGCAGCAGGTTTCCTGCATTTCTGGTCTCAGTGTTGTTTTGCTGGAAGGTAGACCTTCCTGTTTGCACACATACACATGAGATGATTCATCGTTACGAGGTGTGGTGCAGAATGCTGAGCACATGACTCTAAGTGGCTAGGAGATTGCATGTGGAAAGCCCACCCACTTCCATAGCTCAAACACAAATAAGGTAAAAGATAGCACAGTGCAAACTTTATTGATGGTCTGCCCCATTTGTTCTTCCCTCCCTGCATAAGAAATGTTCCTTTGCATGCATCATATCTGGCACAGGTATATTGTGGTGCAAGGATATACAGAGTGGATCTACGCATGCATTGTGTTAATGTAGCACAAGGGAAATGGGCATCTTGAGTCGACATTCACATTAATTGATGTGATACTAATGTTGCAGAAAGGACTTTTTAAATATGGACCCCTAGTCAGACAGTGAGAACACTTGTAGATGATGGTGTTTATGAAGTGCATGACACCAACCATCCCCACTACATAGGCAACCTTGAAGCATGGTGATATGGAAGCTACATGTACAGCAGCACAGATGATAATCACAGACATGCCCCATATGTTGTGTATGATCCTTTTTGTGCCCATTCCCAATGGTGCATGGGGACGTATCACAGTTCTTGTTGCCCACCCTGTGCAACAAGCATAGTACATGTTGCCCAATGATTGTAACACATGGGCAGGTGGTTTAGTTGCAACAGTGAAGGGACTGATGTGAGGATTGAGAAATGGTCTCTGCATGTGGGGGGAAGTGACAGTGCATTAGAAGTGTTTGTTAATGATTGTGTCCCCATGCAACCCTTTTGCATGCATTCATTGTGTCCTATGTGCCTCCTCCTTCTGCCATTTGTTAGGTTCAAGATTGCTCCCCACTGCAACTTACCCTACATTTGTGGTACGTCTTGGAAGTCTGCACTTCCTGTCCTGAGACTCTGGTGACCAGCTCCTCCAAGATGACCACTACCAGCATCTCCTCTAGCTCATCCAGGTCCTCCTGGGGTGCTGGACTTCCACCTCCAGTCTGCAGCGCTGCCTTTTTGTGCTCCACCAATTTCTCTTTAGATCTGCACTTGAAACTGTGCCAGCGTTTGTTACAATAAGTGACAGACGCTTCACCTCTGCTACACTGTTGACTTTATTGACAATTGACTGCCTTCTTCTTACCTATTGCCAATTTAGAGGTGACAAAGAGCTGATGTTGGTGCTCTGTCACCTCTCTGACCAAGATGGTATTCTCGTCCTCACTGAAGCAACACTTTGGAGGTCATTATGACCCCGGCGGACGGCTGTAAAATGGACGAACAGTACTGCCAACAGGCTGGCGGTACTTTTCCCCATATTAAGACATTGACGGTTCAAGCCAAACCCGCAGTGTACCACACCGCCCGCCACAGCGGTGACGGCCGCTGGGCTGGAGACTTCAGACACTAACCCACCTGCAGGATTATGACCCCACCTACCGCCATGGTTTTTGTGGCTTTCTTACTGCCACGAAAACCATGGTTGCAGGCACTATCAGTGACAGGGAATTGCCCCCCACCCCCTCCCTCTCCAGACCCCCCCTTCATTCATGCACCTTCATTCACATCTTCATTCACACATGCAGACACGTATTCACACGCTCATCCTCACATTCAAGCACGCATGCAGACATCCATTCACACACACATCCACACACACTTACATATATACAGGCACACATGCATACACACAACACAACACACACGCACTCACACCCCAAAACATGCACACATACGCATTCACGCACGCACAGGCATACAAACACACACACCCACACACAATACCCCCCGTCAGAGCACCTGACTTACCTTTTGTGAGGTGGTCCTCTGGCAGGAGATGGGACGGGGCACTGCTGCCAGCAGCAGCGTCCACCTGCAGAACACCACTAGCCCGTATCATGTGTCATAATACGGCCTTCTGCAGTCTACTGGCAAGGCGCTGCTGGCAGCAGCGCCACCTTACCGCCATCCGCTGGCATGACCACAGCCGGATTTCCGCAATGCTTCTGGCAGAAATCCGGCTGTGGACATAATCCAGCTGATGGCTGGTAGCCACAGTGACGGTCTTTTGGCGGCCGTCCCAACGGCGGTAGGTGGTATATACCGGCAATGTTATAATGAGGCCCTTTATCTTCCTTTTCCCCTTCTCTGAATTTATTTGTCCATACTGTCCTGTATTGGGCTGTTTGGGGTCTCTCTGAGGTCTCTCCTGTCCTGCATTCTCCATCTTGGGTCCTCGTGGCATATTTGGCATTTTCACTGGATTTTTTAATGCTTTTGAAATAAAAATGGAGCTAGCACGATTAGCGTCAAAAAAGTGCAGCTAATTGTGCTAATGCCACTTTTGCATCATTAGCACCATTTTTCTTTATGACCTGTCACAATGGTTAGCATCATTTTTCTTAAGCTAACCTTTCCTTAGCACCATGGTCCTTCATTTCATAAATATGGCGCATGGACGGCACTAAAGAATGTCTTTAAGCTTTGTTAAAATTTTTGACGAACAACTTCTCCTGTGCGGTTCTGCATCATGTCTCTTAAATTTGGGCCCTAGTATTTGTTTGGGAAGGGGGTTTTAAAACACTCCTCAAGCATCAAACACAATTCTTGTCAGGGTGAATCACAAAAGTCGATAAATTGACCTGTATTTAATAATCTGGTAGCTTGTCACAGAAAAGGCCTAAATTAGGGGTATTGTGTTAAGTATTTAAGCAGAACACAGCCAATTAAAATGTGAAAAAACAAAACAAAAAAAGCACACAAATTTAAAAACATAGAGTAAAATGTAACATGTAAAATGAGGCCAAAATGAACTAAATCCAATCGGTAGCACCAGAGCTGTGAATTTACGTTTTGAGTGAAAAAAAGCTCATAAAAGATCAAAACGCCAACGACAGGTATCTAGTTGGGCAAGTTACCTTGGCAAAATCAAAAATTATAGCCAACTGTGATACAGCACAGTTCAGATACACAAGGTGGATTGGGCCCAGTCTTGCCTTACTATCACACTTAGAAACCTTTAGAAGAAAATGTCATGAGAAAGTAAAGTTCAGCAGAGAAAGGCAGCCAGTGGTGTCTGAGAAGGAGGCATCATGGTTGAGGAATCATTGGATGAAGTTGCAGTGAAGATTTCTATTTCCAGACTTTGAAATTTTTTTAGGAGTGGAAAATATCCAGCGGGTGAAAGCTGCAGGCTATAGTTGATTAGGCTCAAAGAGTCTGGACACCCTTTATGAGAGGTCCCACCGACCAATAGTTGCTACTGTGGAGAGGAACAGAACCAAAGCTACCACAAAATCAGGTCCACTGATGATGTACCTTGGATGGATCAGTGAGTAGGTAGGTCCTGATCTCCTGTCGGTTCTCAGGTCACTGTTTGGTAAAACATTTTCTAAGTCCCAAGCTTTCTGTTTTTGGCTGCAAGAAAACCTTTTACACCAATTCCAAGGTTCCATCATTGGTTGGGCAACACTTGGAGGTTCACGTCCCACTCGATGTAGAGAACAGGTGCAAGTTTCAAGGTCTCTCGAGCTTGTTATGACCCCGTAGCTCACACAGGAGGCCACCAACTAGCCCTTGGAGTAACTCATGATTAAGCAGCAGGGCAGGTCTCAAGCAGCAGGATTCAAGGCAAGCTTTAAGCAGCAGGGCAAGCCTACAAAGTAGAAAGCAGGCCTCAATCAGCAGAGTAGTCCTCTCGAGTACAAGGCAATCCTTCTGGATGTCCTCCACAGGTCAAGGAGTGTACTGAAGAGTTGGCCAGAATGTTCACTATTGTACCTGGTGCCAGCCTTTGAAGTAGAGGTAATTTTGAGGCTACCCTCACATTTGTTTCGGGTAATTTCCTTCCTTTCCCTGCCCAGGCTCTAAGTGATCTACTGTGGTGTCAGTTTATTTTGTGAGTGTGCTAGGGCAGCAGTTCCTAACCTTTGGTCCACGGAACCTCAGGGTCCACAACACATTTCCAGGGGGTCCGCAGGCCTGGGCTGGGAGGAAGGGACTTCTCCAGCTGTGAACTCTCACAAACATGTGTGTGTTTTTATATTTATTACTGCCTTTGTGCAGCAGTTTTAAAAGAAATGCAAAGTTCCTTGTTCATCAAGCAGCTTTCGACAACAAATAAAAGCATCACAATAACTCTAGTCATTGCTGTAGCTGCTGGAGAGAGATGGGAGTTTTTCTAGTGGCAGTTTTGGTAGCACAGACGTTTAATATGCCTGGTGCTAAGAACGTGCATCATGCAAACAGCAGTATTTTATGTGCATTGCAGAGTGGGTTACTGCTTTTGTCACAGCAATTCCTTTGTTTCTGTTCAGTTCATAAGTTAAAATTGTTATCTATCACAGTGAGCTATGAACTTACGTTACAGCGAAGCATGCAAACAACATGTCACAAATTAGAAAGTTTGTTTCCACAGTGTTAGAAATTGGGTCTCTGTTTGGCAGAGGAATAAACCCTTGTCCAAGTACGGACCACAATCTTAATCAGGATGATTCACCCAATCCAAATGATCCTGTGCCCACCTTCTGGTAGCTTGGCACTGAGCAGTCAGGCTTAACTTAGAAGGCAATGTGTAAAGTATTTGTGCAATAAATCATCCAATAACGCAGTGAAAACACCACAAAAATACACCACACAGGTTTAGAAAAATATAGGATATTTATCTTGTTTAGTTAAAGTCAAAATGATAAGGATTCAATAAGCACAAGTTGAAATATCACTTTTGAAAGTTTAAAAAGTTTTAAATCTCAGAAATCAACAGTTGTCTCTTGATTACAGAAAGTACCTGGTTTGATTAAAAGATAACACACATAAAGAACGCAGAGGAGGAGATGTGTGGAAAAATAGGGTGTGGGTCAGATTTTTTCCAGTGCGGCACTGATGATGTATTGTTTCTTTCCGCGCTGAAAGGGGCTTGATGTCAATATTTGGTGTCCAGGCTTGGTTCCTCACTGTGATGCAGGGATCTTTTTGATGCCCAGGGATGATGCAGTTAAATACTGGGCATGTGGGAGGAAGTCACAGACGTTCCGTCTATCTGGTGTGGTGATACGTCTAATTTTCTGTTGTACGGCATACTCTGTGTCGATTTTCCACTCCAGGAATTGTCTACGTCGTTCAAGTTCTCCTGTGCGTCTGTCCAGTAGGGCTGTACCTCGAATTTCCAATTGCAAGGCAGACATTGCATCGAATCTTCACTTAGAAAGTCAGGATGTGTTGTTCCGGCTCGGGTGTGCGGCGAGTTCTCGGTCGCAAAATGTCTGTGTGTTGTTTTAGCAGGTTGTGCTTCAAAGTTCAGTGCACAAGGAGGTTCCTTAAGAGATGAAGTCTTTTTGGCCCTGAGACTTCAGAAAACAGGAGGCAAGCACAATCCAAGTCTTTGGAGACCACTTCTCAGCCAAGTCAGAAGGTAGCAGGGCAGCAGGGCAACACAAGGCAACAGTTATTGTCAGCCAAGCAGTCCAGATGAGTCATTCGGACAGCCAGGCAGTTCCTCTTGACAGGTTGCAAGTTCAGGTTGAGAAGTGTCTGAGTTGGTGTGGTCAGAGACCAGGTTTATTTACCCAAAAATGCCTTTGAAGTGGGGGAGACTTCAAAGAGTGGTTTTGAAGTGCATTAATTCCTCTTTCAATATAGGTTTGTCTGCCAGGGTCCCAGTAGGAGGTCTGGCCACTAGCCTTTAAAATGTAAGTGTCAGGCCGCCACCCTTTCAGCCCAGGAAGACCCATTCAGTTTGCAGATGAGTGCATGTGTGACTGAGTGTCCTGTGTTTGTGGTTATCTGGGTGATATGCACAAGGAAGCTGTCAACCAGACTCAGACGTTGACTGGAGATAGGCTGTAAGGCACAGATGGATTTTAAGTGCAGAGAAATGCTCCCTTTCTAAAAGTGGCATTTCTAAACTAGTAACATATAATCCACCCTCACCATTAAGCAGGATTTTCTATTACCATTCTGCCCATACTAAACATGACCTGTTTACCCCTTTCTGATCAGAACCTACCACTCAAACAATATAGGAGAGGAGACCTAATGCTAGCCTGTGAAAGGAGCAGGCCTCACAGGAATGGAGAATGAATTTAGGAGTTTTCCTCTACCAGGACATATAATACACACATGCACATGTCCTGCCTTTTACCTACATAGCACCATGCCCTATGGGTTATCTAGGGCCTACCATGGGAGTGGCATATGTAGAAAAAAGGGTGTGTAAGGCTTGGCAAGTACTTTTAAATGCAAAGTCAAAGTGGCAGTGAAACTGCACACACAGGCTTTGCAATGACAGGCCTGAGACATGGTTAAGGGGCTACTTATGTGAGTGGCACAATCAGTGCTGCAGGCTCACTAGTAGCATTTAATTTACAGGCCCTGGGCACATGTAGTGCACTTTACGAGGGACTTTCAAGTAAATCAAATATGAACCAATGTTACCATGTTTAAGGGAGAGAGCATATGCACTTCAGCACTGGTTAGCAGTGGTATAGTGCACAGAGTCCTAAAACAAGCAAAAACAATGACACAAAAGTGGAGGGAGGAAGGCAAAAATGTTAAGTGATGTCCACCCTAAGGCTGTCAGGTCTAACACCCATTCTTTCATTTTCCATATGCTGCTAAAAATAGTTTGCTTGCATAGAAATACATTATTATTGTTATTGAAATCAATGCTAAGCACTGTGTTGTATTCTGAATCCTGCGTTTGTGCTGCTCCAGACCAAGCACTTTTAGGAAATGTCTACCAGTGTGGATGGCATGTGAATCAATCAATCAATCAGAGATTTATAAAGTGCAGCTACTCACCCGTTAGGGTCTCAAGGTCCTCGGGGGGTGTAGCGAGTACTGGAGGTGAATTAAAAAAGCCATGTCTTCAGTTACTTTGTGACGCTGGGGAGGGAGATGGTTTGTCTGATGTGGATTGGTAGGGCATTTCAGGTGGAGGCGGCGAGGTAGGAGAAAGAGCATCCTTCTGTTCTGGTTTTCCAGATGCGGGGTACTTCTGCGAGAGAGAGCTGGACTGAGCATAGGGTCCTGTGCGGTATGTGGAATTTGAGTCACTGCTTAGGGTAGGCAGGTCCGGTGTTGTGGAGGGCTTGGTTTGCGTAGGTATGGATTTTGAAAGGGATTCTTTTCTCAATGGGGAGCCAGTGCAGTGTGTGTAGGTGTTGTGAGATGTGGCAGTGTCGGGGTAGGACGAGGATCAATCTGACGGTGGAGTTCAGGATGTTTTGCAATTTGCGGGTGAGTTTTTTGTGGATTCCGGCGTAGAGTGTGTTGCCGATGTCCAGTCTGCTGGTAATGAGAGTATGTGTGATGGTCTTTCTATGCTCAAGGGGGATCCATTTGAAGGTCTTGCGCAGGAGATGGAGAGTGCGGAAGCAGGTAGAGGTGACTGAGTTGATCTGATGGTTCATGCTGAGGTCGGGGTCCAGGATGATTCTGAGGTTGCAGGCTTGGCTGGTAGGGGTGGGTGGGTTTCCGAGGGTGGGTGGTCAACAGGAGTCACTCCATGCATTGGATTGAGTGCCGGGGATGAGTACCTTGGTCTTGTTTGTGTTAAGTTGAAGGCAGCTATCTCTCATCTAGTTGGCGACTGCTTTCATGCCCTCATGGAAGTTGTGTCTGGCCTTGTCTGGTTCGTTGGAGAGGGAGAGGATGAGTTGGGTGTCGTCGGCATAGGAGATGATGTTTATTCCCTAGCTTCTGTCAATGGTGGCTAGTGGAGTCATGTAGCCATTGGACAGCATGGGGTTAAGGGATGATCCTTGAGGCACTCAGCAGGTGGTGGGTGGGTGTTTTGCGAGAAAGGGGGCGAATCTCACTCATTGCGTCCTGCCAGAGTGAAAGGATTGGATCCAGTCAAGGGCCTTATCTCTAATGCTGGCTTTGTGGAGTCTTCTTATCAGGATATGATGGGAGACTGTGTTGAACGCTGCCGAGAGATCAAGTAGGATGAGTGCCGCCATATCTTGCTTGTCCAGTAGGGAGTGGATGTCGTCTGTTGAGGACAGAGGGCCGTTTTGGTGCTGTGGTTTGACCTGAATCCAGATTGGGAGATGTTGAGGATGTTGTGGCTTTCTAAAAACGTGGTGAGTTGGCTGTTGACTGCTTTTTCTTTGATCTTTGCAGGAAATGGAAGTAGGGAGATGAGGATGAAGTTTTTGAGGTCGGTGTGGTCAGCCAAGGATTTCTTGGGGGGGGGGGGTTGATCTTGGCATGTTTCCAGTCGTCTGGGAAGTTGGTGGCAGCAAGTGAACAATTGATGGTGAGGCAGAGCTTGGGGGCGATGGTGTCTGCAGGTCTGTTGAAGACGTTATAGGACATGGGTCCATGGGGGCCCCTGATGTATGGACTTCATGGTTTTCAGTGCATCTTCAGTGGAGAGGGGTGTCCAGTTGGAGATTGTGGGTTTGTTGGTGACGGAGGTTAGACAGGGGGATTCTGTGCATGGGTTGTCATTGTTGAAACTGTCGTAGATGGTCTTGCTTTTGTGGTGGAAGTAGGTGTTGAGTCTGTCACATAGGTCCTGTGAGGGTGGGATGTCCTTTGTCTCACTGTTGGGTCCTTGCTGTTGTGTGCTTGGGAGGAGATCCTGACTTGGATAGCATTCTTTCTGGTGTTTCTGATCAGCTGGTGGTGTGCAGTGGTGGCAGCTTTGAAGTTTCTGTGGGCTTTTGGGGATTAAGGCCCTCATTATAACCCTGGTGGTAAATCCCGCTTACCGCTGTGCAGAAGACCTCCAACACACCGCTGCAGTAGCGGAATTCTGCTACAGCTATTACGACCCACAGCTCGGAATCCACCATAATCGAGACACCCACACAAGTGCGCCACACCAAAGGTCAGTGATAAACTGGCGATAACAAAACCGACACCGTCACGCCAACAGGAATACGCCCACACTATCACGATCCACAAATCCATGCGGCAGACATTCAACCGCAGTAAACCATTGGCGGTACACACTGCCGGGCTCAAAACACAACCACATTGGACAATTCAAAATACACATACCTGATACACATACACACACCACACCCACACACTCACACCATTATAAAACACACACCCACATTACCCACAACCCCTTCAAATGAATTTTTTGGAAGAAACAGAGAGAGAAAGAATAGGAAACAGAACACCAGCATCCCCAGGCACACAACATCATCACTCACACAACATCCACGCACCTCAAACAACACACAACAACACATCCCCCTACACATCACAACACACACCACCTCACACATCACCCACACCACATCATGGTAACTCAACAACACCCCAGGTTCTCTGAGGAGGAGCTCAGGGTCATGGTGGAGGAAATCGTCCGGGTAGAGCCACAGCTATTCGGATCACAGGTGCAGCACACCTCCATTGCTAGGAAGATGGAGCTATGGCGCAGAATCGTCGACAGAGTCAACGCAGTGGGACAGCATCCAAGAACTAGGGATGACATCAGAAAGAGGTGGAACGAACTACGGGGGAAGGTGCATTACGTGGTCTCCAGACACCAGATTGCTGTACAGAGGACTGGCGGTGGACCCCCACCTTCTCCCCCACAACTAACAACATGGGAGGAGCAAGTCTTGGCAATACTGCATCCTGAGGGCCTCGCAGGAGTAGGAGGAGGACTGGACTCTGGTAAATCAAAGCTTTACTACCTTATCCCCCCACCCCACCTGCATGCCATCACATACTACCACCCTTGCCCTCACACCCATCACCCCAACAACCCACAGATACCCCACCAACACAACCCACACATCCCAAACCCAAGCCCTGCATGTAACACCAATGGATGGACACCCATCACCCAAGCATGTCCACTACAGATACCCACACAGACCCCAAACCAATTATCACACAAGGACCTCGACAAGAATGCAAGCACTGGAGTACAGGGTCACTCACTCATTGCACACGATGGCACACATAGATGCAATAATCATGCTTTTACACCCCTGCAGGACCCCTACTCAACGTCACTGGACAGGAGGTACCAGACATATCCAGTCCCCCCACAGAAGAGACCCACAGTGATGACAGCAGCTCTGCACAACTGGATCAAGATGAGCAGCCCAGCCCATCAGGGACCTCGGTACAGTTAGTTCCCCTGGCACTGTCACAAGCCACCACAGAGCCTCCCCCCTCAGGAAACACCAGCACAGCACCCACCCAGCAGGCCCATCCCTCTGTCCCCAGGACACGCCAATCAGCAGTGTGTCCACCACTACAGGGATCCCAGGAAAACCCACCAACCCAAGACAATCAGGTACCTGGGGGCAGTGGCAGTGGGCACACGGTTCAGGGGACAGAGGCACAGGATAACAGGGGAACTGGGAGGACTACTGTGCGACAGGGGGAGGACAGGATCAGGGAACCCACGCTCCACGAGGCCCTCTCCAATATAATGGGAGCGTACCATCATTCCCAGGAGACGATGGCAACGGTACTGGACAAGTTTCAGGAGACCCAGCGGCTGCAGGAGGAACACTATCTGGGGATCAGGGAGGAACTGAAGTCCATTAACACCACCCTGGTCACCATTTCAGGGGTGCTGAAAGAAATTGTCAACACCCGGAGGGACACTGTGGCACAGCAAGGGGCCCCTGACACTAGCCTGGATGATGAACAGCCCTCCACCTCCGCCGGCGCTAGTGGACAGGAGGCACCGTCACAGGAACACGACTCCGGCACCCCACCCCCTGCAGATGGAGAGCCACCCTGCAAACAGTCCCTGAGATCCAAGAACAAGACAGAGAACATTGCCAAGACCCCCGCCATGAAATGAGACCCCCCTGAATGTCACCCTTCTGTCCCACTTTGTCTACCTGTCCATCCATCAACTGCCCTTGCTCCACTTCCTATGCCCCTTTGGACAATGCACCTGTGAAACAAATAGACTGGACTCTGCCATGGACATTCCTCCACCATCACCCCTGCCCATTTTACAATCCCCTCCACTTATTTGCACAGAAATAAACACACTTCAATCAGAAATCAATCTGGAGTCAGTCTGTGCTTTCACAAATGTGTAATTGCAATAACTATGGAATATAGCAATGTCAATTTAATTGTTCACATACTGATGAAACACAGCTTTAGGGCTAGAGGAAATATAGCAGAGAGCACAAAGTGGGACCCACATCTGTTAAATGGAAAGGCAAAGTGACAAGTCAGGGTCCATACACTGAGTGAAAATGACAGACTTATGCTAGCTCCAACATTAGTATGAGATGTGTGAGGCAGTGACATCTTCTTACCTGTGTCTCACTGGAAGTATTGCTGGATAATGTTGTTTCTGTTGTCGATATCCTCTTCTTCACTGTACACAGGCTCCACAGCTGCCACAAGACCACCAGCCCGGACCATCCTCCTGCAGAAAAGGCACCTGCGATCGCAAAGCCAGGTTGTGCAGCATACAGCAGACCACGATGATCTGGCACACCTTCTTTGGTAAGTAGCAGAGAGAATCACCTGTCATATGGAGGCACCAGAACCTGCCCTCCAGGATGCCGAAGGTCTATTCAATCACCCTCCTAGTTTGCCCATGTGCCTCACTATAGTGTTCCTCTGCCCTTGTCCTGGGATTCCTCACTGGGGTCAGTAGCCATGACAGGTTGGGGTAACCAGAGTCACCTGCAAATGTTGAGGGACAACTGTTAGACACACACTAACCCGTAGGGACAACCCCAGACCCAGACAACTATTCACCCTGTATAGGGTCCTTGTCCTCACCTATTAGGCACACACGGTGCCTCTGGAGTTGCCCCATCACATAAGGGATGCTGCAAATCCTCAGAATGTAACCGTCATGCACTGAGCCAGGAAATTTGGCATTCACATGGGAGATGTAGTGGTCGGCCAAATACACCATCTGCACATTCATCGAATGGTAGCTCTTCCGGTTTCTGCACACCTGTTCACTCCTGTGGGGGGTACCAAGGCCACATGTGTCCCATCAATGGCACCCATGATGTTGGGGACATGTCCCAGGGCATAGAAGTCACCTTTCACTGTGGGCAAATTCTCCACCTGAGGGTACACAATGTAGCTGAGCATGTGTTTCAGCAGGGCAGACAACACTCTGGACAACACGTTAGAGAACATTGGCTGGGCCTTCCCCGATGCAATGGCACCTGCTGTTTGAAAGGAACCTGTGATGATGTGAACTGGAATGCCGATGCGTGGTATGGAATCCTTTGACATAGCTAGTGATGCCTGAGGATTCCATACTGCGTTAGCGGACGACTGATCTCGTCGAGGCTCTGTGCCCCGTTTTGGATGTTTCTTCAACATTTATTTATTTACCACATAAATTGCTTCTTTAATAATAAAGAACAGGATTTACCGTTCGTCATTACAAGTGGCGATGAGGATGAACAAGGGAGCCGTTTGTTTCGATTCCGGCTCTTCTTTTTCCCGGCTTTGGTGGTTTCGGCGTGGCGCGGTGAAGTTCCTAACAGCCGTGACTTCTAGCTGTTTTCTTCAGAAGGCGCTTTGGGGGCACAGAGTAAGTTTTCAACATTGTTTTTCATTATTTGATAATTTGGGAACGCGATATGAGTCGTCTTAGACAGCGCGCTATAAACGGTACATGCGCGTGCCGTACTGAAGTTTGCTAACGCGCTAGCCTTTTGTTATTGGCAGCGCGTTCCTGACACGGAGCGCTGTGAAACATCTGAAAAGACTTTGCCTACATTCACTTACCTGACAATTTTCTTGCTTGAGGAATCAAGTTTTTTATTCCCATCCAGCAGCAACCTCTACAGGACTTTGCTGAACAACATCCTAGATATCCTCTAGGTTGCAAGTAGGATCAAGGAAACAAAGAAAGGACTATTTTTTTTCTTGAAGTGGAAGAACGACTACTTCTAAGTGGAGTGACAAACCAGTTCAGCCATCTTTCTTTGGGACATTGTGGAGATTAAAAACAAAAAAAAAGAGGGAAATTAAATACTTTCATTTTGCTTCCATTGGCCAATATTGACTCTTATGATTTTTTTTTAAATTTAATTTCTGGAAAGTTAAAGAAGAAAATTAATAAAAAGGAAAATGTAGAATGTGATGCCACCTGCTCCTTTTTTACATGACCCTGGTGATCCTCCCTTGGAATGGAAGTTATAGCTCCGTTCCTTCAAGGCTTTTCTGGGAGCTATTGACGGGCACAAATTTAGGCTGGAAAGGAAAAAGAGCTCAATGTATTATTATCTGGGTGTTGAAGGACAGAACATTTTTGATCATTTACCAGTCTATGAGTTACGTGAGGATGAAGAATTAGATTAATTTGAAATGGCGGTAGCACAACTGGACAAGCATTTCACTAAAACAAAAAATATTGTAGTACATAGGTACAAATTATTTACAAGATCACAGAATCCGAATGAAAGTATAAATTTGTTCATTACAGCATTGAAGGTTTTAGCTGCCAAATGCGAATTTGAAAATTTTACTTCTCAACTCATATGTGATCAATTAGTAGCGAGGTGTTATTCTAAAAGGATCCAAGAAAAGTTGTTAACATGTAAAGACCGTCCCTAGATAAAGCTGTCGACATAGCAAAGAGCATTGAATGTTCGCTGGAGGATGCAAAGCAATTGGAGTTGTCGTTATCTAACGTTTCAGGTGCGATGTTGGGTTCACAGAACAATGATAACGAGAAATCAGCTTGTGTGGAAAGAAAACAAGAGGCCATCCCATTCTCCAGAAATACATCGTCGCCAAGGTTCAACCACAAGACTATGGCCCTCATTACAACATTGGCGGTAAAAGCCGCTTACCACCGTGCAGAAGACCGCCAACACACCGCCGCAGAAGCGGAATTCCGCCACGGTCATTATGACCCACTGCTCGGAATCTGCCAAAATTGAGACACCCACACAAGTCCGCCACACCAAAGGTCAGTGATAAATTGGCGAAAACAAAACCCCCACCGTCACGCCAACAGAAATACGCCCACACTATCACGACCCACCAATCCACTCGGCGGTCTTTCAACCGCAGTATTCCATTGGCGGTACACACCGCCGCGCTCAAAATACACACACTCTTACAAAACACAGCCACATTGGACAAATCAAAATACACACACCCGATACACATACACACACCACTCCCACACACCCATTACAATATAAAACACCCACCCACATCACCCACAAACCCCTACGAACAAAATACTGAAAGAAAGCCAGAGAGAGACACTACAAATTACTACCAAGCATCCTCAGGCACACAATACCATCACCCACATAACTTCCACGCACCTCACACAGCACACCACTAAATATCATCCCACACATCACAACAAACACCACCCCACACATCACCCACACAACCCCATGGCACGGCAAACACACCCCAGGTTCTCTGAGGAGGAGCTCAGGGTCATGGTGGAGGAAATCATCTGGGTAGAGCCACAGCTATTCGGATCACAGGTGCAGCACACATCCATAGCTAGGAAGATGGAGCTAGGGCGAAGAATAGTGGACAGGGTCAACGCAGTGGCACAGCACCCAAGAAATAGGGATGACATCAGGAAGAGGTGGAACGACCTACGGGGGAAGGTGCGTTCCGTGGTATCAAGACACCACCTTGCGGTTCTGCATACACCCCCTAAACCACTATCACACAAGGTCCCACACAGGAATGCAAGCACTGGGGTACACGGTCACTCACCCATTGCACACCATGGCACACACAGATGCAATAAACATCCTTTTATACCCCTGCAGGACCCCTACCCAACGTCACTGGACAGGAGGGTCCACACATGTCCACACCACCAACAGAAGAGGCCCACAGCAGCTCTGTCCAACTGGATCTAGATGACTAGCCCGGCCCATCTGAGACCTCGGGACAGTTGGTTCCCCTCACACTGGCACAGGCCATCACAGAGCTTCCCCCCTCTGGAAACACCAGCACAGCACCCACCCAGCAGGCCCATACCTGTGTCCCCAGGACACGTCAATCAGCAGTGTGTCCACCACTACAGGGAACCCAGGCTAACCGACCACCCCAACAACAACAGGGACCTGGGGGCAGTGGCAGTGGGCACACAGTCCAGGGGACAGAGACCCAGGAAAACAGGGGAACTGGGAGGGCTGCTGTGCGACAGGGGGAGGACAGGCCCAGGTAACCCACTCTCCACGAGTCCCTCTCCAACATCAAGGGAGCATACCATCATTCCCAGGAGACGATGGCAACGGTACTGGCCAAGTTTCAGGAGACCCAGCGGCTGCAGGAGGAACAGTATTTGGGCTTCAGGGAGGAACTCAGATCCATCAATTCCTCCCTGGGCACCATTGTAGGGGTGCTGAAGGAAGTCCTCAACACCAGGAGGGACACTGTGGCACAACAAGGGGCCCCTGACACTAGCCTGGACGATGAACTGCCCACAACCTCCGCCGGTGCTATTGGACAGGAGGCACCGCCACAGGACCACCACACCAGCACCCCACCCCCTGCAGATGGAGAACCACCCCGCAAGCGGTCCCTGAGATCCAGGACAAAGACAGAGAACAATGCCAAGACCCCCGCCAAGAAATGAGACCACCCTGAATGTCATCCTTTTGTCCCACCTTGTCACCCTGTCCATCCTCAAACTGCCCCAGCTCCACTTCCTATGCCCCTTTGGGCAATGCACCTGTGAGACTAATAGACTGGAATCTGCCATGGACATTCCTCCACCATCACCCCTCACCATTTTACAGCACCCTCCAATATTGAGCACTTAAATAAACACCCTTACAGCACAAAACAATCTGGAGTCTGTCTGTGATTTCGAAATAGTGTATTAGCAATTACAGTGACAAAATGCTCTTTCAATTGTAATGTCAACATACCTATGTCACACAGCTCTAGTCCATGAGGAAACAAAGCAGATGGCACATAGTGGGACCCACATCTGTGAAATCGTGAGGGAAAGTGACAACTCAGTGACCATACACTGGGTGAAAATGACAGACAGTAGAGAGGTAGTAGTGTTAAAGTACATGTAGTAGGCAGGTGTGTATTCTTACCTGTGTCTCACTGGAAGTATTGCAGGATCACAGAGTTCCTGTTGTCGATGTCCTCTTCTTTTGCTTCCTCATCTTCACTGTCCACAGGCTCCACAGCTGCCACAACACCTCCATCTGGACCATCCTCCTGCAGAAAAGGCACCTGTCGTCGCAAAGCTAAGTTGTGAAGCATACAGCAGGCCACGATGATCTGGCACACCTTCTTTGGTGAGTAGAATAGGGATCCACCTGTCATATGGAGGCACCTGAACCTGGCCTTCAGGAGGCCGAAGGTCCGCTCTATAATCCTCCTAGTTCGCCCATGGGCCTCATTGTAGCGTTCCTCTGCCCTTGTCCTGGGATTCCTCACTGGGGTCAGTAGCCACAACAGGTTGGGGTAACCAGAGTCACCTGCAAATGGCGAGGGACAACGGCTAGACACACACTAACCTGTAGGGATATCCCCAGACCCAGACAACCATTCCCATTGACTTGCTTCCAGGTGCTCACCTAATAGCCACACACAGTGCCTCTGGAGTTGCCCCATCACATAAGGGATGCTGCTATTCCGCAGGATGTAAGCGTTGTGCAGTGAGCCAGGGAATTTGGTATTCATATGGGAGATGTACTGGTCTGCCAAACACACCATCTGCACATTCATCGAATGATAACTCTTCCGGTTTCTGCATACCTGTTCACTCCTGCGGGGGGTTGCCAAAGCCACATGTGTCCCATCAATGGCACCTATGATGTTGGGGATATGTCCATGGGCATAGAAATCCCCTTTCACTGTAGGCAAATCCTCCACCTGAGGGAAAACGATGTAGCTCCGCATGTGTTTCAGCAGGGCAGACAACACTCTGGACAACTCGTTGGAAAACATAGGCTGGGACATCCCTGATGCTTTGGCCACTGTTGTTTGAAATGACCCACTTGCAAGGAAATGGAGTAGTGACAGCATCGGCACTAGAGGGGGGATACCTGTGGGATGGCGGATAGCTGACATCAGGTCTGGCTCCAACTGGGCACACAGTTCCAGGATTGTGGCATGATCAAGCCTGTAGGTGATGATCACATGTCTTTCCTCCATTGTCGACAGGTCCACCAGCGGTCTGTACACCGGAGGATGCTGCCATCTCATCACCTGCCCCAGCGAACGTGCCCTATGGACGAGAACAGCGAGCAGAGAGTCAGCCAACACTGAGGTATCACAAAATGTCATTTGAACACATTTATTAATCCGCAATGTGCCTGTGTGTATGCAAGGCCTAGGTATGTGTGACGCAGTTAAAAATTAAGCCATGTGGGCCCCTGAAATGGCAGCTGCCTGACCTGTAAAGTGGGACAAAGGGATGTGAGATAACTGCGCTGGCGTTGTACACCGTCGCAGTAGGCGGTCGAAGACCGCGGCGCAATTCTGCATTGATTAACATTGGACCCTATGGGTCCCAGGAGCCAATGACGATGTACGCCGGCGGTGACGGTACACACCGCCGCGGACGTGACCACCATTTTCTCTCTGTTCAATCACTCGATACCTGATCTTTGACAGGAGAGGACCTACACTGCACCTGTTCCTGTAGTGAAGATGGGATTGAGGGTGTGTCCTGCCGAGTGTGTTGGCTTTGTCACAATCTGTCGAAATCCTATGTTGTGGAGGTTGTTTAGGAGGGATGCGGTGTTGGGGGTCTTGTGGTTTCTCGAGGTGAAAGTTGAGGTCTCCCATCAGGGTGTAGTTGGTGGCTGTGATGGCTTGAGATGAAGACGGAGATGAAGTCCGTGATGGAGTCGGCAAAAGGTGTGCGGGGTCCGGGAGGTGGTAGATGATAGTTCCCCTAATGGTGGATGTCGAGCTGGTGTGTGACTTGAAGTGGAGGTGTTCCCTCAGGTTAGTGGCTTCTTTGGAGTCTTTTGAGTGTGTGTTCAGGCGGAGGTTGGACCTGTGGATGATGGTGATTCCCCCCTCCTAGGGTGTCTAGGCCGATCTTTCTGGGTGATCTTGTATCCCTGGGGGATGGGGATGTCTGGGCCTGAGGTGTTGTTGGTCCAGGTCTCGGTGAGGAATGCGACGTCCAGGGTGATGCTGTTGAGGAGGTCCCAGATTTTGGTGGTATGTTTATGGAGAACGCGGACATTGAAAAAGATGTACTTCAGGGGTTTCGGGTTCAGTGAGTTGTTGCAGGTGGGTTGTGCTGGGTCTCCGGTCTTGGTGGTGGTGCAGGTTTGACGGCAGCAGAGGCAGCTGAAGGGACCGTGTGTTTTGCCTGCCGTTGCTTGCTTCCAGTTGCTGTTGCATCCTGGGTTGATTGCGATGAGTTCCTCTGCTGTATAGAGGCCATGGCTGGTAAGACCAGGGGTCCTGGCGCTGGTCATGTTCGGGTCATGGGCGGGTGCAGATGGGCTTCCCTTAGGCCAGCAGCCACCATTAAGTAGGGAGGTGGGAAGGAAGGGCTTACTTGCCGGTGGAGCTACGAGGTGACAGAGCAATTCACTGACTATGTCAGTGTGATTGCTCATCCTACCGCCAGCGGGCACCATTAAGTAGGGAGTGGGGGAGGAGAGCACAGCTGGGAGGCAAAAGCGGAAAACGGCATGAAAAAAGAGGGCGGGCCGCAGGGGCAGCCGCGGCAGGGATAGAGCGTGAGAGAGAAGAGGGGGCGGGCCCCAGGGGCAGCAGCGGCGGGGGAGTGAGATGGGGCAAGCAAGAGTGAGAGAGAGAGCGGAGTGAGTGGAGATAAACGAGGAGGAGAGAGTGAAATGCAGAAAGAGAAAGACACAATAGGAACACAAAAGGAACAGAACATGGAAGGAAAAGCACACAAAGAGTGAAAAGAGGCAAAAGAGGAAAAAAAGAGAAAATAGGCACAGGGCAGCCCAGTAGAAGAGCAGAGCTCTCCCACTAGACACCAGGGATGAGGTGCAGGCAGAAGCCTGCGTTTGGAAGAGTGCCTTGAATTCTTGACAGAGGTCAGAGTTCAGAGGAATAGAAGGACTTACTTGCCGGTTGTGCTACGAGGTGGCAGAACAATTCACTGACTAGGACAGTGGGGTTGCTCGCCCTATCGTGCAGCGGCTGCCATTAAGTAGGGAAGGGCAGAGAAGAGGACAGCTGGGAGGTGGGAGGTGGGAGCGGGAGCGGGAGCGTAAAATGGCACAAAGAAGGGGGCGGGCCACGGGGCAGCAGCGGCTGGGATAGTGCATGAGAGAGAGGAGGGGGATGGCTGCAAGGGCAGCAGCGGCGGGGGAGTGAGAGAGGGGAGAGCAAGAATGCGAGAGAGAGAGTGGAGTGAGGGGGAAAAAACAAGGAGGAGAGAGTGAAACGCAGAAAGCGAAAGACACAAAAGGAACACAAAAGGAACAGAACATGGAAGGAAAAGCACACAAAGAGTGAACAGAGGCAAAAGAGGAAAAAAAGAGAAAATACGCAGAGGGCAGCCCAGTAGAAGGACAGAGCTCTCCCACTAGTCACCAGGGATGAGGCGCAGGCAGAAGCCTGTGGGTGGAGGAGGGCCTCAAACTCTTGACAGAGGTCAGAATTCACAGGAACAGAAGGGCTTACTTGCCAGTGGAGCTACGAGGTGGCAGAGCAATTTACTGACTAGGTCACCTTGTAGTTCTCTGTAAAATGATTGGACACCATACACTGGGATGAGAGGTGCTGTAAAACAAATTAATTAGATGTCAGAGAGAGGCTATGGAGAGATGAGATGCCTTTATTGTTTTTTTTCATTTCCCCACCACATATTTATGTGAAAAAGCTTAATCAGGTACCCAAAATATAAAAAAAAAGAAATTGTTGGAAAATGTAGACTCCGATCTTAGGATTCAACTTTCCTAAATAAATCCTAACATTGATAAGTTAGTCGCTGAGAGGAAGCACAAACCTTTCAATTAAACTTTTTTGATTTTTTGCGTATTTTTTCAATATAAAAAAATTAGCTTTAGATATTTGAGTATTTGTTTGTTGGGTACTTGTTTGTGTATTTGTTGTGAACTGTTGTTTTAATATTTGAAATTTAAATTGTACAAATTGCTTGGGGGCCCTGAGCTTCCAGTAATGGTTCAGTGGGGGTCCCCAGAAGTCAAGAGATTGGAAACCACAGACTAGGGCAATCCTTTGAAATGTAAGTGGGGCAGGAAGCAGCTCCACCTCATCCATCCTGGCTGGATGGCCCATCCTGCCAACTTCTAGTCTCCCTTTGTCTCACTGTCTGGGAAGAATACACAAAGGCCTGCTGCCAACTATTCACAGTCATGTGGCCAGGACACATACTTCAGGCACCAAATGGTTAGGACAAGAAAATACCAACTTTCTAAAAGTGCATTTTCAGGATAGCAACATAACATCTGACTTTGCCTCTAAAGAGTATTTTAATTTACAATTCTTTTGAGACCAAACATGATATTTCTACCTGTTCCCAATCAAATGTTAGCATATTAAACTGAATAAGGTAACTCAATGTTATCCTATGGGAGAGGTGAGCCTTAAAGTACTGAAAAACTAATTTGGCAGCTTTTCACTACCAGGAGATGTAAAACTGTCCTACATTTTTTAAAGCAATGCACCCCGCCCTATGGGCTATTTAAGGCATACAATGGGGTAACATATGTATTCAAAATAGAGGCTTATGCCTGACAAAAGTTTTTTTTTGCCAGGTCGAATCAACAGTTAAAACTGTACACAGGTTGCAGTGACTGGCCTGAGATATGTTCTAAAGGGCTACTTAAGTTGGTGGCTCACTAAATGCTGAAGGCCTAGTAATAGCATTTCATTTACAGGCTCTGGGTACATGAAATACCACTTTGCTGTAGAATTATAAATACATGTACTATGTCAATTTGGAGTAAGCCAATTATTTTTTTAAGGAGTTTAGTTTTAAATGTAATGTGAAATATGGTGTAGGCCAATTGTACCATGTTTTAATGATTCTGCACAAGCACTTTAGTGATGGTTTGCAGTGGTAAAGCTCTAAAGCCCAAAAAAATAATTTCAGCAAGCAAGAGGGGAGTGAGCTAAAATATGGGGAAAGACCAATCTAAAGCCGACAACTAGCATTTACACAGGGCTTGTTCGCTATCTTGTATGTAGTATAGAATTATAAATGGGTAACTGTGAATATTGGGGATGGCTTTCATTGGACAGTGGTTTATGAGCAGGGGTTGGTAGGCACCAATACTAGTAATAAGGCCACAACCACAATATAAGGCCCAGCCAAGGTCTCAGTAAATTGATCTCTTGCTCAACCCTTGGTAGCTGGCAACGAGCATGCAGGCTTAACTTCGGAGACAGGTGTGCAAAGCATTTAAATACACCAATGCATTAAATATGTAAGACATAAGACACAATAAAAAATCAACACCAATTTATAAGAAGAGGAAATATTTTTATCTTTAAAATGACACCAAAACAACAAAACTCCAAGGCAGGGAATCGGAGATATGATTTTTTAAAGATCAAATGTAAAAATAAGCTTTCTAGTGCCTAAAAAGCAATAGCGTCAACCAAGGACAGCTGGTCATGCTTGGCCGGGACCAAGTCACAATTTGAGGTTGAATGCAATGAAGCCCAACTAGGATACACTGAGCTGGAAGCCTCGGTTTTATCTTCTGGATTTGTCATTTTTCTGGAGCTTTTCTCTCTTGACGTCAGGAGGCCAGGATTCGATCCAATGTCATCATCTTTGCTAAGCGCAGGCTCCAGATCAACTCCTAGAAGTCTTGTTGATGGACGGGGAAAAGCTCCAGATCTTCAGCAACACAAACCTGAAATTTAGGCCGGGCTGCTGTTCGATGTCGGCATCTTGACTCTTGTTGATGCGTTGTTCACCTTATGGAGTTTTTTTCCAAAGTTGTTTCAAAATTCACCCAACTTATGGATCTCCTTCCAGAAGTCTTCCTTTGAGTCTCCAGTGGTCCACAACACCAATTCAAGGGTCTAGAAGCTCTGAGATGATCCCTGAGAGGTTTGGATTATGTTTCCCAGAATGCACCTGGAAAATCCTCAAAAGTTCAGCTAAAGGTGATCAGCTGGGCCCTTGGTGGAGATGACGCAGGTGAAGCTATTTTTAAGCCATTGCTTTCAGGGAGTCCACTCCTTCACTTTTTGAAGCAGCCAGGCAAAGCCCTTTGAGCTGTAACTCCTCAGTGTGCAGCAGGTGCAGTCATGTAGAGTGCAGTCCTTTGGGATGCAGAACAGCGTTCCGACAGGGCAGTCCCTCTTCTCCTGGGCAACTCTCCCATATTATTTCAGTGTTCCTGGACTGGCAAGCAGGGGGGCACCCTTAAGCAATGGGGTGCAAGGTGTCACCCTCTGGGGTGACTACTTCCTGCAATGTATGGCAAAAATGAATCCAAGAAAGCACTATTCTATGAAATATCCAAGATGGAGAATCTTTCTTCTAGAGGATAAGATCTGGCTAACCCGCCCCAGTGGTGTGGCTAATTTCTTTTACCACTCTCGCTCCAGTCCGTCAGGTAATCTTTTCACTGAGGCTCCCATCTGGCTGGGGTGGCAGGAAGTGGAGGTGAGCCTCTGTCCTGTCCTAAGTGTAATTGCCCTTTGAAAACCAGTTTGGCTACCCAGCCCCCTTCCTGTTTTTGCTCTGCAGTTTGCAGATCTCCAGTCACCAGATGTCCCTTTGTCTCAATGGAGGTCACTGCACCTTATTAAGGCCGCTTGGCTCAGCCTGATAGAGGCTGAAAAAATCAGAGAAGAGCTGCTGGATTTATTCTATAATTTTGAGTCCAAGAATGAAATGTTTAATTATTCCCAGCAATAATTATACTTTCATAAAGTTTTTCTATGTTAGTCTATGGAACCAATGTACCCCAATGGGAAAAAAACTAATTTGCAGTTTTTCCCTCACAAGGGCGTATAAAACAATTTCCATAATGTCCCTGCTTATAGTTACTAGGCTCCCTACCCCTGTGGCACATTGGGGAGACCTTGTGTAAAAATAAGGTAGTAAATACCATTAATTTCAAAGTCAAATTTGCATATACATAAATAAGTAGCCTGCAACCCAGGGCAGGGTTTAGACAGCAGGCACCACAGCAGTGCACACTTAAATGCATTACATGCACTGGACCTCTAATCCTACATGCCCTACCATACACTGGGTAGGTTGTCATGGCAATTATAATTATGCCTACTTTGCATATACCTTTTAAACAGAGCAGAGACCCTGGGTCTGGTTAGCAGAGTCAAAACTCACCAGTATGAGTCGAAAAATGGGGGTGATCACGGCAAAAGACTGACTTTCTCACATGTCCCCAGATGAAAGGTGATGGATTGATCACTACACTACACCCTGGTAGTCCTCATTAGCTAAGTGGAAAAACCTGGAATGTTCATATGAATTTGCATAGGCAGTCCAAGGTCTGTGTTTCACTGTAATGTCCATCCCCTGTAAGGAAATGGAACACCTCAACAGTTTAGGATTCTCCTCCCTCATCTGTGTGAGCCATGAGACAGGTCTGTGGTGAGTTTGAACACAGAAGTGAGTACAAAACAGATATTGTCTCAGCTTCTTCAGGGACCAGACCACAACAAAGGCTTCCCTCTCAATGACACTCATCTTTGTTCTCTGGGGAGTAGTACCCTAATGAAGGCAACTGGCTGATCTAGACCCTCTTCATTTACTGCCCCAATCCCATGTCCTGAAGCATCTGTCTGAACCACAAACTCATTTGTGCAGTCAGTGGCCACCTACACTGGTACTGAACACATTGCCTCCTTCAGAGTGTCAAAGGCCTTCTAACACTCTGGAGTCCAAATTACCTTCTTGGGCTGTTTCTTTGAGGTGAGTTCTGTCAGGAAACCCACAATGATCCCATAGTTCTTTACAAATCATCTGTAATACCTAGTAAGGCCAAGAAAGGTCCTGTCCTGAGTCTGGGGTTTAAGAGCCTCCCAATGCAAGATGGTTTGAATGTTGGGTTGGAGAGGCTGTACATGGCCTCACCTAAAAGGAAGCCCAATTACACCACTGCACTCTGCCCTATTTCGCACTTGCTGGCCTTAATAGATTGGCCTGTCTGTTGCAGGGCCTGAAGCACTTCCTTCAGGCGGGTCAGGTGATCCTCCCAGGTGGAACTGAATACACGTATAACATCAAGATAAGCTGTACTAAAGAATTCCAACCCAAGACTCTTTTCACAATGCTTTGGAAGGTGGCAGGAGCATTTTTCAAACAAAAGAACATCACTTTGAATTAAAAGTGGCCCTCTGACTTCTCCTTAGCTCCTGGACTTAGAGCAGTCTGGTAGTATTGATGGGGCGATAATAATTACCCAGTCCCGTTGAGGATTAACATGACCGCGATGATTGCCCTCTTGCAAGTCCTGAAGGGGAGGGTTTTTTTTCTGAGGAGAAAAACAGAAAAAAACTGTTCCAGCTTCGTGGACTGGAGAATCGAATTGATTTCTCAAAATACTGGGTTCTTGGTATTTTAGGATTCTGAGCTGTAAAAGAATTACCTCTTTAAGACATTGAACTTGCATAACTTATTGCATAATGTTAGTTATTGTTAACACATTTTGCATACATTTCTACAAGGCTCAACAAGTCTCGTTCTCTTTTTACAATACTTTCAGAGTCTCTGAAGCAATGCCAAACTCAAAACAATCAACTTAACTAAAGAGCTTCTTTGTGTTCTGGCATGATAGTTCTGATAAACTTGTTCTGTTTCCAATCTCCTAATTCTCAAGGGAGTGCTTCTTACAGGAAATTCGCCTTCCCTCAATGTCTGTTTAGTGGTATCTTGCATTTCCACCCAAACAATAAATCACGCTAGCTCTTATTGTCACAAATTGTTTAAAAGACAGAGCTCTGTTTTGTTTCATTGAAGTGATTAATCTTTCTTTAGCTTGAAATGAAGTTACTTGTTTGAAAATGTCAGAAAAACCCAGACTGGGTTTTTTACTTTTCTTATTTTCTCTCTTTTACAGGAAATATGGGATCATAGGCAGAAGATGGAAGAGGAGAGCCAGGACTCCTCAGGAAGCACACCAGAGAACGAGGATCACCGGAACTTGACTGGAGACTGGCCAGAGGACAAGAATGCTGGAACTTGACTGGAAACTCATCAGAGAATGAGGAACATTGGAACTCGGCTGGAGGCAGGCTGGAGGACGAGGAACTTGACTTGCACTGAAACTCCGCTGGAAGCAGGTTGGAGGACAAGGAACTTGACTTGACTGAAAACAGGTGAGCAGAGCAATAGGTACGAAGTCAATCTAGGCCTCATAAACACAAACATCCTTAAATGTGCACATGTGCCTTTGGGCAGTTAATTGCGTGTTAAGGAAATTAGTAATAATCCTCCTGGGTGTGGCACATGTTCAATACAGTTCACACTGTGAAAAGCACGTTTTGTCGGTTACAGATGGAGCAGGTGGATAGGTAGTTGGGTGCTTGTCAAGAAAATAAGCAATTATCCTCCTGATTGTGGCCCATGTTTAATACAGATCACAGTGTGAAGCGCATATATTTTGGCTGTTACAGTTGGAGCAGGTGGAATACAATGTGCATAATCAACAACCATTGGTTATAATAAATGAGACATTTTACAAGAATTGGCTATTGCAAACTTGATATTTAAGGATGTACTGAATATACCCTGATAAGTCTGAATGTTGCAAGTGACATAATCTTACTGTAATGGAGCTCTTGGATGTGCTAGTGTACCCGCAAAATCAGCCTATTCCAGGTCTTGGTTCCCCCCAAATGTCCTGCCAAGGGGATTTCATGGCTTATGGAGCGAAGGAATTCCCTGTACCTCTGGAGTACCACCACTGTCCTGGTTGCCCCTGTTTTGTGGTCCCTTGCCTTAGTATAGAGGACTCCATCTTCCCAGTAAACCCTATGGGATCCACTGACATCACCCTGTTCTTGCTGGAGATAGCCTGCCTCAGGTCCTCAAAAGTGGGGCACTGTCTGTGCCTCTGGCACAACTGTTTTCTGGCAGGTGTACCCCCTTGCAATTCTGCCAAGTCAGGCAGAGCTTGCAGGGAGGGTCCCTCCCTCAGAGGTCAGATCTTCCCCCTCAGGATTTGATTCCTCCTGCACCTTTGTAGTCCCTTGGGCAGGCAAGCCAGACCCTATGCCACTTCTCTTGCCTCTAGAGGCGTAGCCTATTGTTACAGGGTCTAAGTGTCCAGCACTTCCCTGTTGTACTGCCTGTGACCTGGACCCAGCACATTCAGGGAGGTCCAGCATCTGTGCATGGACCCTTCTCTCCACCTCTGACCACTCAGATGCTTCAAGATCATCTCCTGTTAGACATTCTACTGGGAGGGCAGGAGCTACAACTACCTTCTTAGGGCAGTCATACCTCCCCATTCCTAGCTCGCCATGGGATGGAGCTTGGGTCTGCTGTCTACATAAGTTACCTGGAGGAATGCACCATGTAGGACCTGCTCTGGAGAAACCAGTTTCTCTGTGACCAGTCACACTGGCTCCTGTATCTCTCAGATCCTCTACCTCAGTCTAATTGACATAGGCCTCTGCCTGCACTTCTTCTTGCTTGGAGGTAAGGGCTACAACAGCCACCCCTCTCACAAACACTAAGGAGACCTCTGAATATCCTGTATATCCTGTCCCAATCTGTGGGCCAAATTCCATTCCCACACCTACACTAGCAACCCCATGGAACAGACAGCATCTCCTCTTTTGTGCCCTAGTTGGTGACACTCAACACTTTCCTGCCCTTGCAATTTCTGCAACTCATCTGTCGTAGCAGTGTCATAATGCTTCCCCTGATACACCCTCCCCTTGGAAGTGACAGGGCTCAGGGCTCCACTTCCCTGTGCAGGTTTTGGGGAGTAATGTGAGGACTCTTTGGACTTTTTATCTTCCTTCTCCTGTGCTTTCCCCTGGGATGTACCCTGTCTTCCTTTCTTCTGATCACCCTCTGAGGGTTTGTTGGAAACTCTGGTTCTTAACCCAGGTCTCTGGGTTTGGTCAACTTAATATCTACCAGATACTGGTCTAACTTCTCTGAGATACTATTAGTCAAGAGGTGCTCCTTCTTGATTAAACTGTATAGCACCACACAGGTACTTACCTTGTTACCCTGTATCCAACCCTGTAGTGCCTTTACTGAGGTATCCACAAAGTCAACCCACCACTAGGCATTGACCTTCTGTGTGTTCCTAAACATCATCCTGTATTGCTCTGGGGTGACACCAAACTTCTGGGTGATGCATGTCTTCATGTTGGGTAGGACTCTGTCTCATCCTCCTCTAGGTTCAGAAGCCTAACCATCCCAGATAATGGGGGTCAGCTCCCATAGGGGTGAGCCCCAGTACTGAGGTTTAACCTTACTTTTCTTGAGAGTCCTCTCAAAGGCTGTCAGAAACATGTCAATTCTGTTCCTCTCTCGATAACTAGGAACAGTCTCCTTGGGTAGTCTGGGGCAAAACCCACCGCCCCTCGACACCTCAAAGTCTATCTTGCTGCCACCATTGCTTTGCTCTTCTCTTGCCCATTTCTTCTTTCCCAGGGCCAACTTCTCTGCTTCTAGTGCTATATGGGCCAGCTAGGATTCTAGCTCTCTTTCCCTGAGGGGCAAGTTTGCTCCTTCTGAGATGACCCCTTTCCCCCGACTAGCTCTATGCAGGGCTCTGGTTCCTATGTGGAGCGATGACCCCTCTTCTTCCTCAGCACTGAGGTGTAGACGTTCTCCCTCCCCTGAGAGGTTGAACCTGGCATCCTCCCCTTCCTCTCCCACTGTAGCTTCCTCTGTGACTATCTCCTGGGCTTCGGCCTGGGCCCTAAGGGACTTAATCAGCTCAGCCTTTCTAATGTTAGTGGGTGCTGGCAACCCCCCTTCCAGTACACAACTCTCTAAGCTAGACTACAGTGAGTGCTGTACGCTTTCCAGATCAAACTCCATGGTATCCCTAGGTTTTTTGTCATTTAGAAAAAACTTTGCAGAACTTGAATCTTGAAAAATCACAAAGATTAATTAATTTAAATTAGTCCAAATTAAAAACAATGTTTGCACTACGACAGTTCAAAGGATATTTAATTTGCTTAACTGAATTGTGATACCAAATACCGGATCCCACTACTGCGCACCGGAAATGCTGGAAAGCGGATTACCGGTAAAGGCAGGTAGGTACCTACACTTAGCAATAGGCCACAAACCCCCACTAGGTCCACCCAAGGTCTTAGTAAATGAATCCTTGCTTAATCCTTGGCAGCTTAGCCATGAGCAGTTAGGCTTATTTTAGAAGACAGCTGTGTAAAGCATTCAATATCAACAAAACAGTAAATTAGTAAAACACAACAATGAAAATCCAACACCAAATTATAAAAATAGAAAATATTTTAATCTTTAAAATGATACCAAAATGATACAAATCCTATGTAAGGAATCAGAGATATGAATTTGTAAATATTAAATGTAAAAAATCCTTTCTAGCACCTAAAAGCCAAAAGCACCAACCGGGAACACATGGTCGCATTTGACCGGGGCAAAGTCCAAATTTGAGGGCGACCGCGATAGAGCCCTGCTCGGTCAAAATGTTACCTTTGAACTTACTAATTTTTCTTGAACTTTTTCTCTCATTTTCAGAAGCAGCTCCTCTTCAGGTCGGACTGCAATGCGACGACGGTGGCTTACTTCAGTGCGGGATCCCAGTCAACTCCTGGAAGTCTTGTCACAAGGAAAAGATCCAGAGCTTCAGCTGGATGAACCTGAAATTCAGGCCGGGTCACAGTTCTACACTGCCAAGCCTTTCTGGTTGGTCACTTTATGGACTTTTTTTCCAAAGTTGCTCCAAACTTCTCTAATCTTCTGGATATTCTTCCAAAGTGTCCACAGACATGCTTCAAGGTTCCAGTAGCTCTGAGTTGCTCCTTGGAAAATGGAACTACAGTTCCCAAAATGCACTTGATCAGAATCCTCAAATTGCCACTGGGAGCTGGTCAGCTTAGCTTTTCTTGCAGGATGTTATGCAGGGGACTCTTGTTAGCTTCTTTGTACCTGTGGCTAACAAGGAGTACACCCCTGGAGTTGCAGAAGTAAGGCAGAGTCCTTTTCTTGATGAAGCCCAAAGTGTGCAGCTGGTACAGTCCTTCTGAGTGCAGTGTCCAGGTGCAGGCCAGGAGTCCAGCAGGGTAGTCCTTCTTCTCCAGTATCTTCTTCCAGCAGGGATCTGAAGTGTGTGGCAGCTCTGCCTTATTTATCCTTGCCCTTGGGGTTGACAAGTAAGGGGTTATCATGTCCAGTGGGGTACAGGCCAACACCCTCTGGTGTGACAACTTCCTGTGGTGTGGCAATCAGTCCCAGAAAGCAACATTCATCAAAAATCCAACATGGAAGAAATCTCTCATTGAAGGTTACATTTGATTGAGTCCACCCACTGGTGTGATCAAGTTTCCCTAACACACCTCCTCTAGCCCCTCTCCTAATCTAATCAGTGGGGCTCTTAGCTGTCTGTGAGGGGTGCAGGAAATGGGGGAGGTCCAATTTCTGTCCCAAGTGGCTTTCTCTCCTTTGAAGACTAGTTTGGTTCTGCTCTACCATCTGTTGTAGCAGTTCTCTGCTCCCAGATGCTTTCTTTGTGTCAGCCCAAGCAACTTCACACCTCATTAAGGCAGCCTGGCTCATTCTACCAGAGGCTGACCAATCAGCTCTGAATTTAGTAACTTTCAAAAAAAGTTCTAAAACTCTTTCTTTGTGATAGTTATATTTAATTCCGCATTGGCAAGTTGTTGATGTATTGCAACATTTACTTTGATACCAAAATCGCTATCTTTAGCTCATCACTACTGAAAATATGACTTTATTATTTTAAAATAAAGTCTCCAATGTCACCCTGTTGGGCCCATTGACCACAATGGTGAAAAAAACGACTTTGGCTGTTTTCCCTCACCAGGGCTTATTAAACATATTTTATAAAGTCCCTGATTACATTTATACTGCATCCAAACCTGGGGGTACTTAGGGTGACCTTAGGGGTGACATATGTACAAATACTGTAGTTTAGAACTTTGGAAGTTCTTTTATTTTGAAAATAAAATTTGGGGTTAACTTTTACTTAAAAGTAGCCAGCAATGCAGAACTGCTTTTGAAAGGATCCTGGACACCATACCAGTGCTCCTATGGGTGCACTATCTATACTGGGGTCCCTAAACCTTCATGCCCTACCATACACCACGGAATTACTGTTAATCAATCAATCAATCAATCACGATATTTATAAAGCGCGCTATATACCCGTCAGGGTTTCGAGGCGCTGGGGGGAAGGGGGCGGGGGGTGGAGGTGTGCTGCAGTTAGCGGTCGAAGAGCCAGGTTTTGAGGAGTCTCCTGAAGGTGAGGAGGTCCTGGGTCTGGCGTAGAGATGTGGGGAGAGAGTTCCAGGACTTGGCGGCGAGGAAGGAGAAGGATCTGCCGCAGCAGGTCTTGCGCTGGATTCGGGGGACGACGGCGAGGGCGAGGTTGGCGGATCGAAGTTGACGTGTGGGAGCGTAGAAATTGAGTCTGGAGTTGAGGTAGGAGGGTCCGGCGTTGTGAAGTGCCTTGTGAGCGTGGGTGAGGAGTTTAAAGGTGATCCTCTTCTCCACCGGGAGCCAGTGGAGTTCCCTCAGGTGAGGGGAGATGTGACATCGGCGGGGTATGTCGAGGATCAGTCGGGCGGAGGCATTTTGGATACGCTGGAGTCGTTTGATGTCTTTGGTTGGGATGCCTGTGTAGAGTGCGTTGCCGTAGTCAAGTCTGCTGCTGACGAGGGCTTGGGTCACCATCTTTCTGGTCTCTGTTGGAATCCACTTGAAGATTCTGCGGAGCATGCGGAGGGTGTTGAAACAGGAGGAGGAGACGGTGCTGACCTGTTTGGACATGGTGAGTGCAGAGTCCAGGATGAAGCCGAGGTTTCTTGCGTGGCTGGCAGGGGTGGGTGGGGGTCCGAGGTCGGCGGGCCACCATGAGTCGTTCCAGGCTGAAGGAGCGCGCCCGAGAATGAGGATTTCCGTCTTGTCGGAGTTGAGTTTCAGGTGACTGTTGTTCATCGATTCGGCGATGGATTTTAGTCCTTCGTGGAGGTTTGTTTTGGCGGTGAGTGGGTCTTTGGTCAGGGAGAGGACGAGCTGGGTGTCGTCGGCGTAGGAGATGATGCTGAGGTGATGCTGGCGGGCCAGTTTTGCGAGGGGGGCCATGTAGACGTTGAACAAAGTAGGGCTGAGGGAGGATCCTTGGGGGACGCTGCAGATGAGGTTGGTGGCTTTGGAGCGAAAGGGGGAGAGTCAGACTCTCTGAGTTCTGTCGGAGAGAAAGGATGAGATCCAGTGGAGGGCTTTGTCTTGGATGCCGGCTTCCTGGAGGCGGGTCAGTAGGGTGCGGTGGCAGACTGTGTCAAAAGCGGCTGATAGGTCGAGAAGGATGAGGGCCGAGGTTTTGCCGTTGTCCATTTGATGTCTGATGTCATCTGTGGCGGCGAGGAGAGCAGTCTCCGTGCTGTGGTTTCGTCTGAATCCGGATTGTGAGGGGTCCAGGATGGAGTTGTCTTCGAGGAAGTGGGTGAGTTGTGTGTTGACGATCTTCTCGATGACTTTTGCTGGAAAAGGGAGGAGAGAGATCGGGCGGAAGTTTTTGAGATCGTTGGGGTCGGCCTTGGGTTTCTTGAGGAGGGGTTGGATTTCAGCGTGTTTCCAGCTGTCCGGGAAGGTGGCGGAAGTAAAGGAGAGGTTGATGATCTTGCGGAGTTTGGGGGCGATGGTGGCGTTGGCTGTGTTGAAAACATGATGAGGGCATGGGTCCGTGGGGGAGCCTGAGTGGATGGTGTTCATGGTTGCCATGGTTTCTGCGTCGTCCACGTGGGTCCAGGCGGTGAGGCGGCAGTCGCGATTGGAGACGTCGGGGGGGGGGATCTGGCGGTGGGCCGGTGTTGAAGCTGTTGTGGATGGTAGCGATTATCAGCTTATGTTAGCTTATCAGAGCAAATTATAATTAGGTCTCATTTGCATATACGATTTTACACAGAACACTGGCCCTGAGACTGGTTTAGCAGTGCCCATGGCACAGTCTGTCAGTAACCACCAGTATCAATCCAAACGTTTGGCAGGGTGATCAGGGCAAAAAGGATGAATTCCCCATACCCACCACTAGTTATAAGGCCATAATCACAATATAAGGTCCAGTCAAGATCTCAGTAAATAAATCTCTTGCTCAACTCTTGGTAGCTGGCAACATGCAGACAGGCTTGGCATAGGAGACAGGTGTGTAAAGCATTTAAAAACACCAATATATTAAGTAAGAAAGACACAGCACACAATACAAATCCAACACCAATTTACACAAATATGATATATTTTTATCTTTAAACCTTTCTGTGCTGAGGACAGCCGGGGGCCGTCCTCAGTTACGGTACGCATGGGCGGCGGATGGCCACCGGCATTCCTCTGCACATGAGCAGGAAATTCCTCTGGTGCAAGCACCAGAGAGATTCCCTTTTCGAAGAAACAGCCTGGGAGGAGGGAAAAACGTTTCCCATCTCCTGAGGGTGTTTCGTTGTTATCGTTGAAATGACAATCAGTGTGCAGGTCACGATTATGTCATTTCAATGAAAACAAAAGTGAAATGAGCTGATCGGCTCATTTCACTTTCCCTGCCTCTGTAATCCATTGGCTATATCATCCCCCTGAGCAACAAGACAGGCAAGAGAGGCCTTGTTGGAAAGGGAAGAATGGTACCACTCACTAGCAGGAGGATGATCCCCAAACAGGGATCCACCCACTAGACACAAGGAAGGGGGAATCTGCCCCTTGGATGAGGGTTTTTGCTTCCCTATTCATTTTTGGGGCAATTCAGTTTCCTGCCCATGTAAACAGTCTTTCTGCCCCCATTGGGGGCAGATAAGGACAATAGCCACTAGGCACCAGGGATATCTTTTTTTTCAAATTTTGTGGTGGGGACTTCACAAAATGGGCTTAACAACGCCCCCAACCCATTCCAAATATGTAAACAGTCTTTTGGTCCCCACGGCGAGCAGATGATGACAATAGCTTCTGATCTGCCCCCCCACCCCGGAGGGGCAAAAAGTCCACTATTGCACCAGGGATTTTTTTTTCAAACTTTGGAGTGGGGTAGCCAATGCCCCACCCACCAAAACATGTAAACAGTCTTTCTGCCCCCTGGGGGGCAGATGAGGTAATTACCCACAATCTGCCCCTGGGGGGCAGAAAGCCCACTAGACACCAGGGAATAAAAAAAAATAGAGGGATGGGGGCTACCCACAACTATGGGCATGGTTATGCCTCCAAGCCAACTTAAGGAGATAACAGTCTTTCTGCCCCCTGAGGACTAAAGCATCTCACTCCAATGACAGACAAGAGGACATTTGACTTTTGGGTTTTGATTTTATGTGTGGGCCAAGCGAGCTTTTCTAACTCCCAATATCATCCCACTTACAACAGTGAGCGAATGCACATTTTTACCACCTGGAAGAACCTACCTGACACATCTGAAAACTAAACATCTGGGGCAGGACAGGGTGGTGTGCCAACTTTGTCTGAAATCACGCATTTTCCCTACATTTCTGTGATGGAAACTTCTGGAATCTGCAGCAATCCACACAATTTCTACCACCCAGCATGCCCCATCTGTACAGACAAAAATCTGCCTCACTTGTGTGAATGCCCAAATCAGAGTCAGACTTAAAATTTGGAGGGAAAAACTGCCCTTTTGGACCAGCTTAGGTTTGCCCTTAATTTCAACATGTTTTTCGCCCTTCCCTGTCACAGGCACTCGGCTCACCTACACAAAGTGGGATATTATTGTTATTGGGAGGCCGAGGGGAAGGCTGGGTGGTAGGAAATTTGTGCTAGTGTGGTGAGTCCACACAGGAATTTGAAGAAAACTTGATTTTTAAGCTAAATTTGAGGTTTGCAGGGGATTCTGGGTAAGAAAACACTGGGAGATCCATGCAAGTCACACAACACTTAACTTCCCCGGGTGTCTAGCTTTCAGAAATTTTTGAGTTTGGTAGGTTTCCCTCAATGGCTGCCAAGCCCGAGAACAAAAATGCAGGTGCCACCTTGCAAAAACAGGTAATTTTGTGATAAGCAATTTTGATTTCTCCACAATACTTATTATTCAGTTCTCTGTCATGTGCACTAGGCCTTTTCCTCACAAGTTTTATTGAGAGACTGGGGGGAATACTGGTTGGAAGGAAGTGTGTGGATCCCCACAGATTCCAAAACTTTCCATCACAGAAATGTGAGGAAAATTATTTTTTTGTGCAAATGTTGAGGTTTGTCAAGGATTCTGGGTAGCAGAACCTGGTGAGAGCCACACATATCACCCCATCCTAAATTCCCCTGGGTATATAGTTTACATTTTTTTTTTACAGTTTTGCTAGGTTTTCCAGGGTTCTGGCTGAGCAAAAGCCTAAAATCCACAGCTGGGCACTTTGCAAAAACACATCTATGTTCAGTTGAAAAATGTGATATGTCCTCGCTACAATTCAGAGTGTTTCCTGTTACAAGCACCAGACCTACCCACACAAGTTAGGAACCATTCTAATCCAGAGACTTGGGGAAATGCTGAGTTTAAGGAAGTTTGGGGCGCCACTCAGATTTCAGAACTTAGTCTCACGAAATGTGAGGAAAATATGTTTTTTTAGACACATTTTGAGGTTTGCTAAAGGATTATGGGTAGAAAAATGTGGCAAGAGCCACACAAGTCACACATGTTGGATTCCCAGAGGTGTTAACTTTTTAAAAATGTGCAGGTTTGCTAGGTTTTTGTACGCACTGGCTGAGCTGGAGCCCAAAATCCACAGCTAGGCACTTCTAAAAAAATGAGTAAGTTGTCAGTGGAAAAATGTGATGTGTCCACATTGCATTTTGGGGCATTTCATGCGACGGGCACTAGGCCCACCCACACAAGTGTCGTACCATTTGCACTGTGAGACTTCGGGGAGTGCTGGGTGGATGGTAGTTTGTGGTTCCCCTCAGATTTTAGAACTTTGCTCACTGATATATGAGGAAAAATGCAATGTGTCCATGTTGCATTTTGGGGCATTTCCTGTAGTGGGCATTAGGCCTACCAACACAAGTCAGGTATCATGTGAATTGGGAGACTAGGGGGAATGCTGAGTGGAAGGAAGTTTGTGGCTCCCGTCAGATTCTAGAACTTTGCATCACCAAAATGTGAAGAAAATGTGTTTTTAGACAAATCTAGATGTTTGCAAAGGATTCTGGGTGACAGGACCTAGTGAGACCCCCACAAGTCACCCCATTCTGGATTCCCCTAGTGTGGGAGGCTGGCCTGGTTTGTAGTGGGTAAGTAAGGTACTTACACCTTATACCAGGTCCAGTTATCCCTTATTAGTGAAATGTAGGCAGTGTCTAGAAGCCAGGCTCTCCAGATGTAACTGTAAGCAGAGCAGCCAAGGCCGAACTAGGAGACATGCAAAGGTCTTGCAATACCACTGTAGTCACACACTACTCATAAGAAAGACAATACTCAGTGTTACCCAAAATAAAGGTACTTTATTTTAGTGACATAAGGCCAAAAATACCTTAGAGGCTATACTCCCTTAGGAGATAACTATAATACACAAAATATACACTAGTAACCAAAATCAGGTAAGTACACAGTCATAAAATAGTGCATACTGTGAAAATCACCATAGGCTAGAATGGGCCTAGGGGCAAACAAACCTCATACTAAAATAGTGGAATGTGAAAGTCGGTTTCCCCCCCAGGCAAGGGTAGTGTGTAGGGAGGCGCTGGGAGTGTGAGAAAACACCAAAGGTAAGTAAAGTACCCCACGCTAGAGAACAGAAAAGCAGAAGTAAAGTACAGTATGTTTCCTCAGAACACACTAAGGGCCATATTTATACTTTTCGACGCACAACTGCGCCAACGCAGTTGTGCGTCAAAAAATCTAACGCCGGCTAACACCATTCTGAAGCGCCATGCGGGCGCCGTATTTATTCAATGACGTTAGCCGGCGTTAGCCGGCGGAGCTGCCTGGTGTGCGTCAAAAAAAATGACGTACACCAGGCAGCGCCGGCGTAGGGGAATATTGAGCTTGGGCGTCAAAAAATGGGGCAAGTCAGGCTGAGGCAAAATATTCGTCTCAACCCGATTTGCGCCATTTTTTTTTACTCCCAACCCCCATTGAAATGACTCCTGTCTTAGCAAAGACAGGAGTCATGCCCCCTTGACCAATGGCCATGCCCAGGGGACTTCTGTCCCCTGGGCATGGTCATTGGGCATAGTGGCATGTAGGGGGGCACAAATCAGGCCCCCCTATGCCACAAAAAATTAAAAATAAAAATACTTACCTGAACTTACCTTAAGTTCCCTGGGATGGGTCCCTCCATCCTTGGGCGTCCTCCTGGGGTGGGCAAGGGTGACAGGGGGGGTCCCTGGGGGCATGGGATGGCACCTCTGGGCTCCTTCCGAGCCCACAGGTCCCTTAACGCCTGCCCTGACCAGGCGCTAAAAAACGACGCAAAAGCGGCTGGACGTCATTTTTTTTGACCCTCCCACTCCCGGGCGTCTAAATACGGCGCACATGCCTCGGAGTCATTTTTTAGACGTGAACGCCTAACTTGCATATCATTAACGCAAAGTAGGTGTCCACGCCCAAAAATGACGCAAACTCCATGAACTTTGGCGCTAGACGCGTCTAACGCCAGAGTATAAATATGGAGTTCGTTTTGCGTCGATTTTGCATTAAAAAAAAACTACGCAATTCTGGCGCAAACAGAGTATAAATATGCCCCTAAGAGTCATTGTAAAAGGATTATGCAAAAAAAAGAAAGACTGCAAGACACCAACAATGGATTCCTGGACCTGAAGACCTGTGGAGAGAGGAGACAAATTCCAAGATCAGATGAAGAGTCCAGGAAGAACAGAAGCCCCTGCTAACCTGGATGACGGTGCAAAAGTGGATTATCTGTTTGGAAGAAAAAGTCAGAAATGTACCAAAGAAGACAGCTGTGTGTTCCTGCTTGGTTCAAGAGATGTCCCACGTTGAGTCGATGGAAGCAGGTTGATTTTCGTCGTTGGATTCTGCCAACAAGCCTTGGCTCATGCAAATGTTGCAGTTGGTGGGAAAAGGTGCTACCTGGGCCCAGAAGGTAATGGGGGTCTGAACTCGGACTGAGGAGACAGAGGTGGATATCAGCACTTTAGAGAGCCCTCAGAAGACCAGGCAGCTCCCACAGGAGTCCCAGAACACGGGGACAAAGGAGTTACAAATTGTGGTAATTGCAGCACTACACAAAGGGATCCCACGCTGCCGGTGAACAACTCAGGGAGCTGAGCATCACAGGATATAGTGCTGGGGATGTGGGCTATGCTGTGTATGAAGCATTTCTGGAACAAGTGCACAGAAGCCATAGTAGCTGCAAAACACGCGGTGGATGCAAGCCCTTACCTTCACCAAATTTGGACAGCTGGACCTTTGGACAATTAGGATCATTTTAGTCCACCACCTGTGTTCAAGGGATCATGCTCATCAGGAGAGAAGTCCCAGAGTACCGTTTGTCTCTGCAGAGAGGTGCCTGCTGAAGCAGGTAAGTGACTCCATCACTCCACCGGAGATTCCTTTGGTCCTTCTGGTGCAGAATGGAGATAGGCAGTCCTCAGAGCGTGCACAACCTGGAAACTGTTGCAGTTGCTGGCAGGAGCTGAAGTTACAGAGTTGCAGTAGCCTTCTTGGATACTTTATTGCAGTTGTAGAGTTCCTGGAGCAGTTCTGTGGTTGATCCGATGGTAGAAGGTGAAGCAGAGGTTGCAGAGAAGTCCTGCTGGAGTCATGCAAAACCGAATCTGAGGAAACACTCATAGGAGAGACCCTAAATAGTCAAGAGAGGGGGATTGGTCACCTAACCAGGTAAACACCTATCAGGAGGGTTCTCTGACATCACCTGCTGGCACTGGCCACTCAGATGCTCCCAGAGTATCCCAACACATTGGAATCCGAGATGTCCAACACCAGGGACAATCTGGAGGAGCTCTGGGCACCTCCCCTGGGGTCGCGATCAACAAGGGAGTGGTTACTCCCCTTTCCTTTGTCCAGTTTCAGACCAGAGCAGGGACTGGGGGTCCCTGAACCAGTGTACACTGGATTATGCAATAAGGGCACCATTTGTGCCCTTCAAAGCACTTCCAGAGGCTCTGGGAGGATACCCCTCCCATGCCTGTAACACCTATTTCCAAAGGGAAAGGGTGTAACACCCTTGTCCCAAAGGAAGTGCTTTGTTCTGCCTTCCTGGGATTGGGTTGCCCAATCCCCAGGAGTACAGAAACCTGTCTGTGATGTAGCAGCAGCTGGAGCTGCCGTGGAATCCTCAGAGAGCTGGTTTGGCAGTACTGGGGGTCCCTGGTGGAGCCCCCAGGGTGCACAGAATTGGGCCCTCAATGCCAGAATTGGATTGGGGGTACAATTTCTCAATCTTAGAAACCTCACATGGCCATATTTGGGGTTACCATTGTGAAGCTACATATATGTATTGACCTATATGATCTGCATGCTTATAATGGTGTCTCCACACTCACGAAGTCTTGGAAATAGGTCCTGGACAGCGTGGGACCACCTCTGCTAGTGCAGGGGTGCCATCACACACAGAAACTATGCACCTAGCCTTCAGAAACTGAAGATTAGACATATAGGTCACTTACAATTTACCTGGTGTAGTAAAAATGGCTGTGAAATAGTGCATACACTAATTCATTCAGGCTGCAATGGCATGTTTGTATGAGCTCCTTATGGGTGGTAAAAGAAATGCTGCAGCCCATAAGGATCTCCTGGAACCCCAATGCCCTGGGTACATTGGTACCATCTACTAGGGGCTTATAAGTGGGGTCCAGTATGCCAATCTGGAGTGGAATACGGAGTCACTGGACTATAGTGTCAAATTTAGAAACAAAGAGCATGAGCACTGGAGTTCTGGTTAGCAGAACTCCAGTGACACAGTCAAGCATACTGACAACACAGTAAAACATACTGACACATAGGCCACAAACTATGAGCACTGGTTCCTGATTAGCAGGATCCCAGTGAGACAGTAAAAACACACTGACAAACAGGCAGAAATTGGCCGTAACATACCAAGAAAGATGGTACTTTCCTACACAACCCCCCAAACAAGGGACAATAAGGCTAACCTTGGCCAGATGTGTCTTCATTGTCTAAGAGGAAATATCTGGAGAGTCCATCTTCACTGGAGTGGTTACTCCCAGGTCTATGTTCCACTGTAAAGTCCATCCCCTGTAGAGAAATGGACCATCTCAACAATGTAGGGTTTTTTCCTTTCATCTGTTTTAACCAAAAGAGAGGTTTGTGGTCTGTCTGAACAATGAAGTGAGTCCCAAATAAGTATAGTTTCAGTTTCCCCAGGGCCCAGACCACAGCCTCTATGGATGACCAAGGGGTCAACCTCCTACTGATAAAAGCAACACGTTGATCCTGGCCTCTGAGTTTAGTTGGGAAAGCACTGCCTCAACCCCCAGTTCAGAAGCATCTGTCTGGACAATTAATTTTTTAGAGTAATTTGGGCTCTTTAGGACAGATGCGGTACACATAGGGGTCATTACAACATTGGCGGTAAAGCCGCTTACCGCCGTGCAGAAGACCGCCAACACACCGCCGCGGATGCAGAATTCCGCCGCAGCCAATATGACCCACAACTCGGAATCCGCCAAAATCTAGACACCCACACAAGTCTGCCACACCAAAGGTCAGTGATAAACTGGCGATAACAAAACCTCCACCGTCACGCCAACAGGAATACGCCCACACTATCACGACCCACGAATCCACGCGGCGGTCTTTCAACCGCGGTATTACATTGGCAGTACACACCGCCGCGCTCAAAATACACACACATTTACAAAACACATCCACATTGGACAAATCGAAATACACACACTTGATACACATACACACACCACTCCCACACACCCAATACAATATAAAACACACACCCACATCACCCCAAACCCATATGACAACAATTGTGACAGAAGGCCAGAGAGAGACACCACCAGAAACAACACTAGCATCCTGTTCTGCTTTCCTACATATCTCATATCAGAGCTTACAGAACCTCTCTGGAATGCACTTCTGAGTTCAAAGAAGACCTTTATTGCTGTTAATTCTTCCCCACCCACAAGTTCTTGAGAGACGAATTAGTAGATTTTAAGCACACGTTCAAAAGAGTAAAAGTAGTCGCAGCAATGAAAGCTAAATATATCACAGTACTTCTCAGTTGCAATGTAAACAGCAAATATATAATATATTCAAAGCAAAGCATAAAAGTCAAATTTCATCACTGTATGGGCAAGGCGGCAGGGCCTAAATATTCAGCTTAATCTTTCTGGGGTCTGCAAGTTGATGACTCCGGTCAACTGCGAGAAAGAGATTATCTACCCAAACGGGAGACTGGCAACGGACGTCTAGCTCCAGCCTGAAGTCAAGCAGATTCGAATCCAACTCACTGTAGCCCAGAGTCATCCTTACAAAAGCGTGCCCCTCCTCTCAGACTCGGGAAAACTACGCAAGCCTTTGGAGACTGGCCAGATCTCCTAGACTTCTCCTATTCCCAAGGCTGAGCAGAAAGGAAAACACCAAATGTACTCTCTCTTATCAGGTCTTGTCTGGTGTGAAGAAAACAGCTTGGTCCATCTTGTGGAAAAACACAGCTTGGAAGAATACAGACATCTGCGATGTTTCAACTGCAATGTCTAACTCCACGTTAAAGCCAATAGGCAGCTAACCTAAATATCAAATGGAATGTCTAATATCATGTCAAAGCCAATAGGCAGCTAAGCTGAATACAGCATGTCAAAGCCAATAGGCAGAATACAGAATGTAATGGCTAACTCCATGTTAAAGACAATAGGCAGCTAAACTGAACAAAACATATAGGCCCTCATTCTGATTCTGGCGGGCGGCGGAGGCCGCCCGCCAGAATTCAGCCCTCCATAATACCGCTCCGCAGTCAAAAGACCGCGGAGGGTATTATGAGTTTTTCCCTGGGCTGGCGGGCGGTCTCCAAAAGACCGCCCGCCAGCCCAGGGAAAAACTCCCTTCCCACGAGGATGCCGGCTCGTAATCGAGCCGGCGGAGTGGGAAGGTGCGACGGGTGCTACTGCACCCGTCGCGTATTTCACTGTCTGCTATGCAGACAGTGAAATACTAGCGGGGCCCTCTTACGGGGGCCCCTACAGTGCCCATGCCATTGGCATGGGCACTGCAGGGGCCCCAAGGGGCCCCACGACAATCCTTACCGCCATTCTGTTCCTGGCGGGCGAGCCGCCAGGAACAGGATGGCGGTAAGGATTGTCAGAATCCCCTCGGCGGCGCAGCGAGCTGCGCCGCCTTGGAGGATTCTTAGGGGCAGTGGAAAACCGGCGGGAGACTGCCGGTTTTCCCCTTCTGACCGCGGCCAAAGCGCCGCGGTCAGAATGCCCAAGGGAGCACCGCCGGCCTGTCGGCGGTGCTCCCGCCCCCGTTGGCCCTGGCGGTTCTCTACCGCCAGGGTCATAATGAGGCCCATAATGTGCTACTGGTGAACATTGAGCAACTAATATGCGCATTGGTGAAACACAAAGTCATTGGTCAAACACAATTAATAGCATCACACATCCACAGGCACTCAACAACATCACTCACACAACATCCACGCACCTCACACAACACACCTCTAAATATCACCCCACACATCACAACACACCCCACCCACACATCACCCACACCACCCTATGGCACTGCAAAGACACCCCAGGTTTTCTGAGGAGGAGCTCAGGGTCATGGTGGAGGAAATCATCTGGATAGAGCCACAGCTATTCGGATCACAGGTGCAGCACACCACCATAGCTAGGAAGATGGAGCTATGGCGAAGAATCGTGGACAGGGTCAACGCAGTGGGACAGCACCCAAGAACACGGGATGACATCAGGAAGAGGTGGAACGACCTACGGGGGAAGGTGCGTTCCGTGATCTCAAGACACCAGATTGCAGTTCAGAGGATTGGCGGCAGACCCCCACCTCCTCCCCCAGAACTAACAACATGGGAGAAGCAGGTCTTGGCTATACTGCATCCTGAGGGCCTCGCAGGAATAGCTGGAGGAATGGACTCTGGTAAGTCAAACCTTTAACTACCATATCCCCCACCCTATCTGCATACTATCACATACCCCCACCCTCGCCCTCACCCTCATCACTCCAACTCCTCACACATGTCCCACTATCACAAACCACACATCCCAAACCCAAGCCCTGCATGCAACACCAAAGCATGGACACCCATCACCAAAGCATGTCCACTGCACATACCCATTCACCCCCTAAACCATTATCACAGAAGGTCCCACACAAGAATGGAAGCACTGGGGTACAGGGTGACCCACCCATTGCACACCATGGCACACGCAGATGCAATAATCATGCCCATACACCCCTGCAGGACACCTACCCAACGTCACTGAACAGGAGGGTCCAGACATTTCCACTACACCCACAGAAGAGGCACACAGTGATGACAGCAGCTCTGTCCAACTGGATCTAGATGACCAGCCTGGCCCATCTGGGACCCCGGGACAGTCAGTTCCCCTCTCACTGGCACAGGCCACTACATAGCTTCCCCCCTCTGGAAACACCAGCACAGCACCCACCCAGCGGGCCCATACCTCTGTCCCCAGGACACGTCAAGCAGCAGTGTGTCCACCACTACAGGGAACCCAGGCTAACCCACCAACTCAACAACACCAGGGACCTGGGGGCAGTGGTAGTGGGCATATGATTCAGGGGACAAAGGCCCATGAAAACAGGGTAACTGGGAGGGCTGCTGTGCGACAGGGGGAGGACAGGCCCAGGGAACCCACTCTCCACGAGGCCCTCTCCAACATCATGGGAGCCTACCACCATTCCCAGGAGACGATGGCAATGGTACTGGCCAAGTTTTAGGAGACCCAGCGGCTGCAGGTGGAACAGTATTTGGGGTATAGGGAGGAACTCAGAGCCATCAATTCCACCCTGGGCACCATTGTAGGGGTGCTGAAGGAACTCGTCAACACCAGGAGGGACACTGTGGCACAACAAGGGGCCCCTGACACTAGCCTGGACGATGAACTGCCCACCACCTCCGGCGGCGCTAGTGGACAGGAGGCACCGCCACAGGACCACGACACCAGCACCCCACCCCCTGCAGATGGAGAACCACCCTGCAAGCCGTCCCTGAGATCCAGAACAAAGACAGAGAACAATGCCAAGACCCCCGCCAAGAAATGAGCCCACCCTGATTGTCATCCTTCTGTCCCACTTTGTCACCCTGTCCTTACTTAAACTGCGCTAGCTCAACTTCCTATGCACCTTTGGACAATGCACCTGTGAGACAAATAGACTGGACTCTGCCATGGACATTCCTCCACCATCACCCTTGACCATTTTACAACCCCCTCCACTATTTGGCACTTAAATAAACACCCTTAAATCACAAAACAATTTGGACTCAGTCTCTGCTTTCGAAAATGTGTATTTGCAATAACTGTTGAAAAATGCTATATCCAATGTAATGTCAACATACCTATGTCACACAGCTCTAGTCCATGCAGAAACAAAGCAGAGGTCACACAGTGGGACCCACATCTGTGAAATGGAAAGGGAAAGTGACAACTCAGTGTCCATACACTGGGTGAAAATGACAGACAGATGAGCGATAGAAGAATTAAATCAGATGTAGCAGGCAGTGTTGTCTTCTTACCTGTGTCTCACTGGAAGTATTGTTGGATCACCGTGTTCCTGTTGTCTATGTCCTCTTCTTCTGCTTCCTCGTCTTCACTGTCCACAGACTCCACAGCTGCCACAACACCTCCATCTGGACCATCCTCCTGCAGAAAAGGCACCTGTCGTCGCAAAGCCAAGTTGTGAAACATACAGCAGGCCATGATGATCTGGCACACCTTCTTTGGTGAGTAGAATAGGGAACCACCTGTCATATGGAGGCACCGGAACTCAGCCTTCAGGAGGCTGAAGGTCCTCTCTATAATCCTCCTAGTTCTCCCATGGGCCTCATTGTAGCGTTCCTCTGCCCTTGTCCTGGGATTCCTCACTGGGGTCAGTAGCCATGACAGGTTGGGGTAACCAGAGTCACCTGCAAATGTCGGGGGACAACTGTTAGACACACACTAACTATTAGGGGCATACCCAGACACCTAGTCACACTGTATTGGGTCCATGTCCTCACCTAATAGCCACACACTGTGCCTCTGGAGTTGCCCCATCACATAAGGGATGCTGCTATTCCGCAGAATGTAAGCGTCATGCACTGATCCAGGAAACTTGGCATTTATATGGGAGATGTACTGGTCGGCCAAACACACCATCTGCACATTCATAGAATGGTAACTCTTCTGGTTCTGTACACCTGTTCACTCCTGCGCGGGGGACCAAGGCCACATGTATCCCATCAATGGTACCTATTATGTTGGGGATATGTTCCACGGCATAGAAGTCACCTTTCACTGTCAGCAAATCCTCCACCAGAGGGAAAACGATGTAGCTACGCATGGGTTTTAGCAGGGCAGACAACACTCTGGACAACACGTTGGAGAACATAGCCTGGTACATCCCTGATGCAATGGCCACTGTTGTTTGAAAAGATGCACTTGCTAGGAAATGGAGTACTGACAGCACCTGCACCAGAGGGGGGCATCCCACATGGTCCTGGAGGGCGACACAACGGAGTCTGAAGCCACCAATGGGACAGAGGGTGATGGGAGCTCCACGGCGGGGACAGGAGCTGAGACCAGCAAGACAGACTCCTCCTCTGATGGGAGCTCCCTTGCGGTGGCAGGCCCCTCAGTGCCCCCCGCATCAACAGGTATAGCCACAACCCCCCACTAGCACCGCCCTCCCGGCAGCCCCTCAGCGTGTGCCCCGTGGCCGCTCACCCAGGAGGGTGGGCATCTCCTTCGTCCCAGGCACCTCAGCCCCTGCCCCAGTCAGCCCTGCTGCCCTCAGTGACCTCCTCAGATCCCTCACTGTTGGGCAGTCTACCATTTTGAATGCCATCCAGGGAGTAGAGAGGCAGTTGCAACAGACCAATGCATACCTGGAGGGCATTCATTCTGGTCAGGCAGCCCAACAGCGAGCTTTTCAGACTCTGGCCTCAGCACTGATGGCAGCCATTGTCCCTGTCTCTAGCCTCCCCCCTCCAACTTCCTCCACCCAGACCCAAACCCCTGTACCTTAGCCTATCCCAAGCACACCATCAGACCAGCATGCACACACGTCAACACACAAGGGAAGCTCAGGCAAACATAAGCACCACACATCCCACAGGCACTCACGCAAGCATCATACACATGCAGACATACCAACAGCCACTGCCTCCACTGTGTCCCCCTCCTCCTCATCTCCCTCCTCCCTCCCAGTCTCGTCTCCACTCACACCTACATGCACTACATCTTCAGCCACTACCCCCATCACCAGCACACCCACCACCACACTCCGCTCATGTGCAGTCACCACCCCCATTACCATTCACACATCCCATGTGTCCTCTCCCAGTGTGTTTGTGAGCCCACCTCCCAAGGTACAAAAACGCAGCCACACACCCACCCAACAGCCAGCCACCTCACGACAGCCTCCAGCCCTGTAGTGTAGCTGGTAGTGGGAAGGGGTCACACACAGGTAGGGTACCCTTGACACCTAGAGGCCAGGTCATTAGAGTTACATAAGTTAGGGAAAGATCAACCTCTGCCCACTCCCATGTTACTTCTGTCTCAGAGGTGTCTTACACATCCAACCCTGAGTACAACACCCTCGATAGAGAACTCAGAAAGGTGAGGTTGGAGGAGGCTAGGCTGAGGCTGCAACAGTTGACAATAGATAGGAAATCCCTAACTGTGGAAAGGGAAATACAGGGGTTGGGCTTAGTTCCCCATGGTGGCAGCGACAACAGCAGTTTTAGAAGTTACGTCAGAGAAAACACATTTGACTCTAGAAAAGTGCATAAAATTGTTCCCCTCTACAGGGAGTGGGAGGACATCGACAAGTGGTTTGCCATACTTGCAAGGCCTGTAAGGTTCAGAGGGTCCATCAGGTACAGTGGGCTGCTATTCTGTGGTTGTCCTTCTCTGAAATGGGAGAGATAGGCTCCTTACTGTCAAAGAAGATGATTCAGATAATTACAATGTTCTGAAGACTGCACTCCTGGATGGATTTTGCTTAACCACTGAACAATACTGACATGAGTTCAGAGAAACCAGAAATGTCTTCACAAGATTGGACAGACTTTGCAGACTGTTCAGTGAAGGCCTTAGAAGATTGGTTACATGGAAGCAAGGTGTCTGATTATTAAGTCTTATATAATCTAATCTTAAGAGAGCATATTCTTAAAAATTGTGTGTCTGATTTGTTACACCAGTATCTTGTGGACTTAGATCTGACCTCTCCCCAAGAATTGGGAAAGAAGGCAGACAAATGGGTCAGAACAAAGGTGAGCAGAAAAGCTCATATAGGGGGTGAAAACGACAAGAAGAACAAGGATGGTAAGTCACAAGAAAATGGTGGGGATAAAGATAAAACGTCAAAGTCTTCATCAGGCCCACAAACATCCTCTGGGGGTGGTGGACCCAAATCCTCTTTCAACCATCTGAAAAAGCCTTGGTCTTATTTGTGTAAAATCAAAGGCCATTGGGCAAGTGACCCAACTTGTCCCAAGACAAACACCACACATCCCACCACCACAACCCCCACTACTCCCATTAGTGTCCCTATTCATAGCAGTGGTGGTGGGAAAAACTCTACAAATAGCCAATCAAAGGGTGTAGCTGGTCTCACTTTTGGTAATGTAGTGGGGGTTGGTCTAGTTAGGGAGACCACTGAGACTGTTTTAGTCTCTGATGGTGGCATTGACCTTTCCACCTTAGTTGCTTGTCCCCTTAATATGGATAAGTACCAGCAACTACCCTGAATAAATGGTATTCAGGTTGAGGCCTATGGGGACACAGGTGCCAGTGTCACTGTGGTGATGGAAAAACTGGTTGCCCCTGATCAATAACTACTTGGTCATCGGTACTAAGTTACTGATGCCAATAACAACACTGATAGCCACCCCTGGCTGTTGTGAATCTCAACTGAGGGTGGGGGGGTTTACTAGTCCTAAAAAAGGTGTAGTACCCACAGACCTACCTGTAGAGTGTCTACTGGGCAATGATTTGGAAACTTCAGCTTTGGTTGAAGTGGAGTTGGAGGCCCATGCAGCACTGCTGGGCATTCCAGGGCACATCTTTGCTCTTACCAGGGCACAGGCCGAGAAGCAAAGAGGGCAGGGAAACGTGGATCCTGGAACAATGGACCAAGTGCTCTCAAAAACTAGGGAAAGAAATGGCAAACCCTTGTCCACTAGCCCTCCCTCTTCAGAAGATTCCCCTTTTGATGAGAAGGAGTCAACTCCTTGTCCTGAACCTACACCAGAAGAGCTTCAGGCTGACACAGCTGAACTCTTGGGTGCAGGGGGGCCTGCCAGGGAGGAACTGAGTGTGGCACAGCAGACCTGTCCCTCAATAGAGGGTCTAAGAGAGCAAGCTGTCAAGCAACAAGCTGGGGATATCAGTGACTCACATAGAGTTTACTGAGAGAACAATATCCTTTATACTTAGGCAAGAGGCAAAGGACCCAAAACCTGGTGCTACCAGAGATTGGTCATTCCCTTGCAGTATAGGGAATTCCTCCTAACTCTTGCACATGATATTTCCCTGGCTGGATATCTGGGGCTAAGTAAAACTTGGGACAGACTTGTCCCTCACTTTCAATGGCCTCACATGTCAGAGGACACAAAAGAGTTTTGTCATTCCTGTGTCACCTGACAAGCCAGTGGCAAGACTGGTGGCACCCCAAAGCCCCCCTTAATCCCACTGCCAGTGGTTGCGGTGCCCTTTTAAAGGGTAGGGGTTGATATTGTTGGCGCCCTTGACACTCCAACTGCTTCTGGAAAAATATATTCTGGTAGTGGACTATGCCTCAAGATATCCAGAAGCCATCCCCTTAAGGACCACTACAGCTCCTGCAGTAGCAAAGGAACTCCTGGGAATATTTTCCAGGGTGGGCTTTCCTAAAGAGGTAGTATCAGACAGTGGTAGTCACTTCATGTAGCACTTCCAGAGGCTCTGGGAGGATATCCCTCCCATGCCTGTAACACCTATTTCCAAAGGGAGAGGGTGTAACAACCTTGCCCAAAGGAACTGCTTTGTTATGCCTTCCTGGGATTGGGCCCAAGCCCCAGGAGGGGAGACACCTGTCCCTGAGGAGGCAGCAGCTGGGGCTGCAGTGGAAACCTCAGAGAGCTGGTTTGGCAGTACTGAGGGGCCATGGTGGAGCCCTCAGGGTGCATAGAATAGGCCTCTCAATATCAGAATCAGATTGGGGGTACAATTTCTCAATCTTAGAAACCTCACATGGCCATATTCTGGGTTACCATTGTGAATCTACATATATGTATTGACCTATATGTAGTGTACGCTTATAATGGTGTCCCTGCACTCTCGAAGTCTGGGAAATTGGTCCTGGACAATGTGGTGGCACCTCTGCTAGTGGGGGGGAGGTGGGAGGATGCCCTCCCACACACACTAACTATACACGTAGCCTCCAGGAACTGAAGGTTAGATATATAGGTGACTTATAAGTTACCTAGTGCACTGAAAATGGCTGTGAAATAGTGCTTACACTATTTCACTCAGGCTGCACTGGCAGTCCTGAGGAAGTGTTTCTATGAGCTCCTTATGGGTGGAAAAAGAAATGCTGCAGCTCATAAGGTTCTCCTGGAACCCCAATGTTCTGGATACCTAGGAACCATATACTAGGGGCTTATAAGGGGCGTCTAGTGTGCCAATCTGGAGTGAAATATGGAGTCACTAGACTATACTGACAAAGTTAGAAACGGAGAGAGCATGAGCACTAGAGTTTGGGTTAGCAGAACACCAGTGACACAGTCAAGCATACTGACAACACAATAAAACATACTGACATGTAGGCCACAAACTATGAGCACTAGGGTCCCAGTGAGACAGTAAAACACACTGACAAACAGGCAGAAATTGGGGGTAACATGCCAAGAAAGATGGTACTTTCCTACACCTTGGTGTGACTTTGCAAAAATATACAGGTGTGCTAGGTTTCATTAGATGCTGGCTGAGCTACAGCACTAAATCCACAGTTTCCTGTTACGGGCACTAAGCCTAACCTCATAAGTGAGATACATTTTTATCAAGAGACTTGGGGGAACACAGAATTGCAGAACAATTGTTACTAACAATTGTCTTTCTTTACATATGAACGTTCCAAATGTAAGACAGTGTGTAAGAAAGAAGTCATTTTGAGAAATGCCCTGTAATTCACATGCTAGTATGGGTACCCCCAAATTCAGACATGTGCAAATAACCACTGTTTCTAAACTCCATATCATGTGCCCATTTTGGAAATATATAGTATTCCTTGATATCTATTTTTCGTTCTTTCTATTTTACCAAATGAATTGCTGTATACACGGTACACAATGAAAACCCACTGCAAGTTGCAGCTCATTTATTTGACTCTAGGGCCCATATTTATACTCGGTTTGCAGTGAATTAGCATAATTTTTTTTACTCTAATTCATCGCAAACCTTACTCCATAGTTATACTTTGGCGCTAGACATGTTTAGCGCCAAAGTTATGGAGCTAACGTCGTTTTCTGGACATGAACACCTGCCTTGCGTCAATGAGATGCAAAGTAGGCATTCCCATCCAAAAAAGGATGATGTGGCCTTGCACCATATTTATCCCCCTTGCTAAAGTCCAGCACGGGGAGATGGGGGACTTAAATAATAGAGCTAAGCTTGCTTAGCGCCATTATTTAAAACCTGGATATGGACAGGCGTAAGGGGACCTGCAGTCATATTTCCATGGTCAGAGACCATGGAAAGTGCCCACAGGTGCCCTTCCCTGGCCCCAGGGACATACCCACCCACCCCCACCTACACCAGAGGGACTCCACCGGATGGGGGACCCATCCCAGGTAAGTCCCAGTAAGTATATATATTTTTTTGTTTTATCCTACTCTGCACAGCGCTGGCCCCCATGGCCATGCCAAAGGGACATTTGTCCCCTGGGCATGGCCAATAGGGGGGTGGGCATGGCTCTTGTCTTTACTAAGACAGGAGCTATAGGACTTTTTTCCTTATGCAGGGTCATCCCCAATCTTTTTGCCTCCTGCCTCCTATTTTTTCTGACCTGTTGTTGTTGGCTTTTGAACTCTGGGCACTTTACCACTGCTAACCAGTGCTAAAGTGCATATGCTCTCTTTATAAAATGGTACTGTTGATTAGATATCCATGATTGGCATATTTGATTTACTGGTAAGTCCCTAGTACAGTGCACTAGAGGTGTCCAGGGCCTGTAAATCAAATGCTACTAGTGGGCCTGCAGCACTTGTTGTGCCACCCACATTAGTAGCCCTGTAATCATCTCTCAGACCTGCCAATGCAGTGTCTGTGGGTGCAGTTTTAAACTGCCAGTTCGACTTAGCAAGTTTATCCTGTTGCCAGGCCTAAACCTTCCCTTTTCTTAAATGTAAGACACCCCTAAGGTAGGCCATAGGTCACCCCATGGGCAGGGTGCAGTGTGTGTTTAAGGTAGGACATATACTAATGTATTTTATATGTCCTAACAGTGGAATACTGCTAAATTCGCTTTTCCCTGTTGCAAGGCCTATCCCTCTCATAGGTTAAAATGGGGGCTGCCTTTAAATATGATTAAAGCATAGATTCCCTTTGGGAGCGGATAGACACGTGGAGTTTAGGGTCTCTGAGCTCACAATTTAAAAAGACATCTTTCAGTGAAGTTGGTTTTGAGATTGTGTTTTTGAAAGTGCCACTTTTAGAAATTAGCATTTTCTTGCTTAAACCATTCTGTGACTCTGCCTGTTTGTGGAGTCCTTGTCTGGGTCAGTTTGACAGTTGGGCTGTTTGCACCTCTCTCTAGACAGTGACACAAAGGGAGCTGGAGTGTAGCCTGAATATCCTGATGGGTCATCTGTGATAGGAGGGAGGGGGGAGTGGTCACTCACCCCTGAACGGGCTGTGCCTGCCCTCATACAATGCAGTCTACAACCCCCCCAGTATATTGGGGTCATTACAACCCTGGCGGAAGGAGGAGAACCAGCGGTAAGACCGCCAACAGGCTGGCGGTATCACTCTGTGGAATTATGACCATGGCGGTTACCGCCATGGTCATCCGCCGGTTCTCCGTTCCGCCCGTCAGGGCGGAGACGACCACCGGGCTGGAGACCTGGGTCTCCAGCCCGGCGGCCGTCACTATACCGGCGGTATTTGGACCCGGCTTACCGCCGTGGATTTCCAGCGGTTTGAACCACCATGAAATCCATGGCGGTAAGCACTATCAGTGCCAGGGAATACCTTCCCTGGCACTGATAGGGGTCTCCCCCACCCCCACCCTGACTCCCTCCCCTACCACCCCCACCACCCCTGCCACCCCCCAAAGGTGGCAGGGCCCCCTCCCCACCCGACCCCCAACATCACTTCACCCGTACCCACATGACACGCATGCAGGCACCACCTACATACTTACACGCTCACACGCCGACATACATGCCTACATCCACACACACAGTCATACACGCACACCCACATTCAAACATTAACGCACACATCCATACAGACATACCCACAGACATACACGCACTCACACACCCCCTCTACATACACAAACGCACACCCCTACGCACCCACACAACACACAACACCCCCCCAGCCCCCTCCCCTCACGGACGATCGACTTACCTGGTCTGACAATCCTCCGGGAGGGGACAGGAGCCATGGGGGCAGCTCCGCCGACACCACACCGCCAACAGAACACCGCCACGGCAATTCACAGGATGTGATTCGCTGGGCGGTGTTCTGTTGGCATGGCGGTGGAGGTGGAGCAACCTCCACTTCCCCACCCCCCGCCAGTATGGCTGTTGGCGGCTCTCCGTCCGTAAAAGGACGGAGAGCTGCCAATGGTCATAATAGGCCGAGCGGCAAACCGCCACCACTGGTGGTCTTCCACACGGCGTTTCCTCGGCGGTCTTCAAAAAAGACCCCCGAGGTCAAAATGACCCCCTATGTCTGGGGCCTGGCCTGGGCAAGGCAGGATTTCACAAACAAGAGAAACTTTCCTTTGAAGTAAGCCTACTCCAAAGGCCAAAATGGGTATAAGAAGGGCACCCAAAACCACAGACTTTTAATCATTTCTGGACATCAAGAGAAACCTCTGCCTGGAGAAGAGATGAAGAGCTGAGAAGAAGTGCTGCCCTGCCTGCGACTGTGCTTTGTGGAGCTATCCTGCAGTTGCTGCTTCTGCCTGGCATAAGTAATGGACCCAAAATCCCAGACTTTTATATTGCTTCTGGAACCAAAAGGAACCTCTGCCAAGGAGAATTGAAGAGCTGAGAAGAAGTGCTACCCCTGCCTGTGCTTTGTTGGGCTATCCTGCAGTTGCTGTTGCTGCCTGTCAAGGTTGACAAAGACTGGACTTTGTTGTGCATTCCTGCTTGAGAAGATTCTCCAAGGCTTGAACTAAGCTTGCCTCCTGTTTTGAAGTCTCAGGGCCATCAAAGACTTCCCCTGCCAGCACCTGGATACTCTTCTGAGACTCCTGCCAAGTCGAGCCCTATCCAGTTTCTGCAGCCTTAACTGGTGAAGCTGGCAGACCACTCCTGAAAATCCACACACAGACCGCCGTGCAGGAAAATTTCCAACGCAACCTCCGAGAGTGGCTGAAGAAATGACATACCGCCGGCTCCATGGCTGAAACTGACGCAGCGCCTGCAGTGCGGCTTGTTGATCGACGCACACGGTGGGAGAAACGACGTGCCACATCGCTGATGGAGGCTGGTAACGTCGCAACCCACACAGCGCGGTTTTGCTATCACCATGCGGCAGGATTTTCAACGCAAACCTTGCTGGGCATGGAAATATGACGCAACGCCTGCCCAGACCCGAGAGCTGCCCAGATCGACTCATCGCTCCCCGGTGGGGAGGAAAAACAACACATGCCAGTCCGACTAGAGAAGGAGAAATGAGGCACAAGCTCACTTGCAAGTAAGAAATCGATGCACCACATACCTTTTCTGACGCACACTCGCCCGTGAGTGTTATTTTAATGTAACCCAGGTACTTTTCAACGCTAACAGTGTTTTATCTGTTTACCAAATGATTTAAGATTCTTTTTGCTTTTTAATTAATTACTTGACTTGTGTATAGTGGATTTTTGTCGTTTTGGTCTTGTTTTGTTTAGATAAATATTTTCTATTATTCTAAACCTGTGTTGTGTCATTTTGTAATGTTTTCATTAAGTTACGGTGTGTTGGTACAAATACTTTACACCTAGCACTCTGAAGTTTAGCCTGCCTGCTCGTTCCAAGATACCAAGGGGTTGAGCGGGAGTTAACTGAGGGTGATTCTCTTTTACCCTGACTAGAATGAGGGTCCTTGCTTGGACAGAGGGTAACCTGACTGCCAACCAAAGTCCCCATTTCTAACAGGAGCCATGTCCATGGGGGGTGTGTGCCGGAAAATGGCGCTACACTGCTTTAAGGCTATTTTTTTGCCTCTAAACTGGGTAGCGCAATAATTCGGCACACAGGCCTCGGTTTCCCCTACACCTCCCCCCGTTAGCGACCTTTACAAGGACCCTAACAGGGCATTAGCGCCAGCTAGCGCCATTCCATAACTATGAAGCCCAGCCGGTGTCTTGAAATGGGGCTAGCCTGAGCTATACTTTTTCACACAAAACTGGGTTCTTTGTGAACCTACAAGCCCTATATATCCCCATGACCAGAAGGCTCCAGTGGACGTGATGGTATATTACATTTGAAAATCTGCTACGGCTAGGAAAAGTTACAGATGAAAACGTAAAAAGAAATGGCTGTTCTTTTCAATTCAATTTCAATATTTCTTTATTTCAACTGTTACTTTCTATATGAAAACTTTGAAAGATCTATACAAATGACCCCTTGTGAAATTCAGAATGTTGTCTGCTTTTTGGAAATATATAGCTTTTCAGGACCCACCATTGGTTTCATACCATTTTCTGTCACTAGCTGGAAGGAGGTCAAAGGCACTAAAAATAGGAAAAAGTCCCAGTTAAATGCCAAAACTATATTGAAAAATGTGGTTTTCTTATTCTAGTCTGCCTGCCCTGAAAGTTGGAAAGATGGTGATATTAGCACCACAAACCCTTCATTGATGTCATTTGCATAGGAAAAATGTCTTAATCCACCCCTGGGTAACCCACAAACCCTGGCTACCTTTAGAATTCCTAGGACGCTGGTGAAAAAGGACACAAATTTGGTGTAGAGAGCTTACGTGGGCAAATTCTTATGGGGGGGCCTAAGTCCAATCTACCCCAAATAACCCAAAAAAGGCTTAGCACAGGATGGAGCTAATGCTTAGCAGCGAAGGGGTTAAAATGACACCAAAATGACAAAAATCCGATGTGGGGAACTGGAGATATTAATTTTTAACCCTGATCAACTCACAATCTGAGGCCGACAATGATGGAGCCCATCTCAGATACACTCAGCAGGAGGCCTCAGTGAAAGTTTCAGTCAGCTTGACTTAACATAGGTTCCTGGTCAACTCATGGAAGTCTCGACAAAACTCTAGAGCTTCAGGGGGGAGAAACCTGAATTTCAGGTCGGGTTGTGGTTTGAGGTCAGCGGTTTGGATGGTTCAGTCACCTTAATGAGCTTTTTTCCAAAGTTGCTTCAAACTTCCCCAAACTTCTGATATCCTTCCAGAAGTTCTTCTTTGGGTCTCCAGTGGTCCACAATACCAATCCCAGGGGGTAGAAGCTCTGTGATAGTCCTTGTGATATTGTGACTATGTTTCACAGAATGCATCTGAAAAACCCTCAAATGTCAAGCTGAAGGTGGTCAACTGGGCTTCTCTTGGTGGGTGTGATGCAGGTGAAGCTTACTTAACCTGTTGCTTTCAGAAAGACCACACTTTCACTTCTGGAAGCCAGGCAAAATCCTTAGAGCTGTGCTCCCTCAGTGTGCAGAAGGTGCAGTCATGGGCAGTACTCCTTCTCCTGGACAAATCTCCCATATTTATTAAGTGTTTCTTAGCTGGCAAGCAGTGGGGCACCCCTGACCAATGGGGTGTAAGGTACCACCCATTGGGGTGACCAGTTCCTGCGAAGTGTGCAAAAATCAATTCCAGAAAGCATTATTCTGCAAAAATGTCAAGATGAAGAATCATTTTCCTAGAGGTTAATATCTTGCTGAGCCATCCCACTGGTGTGGCTAATTTCCCTTAAGAGCCCCTCCAGCCCCTCTGCTAATCTAATCACTGGGGCTCCCATACGGCTGGGGTGGCAGTAAGTGAGGGTGACCTGTGTCCTGTCCTATCATTCCCCCTTTGAAGACCAGTTTGGCTACCCAGCCCCCTTCCTGTGTTTCTCTCTGCAGCTTGCAGAGCTCCACCCACCTGATGTATCATTGTCTCAATGCAACCCACTTTACACCTCGTCAAGGCAACTAGGCTCAGACTGGCAAAGGATGCCCATTCAGGAAAGAGCTGCTGGAAGGCTGGATTTTGGCTGAATAGAAAAGCAAGTTGTATAACTTATTTTGTGTGATAATTATAAAAAATCTAACTGTGGCAAGTTGCTGTATTTATTCTACCATTTGAGTCCAATAATTAAATTTTTAGTTCGTTCCTAGCAATAGTTATACATTAATAAAGTTTTACTATGTTAGCCTACGGAGCTGATGTACTACATTTGAGAAAAATTAAATGGCCAGTTTTTCCCTCACCAGGGCACATAAAACATATTTTAGAATGTCCATGCTCATAGTTACAAGGCACCATACCCATAGGGAGATCTTACAGGTAAGGGTTGTCATGACAATTATATTTATGTCAATATGCATATTCCTTTTAAACAAAGAACTGACCCTGGGTCTGGTTAGCAAGGCCCAGTGCAGAGTCAGAGTTAGAAAACATCAGTTAGTTAAAAAAAAATAGGGGTGATCAGAGCAAAAAGATTACTTTCTCACAGTTTTCACCAATGTTTTTAAGTGACATCATTTAGACAAAGGGAACAAAACTCTGATTATCTATGTTATCACTCAGACCCCTTGAAAGCCATCCATCATATTACATTTTACCAACAGAAATGTTATGTTGTATAAGGTGGTCCCACATCATGTTCCCCTGCATCCAACATATACTCAGTGGAAGTTGATTAGTGTAGGAACAATATATAGCATTGAACATGTTTTGCAAATGTGTCCTTCTTTCACCTAGACATGTTGGGCCTCATTACATACGACTTTGCCTGTCTCTGTGGCAGCTGCCAAAAGACCATGATGATAGTAATCTGACTGCTGTATTAGGAGTCACACTGCAAAGTCTGTCAAAAATCTGCCAACATCCAGATACCGCCAGGAAACTAGAGGTCAGGAAAAAGGCACTTCCACCACCAGCACCGCCAGCCCAACAAAATTCCTTCTACCAGATTATGAGCCACAAATCACCACAGTGGAAAACCATTGGCGGTATGAGCTGCCCCAGTCAAATCTCATTACTGTTAGAACACAACACCACATGGGATAGTTTGAAAACCTCACACCTGACACATATCCACACATCCGACACACCTACTCACTGTGCTATATAACATCCCCAGTACAACCCACAATCCTTTGCAACAAAAAACCAGGCCGGCCTCCTACAAGGCTGAACTCAGAACCAAAGTGTAAAGTATTTGTCCCAACACACACACTAATGTGGTGAAACATTACAAAAAGGGCACCACACCAGTTTAGAAAAATAGGCAATATTTATCTAAATCAAACAAGACCAAATCAACAACAATCCAACATAGACAAGTCAAGATATGGAGTTTCAAAAGAATAAGAGTCTTACTCCATAGAAAACAATGGAAACATTGGTTTTATACAAAGTACCTGGTTTGCGTAAAAAAATAAAACCACATGGGCGAGAGTGCATCGGAAAAGTCAGTGATGCATTGATTCCTTACTCGTAAGTAAGGATGTGCACCATATTTTCTCCGGTTGGGTCAGCGATGCGTCATTTTTCTCCCTTGCAAGAGAGCGATGCGTTGAATTGTGGATGGGGCACCTCAGATCTGCTCATGTTCAAAATGACTTTGATGCCCAGGGATAAAGTATGAGAAATCTGATTCCACGGTATCAGAAGACCATGCTGCGTGGGATGTGCATTGTTATCAGCAGCCACAAGCGGGAGTTGTATCGTTTCTCCAGCCATAATGCATCAATCTCCCAACCGCGATGCAGGTGGAGCGTCGATTTGAGCCGTGAAGCCGGTGGCAGGTGGTGTGGTGAAAATTTCCCTGCACGGTGTTCTGTGCAAGAATTTCAGTCTTTGTTCTGTCAGCTTCCCCTCTCAAGGTCCCAGGGACTGGATAGGACACCACTTGGCAGGGCAGGAGTCTCAGCAAAGAGTCCATGCGCTGGCAGAGAAAGTCTTTGATGGCCCTGAGACTTCAAAACAGGAGGCAAGCTCAGTTCAAGCCTTGGAGAATCTTCTCAAGCAGGAATGCACAACAAAGTCCAGTCTTTGTCAACCTTGACAGGCAGAAACTGCAACTGCAGGATAGCCCAACAAAGCACAGACAGGGGTAGCACTTCTTCTCAGCTCTTCAATTCTCCTTGCGAGAGGTTCCTTTTGGTTCCAGAAGCGATCTAAAAGTCTGGGATTTTGGGTCCACTACTTATACCCCTTTCTGCCTTTGTAGTAGGCAAACTTCAAAGGAAAGTCTCTGTTGTTCACAAGATCCTGCCTTGTCCAGGCCAGGACCCAGACACACACCAGGGGGTTGAAGACTGCATTGTGTGAGGACAGGCACTGCCTATTCAGGTGTAAGTGACCACTCTTCTATCCACACTAGCTCAGATGGCCCATCAGGAAATGCAGGCTACTCCCCAGCTCCCTTTGTCTCACTGTTTAGTGAGGATTCACAATAAGCCCAACTGTCAGTCTGACCCAGACAGGGAATTCACAAACACGCAGAGTCACACAATGGTTTAAGCAGAGAAATGCCCACCTTCTAAAAGTGGCATTTTCAAACTGACAATTCAAAAAACAACCTTACCAAAAGATGTATTTTTAAATTGTGAGTTCAGAGACACCGAACTCCAAATTGTTATCTGCTCCCAAAGGGCATTTGCACTTAAAAAGTTATTTAAAGGCAGCCCCCATGTTAACCTATGAGAGAGATAGGCCTTGCAACAGTGAAAACTAAATTTGGCAATATGTTACTGTTAGGACATGTAAAACACATCACTATATGTCCCACCTTTAACGTACACTGCACCCTGCCCATGGGGCTACCTAAGGCGTAGCTTAGGGCTGCCCTACATGTATAAAAAAGGAAGGTTTGGGCCTGGCAAGTTTAAAACTGCACAGAGACTGCAGTGGCAGGTCTCAGCCATGTTTACAGGGCTACTCAGGTGGGTGGCACAACCAGTGCTGCAGACCCCCTTGTAGCATTTGATTTACATGCCCCTGGCACCTCTACTGCGCTTTACTAGGGACTTACTAGCAGATCAAATATGCCAATCATGGATAAACCAATCACACATACATTTTACTCAGGGAGCACTTGCACTTTTACCAGTGAGGACCAGTACATGGCACTGACGGCAATGTAATGGCACACTCACAATTGTATGCAAACGTTTGCATACTCATATACTGTGTTCCCAGGAGGACACCATTGTGCATTGTGCTACTATCATGGATGACATCTAGCAAGCCTGACTAACATACAAGGTAAGTGAGCTGAAAAATCATGTCAAACATCAGACTAAACCAGAACCCATATGCAGTGCAAACTGTACCAAAGTTGTCCGAGAGCTCCCAACATGGACAATGGAAACCAAGTCACTGAGTAGTGTGTACATCAAAGGTATGCTGTGCAGCAGCTGTCAATGTCATTGCAGAGAATCTAGCTAAGCCACTGTCTGCATCTCACAAAGTTGTTACCAAACACACAATCTTACCTGTAACCTGTTTCTCACTTCCTCCACAGATAACTCTGCCAGAATCACCAGGGAGAGGATACCAGAGACTGCTAGTGCCCCTCATGATGATATTTCCAGTGTTGACAACACATCAGGATGTCTGGACAGTGACGACCAACGTCGCCCACCTGGGACACCTGGTCAGTTAACGAGTCCCAGCCTTACCCTGCCCACATCAATCCCTTCCACTCCTGGGCCATCCACATCACAGCAAACCGATTGCCTTCAAACCTGTGTCCCAAGGAAAGCTCAATCTAATGTATGCCCCACAGTATAGTGACCTGAGTCGATTCTTGACACCCCAGATGATGGTCCTGCTAACACTGGGAAAGAGCACATTGTGCCAGAGGCACAGGTACCTGGGGGCAGGGTGCGTGGGAGGGGAGCTGTGGGACAGATAATTGAGCCTCAAAGGCACTCCACTGACTGGGAAACCATCTCCTTAGTCCTGGGAGCTTACTAATCTTCCCAAGACAGGATGGGCCAAATTATTACCATGCTGGGGGTAAATCAAAGGCTGCAGAGGGAATATCATCAGGAAGTCATGCAGCACTGGCAGGCAAATAATGCCACAACACCATCCTCATTGGTCTCTCCAGACAGCATGAGGCCCCTACCACTAGCACCCTTACATCTGGCTAATCAAAATCTACAGCAGCTAGTGGAACGGAGGGCCTGCTAGGGGAACTACAGGCCTCAGACACCCCTCCCTCTGTAGCTGAAGAACACCCCACAAGTGTGTTCATCCAGTCAGACATCCAGCTGGAGCAGATGCCAAGTCCAAACCCACTGCCAGGAAGTGAACCTCTCCTGATATATCTCCCTTGTGTGCCACTGATACACCCTGTTGACTGTTCTGAGACAGAACTCCATCTTCCTATGGACACTGAACCTGTGCTGCCAACTGTTGTAGCGGCTCCCCTGATTAATCCAATCCATCTACCATGACCTCACTCATCACCTTTATGTTAATCCATGCACCTTATTTTTTTAACATCATTAGGAAGCTATGAACAATAAATTACCATTGAACACAGATACTGCATATGTGTCTTGCTTGCCATCTGTCGTCTGGGCATGCCTTCCTGCATCGAACAGCCACTGTAATGGACATCAGAAGGAGGCACCTTCAGCAGGAGACACAGTATTACAGAAATGTCACAGGCCAGAAGTAAGTGAGTGTGAAATCCATAGTAACAACAGGGCATACTCAGACTTCCTGTCTGCAAATAGAGCATGACAGAGAGTGCCATTAGGATGAAAGGCATGGTGGCATACTAATGACACGTACAGGTAATATCGGCCAAGCCCATGGTAGACTACCTGCCAAACAGGGTCACCTTGATAGGAACTATACATTAGCAGGATCTTCAGATTACCATATCATAGCTACATATGTACTCATACCATGGAACACACAAAGAGCGTCATTGAGGTGCACAGTACTTAAACAATACACTAAATTAGGCCCCAGAACTATAGAGTTGTCACTCACCTTTGTCAGTATACAGTGACCTGCAACCTGGACTGCAACATCGGTTTAGAAACACTACTAAGTCTCAAATTAGTCACGTGGTACACCACCCGTTATGAAACCATAGGGCATGATGCTAACAGCACACATGGGCCATGTACTACAACTGACACATAATACACCACCGAATATCCCCCCAACCCCACTGGTACAAGGAAGGGATGAAGCAGTCACAACCCTAGTTGTGTGAAGGAGGAACTTACAAGTTACAACACACTGTACCGACATGCATATTATCAGCTACCTGGCTGGTTCTAATTTAATGTCTGTCAGCATATACCAGTGCCCATTGAAAATAAATACATCAAGCATAGGTTGCAGAGCCAAACAGCACATGACTATATCAGTGAGTGGAAGGAAAAGAGGATAGGACAAAGCAAGAAAGAAAACTCAATACTGATTGGACCATTACAGAAGTGTATGTCAGGATCTAATGTAACTATGCATGAAATAGGATAATATATTGTATTAGTCTGCATCCACAACTCACACATAGGCATTGGATCACATGACAACACCACTGATGATGCTAGAAGGGAGGTATAAAGGCAGCCATCTACTACAAGTTATATTCATTTAGCACATCATATGCTCCACTTCACATACCTGTATGTCAGTTGAAGTACTGATTGATTAGATCTACCTTAGATTCAATGCCTCCTCCTTCCTCAGCCTCTTCATCATTTGCTATGTCTCCATCTCCAGTCACAGGACCAGCTGCCCCCCCCCTCATCTGCTATCAATGGTATCTGACATCTCAAGGCTAGATTGTTGAGCAGGCAGGAGGTAATGGTAATTTGGCATACCTTTTGGGGAGAGTAGAAGAGGGCTCCACCTGATAGATCCAGGCATCTGAACCTTGCCTTCAGGAGATCAAATGTATGCTTGATTATACCCCTTGTCCTCCTGTAGACCTCATTGTAATGGAGTGCACCTGGCGTGGCTGGGTACCTCACTGGTGTCAACAGCCAAGGACGATTTGGATATCCGGTGTCACCTGTCTACACAAAGGGACACAACTCCAATGTTGTATGTGGGACTGGGTAGAATGTAATGACAGGAGAGAAAACACACAAACACATATAACAATACTTACTTACAAAGCAGCCACGCCCTCACTGTTTGCAGTCATGCCATTAGATGTGGGATATTGGTGTTCTGCATAATGTAGGAAACATGGCCAGATCCAGGAAACTTGCCTCTGACTTGTGAGATGTACTGGTCTGCCAGACACACCACCTGTACGTTGATTCAGTATTAGTTCTTCCTGTTCCTATATATCTGTTCACTGGTATTGGGAGGGACCAGAGGTACATGGGTGCCATCAATGGCTCCTACCACATGAGAAATGTGTCCCATATCATAAAAGTCTGCCTTCAGAAATGCTAAATACTCTCGGTGGGGAAACCTGATGTAGCTGTCTAGGTTTTTCAACAATGCAGTCATTGGTATACAGGTCTACTAGTAGACAGTACACTGGTGGATGTCTCACTCTTCTCATGGCAGCATTACTATGTTGAGAGAATGGAGTATACAATGAGTAATGCTTTATTCACAAATCTATTATTATTCATATTACCTGACACCTAAAATATGTAGAGGATGCATAGAAATTCTGGCATGTACAGTACAGTCCATAGATTTTCTCCGATTCATGCCTCGTTGCTGCACATTGGATTTAATGCAAACTGGATGTATTAATGAGACTAATGTAAGAAAACACGTGTGTAACACTTAGCTGTCAAGCACTATTCACACATTATTACTGTAAACTACCTATACTACCTATATCTACCCATGGCCTATGTACCTCAGAGTTGCTGTACATTGTTGTCACAATGTATACTCTCTAATCGCGTCATTAATTGAATATATGATCAATATGTTGCACATACATGATGGCATTAAATACGTGGATACTGTCTTTCAAGTAAAGTAGGTGTATGACGCAGATAGGTGTACACATCCATCGAAGAAATGTGCACAAAATGGCAGACACCTGACCTACTGTATTGGACAGGTACAAGTGACCTGAGTCTGCTGGCGGAAGTCGTCATGGTGATAGGCGATCGCAACTGCCGTGAAACTTGCCATTGGATAACATTGCTGCGTTTGGCGGACTTGGGGAAATGGTGATGACTGCCAGCAGTGACGGTCCTGTACATGGCGGTCGTGACCGCCATTTTCTGCTGTGTTGCTCACTTGACTTCTGAAACTGTCAGCAGGACCTCCATAACGTGAGCTGCTGTGTACTGCCTCTGGGAGCCATCATGCCATGTCCTGCAGGTGATAGGGCCCCTGCCATCACATCGGAGAAACTCGAGAGGCTGGTGGAGGAGGTCCTACCCTGATATGGATAGCTTTATGGGGCACCAGAGGAGCAGGTGAGTCCTATGCCATAGTCATGTGTGATAGATGTTGTGTGTGACATTGCATACTGGATGTGCATTAGTGTGGGTGTTGATACATGCAGATGGCATGATGTGTAGGTGTGCATGCTGAGGAAATGGGAATTAGTGGCAGCTTGCTGTGCCTGTTGTGCACTAAACAGTCCCATTGGTATGGTGCCAGTGTATATAACTTTCTCTCTAGTCTGTGTCACCCAGGCAGGTAATTCAGAAGGTAAGGTCAGAAGAAGGGGATCTGGTGTGTCATTGCCAAGCAAGTGGGGGTCCGTAGCCAGCGGAGCACCCATTTTTGCAAGAGGTGGGAGGACCTGACACGCTGGGCCCAGAAGACCACGGGGCCCATCTAGAGATGTCCTCCAAATGTGGGAGGGGTGCCTGTCAGACCCTGACCGGCCTAATGGCCCCCATTTTGGCAGTGGCCTACCCTGCAGTGGATGGGCATTTGAGGGCAGCACAGCAGCACAAGGGGGTAAGTACTGACTGAAATAATTAAATTTGGCCTGATAGTTTTGTGCTTAATATCACACTTTAGCAGCTGAGGCACTGTAGTTGATGCTCCATGTATGTAGACAACTGGGAATACATTGTACTCCATTGAATTACACAGAGATGAAGATCTGGCCCTAGACTTGCGCATGTGTACGTTTAGGCCTTGTGTGTCTAGGTATATCCATGTCTGCATGTGGAGATGTACAGTGGCCAGTGCCACATGTGTCACTCCACCCAGATGTATATAGATCTGTAGGCTGCTGTTTTATCCTACCTGTCTAGTATATGCGGTTCGTATATCCAGGTTTATGAGTATGTAGCTCTATGGTGTCAGCCCACTCCGATCTATGTACTTAATCTGTATATTGTACATTATGCCAAACATGTGTGGGACATGCCCTAGTTAGCTTTTGTCCTGATATAGGTGTTGACTCCAAGTGATTCTAGCATCTCATTCAGTCAACAGGTATGGGCAGATGAGAACATTACATATGGGTTAGTGGTTCTGTTCCCATTGTCTCTTCATGTGCATATTATGGGGTATTGAAGGTTGTAACTGAAGGACATCAAATATGGGTGTTTTTAATTATGTATATGTGGCCCACCAGCTGATGTTGACAGGTTTTAGGGTACATGCTATAGAGTCACTTCTTAATACGAGATGTCATTTTTTGGCTGTAGTACTATTTGTCATACAGATGTTGTATTTGTGGCACATGTTGTAAGTACAATGGCAGTAGTGTGGGTCCATTTGTGTGTACTATGTGTACTTGTGTTCTCAGTGGGATATGTGTGTTGTGTGGACCGATGGTTGTAGTATTAACATGTGGGGATTGATATGAGTGACCTGTTTTAGGTCCTGAGCTCGCCCCCCACGTCCGCAGCACCAACCTGCTGTCTCCTGCCTCTGACCCCCGCCCACGTTGCTGCTAGCGTGTTCGAGGCTTCACTTGACCCGTGTGCCGTTTTTCCGCCGTCCTGTAAGTGTCTTTCTATTTTCAGCGCCTTGCCTCTTGCGCTTCTGCCCCCGCCGTGCCCCTTCTGATTGTGCCACTTTTCGCCGCCCTGTAGTGCGTTTTTACTGTTTTTCAAGCGCCTCGCCTCGCCTCCTGCGCTTCTGCCCCCGTTGTGCCCCTCTGATTGCTGTTTCCCCGATTGTATACTGTGCCATTAGTGTATTTCTCTGATTGTTTTCATATTGTGACTGTATTTTGCTCAACTTTTTGTGCCTTCGTGTTTTCGCCCCTTGTGCGCTTCCCCTTGCTCTCCGCTCCCTGCCGCTGCCTCCCTGCGGCCCGCCCCCCTCGCGCCCCCATTCGCCGCTCCCTCCCGCCTCCCGCCTCCCAGCTGCTCCTCCCTCCCCCTCCCTTCTTAATGGCTGGCGCTGCGCGTCGCGAGTGAGCGACCTCTGACCTGTTTTAGGTCCTGAGCTCGCCCCCCACGTCCGCAGCACCAACCTGCTGTCTCCTGCCTCTGACCCCCGCCCACGCTGCTGCTAGCGTGTTCGAGGCTTCACTTGACCCGTGTGCCGTTTTTCCGCCGTCCTGTAAGTGTCTTTCTATTTTCAGCGCCTTGCCTCTTGCGCTTCTGCCCCCGACGTGCCCCTTCTGATTGTGCCACTTTTCGCCGCCCTGTAGTGCGTTTTTACTGTTTTTCAAGCGCCTCGCATCCTGCGCTTCTGCCCCCGATGTGCCCCTCTGATTGCTGTTTCCCCGATTGTATACTGTGCCATTAGTGTATTTCTCTGATTGTTTTCATATTGTGACTGTATTTTGCTCTACTTTTTGTGCCTTCGTGTTTTCGCCCCTTGTGCGCTCCCCCTTGCTCTCCACTCCCTGCCGCTGCCTCCCTGCGGCCCCGCCCCCCTCGCGCCCCCATTCGCCGCTCCCTCCCACCTCCCGCCTCCCGCCTCCCAGCTGCTCCTCCCTCCCCCCTCCCTTCTTAATGGTTGGCGCTGCGCGTCGCGAGTGAGCGACCTCTGACCTGTTTTAGGTCCTGAGCTCGCCCCCCACATCCGCAGCACCAACCTGCTGTCTCCTGCCTCTGACCCCCGCCCACGTTGCTGCTAGCGTATTCGAGGCTTCACTTGACCCGTGTGCCGTTTTTCTGCCGTCCTGTAAGTGTCTTTCTATTTTCAGCACCTTGCCTCTTGCGCTTCTGCCCCCGCCGTGCCCCTTCTGATTGTGCCACTTTTTGCCGCCCTGTAGTGCGTTTTTACTGTTTTTCAAGCGCCTCGCCTCCTGCGCTTCTGCCCCCGTTGTGCCCCTCTGATTGCTGTTTCCCCGATTGTATACTGTGCCATTAGTGTATTTCTCTGATTGTTTTCATATTGTGACTGTATTTTGCTCAACTTTTTGTGCCTTCGTGTTTTCGCCCCTTGTGCGCTCCCCCCTTGCTCTCCGCTCCCTGCCGCTGCCTCCCTGCGGCCCACCCCCCTCGCGCCCCCATTCGCCGCTCCCTCCCGCCTCCCAGCTGCTCCTCCCTCCCCCTCCCTTCTTAATGGCTGGCGCTGCGCGTCGCGAGTGAGCGACCTCTGACCTGTTTTAGGGCCTGAGCTCGCCCCCCATGTCCGCAGCACCAACCTGCTGTCTCCTGCCTCTGACCCCCGCCCACGCTGCTGCTAGCGTGTTCGAGGCTTCACTTGACCCGTGTGCCGTTTTTCCGCCGTCCTGTAAGTGTCTTTCTATTTTCAGCGCCTTGCCTCTTGCGCTGCTGCCCCCGCCGTGCCCCTTCTGATTGTGCCACTTTTCGCCGCCCTGTAGTGCGTTTTTACTGTTTTTCAAGCGCCTCGCCTCCTGCGCTTCTGCCTCCGTTGTGCCCCTCTGATTGCGGTTTCCCTGATTGTATACTGTGCCATTAGTGTATTTCTCTGATTGTTTTCATATTGTGACTGTATTTTGCTCGACTTTTTGTGCTTCGTGTTTTCGCCCCTTGTGCGCTCCCCCTTGCTCTCCGCTCCCTGCCGCTGCCTCCCTGTGGCCCCGCCCCCCTCGTGCCCCCATTCGCCGCTCCCTCCCGCCGCTCCCTCCCGACTCCCAGCTGCTCCTCCCTCCCCCCTCCCTTCTTAATGGGTGGCGCTGTGCGTCTGCGCAGCGGACGCGCGCAGCGGGTGCGCCGGAGGCGCACCAGAGGCAAGCCCGTCTGCGCCCGTCCGCGCCTGGACCGCGCCCAGCGCCACCCCCCCTGGTCCTCACGTCCCCCGCAACTCCTGCCTCCGATACTCGGCCCGCGAACTCCTCGCCCTCAACCCTGGCCCCTCCACAGAGTGCTTCCTGGCCACCCCGAAGCACACCAAAGGACCTTTTTCCTGCCGCACCTGCAACTTCTCCTGCAACAGAACAACGAAGCCAGCAACAACCAACACAAACCACCTGCACTGCATCCTCCTCAACACACGCTCCGCACGAAAAACACGCCATCGAGCTCTGGGACTTGCTCGACACCACCGCCCCAGACGTCGACTTCCTGACCGAAACCTGGTGGAATGACTCTTCGGCCCCTGACATCGCCATCGCCATACCTGACGGATACAAGATCACCAGAAGAGATCGCACCAACGGAATCGGCGGAGGGATAGCCATCGCCCACAAATCTACCCTCAAGATCCACACCCACACGGACAACACCCTCAAGACAGCCGAACACCTCCACTTCCAGATTCACACGGACCCCAACACTACCCTCAGAGGAACCCTCATATACCGCCCTCCAGGACCAAGAGCCCCCTTCAGCGACACCGTCTCCGACCTCGCAAGCACCCACGCCCTCGCCTCTCCAGACTACATCCTCCTGGGAGATCTAAACTTCCACCTGGAAAACAACAACGACGCCAACAACGCATCACTGACCACCAACCTCCTCAACCTCGGACTCCGTCAACTGGTCAACACCCCCACCCACATCGCCGGACACACGCTTGACCCACTCTTCACCTCAAGCAACCACATCTCTTTCAGCCACACCTCCGAACTCCACTGGACCGACCATCACTGCGTCCACTTCACCTTCAAGAAAAACACCGAACACCACTGCATCCCTCTACCGCCTCACCGCCGCTGGGGAAAAGTCACCGAAGACCAACTAACCAGCACACTCGCCAAATACCCACCACCCGAACCCACCGACCCGAGCACCGCTGCCATCAACCTCCATCAATGGATCCTCAACTGCGCCAACACCTTAGCCCCACTCAAGAAACCTACCGGCAACCAAGAAAAGAAAAAACCAGCCTGGTTCACAGACAAACTGACCACCTCCAAACGCACCTGCCAGAAACTCAAGAAGAAATGGATCCTCAAGCGCACACCCAACAACCTTGCTACCCTCAAGGATGCCAACCGTGAACACCACCAACGGATCCGACTCGCCAAGCGCGCCCACTTCACAGAACGCCTCAACAACAACGCCCACGACTGCAAAGAACTCTTCTGCATCGTGAAGGAACTCTCCAACCCTAACGCCAACGTCAACGACGTCCCTCCCTCCCAGAAACTCTGCGACGATCTCTCCGCCTTCTTCCACCAGAAAATCGCAGCCATCCACGACAGCTTACACACCGCACCTCCGCCAGACCCCACCCCCGACGTCTCCTCCCACGCCTGCCGCCTCACCAGCTGGTCCCAAGTAGACAACGCCGAAACCCTAACAACCATGAATTCCATCCACTCAGGCTCTCCCATGGACCCGTGCCCACATCACGTATTCAACAAAGCCGACGCCACCATCGCCCCCAAACTCCGCAAGATCATCAACCTCTCCTTCAACACCGCCACCTTCCCGGACAGCTGGAAGCACGCAGAAATCCAACCCCTCCTCAAGAAACCCAAGGCTGACCCCAACGATCTCAAAAACTTCCGACCGATCTCTCTCCTCCCTTTTCCAGCGAAGGTCATCGAGAAGATCGTCAACGCACAGCTCGCCCACTTCCTAGAAGACAACTCCATCCTAGACCCCTCACAATCTGGATTCAGATGAAACCACAGCACTGAGACCGCACTCCTCGCCTCCACAGATGACATCAGACAACAAATGGACAACGGCGAAACCTCAGCCCTCATCCTCCTCGACCTATCAGCCGCTTTCGACACAGTCTGCCACCGCACCCTGCTAACCCGTCTCCACGAAGCCGGCATCCAAGACAAAGCCCTCAACTGGATCTCATCCTTCCTCTCCGACAGAACCCAGAGAGTCTGACTCTCACCTTTCCGCTCCAAAGCCACCAACCTCATCTGCGGCGTCCCCCAAGGCTCCTCTCTTAGCCCAACGTTGTTCAACGTCTACATGGCCCCCCTCGCACAACTGGCCTGTCATCACAACCTCAGCATCATCTCCTACGCCGACGACACCCAGCTCGTCCTATCCCTGACCAAAGATCCGCTCACCGCCAAAACCAACCTCCACGAGGGACTAAAATCCATCGCCGAGTGGATGAGCAACAGCCGCCTGAAGCTCAACTCCGACAAGACGGAAGTCCTCATCCTCGGACACACCCCCTCGGCCTGGAACGACTCCTGGTGGCCCACCGCCCTCGGACCCCCACCCACCCCAGCCAGCCACGCACGAAACCTCGGCTTCGTCCTCGACTCTGCTCTCACCATGTCCAAACAGATCAACGCCGTCTCCTCTTCTTGTTTCAACACCCTCCGCATGCTCCGCAGGATCTTCAAGTGGATTCCAACAGGAACCAGGAAGACGGTGACTCAAGCCCTCGTCAGTAGCAGACTTGACTACGGCAACGCACTCTACACAGGCATCCCAACGAAAGACATCAAACGACTCCAACGCATCCAGAACGCATCCGCCCGCCTGATCCTCGACATACCCTGCCGATGTCACATCTCCCCCCACCTGAAGGACCTCCACTGGCTCCCTGTGGATAAAAGGATCACCTTCAAACTCCTCACCCACGCACACAAGGCACTACACAACACCGGACCCACCTACCTGAACACCAGACTCAACTTCTACGTCCCCACACGTCAACTCCGCTCTGCCAACCTCGCCCTCGCCATCGTCCCCCGAATCCAGCGCAAGACCTCTGGCGGCAGATCCTTCTCCTTCCTCGCCGCCAAGACCTGGAACTCTCTCCCCGCCTCACTACGCCAGACCCAGGAGCTCCTCACCTTCAGGAGACTCCTCAAGACATGGCTCTTCGAACGCTAGCCCACCCCCCCCTCCCAGCACCTCGAAACCCTGTCGGGTACATAGAGTGCTTTATAAATTCACTGATTGATTGATTGATTGAGTGATGTGGCTTTCCTCATGTTGGCATGTCGTGGTGGCTCTGTATATTCATGTCAGGTGGAATATGAGTTGGCCTCTTAGGTATTAGTTGGCTGTCCCATGTTTAGTTGTGGTTACATGCTCTCTGTGATTGTCAGTGGGTCTGTAATTTGTTCTATGTTTGCCACTGTTGCAATACAAGCATTTATGGTGTAATGTGAAGTATCTGTGTCTGGAGACTACAACTAGGTCTTTAGGATTAGATACATCTAGTGATATAGCTGGTCTCAAGACATGGATTGTCAGATTCAGATGGTACCTGACTGGGACTGCCACATATTGGCCCTCATTACAACCCTGGCAGTTGGTGATAAAGAGGCGGTAATACCGCCAACAGGCCGGTGCTAACCAAAAAGGAATTATGACCACCGCAGAAACCGCTCATACAGACAGCCACTTTAACACACCGACCGCCATGGAGGAAACAACAAGCACCACAGCGGTAACCGCCAACAGCCAGGCGGAAGATAATGTACCGCCCACACTATTATGACCGGCCTATCCGCCACCTTTTCCGGGGTGGTACCAATGACATCAAAAAGATGGGGGAAACACTGCACGGAAGTCAAAGGACTCACCTGTGGAGACTCAGGGAACAACCACAACGCCATGGAGCCCAAGCTGCATATATTTCCGATGCTTGTCTACCTTCTACTGCATTATGAACATCAACACTGGCAAAGGTGACCACGGTGTGTACTGCTGCCTAGCACACACAGGAGAGGTGAGGAAAAAGAGAGTGACACACAAACGCAACACACACAACCAAACCCCCAACACCATACACACAACCAGATGCACAAACATTACATATTCACCCCGTACCCCTCAGGAATAAAGCAAGGACAAAATGATTTGAAGAAAGTGAGTGTAATACGATAAAATAACATGAATAAGTGCATGAAAATGCAAACGAATATACATATTTACAAATGTAGGGTCACTGCCCAGTCCTCAATGTCCGTGGGCCACAAGGGCACAACACACAGGCCAAGGCACCTCACTCCTGAAACAACATGGGGAGAACATTGCAGGGGCATCAGGTCCAAAATACACAGGCACCTCAGGGGGACAGGGAATGGGGGGGGTACCTCAGCCGGAAGATAGTACAACACCACTGGTCCTGGAGGGGGCAGCATGCCCTGTGAGCTGGGGAGAGTAAGGCCACAGTCTCTCAAGTGGGTGGTTTGCTCGCTGCTTGGTCCTGGGGAGTGCAAGGCCACAGTCTCTCAAGTGGGTGGTTTGCCTACTGCTTTGTCGTGGGGAGTGCAAGGCCACAGTCTCTCTAGTGGATGGCTTCTCCACTGGTTCTGGAGGGGGCATTGTGGCCAGTGTGCTTCATCCTGCGAAGGATGGGATGAGTGGATGCCTTCTTCCACTGGTTCTGGAGGGGCATTGTGCCCAGTGTGCTTCATCCTGGGAAGAATGGGGTGTGTGGATGGCTTCTTCCACTGATTCTGAAGAGGGCATTGTGCCCTGTGATGCAGATCTAGGGGAGTGCATGGTCACAGTCTCTCACCTGGATGTCAGACCCACAGGATTTTTCAGGGGCCAGGACGCACAACAGCCCATGGAGGCAGGACTACACACTGTCTGCCGGCAGTGACAGCTGCTCAGTGGTGGCAGGTGTTGGGGCTGGGAGTGGTGGGGGGGAGGCTCAAGCCCATCCCCTGCAGCCTTTGGATGGCTGCCCACTGGGGCTGCTGCTTCTGGTGGCAGTGCTGGTGGCGGTGCTGGCAGGGGTGGGGGGAGGCTCTGGCCCATCCCCTGGAGCCTCAGACAGCTGCCCACTGGGACTGCTGCTGCTGGTGGCTGTGCTGGTGGCGGTACTGGTGTCTATGCTGGCAGTGGTGGAGGGAGGCTGCAGCCCATCCCCTGCAGCCTCGGACAGCGGCCCACTGGGGCTGCTGCTGGTGGCGGTGCTGGTGGCGGTGTTGGCAGTAGTGAGGGGAGGCTCCAGCCCTTCCCTTGCAGCCTCAGATGGCTGAACCACCACGGTTGGTGGTGGGGGCTCCAAATGAGTCCCAGCACCAGGTCTCCTGTCCTTCCTGCCTGCTGGTGCAGGCCCCTTGCCCTTCCTGTCAGCAGCCGGGGATTGCTCCTTGCCCTTCCCTGTCACAGCTGGTGGTGCCTCCTTGCCCTTCCTAGCCGCTGCTGGTGGTGCCTCCTTGCCCTTCCCTGTCACAGCTGGAGGTGCCTCCTTGCCCTTCCTTGAAGGCACCCTTTCAGTGTTGCTGCCTGGTGCCCGGGATCCTCTCCCACCTGCTGTAGCTGTCAACACTACTGTGGCTGTGGACTGGGTGGCTGAGGTGCTCGTCTGGGTTCTGACCACCCTGGCCTGATGGTAAGTATGAGGGGACAGATAGGGAAGAGGTCAACGGTGGAGAGGAAAAGCTTCTTAGGGACATTAGGGGGGAGAGGGTGAAGGTTTGGGAGTGGAGGAAGAGGAAGTGGTTGTAGGAGGTGTCTGCTGAGTTTGGGTGCAGGTTCATGGGCTGGATGATGATGTGAGGTGCATGGCTGTTGGGTGTCTGAGTGCTTGCGTTTGTGTACTTTGGGAGGAGGGGGCACAGACACAGTGGGATAGGACACAGGGGACGTGTGCATGGATGTGCGGGTGGTGACTGCCAGTGAGGGGTGTGTAGTGATATGCGTGATGGTGGTAGCGGATGAGGATGTAGTGCATGCAGGTGTGAGTGTAGACACAACTGGGAGGGAGGTGGACAATGAGGAGGAGCGGGACACAGTGGAGACAGTGATGTTGGTATGTCTGCATGTGAATGGTGTTTGTGTGGGTGCCTGTGGGATGAAGTGTGGTGCTTGTGAATGCCTGAACCACTCTTGTGTGTTGTCTTGTGTGCATGCTGATCTGCCTGTGTGCTTGAGATAGGTTGGGGTTGAGGGCAATGGGATTGGGTAGAAGAAGTTGGATGTGGGAGGCTAGAGTCAGGGACAATGGCTGCCATCAGGGAGGAGGCTAGAGCCGGGATTGAACTCTGTTGGGCAGCCACGCCAGAGAGAATGGCATCCAGGAATGCATTTGTTTGTGGCAAATGGGCTGCCAGCCCCTGAATGGCATTCACAATGGTTGACTGCCCAACAGAGATGTATCACAGGAGGTCAATAGCCTCCACTCTCATGGCAGCAGGGTTCGATGGGCACCCCTTCCTTGTTGGGAGGCCATCTCCAGCTCGGCCTCCGCCGTCTTCCGTGCCCAGCGTTTCAGGTCCTCCCACCGTTTCCGACAGTGGGTGCTCCGACTGCCGTAGACCCCTAGGGTCTGAACGTCCTTGGCGATGGCACACCATATACACTTTTTTTGATGGGCGCTAACCTGCAGAGAAATACACATAGGAAAAGGTATCAGTCAGACCGTCATGCCTGTTATACTCATGGCCCACCATAGCCCTCATATCCCCTTACGCACAGACATTGCCCACCATACATGCAGAATGCTGCCCGGGGCCCTTCCACCAACCCCCCTCCCTACACGAGGCCCTCACACACAGCACTCTATGCATTCATGCCCCATGCATCGTGCTCACAGTGTACTCACCTGTTGGTCTGGAGGCCCATAGAGCATTCGGTACTGGGGTAGGACCCCATCCACCAGTCTCTCCAACTCTGCAGCGGTGAAGGCAGAGGCCCTGTCCCCGGTGACATGAGCCATGGTCGGTTCCAGACACAGGTCACAGCAGCACTTGCAGTGTAGGTCCTCTCCTCTTGAAGGTCAGGTAGCCAGTGAGTGAACAGATGGAAAATGGAGGTCATGTCCACAGCATCACCGCCGACGTACATCACCATTGGCCACTGTAACCCATAGGGCCAAATGGTATCCAATGAGGAGTTGCACAGCGGTTCTCGACCGCCTTCCACAACTGCGCACAACGTCATCGGAATTACCTCATTTCCACATGTCCCTCCATACAGGACAGGCGGATGCCATTTCAGGGGGGGCAGTCCACGGCACCTAACTGCGTCAAAGCACACATAGGCACCATTTGGGCCTATACATCAAAATACTGTTTCTGTCACAACATGCAATGAACTGTACATTTAGGAAATGTTGAAAACTGGCCAGATGCTCATAGTTTTGCCCCCTATATTGCAACCACTGCGGATGAATAGGAGATGGAGACATCCCCCGTGTACAGGCCCCTGGTGGACTTGGCAACAATGGAGAACAAGCCCATTATCCTCACCTATAGACTGGACAGGGCCACAATCACAAAGCTGTGTGCCCAAATGGAGCCTAACCTCATATTTGCTATCCGTCAACCCACCGGGATCCCCACTCTTGTGCAAGTCCTATCTGTCAGGCAACTGGCTCCTTCCAAGTGACAGTGGGTTTGGCAGCAGGAATGTCTCAGCAAATGTCCTCAATAGTGCTGACCAGAGTGTTGTCTGCCCTGATTTAACACATGTGCAGCTACATTGTTTTCCCCCAGGTGGAGGATTTGGCCACAGTGAAAGCTGATTTCTATGCAATGGGACATATCCCCAACATTATTGGGGCTATTGATGGTCCACATATTGCATTTGTCCCCCTACCGGAGAAATGAACAGATGTTCAGAAATCAAAAGAGCTTTCACTCCATGAATGTGCAGATAGTGTGAACAGTACATCTCCCATGTCAATGCAAAGAATCCTGGGTCTGTGCGTGATGTCTTTATCCTGAAGAATAGCAGCATACCATATGTAATGGCTCAACTCCTGAGGCACCGGGTGTGGCCAATAGGTAAACCCTGGTTCCCCCCAGTAGTTGTTGGTGTATGGGTATGGTGTGGGCCCTAAGGGTTAGTGTGTGTCTCACAGTTGTCCCTCAATATTTGCAGGTGACTCTGGTTACCCCAACCTCTCATGGCTACTGACCCCTGTGAGGAATGCCAGGACAAGGGCAGAGGAACGTTACAATGAGGCACATGGGCGAACAAGAAGAATTATAGAGAGGACATTTGGCCTCCTAAAGGCCAAGTTCCGTTGCCTCCATCTAATAGGTGGATCCCAGTACTACTCAACCAAGAAGGTCTGCCAGATCATCGTGGCATGCTTTATGTTGCACAAACTTGCCTTACATCGCCAGGTGCTTTTACTGCAGGAGGATGAGGCTGGAGATGGCCATGTGGCAGCAGTGGACACTGTGGACAGTGGAGATGAGGAGGCAGAGGATGAGGATGAGGATGAGGACAACAGAAGTGCAATAATACAACAATACTTCCAATGACACACAGGTAAGACACTGTAACTTCACTTTTCATTGACAGTTTTGTTTTTGACATTGTCACTGGCAGGCTGATTTTCCCACTTCTTGGCCACTTACTGTACCCTTTGGCATATCTATTTTCAGATATTTGTGCTCCACTATCGCTCCTGGTGTGCTGACTGCAGCCAACTACAGGTCATTCCTATGTATATATTACTATACAGTTGTATTGCAGTGTTTAAAGCTTGTTAGACAAATACATAGTTCAATCATTTGACAGACTCCATACTTGTATTTATTCAAATGGTGTCTATTTAAGTGGCAATAAGCAGAGGGGGATGTGCAATGGACTGGGGTGATGGTGGAGGACTGTCCAGAATAGAGTCCAGTCTATGTGGATCACAGGTGCATTGTCCAAGGGGGAATAGGAAGTGGAGCAATGGCAGTTCAAGGTGGACAGGGTGACAGGGTGGGACACAAGGGAGACAATCAGGAGTCTTATTTCCTGGCGGGGGTCTTGGCAATAGTCTCTGGCTTCTGCCTGGATCCCAGGGACCGTTTGCGGGGTGGTTCTCCTTCTGCACGGGGAGGGGTGCTGGTGACCTGTTGGTCCTGTGGCGGGGCATCCTGTCCACTAGCGGCAGTGGAGATGGAAGGCTGTTCATCAGTTTGGCTAGTGTCAGGGCCCGCTGGTGTACCACTGCCTCCCTCATGGTGTTTGCCATGCCTGACAGAACCCTTGCAATGGTGACCAGGGTGGCGTTGATGTCCTTCAAGTCCTCCCTGATCCCCAGGGACTGTCTCTCCTGCAGCCGTTGGGTCTCATGCAGCTTGTCCAGTATCTGGCCCATTGTCTCTTGGGAATGCTCCCAGGATCTTGGTGAATTCCTCCTGGAGAGTCGGTTCCCTGGGCCTGTCCTCCCCCTGTTGCACAGCAGTCATCCTAGCTTCCCTGTTGTCCTGTGCCTCTGTCCCCTGAACCGTGTGCCCATTGCCACTGACCCCAGTTCCCTGATCGTCCTGGGTTTGTGGAGTGGCCTGGGGTCCCTGTAGTGGTGGACACACTGCTGATTGACGTGTCCAGGGGACAGAGGTATGGGCCCGCTGGGTGGGTACTGTGCTGGGGTTTCCTGAGTGGAGAGGCTATGTGGTGGTATGAGACTGTGCCTGGGTAACCAACTGTCTGGAGGTCCCTGATAGGCCAGGTTGGTCATCCAGATCCAGGCGTCCAGAGTTGTTGTCATCACTGTGGGCCTCTTCTGGGGGGGACTGGATGTTGCTGGCACCTTCTCTCCAGTGACGTTGGGTGGGAGACCTATGGGGATGTAAATGCAGTCTTATTGTTTCTGCGTGTGACATCTTGTGCATGGGTGTGTTGCCCTCTATGGTTGTTTTTGCCCTGGCAGCTTTGCCTTGTGTGAGTAGTTACTTGGTGGGCTAGGTGATTCTCTCTAGTGTGCATGCTTTAGTGATGGGTGTCCATGCAGGTCTGTGATGGGGGTCCGTGCATTGGTGTTACATGCAGGGCTTGGTATTGGGAGGGGTGGGTTGTGATGGTGGGGTGTGTGTGAGGTGGTAGAGTGATGGGAGTGAGGATAAGGGTGGGGGTTTGTGATGGCATGCAGGTATGGGGGGGGTGATAGTACTAAAGAATTGACTTACCAGATTGCAGTCCTCCTCCTATTCCTGCCAGGCCCTCAGGATGCATGATTGCCAAGAATTGCTCCTCCCATGTTGTTAGTTGTGGAGGAGGAGGTGTGGGTACACCGCCAATCCTCTGTACAGCTAGTTGGTGTCTTGATGCTGTGGAACGTGCCTTCCCCCGTAGTTCGTTCCACCTCTTCCTGATGTCATCCCTTGTTCTGGGGTGCTGTCCCATGGCATTGACCCTGTCCACGATTCTCCACCATAGTTCCATCTTCCTTGCAATGGATGTCTGCTACACCTGTGATCCAAATAGCTGTGGCTCTACTCGGATGATTTCCTCCACCATGACCCTTATCTCCTCCTCTGAGAACCTGAGGTGTTATGTGGTACCATGGGTGTAGTGTGAGTGGTGTGGGTGAGGGTGTGTGGGGTGATGTGTTGGGGTGTGTGATGTAAGGTGCGTGGATGGTGTATAGGTGATAGTGGTGTGTGGCTGTGGTCTTGTATGTGGTCTTGCTATTTCTCTTGTGGCAATTGTTTGTAGTTGTAAAGGGTTGTGGGTAATGTGGGTGTGTGTTTTATAGTGGTGTGGGTGTGTGGTGTGTGTATGGGTGCCATGTGTGTGTTAATCAAATTGCCAATGTAGTGTTGTTTTGTATGTGTGTGTGTGTGTATGTGTGTGTGTGTGTTTATTTTGATCGCAGCGGTATTTACTGCCAATGGTTTAGTGTCATTGAATGTCCGCCGCTGTGATTCGTGGGTCATAATGCTGTGGGCGTGGTTCTTTTGGTGTAACAATGTGGGTTTTGCTACCACCAGTTTATCACTGACCTTTGAGCTGGCTGACTTTTGTGTGTGGCTGTATAGTGATGGGTTGTTATGTGCGTGTTATAATAAGGGTAGCGGTAATCCACTGCGGCGGTGGTATGTTGGTGGCTGTCAGCATGGTAGTAGGAGGTACTTACTGCCAATGTCATAATGAGGGCCATTGTGTCTTCATCATGGATTATATTGATAGTGTAAGATATGTACAGAGGGTTCAGCTAGTTATCTGATAGCAATGGCAGGAGCTGTGTCGTTAGTCAATTGAATTGTCTTGACCAGCCTGGTACATACCTGGTGGACATGAATATGTCTTGAGTATAAGGTGAACATGCATGATATGGTATAATCTGTCAACTGCTGTTCCTTATGGTGATAGGGGACATGACCCGGATGAGGATGGTTGTTCAGCTTTCGCAAGGGTATGATGTGCATGCTGACATAGGTTTATAGGTGTATTGATCAAAGGGTCCAGTTGTGGTACCTCACATGGATCACAATAACGGTGGAAGATATGACATGAAGGGGCGGGTAACAAAGCACCTGCATATTAGCACTGGTTGGCAGTGGTAAGGTGCACAGATCCCTAAAGGCCAGCAAAAATAGGTCAGAAAAATGACAAGGAGGAAGGCAAAAGGTCAAGGGGATGATCCTGCAGAAAGGGAGATTTCCAACACTGGTAAACAGCATCATCTGGTTACAAGTCCACCAGGCTAAATGGGGTCTGGCAAAACTGTTGCAGATATGGATGCTTATTCAGCATCCCTCTTTCTCTCTTTGACTTTGAACTGTTACTCATACTAAGCATTCAGATGTTGGTGCATGCATGATGTGTCAAAGCTATATTTTCCTTACCGAAATGAAGTAGGATTGTGTTATTCCATATGAGATTCCCTGTCCATCTACAGTTGTGCATGCTGTCATGTGGGTATGCGAAGAATGTGATGACTCTCTCTCTCCCTCTCACTCCGTCCCTCTCTCTCTATTTCTGTGTATCAACATCACCATGCGAAGGAGATGGGGCACAGGTGAGTGGGGAATCTTCCAGCCACGGGACCCAGAGTGCTGTGGCCACCGACAGCAAGGGACCCAGTGGCCCGGAGGGTGATGGGAGTGCCACGGAGGAGACTGGAACATCAACATCATCATCTTCGGGATCCTTCTCCAGTGGACACTCCCTTGTAGTGGAGGACCCTTCTGGGACTTCTCCAGCACCATCTTTGTCCGCCACTCCCATTTCAACCACCAACCTCCCTGTACCCAGTTGTCCGTGCCTGCTCACCCAAAAGAGTGGGCATCTCCATCACAGGCACCTCTGCCTCTGCTCCAGTCAGCCCTGCTGCCCTTAGTGAGGAGGATATTGACCTCTTGAGGTCCATGTCTGTGACTCAATTGGCCATCATGAATGCCATCCAGGGACTGGCAACTCAAGTGATGCATTCCTGGAGGGTATTCATTGTGCACTGGCAGGCGTACAGAGATCCTTTCAGGCTCTGGACTCCACACTGATGGCAGCCACTCATCCTTTGTCGTCCGCCCCCCTTCACCTTCCTCTACCAATACCCAAATCCCTCTTCCCAAACCAAGCCAATGCACACAGACAGACCTGCAAAAAATCCACTTCATCATCCAATGGTAACTCAGACAAATACAAGCACCACAAGACCCACTACTGGCATGCACATGAACAACACCCACCTGCACACACAGCAACAGTCACTTCCTGCACTGACACCCCCACCACCCCTAACTCCTCTGACACTACAGCTGACATGCCTGCAGTCACCACACCCACATTCACTGATCCAGCCGCAACTCCTATTCTGCCCACGGTCACCACAATAGCAGACCCTCAGACATCTCCCCAATCACCACATCCGCAGCCACCCCAACTACCGACACACCTAAAAGCAGCAAATCCAGCATGCCTGCAGTCACAACCCCAACAGACAGTCACAAATCCACCATGGCATCTCCCAGCACCGCCATCCCTCCACCTCTCAAGACACATAAACACCCACACTCACACACCCAACAGACACCCACCACCCACAAGCATACCTCACTCACTCATGTACCCACTACATCCACTAAGACACCTCTTGCAAGCACTCCCTCTCCCTCCACTCCTAAACCCTTTTGCCATGACCGTCCCTGTATAAGTGAGAAGAATTTCCTCTTGGAATTTTCCCTTCTCCCAACACCTCTCCCACCCCGTGTTACCCCTAATTGATCAGTGTCCCTTCCTAGGTCCAGCCCTTCTACCTCCAAGACTTCCCCTGGTCTACCTGCAAGTTCCCATGCCCCTCCCTCACTAAGAAGTTGACGCATCCTAAAAGTTCCCAACCCTCCCCTAAGTCTCGAACAAAGCCCTCCTTCCCAAACCCAAACCCAAGGATCCCTCTCCCAAATCAAAGCCCAAACCCTCCCTCCTGCCCCCCCAATCCCTGAGGTGCCTGCTGCATCCTTGATGCTCCACCCAGTGGAGGTTACATTGCAGTCAGGAGTCACATTGGGGCACAGACATGTGCATTTGATACATTTCGCACATGGACATTTTGGATTGGCCGATGGCCTTTGTACATATTTTATTATATTTATTTTTGTATTTTATTAATTATCAGAGCCTACCTGTTGTTGGTTTAAAGGTAACATCTTTGTCCTGCATTTCTTTTCTTTAGGCAGTTTTGCTATCTACTGATATTGTTTCTGTGTATGCATTTGTGTGTGAATGGTGATAGTGCTACCAGTTGCGTCTTGCCTGCATGTGTGGTAGTGTGCACAGCATTTGTCCCCCATTGATTGGTGTGTTGTGTGATGGGCATCTATATGTTAGGGACATGTAATTGTGTTGGTATTGTGTGGTGTTTGTGTTGACAAGTGTAATTTGCGGTGTTGTGTGCATTTGTGTGGTTGTACTGTGTGCGTGTGTGTGGGGGGGTATTGGACTGTGTGAACCGTTGTGATGTGTGTTTGTGGGGTATGTGTTATGGCTCATTGTTTGGATGTCTGATTGTGTGTACTTGTCTCTGGAGTTGTTACATTGTGTTGTATGATTGAATTGTAATGTGGAGGTGTGTAGTGTGTGTTCTTATGGGGCTTTTGTGTTGTTGCAGTCTTGGTGTTGTTGTGTCATTTGGTTTTGTGCGTTGTTGTGTGTGAGTGTGCCACTACTGTGTATCTGGGTGTTGCTGTGTGTCTTTTTGCTTGTGTTTGTTTGTGTGTGTGATGGGCATAGTGTGTGTAGTTGTATGAGTGTGTGGTAATATGAGAGTGTGCGTGTCAGTGTGAGGTCACATGTGTGTGTCGTCCTTGCCAGCCGTCCCTGATGTGTATGTTGTGTGTGTAGGTACTTTGACAGTTCACAACAGTGACAGGTAATCGTGTGTACTCACTGTTGGTGTTGGTGTTGTTGTCTCTGGTTCCAAAGTAATTGGGTGAGCAGGAGCAGCGGGAAGACGTGTAGTTTTTGTTCCAAGGTGGCTCCGGACGAGTATGGCTTCCTGGAGGTGAATGTCTCCTTTTATAGAGTTGGTTTCCACCAGGGTTTCCATAGTGGGGTGACTGCGGCAGAAACCTTGGTGTTGTGCAGCCTTGTAAGCTGTCCGGCAGAACCATGGTTTCCGCTGGTCTGAAGGTGGGTACCATTGACCGTGGTGGCTTCACTCCTCTGGCGATGCCGGCGGTGCTTTTGTTGTATCCTGTTGTGGATACCGCCATGGTCATAATATGGCGGTCTTCTCCGCCTGCCTGTTGGCGGTAAAACCGCCACCGCCATCATGGTGGTCCTGACACCACTAAACTCATAATGACCCCCATTGTCTCCCTTCTGCACTGTAACTGAAAAGATAATACTTGGATTCCTGCTGCCTACCCCATCACCCATTGCCTTGCTCACCTCTAAACATAAAAAATACCCTCCCTTCTGCCACCCGCCTAGACCACCTACAGTGGTTAACTACCTTGGTTAGCTACTGTTGTGACATTTCAGCTGTGCCTCACTAGATCCCTCTCAGTTATTCACAGAAGGGGGCTTCATGTGAATGTCATTAAAAATACAGTAATGCCACTGATTAACTCCTCTGTGGATCATTTTAAGATTGAGGACATCTGCACCACTGAAAGACCAATTCACCATGCCCAAAACACTTCAATGAAGAAATAATAAAAGCAGAGTACCTGTTGAAGTCCCTATATATTCTGAATTGTTATTTTTTAAACAATAATGCATAACATAATTACCTTTGTTAATGAGTGATTCATATTCAATTTGAAACAGAATGCGTGAATAATCCATGAATTATAATTTGCAAATGTAGAAGTCAAACCTGTCATAAAGAGTTATTTAACAGATTTAATCATGGTTGATAGCGTGCTTTTTTAACCAAGCAACTGCCTTCTGTCATTGATTGCAATGTTAATATCTGTCCATTTTTGTTTGCTCATATTCATTACTTTAACCTTAAGGCATCCCTGTGCATTTAATGTATTATTGCTTGCAAGGCTCTAATGTTTTGTTATGCATAATGGTGCTGAGTGTAAAGTCATTAGAAAGCTGGATTGTATGCACTTCTACAGCTGCTTTGCACATCATGTCCCCTTTAGCTTAGACATGACAACATTCTGCTGATTCTATTTTTATTTGCTTTCATAATGTTTTTTTCCTTGCAAATACATTGCTGCTTCTTCAGCTATTATTATTTTTCATAATGATAGGTCAGATGTTTTTACCTTTCTTCTGTTGTCTGTAAGTTAACCGTATAGAAGTGCAGACTAGAAAAAAATCACTTTATTTAAAAATGCAGCAGACAAATTAAGTGATTTCCTATTTTCAAATTTAAAAGATGTGAACATTTTAAAGATTTTAAACTTGTGAACCTAACAAATTCAACTCTCTAAAAAAACTAGCATACATAATTTACATTTTTAAGTTAACAATCTCAACATAAAGGGCATCATTTACACGGCCCTAGAGGCACACTGCGCCACCGGAGCATCATTTTTCTGACGGTCTGGTGGCGCAGTGTGCCAGCCCATAATTACAAGGCTACGCAAAGCCACCTTGCGTGCCTTTTCATGACCTTGTAAATATGGACTGCTTTCATGGATGAAAGTGGTGTTCCATGGGTGTTGCTTGGGGTTTTCCAACGCAATACTCATGGAACCCAAAGGAATCTGATGCATTCCCAGATTTACAAGTCTGGGAATACGTCAGACTCCTACATCAACTTGGGGTAGCGTATCTTTATTTCTCACCATTTTTTCCTCTTTCTATGTGTAATGCATTCTGTCCCTTGGTTGTCCCTACCTGCACAAAACAATCAACCCCACAATGCGGGCACCATGGTGCAAGGGTGCCGGCATTGGAGCATGGTGGCAATTTGTGCATGACAGAGGGGAGGGGGACAGAAATGTGCTGTGTCTTGTAGGTATGGTGCATTTCTGCCCTTTTCTGGTGGCGCAGGGTGGTGCAGCAAGGCACTTGTGGGCATATTTACAATCCCCTACTGCCACCTTGCACTGCCCTAGCATCTTTATTTTTATGCTAAGGCAGCATTAAGGAGGCCTTTCTCCCACACACACAGTATTTAAAAAGTGGCCCAATGCTTGTAAACCCTTGTGCCACGATATTCCGGCACCAGACGTAATATATGCAAGGGGGCATTGGAGGCAGAGAGGCCTGAAATAATGGCGCAGTGAAATTTACATTTCACTGCACCATTTTTTCCATCATTTTTTATGCCTGCTCAGAGCAGGCGTTAAAATGACGCAATGGACCTCCCTGTGCTTTTCTGCACTAGCATCAAAAATGTTGACGCTATTGTCCTAACGACCGCTCTGGTGCACCGTATTGCGGAACAACCATGGTGTCCTTAGGTAAGCAGGGGTGACATAAGAAAAATTATGCCCCACTTTCTTGTAAATATGCCCATGGCCCCTTAGAAATGTTTTCATTTTCCCCAATAACTTCTGTTTTCTACAGTTGTTTTGATTTCGGTTTTGATTTCGCAATGTGTGCTACAAAGAAGTGAAATGTATTTGTTGCAAAGCAGCCAATTTTTTTATATTTTTTCAGTAAGCAGAAAATGAACAACGTGGATAACAGGACACCTTAAAAATGCGTATGACTTAAAACATTTAAATGTCAATTGTGACTGTGGAAACAACAGTTGCGTACTGACGTTTTGTCTGAAATACAAACGCTTCAAAGATTGATTGGCAGGGTAGACGGAGAAAATCGGAGTTAAACCTAGAATGGTAGTCAGAAGCATTTCTCAAGCTCGGCTGGTTTCACTTTATCATGAGTGATATTAAGAACATATGAAACAACCCCAGGCGTACTTTCTTTTGTTTGACGATCATCCTCAGTTTCGATTCGTGGTCTAGTTCGGCCTCACCAAAGTTCCATTCTCATCTACACTTTTCGCTCTCACCAAAGTTCAATTCTCATCCACACTTACCGACAAAGCATTAATAACTGGATGTTTTTATTCTGTTTGCTTTTGTACTTCGGTAATTCTATCCGAATCTACTGAAGGCATTATGGTTATTTCCAGGGTCATTTTTACATTCTAACTAAAAGACTGTATGAAATGTTGTCTCTTGAGAGTCTTCCAATAGGAAGTCTACAGAAGGCTCATGTTGGATATTGTCACGTTGGCTCAATTTTTAGAACGCTAATTAGGCATAGTAGAAAATGTTTAGTAATTTGGTCACCATCCAAGTTTTCTGCTCAACACCATTATAAAAACATTACTGGGGGGGGGCGTGGCTGGAGGTCACGCAAGATGGCCGCTGCTCTTTAGAGCTCTGTGAGGCTTCAGCACTTCCTGGAAAGAAGGAGATGTTTTCACATCAAAATTATTAATTTCTTCAGCATTTTTGAGCACCGGAGCACTGCAGCTGCATAAATATGCTTTTATCTTACAGAGACTTCATGTGAGTGCCTGAGGTAATTATTTATCTGTGTCATTTGCACTCGTAAGCCTCTGCACAAACCTAAACTTTCACAGAAATGTTTCTATTTGACTTTTAACTGCTTGCCTGGATGTGATTCTACAAATCTAGTTTCCTCTGCAATGGAATATTTATTACCGTCTGACAGCCAGCTGAACTTTTGACCTCTCTCTTCAAACACATTTAGCTGAGTTTTTCAACTTTCAGTATTCACTGGCAGCTCTTGTCAAGGAGCTCTTTCAAATTGCTCTTCATAACATGGTAAATGCTTTTCTTTTGACGGAGGGGATTTTTTTTCCTTTTCACAAGGTTCCCTTAAAACTAGTCACCAATTGTTTGACTACGTGCATGCCTGTTATGAGAGAATAATTTAGGATTTTCTATTTACATATTTTTTATTATATTTTGCTATGTTGTTGGAAACTTCTGGCAGCAGCTTCTCATTGTAATATAATTTCATCAACACCTCACATTGCTGGCTTCCTATTACCAAATTGAGAATTATGTGGTCTCCCCATAAAAGCCAGCAGCAGAGTTGCCAGTCATCATCTTTCTCCAAGTCTAATAATCGTCTTCGAGTGGTGCGCACACATATAACTAAATCTTCTCTACCATCAACTTTAACAATGGATAGTGCTGCAGTCTTTTTAAAGGATGGCGCCTCTTCATCTCATGCTGCTGGTGCAGTTGCGAAAAAAACATCTAACACCTCCTCCGTCAAGCACCCAAAAAAAGACCTTGATTCTCCCTCAAAATCACCTACACATCTTACTCTAGATGATGTCATGGAGGAATTGCGTGCACTAAAGCCCTTTATGATGGACACTAATGCCTCTTTGCAACGTATTGAGGAACAATGGTCCCAACACGAACAACGAATTTGTACTCTGGAACAGAGAGTCAGTAGCCTTGAAGATTGTAACACTGTCAATCCTCAGATCTCTAAAGACATAGCTCAACTTAAAAGGCTTACTGAAAGCTTAGAAAACAGAAATAGGAGAAATAATCTTCGCCTTTTTGGGATTCCAGAAGGTTCTGAAAGCTCCAACATGATTGCATTCCTTCAAAAAGCAATACCTTCAATTCTTCGCTTGCCTCCTTCCTCTCCCCTCTCTATCCAACGGGCACATCGTTTAGGTCCACAGACTTCAACTGGCCCTCGTGCACATCCTAGAGGAATTATTATTCTCTTTCTCCAATTTACTGATTTGACGCAAATACTCTCGGAAGCCAAAAAGATGGGCTCTTTGCTATGGTCAGGTCATAAAGTATTTTTCACACAAGACTTCTCTCCTGCTACAGCTGCACGTCGCAAACAGTTTTTTGACTTGCGTCCACAACTCAAATCCTTGAATATTCGATATGGTCTTCTTCACCCATGCCTTTTCAAAATTACATTCAAGGACCAATCTTACTCGTTTGAGGAACCTTCAGCACTACAAACGTTTATTAACCAACACAAAACAGAAGCAATGGAACTAGGAGCATCTGCAATTACTTGCTGATATCATTTAATTTGTCTTTAATGTTCTTCTTTTTTTTATTTCTGGACAGTTTTATAGTAATGGTTATGTTTAATATTTATATCCATGGTTTTCCATCTCTGCATCTTCTTATTTTCTTATATATATATATATATATTTTTTAGATAGTGTTCTTTGTGCAATCCTCATGTTCCTCTCCCAACCGTATCCCGTTCTCACCATCCAAACTGTTCTCCTACACGTTCCACTGTTAAATTTTGATTTTTATTGTTTTTCATGTCACAGTCCTTTAATGTAGTTATTATGTTATTTGGTCTCCTGAATGGTACATTTTTCGTTTGTATGTTTTTTTTTTTCTTTCTTTTCTTCCATGAAACTCGCCTTCATATGTTTTAATATCTAATATCACTTTTCTTGTGCTGAAGCCACTCTTGCCTGTCTTTTCAGGTTTTCCGCTGTCCCTCTACCTTTCGGGGTATTCACTTTCTATCTTGTTTTTTTTAGCTTTCGTGGACTTTAGTCCCTGTATTGCCACATCCATGTATATACAACTTCTGGAGGTCATCTTCCTCCTTTTCTTTTTCTTTACTATCTTGTTTCTTCCTCATTTCTTTGCTTTTGCAATATTGATATGCCTAGTTTTTTCATTGTTACAGCAGTTGTTTATTAATACTTCTTGTTATGCAACTTAGAACTGTACTTATAATGTTAAGGGGCCTAAACACCCCATTAAACGTCAGCGTGTCTTATCTCACCTAGCTCGTTTGAAATGCCACATTGCTTTGTTGCAAGAGACTCACCTCAACGACTCTGAGGCAATTAAGCTTAAAAAACAATGGGTGGGGGACGTTTTCTACTCCCCTTCCATCACAAACAAAAATGGGGTAATTATACTCTGTCATAAATCTCTCCAACCTACCATAATTTCACAGCATCAAGATACAGAAGGTCGCTGGGTACTTGTTACATTTACAATTGACAATATTTCTCTTACTATCCTTAATATATACGGCCCCACAGATCCAAATTTTTGGAAGAATCTTTCACATATTGTCTCTGAACATTCCTCAAACAATTTACTAATAGGTGGTGACTGCAACCAAATTCTCGATCCATTTTTGGACAGACGTTCCACGTCACGTTTCATTCCACATGCCTCCCACAAAGCTTTTAAAAACTTTATTTTACACCATTCTCTCTCTGATTCCTGGAGACTATGCAATCCCGACCTCTTGGAATACTCTTTTTATTCTCCTACCCACCATTCCCATTCCAGGCTTGATTATATCTTTCTGAGTAAAGGTTTATTGCAACATATGGTCAACTCTGAAATCGGTGCTATTTTGATCTCAGATCACGCACCTGTGATTACTGACCTTGATCTTTTTCTTAATGGTTCTAAAACATCTTCATGGAGGTTTAATAACTCTCTACTTTCAGATGCTACTTTTATCGCTTCCTACAGTAAGTTTATAGAAGAATACTTTCACATCAACGATAGTGATCAACTATCATTTCATTTTGTGTGGGATGCATTCAAAGCAGCCTCTAGGGGTTTCATCATAAGTTACGCTCACTCCAAAAAAAAGTCTGCTCAACAAAAATCGACTTCCATCCTTGAAAATATAAAGTCCCTAGAACATGAATACTATACTCACAAAACTAGTAAATCACATCTTGAAGCACTAGTCTCAGCTAAAATGGAGTTTAACCAATATACCACTGAACAAGCATGCGGCACCCTCCTGAAAATAAATGCCAGATATTATGGTGGTAACAATAAAGCTGGTGCTCTTCTAGCTTGATATTTGAAACAAAGAAAAGAAAAAACAGCTATTAAATCTATCACAGATAACAATGGTGTTAAACACTTTAGAGATAAAGATGTAGCATTGTGTTTCGCTTCTTACTATAAGGACCTGTACACTCCAGAACACATACCAACAGTTGAATCTCTCAACCAATATTTCTCTAATCTCAAACCAAGGGACCCATTGCAGATTGACCTCTCATCTTTAGACCAACCCCTACAATTTACCAAACTATATACAGCTTTACAATCTCTCCCCAAGGGTAAGGCTCCAGGCCCAGATGGCTTCACAGTAGAATTCTTTATTCAGTTTGCTAAGTCTCTTTTCCCCAAACTCTTTCAATTACTTAATCATTTTATAATGTCAGGTTCTGCATCTGGCTCATTTACGGAGGCCATGATTTGTCTTATTCCCAAAAAAGATCGGGATGCGACTGACTGTAAAAATTATAGACCCATATCTTTAATTAATACTGATTGTAAACTCTATGCCAAAGTTTTAGCTCTCCGTTTACTCCCATATATACCTGACCTTATTGATTCTCATCAATCTGGTTTTATCCCTAATAGAAATGTAGCAGATAATTCCTGTACCTTTTTAAATATTATTAACAAGGCATCTAAACTTAAGATTCCTCTGGCAGCTTTATCATTGGATGCTGAAAAGGCCTTTGATAGGGTCTACTGGGGTTTCTTGTCGAAAGCATTGGAATGGCATGGACTAGGTACTAAATTCTGACATTTTATATCCATTCTTTATTCCTCACCATGTTCCTCGGTTATAACAAACGGTATCCGATCTCCTTTTTTCCCTCTTAAAAGGGGTACTCGTCAGGGATGCCCATTATCTCCTTTACTATTTATTTTGGCTCTCGAACCTTTTCTATACCAATTAAAAACGTCTGAACAATTTACGGGGTTTCAAATTAATAATGCACACATCAAATTTATGGCATATGCTGATGATATTCTTTTGTTCATGTCTCACCCTGACACTTCTCTTCCTGCATTCCTGCATGAGCTCAACTTATATTCTGATGTATCTGGCTATAAACTTAATATAGACAAAACAGTGGTCTTACCACTTAATGCTCATTGAACTGGCTCTGTATTCCTTGATGCAGGATTATCTTGGAATTCTTCTAAGATTAAATGCCTGGGGGTATGGTACTGCACTACTCTCAAGGATACATTAAGGACTAATTTAGAAATCCTATCAGCAAAGCTTGTAGATCTCACACAGAAATGGTCTCCATTATATCTCACGTGGTGGGGCCGCTTGGACACCATTAAGATGATGCTTCTCCCTATCATTAACTTCTTCCTTATGATGCTTCCTATTAAGATACCTAAACTATTTTTTAGTTCAATTGATAAAATTCTATCCAAGTTCCTGTGGAACGGTAAACAATCCTGAATCTCTCTCTCGAAATTAAAACTCCCTAAAGTACAAGGTGGAGTTAATTTCCCTGACTTTATAACTTATCACAAATCTTTTGGCATTAAGCAAATATATACCTATTTATCTACACTCAATGATGCCCCTAAAAGCTATGGTTCTCTTTGGAAGAAACATTTATTTCTCCCTTTTCCCATAAACACATTATATTTATGTCTAACCCCCCAAAATTCTGGTTGCCCAGCACTATCTCCCATTCAGTCAACTTACTGAAACCTTTTTTTATTTCGCATCTTACACCCATTAATCAATTCTTTAACAGTCCTATTTGGCACAATAGTTCGCTTAGGAAACAAGGTAAAACCTTGTGTTGGAAGGCTTGGATGACTAAAGGTATTCTTCTCATTTCCCAATTATATCATAAAGACTCTATCATCCCTTTTACTACTCTCAGCAATTTACAATCTCCCTATTTGCATGAAATCCCAATATATTATTCTTTCTACTCTAGTCCAAGAGGCCCTCAATAGACTTATACATCATAATCATTCCTCTCTTGCATCATCTCCACACCCGATTGTAACTTCTAATTATCCTAGGGCAGCTGAAATTTATAAACTTTTAAGAACGTCTGTTTCACCTAGACTCAAATCACCTATTGAGACATTGTGGGAATCAGATCTTGGTGTTGTTTGGCCAACTTCTTTATGGGATAGAATATGGTATAAGATACATTCCACTGCACGCACTGCAAGCCTCACACAGACCCTATATTTGTTTTATAATAGACTTTTCTACACTCCTGTACGCCTTTACAAATTCAAACTTGCACAAAATGACAATTGTTGGCCCTGCCACACTCCTCAGGGTACTGACTTTCACATGTTTTTTTCCTGTCCATCCCTATCTACTTTTTGGTCCTCAATATGGTTTCGCATTTCAGCAATAGCTCAGATCTCCTTACCAATGTCATATGAATTACTGTTTTTGGGAGGCGTACACGATATCTGGAGTTCATTCAGGCCTCTTGGAAAATTGGTGGACCTTTTGCTTTCTATTGCAATCTCTATTATTACTTCTAACTGGAAATCTTCGGAGAACATTACTCTCAGACAGTGGTGGAATTCTGTATGTTATCATCATAGACTTGACAGCTACAAGCTTGATTCAACAGGAACTTTCTTCAAACGTCATCAGCTATGGTTGCCATTAAGTAACTATCTCTCACGCACTGTGAAGGAAATGGATTTTTCTCCTCCTTTTTAAAAAATGTCAATATATTTCCTGTTTTTCTTCTTATATATACTTATTTCATCTTAAATTCGCTGTAACTAATGCCTATTGCCTCTCTCTCTACATGGCTATCACTTGATTCCCTTTTCTATCCCTAAAGCTCTTCTCCCTCTTTCTTTCTTCTTTCTTTATTCAAACTTGGAGTCTTTGATACTATATTGCTGTATATGCCTAATTCATGTACATGTTTAAATATGCATTTACAAGTACAATATTCCTTATGCATATATATTCACAACAGAATATCTCTGTCCTGGCAATGTTAAGTTAATGTTCTTGTATTTGACTCAATAAAAAAACATCTAAAAAAATAAAATAAAAACATTACTGGTATTAAATGTCATTTTTAGTATCTCCCAATGATTTTTCAGTAATTTCAGACATGTATCGAGCAGACCTGTTCTGCCAGCCAAAGTATGCTAAATTAATCGTGGCCACCCTTGTTTAGCCAATTATTGGGAAAACTACTGAGCCAAGAGGTGAATACGGCAGAACGTTCATCCGATTATTGTATTTTTGGTTAAACCAGTTTAAGTGGTGCAGTTATAATGAAGGCCTTAGGCAGATGTGCAGCAGACATTTTACCAGAAAATGAAAACAGGTTCTCTGCTTTTGGCATCACATAGACCACCCTGAGGTTTGTCTTAAGGCATTTTTAATCCCTTCGTATATTTGTTTGATATCATTCATTCAAAGTCTTGTTTCATTGATGTTGGTTAGATTTCACACACTTTTTTTCAAATATATGAGTAATATGTGCATTCCACTAGTTCAGAGGAAAGTTGTCAAGTTTTTGAGCTATATGTTGAGTTCTGAAAAATTCACGTAATTTGCGTTGATATAATTACGTTAAAGTTCTGGAAAATATGCAAAATCATCTGTAATTACAAAATGTAAATAATTTGTTTATTCTTATATTTTAGTGCAAAATGCATCCTTGCATCAATTTTGGACATGAAATGCATTTCGAGCTAATCAATAGTGTGAAATACGGAATTTCCAGAAATAAAAGCCATTCGCATTCTGGTTGTTCATGTTGTTTCCTGCAATATAATTTTGCAAACAGCAGTATAGTTATGTGACATAGCGTGGTAGAATTTGGGGTATTTAATGTAACACGCATATAATGCAATTTCTAAAATTACGTGAAATATGCCAGTAAAATTTGCTTTATGTTTTGTGTTATCTATAGCCAATGTTTCAATAGGATTATATCATTCACTTTGTCATATCTTTTGATTGAAACATATCCTTGGAAAGGAAAAGATTTTCAATTTTTCCAATAGCCTAACAAGTGATTTCTTGACTAAATGTGGACTCCAAGCCAGAAGCAATCATTATTGAGATTTGAACTCGTTCACTTCCTTGTTTAGAGAAGTAGGTAAAATGAGCAGGTCATTGCTTCCAAATATTTGCACTTGAGCACATATACAACAACTTCAGCTATCACACCACCTCACCATCCATGAAGGCTCTCCTACATTTATCCTTATTGTGACACCAATGAAAGATATTACAATTTAGTAGTAGTGTTTTCCATATCAGGGCACCTAGCAAGCATTGTGAAGTATGGAAGAACTCACAATGAATGAGTAATTTGGTATGTAGAAGCTGTAAATCTGCTTAGATTGGCTGAGGAGTTGCAATTGTTAATACCTGTAAGAAAATACTGGGAATCAAAGTATCATCTATAAAATCAATAATAAGTTGCAGGCGAAAGACATTTATAAAGTGGTGGAAGTTACCAACGATAACTTAATCCCCTCATCACATCAATGGAAGCACAAAATATTGGATCCTAATTGCCTGAAAAAGAATGCAAAAAGCTCAATGTACTTGAAAATATACCTAAGTGCTGCTGGAATCAACTCAGGAACAGAGAATAGGAAACACTTTAGCCAGTGCTAGAGCTGTGTGAATGCTCTAGTGGTGAACTCCTGTCCAGTGGCCCTCGGGAGGATGGTGTTTGAAATTGTGCATCAACAAAAGAAGACTGGATGTTGAAGCAGAAAGTGACATTACTGTAGGGGATGTCAAAGAACACCTCTGCAATGGTATTGAAGATCACAGCATTGGAAACGGGCCTGGGACATTTTCCCACAGTTGCCATGTTGGTACTCTACAGAAAGCTCAGGTGCATGATGTCAGCTGTCTCAAACAGGGAAGCAAATGGTATTGCGTGACACCCTAGCTATTGAAGGAGTAACAGGATGACCATGCAGTATGGGACTGAGTGAAGAGGTATCACCTTGATGAGTGCTATGAGCTAAAAAACACTATTTGCAAGTGTAAGCTGGAACGTAACAGTGACAATCTAGCATGTCTGAGGAGGTCAAAGCCTTTACCATGGAAGAGTACATGGGAGGATATGAAGTGCAGTCTCCATTGAAAATAACATCATCACATAAGGACAGTCCAATGTAACACCACATGCATGAAAATTGAGTAAAAGTGAGTCAATGCACAGATTTCACATTGGAGGCCCCATCCACAGCACAAATGTAGTTGATTAACAAAGTTATTACAGTGTAGTGAGATATACCCACCATGAGTTGTGGTCTGTCAGGATAATACCCCAAATTAAGGATGAGATGGGCTCTACCAGACCAGATTAAGAGGTGCACCCTACTAATATCCGCTTAAAAGAGTCCTGCAAACCAGGTCGTTTCATTGTACAGTCTCATAAAGTATCAAAAGATCACACCTTTATGGCCACATGGCAATGGATTTTTTGAATGTTTTATAAGTAAACTAGAGAAAGCATTACAGCGTGCAATTCTTGACAACCTCAATTTAAAAACAGTATTGAATTGTACTCTACTAACCTATCGTTGGACACCCTACTTGGTTACAAGTAAATGTCCTGCAACTTTTTTTTTTTTTTGTAGAGCACCTCAGAGGATCACTGAAAGAGATAAAAGTGAAAGCATGATTCGTAGAAGGGACTTGGTTAACAAACAGAGAATGAAAGTGTATGCTGACAAGATGCAACATACAAAAAAACTGTGATTCAGAAAAGGAGATTTGGTGATTGCTAGAGATATGCACAAAAGAAAATCTGATGTGTCTTATAATGCTGAACCTTTCCAAGTAGTGTCTACCAGGGGACACATGGTAACCTCCTCCCAGGCAGTCTATTACCAGAAACTTTTCTCACTTCAGGCCTGTGTTTCATCAGTCTTCACCTAAGATGGTGAAAGAAAGACTGATGTTGAAAACTCAGTGACTGTTGCTGATTCCTTTCCATCTTCAATACTCTCTGACCCTGAAGGTAAAAGTTTACAGCTTCCAGTAACCAGATCAAGTCGGGTGAACAAAGCACCAAGAAGATTGATTAAAGAGATATAATTCCATATGTTTTTATGCATATGTGTATGACTAATGATTTTCTAAAACATGTTCATTTTTCATTTAACAGAGGGAAAGATGTAATGTCTTGCATGCCTTAGAACAGAAGGTTTTTGGCTCCCACCATACTCTGTATCAGTGTGACATAATCACTGCAATAGAATGTAAAAAAAGCTTGGTTTAGAATGTGGTAGTTCACAGGTTCACGCAGAGGGATAAAGTCATGTGATTGACAGCTCCATGTGTGGCCTAGTCACTGGGGGTACTCCGGCTAGAGATGTCACTACAGGAGGGAGAGGGAGGGACGTATCCACTGGAACTGTATTACTTTTGTCCACTAAGTGATATTATGCAGAACAGTTAAGAAGGAGATGCCAAAGGGGACCACTAGATATCACTTACATCCTTATGTCATTATAGGTGTGTTAGACGACTGAAACCCCCATCAAGTGCCATAAGATATTGCAGGCAAAAGTGAATGAATTATGTATTGCCTGTATAACAGAAACTCTCCCGGTTTACAAGGATATCAGATTTGTTAGAAATGGGGTCTTTGGTTGGCAGTCAGGTTACCCCCTGTCCAAGCAAGGACCCTCACTCTATTCAGGGTAAGTCACACACAATCCAAATTATCCTGTGCCCACCCTCTTGTAGCTTGGCACTGAATGGTCAGGCTTAACTTAGAAGGCAAGGTGTAAAGTTTTTGTGCAATAAATCATGCAATAACACAGTAAAACAACATAAAAATACACCACACAGTGTTTAGAAAAATATATAATATTTGTCTGGTAAGATGCAGGTCAAAATGATCAAGATTCAATAAGTATACATTGAAATATCACTGTAAAAATGAAATAAAGTGTCTTTAATCTTTTAGAAAGCAGCAAGTGTCTCTTGCAACCACAAAGTACCTGGTTTGCATTCAAATTCTCCGCAAGGGACTGCAGAGGAGGAGATGCATGGAAAACGGGGAGGTGTGCGTTGATTTTTCCAGCCCACACAGACGATGCGTCATTTAGTTTTCACGCAGGGCAGGCTTTGCGTCGATTTCTGGCACATAGACTGGGATGCTCTTCGGGTTGCGGGCTTTTCGGACGCCCTGGGGATGATGCGTCAAAATCCTGGGTGTGCAGGACGAAGTCACTGGGGCTGCGTTGATCCATTGGGCAATGTGTCGAAATTTCTGCGGCACGCAGGTGCTACGTCGATTCATCTCAGGAAGTCGGGCTGCGTTGTTCCGGCTCAGCTTTGTGTCAATCCAGTGGGCCATGCGCTGAATTTGAAGTCAGGCTGCATCGTTCCGGTTCGGGATGTGGTGATTTTCTCACCGTGATGCAGGCTGTGCGTCGTTTCTTGCAGGCTGTGGGTCGATTTTCACTGCACAAGGAGTTCTTTTGCAGGAATGAAGTCTTTTTGGTCCTGAGACTTCAGGGAACAGGAGGCAAGCTTTATCTAAGTCCTTGGAGAGCACTTCTCAGAACAGCCAGAGAGCAGAAAGCAGCAAGACAGCAGGGCAACAGCAAGGCAGCATTCCTTCTCAGAAAAGCAGTCCAGGTGAGTCCTTTGGGCAGCCAGGCAGTTCTTCTTGGAAGCTTGCAGGTTCTGGTTCAGGGTTACTTCTCCAGGAAGTGTCTGATGAAGTTGAAGTGTCTACCTCAGAAGTGTCTAAGTTGGTAGGGTCAGAGACCCTGCTTAAATACCCAAATGTGCCTTTGAAGTGGGGGAGACTTCAAAGAGTGGCTCAGAAGTGCACACGGTTCCCTTTCTGTTCCATCCTGTCTGCCAGGGTCCCAGTTGGGGGTGTGGTAGACCTTTGTGTGAGGACAGACTACTGTCCTTTGACATGTAAGTGTCAGGCCCTCCACCCTCCCAGCCCTGGAAGACCCATTCAATATGCAGATGTATGCAAGTGTGACTGAGCATCCTGTGTTTGGGGTTGTCTGAGTGAATGCACAAGGGAGCTGTCAACTAAACCTAGCCAGACATGGATTGTAAGGCACAGAAGGATTTAAGTGCAGAGAAAGGCTCACTTTCTAAAAGTGGCATTTCTCAAATAGTAATATTAAATCCAACTTCACCAGTCAACAGGATTTTGTATTACCATTCTGGCCATACTAAATATGACCTTATTACTCCTTTCATATCAGAATCGGCCACTCAAGCAATATATGAGGGTATCCCTAATGTAATCCTATGAAAGGAACGGGCCTCAAAGTAGTGTAAAAATGCATTTAGGAGTTTTTCACTACCAGGACATATAAACTACACAGGTATATGTCCTGCCTTTTAGCTACATAGCACCCTGCCCTATGGGCTACCTACGGCCTACCTTAGGGGTGACTTATATGTAGAAAAAGGGGAGTTTTTAAGGCTTGGCAAGTACTCTTAAATGCCAAGTCGAAGTGGCAGTGAAATTGCACACACAGGCACTGCAGTGGCAGGCCTGAGACATGGTTAGGGGGCTACTTATGTGGGTGGCACAACCATTGCTGTAGTCCACTAGTAGCATTTAATTTACAGGCTCTGGGCAAATGTAGCGTACTTGACTAGGGACTTACAAGTAAATTAAATATGCCAATTGGGTGTGAGTCTAGCTTTACTTTGACTTTATTTCAGTAAGTAGAAACATACCATAAAAGTACAATACACGTCATTTTTTGAAAAGCAAGAAAACACTGAAAATAAAAGCACAGTGATTTTTTTTTAGAAAGAGTAGAAAAATTAAAAACCAAGTAAAATAAACAACAGGGTAAGCACCTCTTAATAATGAATAAAACCGCTCAACAAAAGACAGATTCCATAGATCAATAAATAATCAATAACATAGTAAACCAATGTCTATATCCTACAAGGTAGAACTAAAAACATGCATCCAAATTCAATAAATATACATAAATAAGTCTAAAAATTGGCTACCCAGTCTTGTTCCTTAAATTTACTAATCTAAACCGCAAGATTGATTCGAGGAATTTTGCCACTGACAAAACTATCTGGACGGATGAATCACATGTTAAAATTCTCTCAGCATGAGAACGAGATCTGGATCCTATTTGTTTGCAAAGCGGGATGAGCCAAAAGGCTCTCTGTTTGTGATATGCATGGCAATGAAAAAGAACATGTGAGACAGACTCTTTGCTTTTACAGCCCATCGGGCATAATTTGGATCTATTGATAGAGCTGGACCATTTGTTCGACAGGGAGCACAAACGGAGAGACCCAATTCTGAACATGATAAAAAGGGCACGAGCAAATGGAGATAATGCTGCGTCCATGAAAGGCTCAAATTCGTAATGGCATTTGACAGATAAAAAATTATCAGACATGGACAACGGAACCGAACTGGCAAATTGGCCAATCTGGACATTATGCCAATAAGCATCCTTTAACAGCTGCGCAGCGTTTTTAGGAATGGAGATGGGATCCTGCCAATAGGACCCTAAGCCAAGCTGGATAAAAGATTGTGCGACAAAGACACACCATTTAATTTTAATAATGGAATCACGGCCCACCAAATTAAGAAGCCCGCATCGAAAAGGAGTTAGGGCATCTGTTGTCCATAACCGAATCCAAAACAGCAGAGGCCTTAAGGCAACAATCTGTGAAATTGAAAAAAGGTTTAGGTCCATTGGGATGGGCAAAGATGGTGTGCTAGAGGGGACCTTTAGCAACATTTTTAGAAACTGATTTTCTGCCCTTGCCAAATTTGCCACGTTGCAATGACCCCAAAGCTCATCACCATAGAGGGCACCCCCCCTAGCTTGAGATTTATATATTTCGAGGGCAGGGGACATTGCAAATTTGGGTGATCTAGAGGCAAATCTTGCAATGCCACCCGCCCTTTGCTTCAGGCACAGTAAGGATTTTTGGCGATGGGCAATGTCACCATGTTTTAAGGAGAGAGCATATGCATTTTAGCACTGATCAGCAGTGGTAAAGTGCGCAGAGTCCTAAAGCCAACAAAAATGAGGTCAGAAAAAGACAAGGAGGAAGGCAAAAAATTTGGGGGTGACCCTGCAGGAAGGGCATTTCCAACAAGATTGATGACTCATGGATTCCACCTCACACATTTCCATCCCTCAGCTAGAAGAAAGGTATGTGAAGTAATGAAAGCAGTTTACCTTTGAAGTAGTGAAAGTCATAAAAGACACAGAGGAAGTCGGATTGTGTGTTCGTGATAAGGAAAGTAAAGAATAGGGAGAAGAAACTGGTAGTCTTTTATGTACTCAACACAAATCAAGGCATACATCTTGATACTATGATAGAGATAATCAAAGGTAAAATGGATGTGCTGATATGGGTAGGGACATTTAACATGGTCCAAGCACCACCTATTGATAAATACCTGTTTTAAAATGCACACAAGTGGGCGAAACAGCATTTCTATGGGTAGGCCCATAGGGCAGACAAATTACTAGTGTCCAAGCTGTGCAATGAGGATTCCTAATATTCAGTACTCAGACAGTCCTACGTCTAATACAGAACAGGGAAAACAACATAAAATAAATATTTATCACATATTTTTGCAACCTGTCCCGGAGAAACGTACTACATCACCCAAGTATAGGTCACTTCCTTCACGGGTTGGTTTATAAGCCCAGGGATCACCTAATATGCTAAAGGAATCCAGGATACTCATTATTGAAAGCAGTAATAGTTCACCATGAACTAGTTTTTATACACTGAATGAAGTACTAACAATTGTGACTTATTTGAACAAATTACAACAAAGACTAGAAATATCAAAATCAATTAGCTTTTTCAGTGGTCTCCTCAAAATATGCCAAACTCAAAAATTAGTGATAACAAGGTGTTAACTTGCTTAAAGTGAACTCACAATGCAGACTAGACATAAAAATAAAGTGTGTTTACACCCACGAATACCAAATAAAAAAGATACTGAAATACCATCACAATCCCTTTATTGGGATTAAAGGCATTGACATCTGAATTAATATCACTGAATTATTCTATTTCCATCTCCCAGTTTGCTACTGGGGTCATCATCAGGACATAATTATTTAATAAGCACATTTAGGGATTGTGCAGTAGTATTTTGCAAATATGTACAATTGCAAATGAAAAATCCAGATTTGTTCAATAAAAAAGCCTTCACAAACATCAAAACAGTGTGGACCACTAGTTTTTGGGCCAATCAGTGGATAGGCAGCATGACATGACCCTGGCAAACATGAAGGTCTGATAAAATGAACAAATCTTAAAAGACAGATGTTCAGTGTAATATGAAAACCACTTATAAAACACTTACATAACAATTCACTGTGTATGCAACAGCACTGACCACATATTGTGCCACATTTCCCACAACAAAAGACTGGGGTCATAGGGAAATGTAACCCCACAGAAATGTTGATTGTAGGAGGTACGTCTCCCAAGAGACTGCCAGAAAACAGATCAGATATAGTTTATTCAATGCTGCTGACTATAACTATACATCATGACCATTGGGGGGCAGGGGGCAGAATAAACTATTTCACCAGAATCATTTTCTATAAAACTTACACAGCCATCATTATTTATCCCTGAGAGGAATTTACTATATAACATGCAGGATGCATGAGCAGTGCCACCTCTTTTTTCCTTGAAGAGTACATTTAAAAAGTTAATAAAATTAATTAAAATTACAAATGGCAGTGTAACAATATCCTGGCAAACTTGAATGTCTGATCAAATTGATAATCTAAAATACAATTTCAAACAATGGAACAATTAGTAAATGAAACTGAAGTAACTAGCTGTAATAGGGACATCTCCATTATCAGAAACAGAACTTCAATCTTTTTTCCATGTAACCTCAAAAACAATATCATCTCTTGGAGCATATAGGAATAATATGACCCTGAGGAATTCAATTCCAACATTTAGGCCCAGATTTAAGAAAAGTGGTGTTTCACAGTGTGAAGTGCAACTTTCCTAGTGGCCCCTTAATGCCACCATGTGTGTGCCATTTTTACGTTACAGCGCACCATGGCAGTGTTAGGAACAATAAAGTCAACATTTCTGACGGTATTGTGGCAGTTTGCTCCACTAGCTTACAAAATTCTGATGCTAGTGGAGGAAAGTGCAAGGAGGCCCATTTATTCCTATGGGTGCGTCCTTCAGGCATTAAAAATGGCACCAAAAATGTCACAATTAAATCTTCTAGATTTAATTGCACCATTTTTGTGGGCCTCCTTGTGGGACTCCTTGTACCACTTTGTAGATATGGTGCTGCATTTTTGGTAATTGCCACATTAGCAGCAGGAAAAACGCTTTTATGGCGTTAAATGTCTCAAGGCCTTCCTTACATTTGAGCCTTAGAGAGGGAAGCCATGAGAGAATATGGGGAGTCAAGACGCAAGATTACCATGTCTTCAGATACAGAGGATGAATTAACAGAAGGAACAGACGGACAGGGTTTCTTAGTGAGGGTTCCCAGCAAAAAGAAAGCAAAAGATATTTCATCTGGATTTATTGGTGCATTGAGCAAATTTCAAACTGCAGGCGACAAGGCGAAAATCTTTGATGTGACTGATCAAACAATGTAGAGACCTGTTCCTGCTTAACAAACTCTTGGCCCAAGCAGTCAGGTCCAGATGTAAAATCTAATATTCATAATCGGGCAGGTGTGTTCACAGATATTTGAACCAGTTCACATGGCAAAATTAAAAGGAGTGAGGGTTGAGGAGCTCGCTACCAAAATCAAGACTCTTGTATTGGATTATCCAATTCAGAGTAAATGGCACAAAGACAATTCTACTTTTTATATTTCTATTTTCCAATAATATAAATTCTAACCCTATGAAAATAGCAGGGCAGTAATTTCCTTTCTCCTTCCAAAATCCTCAGTGTTGTCAAGTTAAACGGTTCAAAGTCTTAAAATGTATATAGTTTTAGTGTTCATGCATGATTCTAAAAAAAATTCTGACACTTTACACCGTTACAGAGACTGCGTCCAAATTAATTTTACAGATGTAGTATTAGTTAGTTATGCATCTAAAAAGAGTAAAGCAGCAGGCATTTTGAGAGTGGATATGCGTCTGAAATATGTACAGTGGTGGCCGCCGCATAACTCACGGGAAGGGGCAGGGGGACGGAGACGAGGTAAAAATAAATAAAAAAAATTAAAAGATCTTACCTTGCCTGCTGCCTCGTGCTCCTCTTCTTCTGGTGTCCCAGCATTTATTGCTGGGACACCAGCATTGGCTCCCCAGCAATCCTGGCACTGCTTTCATTCAAAACCTAGCATGAAAGCAGTGCCAGAATTGGTCTGAGTGGCAGTGACTGCTGCTCAGACACAGACCTGGGGTCTGTGCAGTTTCCCCAGCCCAGCTGTTAAACACAGCCGGACTGGAGAAACCTAAGTGTGCATGTTTTTGGCCAGCCTCAGACGGCCGGCCAAACACACAGGTGCACTCTCCCTTCCTCCCCCCTCCCATCTCCTATGACCCAGCCCCACCCCCCACTGCACTGCTGGCTGTGCCAGAAGCAGAAAAATGCAACAATAGTAAACTATTATTTTATTTTTCTACTTCTGGCACAGCCAATGGGGCATGTTCCTTTGCCATAGCAAATAAGCCACCCCTGCTAATGCAGAGTATTCAAGCCAGGATATCAGGAGCATAATACACCTGTAAAATGCACCTTAAATGCTGCATGTAAGAATATCTAGAAAATGAATTATATATTTAGAAATATAGTAGTAATTCAGGTGTGCAGTTTTCTTACAAAAGGCACAAACACAAATTTAAAATTAAATGCAGATCCACAAATTTTACTTTGCCAGTGCTACTTTCGAATACTATTAGTCAAAATGAGAAAGTGATCTTGAACAGGAAATTAAATTATCCAAAGGCATCTGTGTTGGAACTGCAACATGTGCGTAAAAGTTTTTCCAACAATGCCAAAGCTGAGTGGCGTCATGAGATTTGGAAGTGATGTGCTTTAGGGTAACTTTGTGATGAGCTATACTGAAAAAAGTGTGGCTCCAGTAAAAAGTAGGGGGATCAATGATGAATTTCTGTTCATAGAAATATTCAGAATGTTTATGTATTGTTCCATGAATGCATTGTTGCAGATAATAAAATGTGTATGGTTTTGAAATTGTAAGAATAAAGAGGAACCATGTGCTCATTGTACATTGTTACATGTTTTAATACAATGTGTGCAAACAATTATTTTGGGGAAACAAAATATCAAAATAAGAAGGATTACATATTCAATGTCTTGCCTTTCAGATTCCGAAATCATATTACTTTCTTTTCCTTACTGTGCTTGAATATTTCTTATCAGTTTCCATTGAATTCTGAATAGTCTCTGACAAAAATACATTCAAACATATAGGGCCCTATTCACAAACTGCATTTTGTTGTAGTTTAGTAGTACTACAATAGCACAACAAAACCACTATATTATGTTATTCACAAACCCACAAGTATATGTCTAAACTTACTTACTTACTACAGAATAGGTGAGAACTAGTAAGGGTAAGGAGTAGTGAAGGTAGCATTAAGGAGTAGATTAGGAAGGGACAGACATCCATCTTCAAAAGAGTAATCCCTTTGCTATTTACAAATTGCCCTTCTAAAGTTAAAATAGTAAGTAAGTAAAGTACCACACAGGCCAGCAACTTATAGTGCAGCACCCTCCTGTAGCAAATAATGTAGGTAAGGATTTAAAATAAAGCCCCATAGGAAATAATGCTAAAAAAATAATTTAAACTGTTTTGACATATGAATAAATTAAATGTATTATTGCAAAATTATCTAAAAATAAAACTTTCATTTATTTCATTAATTTTTTTATTAGGAAAGGAAGACAGTTCATTACACATAAATAAAGAGGAGAAGTGGAATCAAAATCCAACAGTACCATACATTCCATATTAAAGTGCCCATTTCTCCCTATCTAGATCGAACCTAATCTTCAAAAAGCCCCCATAATATCTGCCCCTTGTGTCTGGCCGACCTCCCCTTGCGTCGATATAGTGCAATCTCCAATTGAAATGTAGATAAGTGTCATCCCAACGACTGCTGGCATGAAGGGGGCTGTGGATCTAACCATGTAGATGCCACAAATAATTGATATACAGCCATTGACATAAAAATGAATGCTATTTGTGATATTCCCCTTCTTTCCGTTACACCTAGAACCATAGTATCCGGCATTAGCACCACCTCATATCCTACAACCCCATTTAACACCTGTTTAATATCTCCTTTCAAAGGCTCCAATTTAACACATGAAGCAATCATATGAATAATACACGCCCCATATTCTTGGCATCTCGGACAATGGGTACCCTCTAATCTTCCCCATTTAGCTATTTTAGATGGGGTATAATATAAATCATATATAGTCTTAAAGTGCTGTGCTTGTAGAGCTGAAGACATTAACATGTTATATCCAAGTTCAAGGGATTCATAAAACTTAATACCTCCCACATTAAATTTTCTTTCCAACATCATACTGAATTTTTAAAGATTGTTGGGTTGCTCTGAAATGAACATTGAGTATAAGAAACTAATTGACAGTCACCCCCCCTCTGTTACCTTCTCCAATAATGGGTTCTTTCCAAACCCCTCAATGCCTCCAGCTTTTTTACTTAAAAAATCTCTTATATGTAAATATTTGAAGAACTCCCTTTGCCCCAATCAGTACCGTCCTCGAATATCCTCAAATGATATAATCCTATCACCCTCATAAAGGTCTCTGGTAGCCTTCAAACCCCCTGTTGAGCCCATTTAGCAAAGCAATGATCTTTAAAAATCCCTGGAAGAGTAGCGTTATTATCTATTGGCGTATACCGATTAAACCTTCCTAATCCTGCTTTTTTCCTCCAGGGGTGCCAGCATTTGAAAGCTGCTTCTAATACCTTAAACCGAACTTTCTTATAGTACCTAGGTTCCACCAATACCAACAATCCTCCATAAGCTACTGATCCAATTAATAGCTTGTAAATATTTGGTCGATATTCTACCCCTATCAGATCAGAATTCCCCACCATCAGCGATCGCATATCCAGAAAAGCTGCTGCCATTTGATGGAGTTTAAAGTGTGGGAAACTACCATCCCCCCTTCTCTCTAGGTAGAGACATCTGTTTACTGGCTCTTCTACTCTTGCCATATGCCAAGATAAATCTGTTCACTAACCGCTCTATTTCTGTGAACCGTGGTTTTTCAAAAACCAAGGGGATAGCTTGAAAAACATGAAGTGCCTTGAGCAGAAACATCATTTTAATCAAATTGCATCACCCCACTATGGACATAGGCAAATTGTTTCATCTGCTAAAATCCTGCTTTGCTTTCCTTAGAACCGACATCAGGTTCAGCCCAACTACCTCTTCCTACATGGGGGTGATTTCTATACCTAGATATACTGCATGATCCACCTTACGAGGGTCTTTAGTAGTCGTATACTTATTCGCCAACAACTGCGTTTTTTCTTTATTTAAAAATACCCGGACTCTCCAAACTTACTTATCTCCCTCTCTATTTCTCTTAGAGCTTCATCTGAGTTAGCTGTTATAACAGCTATATGATCCACATACGCCAATACCTTGATATCCCATCCATACCTATGGACTAGTAGAAGGGCTGAATTATTCTCTAGCTGTCTAAGTAATGGATCAATGTATATTGCAAACAACAATGAGGAACATGGACACCCCTGCCTGGTACCTCATTCTATTTGTATATTATCAGGCTGGCCACCCATTAGCTGTATCCGTGCACTAGGATTCATGTATATAGCTTTTATTGCTAACAGGAATTTTTCACCCAAGCTGTACAACCCCAGATTTGCCACAAATAATCCCAGTTGACCCTGTCGAAGGCCTTCTCCGCGTCCAATAATACCACTGCCATAGGTTCTTCTGCTATCTCTGCTGTATCAAAGAGTGTAATAACCCTTCTAATGTGATCAGTGGTTTCTCTACCAGGAATAAACCCATGTTGATTTAATGTATTTTGATCTCTACCAGGAATAAACCTATGTGGATTTAATGTTTTTAATTTCCCAATAACTAAAAAAAGCTGCATTGCAAATATGTTCGAGTAAATCTTAACATCACTATTTATTAGTGTAATTGGCCTATATGAGCTCACATAATGCAGCTCTATCCCTTTAAAAAAAAATATTACTATATTAGTCGTAGACCAAGAAGGAGGGGCTCTGCTGCCTTTTTGACCCTGTATTAACAATTCTAACAGTAATGGCAGTAGTAAGGTCTTGAAGTATTTATAGAATTCTAAGGGGATAGCATCTGTCCCCACAGCTTTTCTAGGAGGAAGTCCCTGAATTGCCTCCTCTAGTTCCTCCATCCTGATTCCTGCCCCTAGTACTTCCTGTTCATCTTTCGAAAGTTCACCAACCCCTGTTATGCTTAAAAACCCATATTTTACTTGCTCATCTATAAGTGGAGCAGGCTTATATAGTTCAGCATAATAGCTACGGAAAACCTCTCTGATACCTTCAGTGTCTGAAACAATCTGTCCCTGTCGGTCCCTAATCTCTCTAATAAACCCAGCAGCTGCCTTATGGCATGCCCATACAGCCAACAAGCACCCCGTCTTTATTTATATTCACAGCTTTCAAAGCGCTTTGATAGATACTTTTCCGCCACCTTTTTTGCTGGCATCTCATTAATTGATGCTTTTGCAATAGCAATCTTCTCTAAGGCAATTTTTGTATCTCTGCCCCCCTCGATAGCCTGAATTAAATAGCTTTCTGACTCTTTAAGATTTAAATATGCATCTTTAACCAGGGTCTGAGTATGTTTTTGTCTTCTAAGGCTGTAGCTCAGAGTTTCCCCTCGAACCCCTGCCTTTAGAGTATCCCACACAATTTCCACCGGAGCAGTCCCCCTGTTAATTTCAAGAAACTCCTTCATGTATTCATATGATGATGATATTCTGGATCATTAAGAAGCCCTCTCTCAAAGGTACACACTCTTTTATTATCTATAAAACCTTTCATATTTACTTCTAGTATTAACAGATTGTGATCTGACATCTTCAGCAATCTTTTGCCTTTTCCGGGGACTGTTCAACCCACAAATATTTATGGATGCAATTTGCAGCCTAGCCATTTACCCCTTGTTTCCCTTCTGCTACCCTTAAACATATAAAATTGTCAACAGTTATATCCATTCAACCTTTTCTGACTATCATCATTATATATCGAGTATCAAAATTCCACATTCTTGACTCCTTTTTCCCTTCTATTTCAGGCATTACAATCACCTCTCCTCCTTTCAATTCTTCAACCGTAATCTTCCAATGCTCTTGTCTTTTAATTTCCCCCACCTCCATCTACCCACCCCCTTCTCTTCCCTTCTCCCCATCCCCCTAGCCCCCTCTCCCCGCCTCCCTCTCCCCACATTTCCCACCAACCCCCTCCCCAATCATCCACCCCTCCCCACCCCCCCATCCAAAAAGGCAATCATGCCACCGCTGGTCTGAATGATGATGTCCCTGAGTGTCGACCACAAATCCCCCCAGACCGCCATGCCTTCACTATATGTATTTATTTACTTATTCACCACCTCGCAGCAGATAATTCTTTGTCACTAATCAGTTTTCTGCAAATGTTGTAGTTTTGATTCCGTCAGGTATTCCTTGGCCTGAATCTCAGACTTGAAAGTTCAGATTTTTCGTTTAATCACTGTCTTCAACCTTGCTGGAGCTAACAGGTAGGCCTCAGTTCCTATGTCCTGAAAAGGCTTGATTAATTGTGTCAGCCTCCATCTTCGCTCAACTGTAACATGGAAGTAATCCAGCCTGGTAAAAAAAGAAACATTGTCAACACAGTGAGGGGCATCATGGTGTGCCTTTTCAAAGACAACTTGTCTTAGCACATAACTACCAAAAGAGACCAATATATCCCTTGGATGTTTAAATTCCAAGGTACGCTCTCCCCCACACTTGACCAATGGGAATCTATGAGCCCTTTGAATTTCCAACTCCCAATCCCATTTTGAGAGCTCCGGAAAAGCATTATGTAGAAGCTCAATCATAAATATTCTGATGTCATTGCCCTCAACCTCTTCTTTTATGCACAAAAAGCGCAAATTATTTCTTCTCTGCCGATTTTCCAAGTCCTCTATTTTCCACATGATATCAGTTAATTATCCTCCTTGAGTTTCCACCTGCTCTTTCAGGACTTCAAACTCTGCCTCTACAACGTAGTTTCTGTTCTCCATTGCATTCAGCTTTTCTTCTATTTCCCCACAGGGTTTTCCTACTTTTCACACAGTAGGCTGCAGTTGTTTAGTGACCCTCCGGGCTCTTTGGCTCTCTGTCCACGTTTCCATCTGTAATTCCCTTATTGTGCCATATATTAATTGTAACATTTCTGCATCTGTACTGGCAGTCTTACTGATAGGCACGGTCAAACTGTTTTCTACTCCATCAGCCTTTGAAGGCAGGACACCATTAGCATCATTTTACGGGCATGACAAATTGTTTCCTGAATAATCTCATTTGAAAGTCACGCTACCCCGTCCTGAGATATCTGTTCCATCTATTGACCCCATTTTCGACTTTATGCGCATACGGTGTTGTAGCTGCAGTTATACTGTGGAATCTCCTACCGGTGACAAACTCTTGGATCCTGTAGACATACTCTCTTACTCCTTGCTCTGGCTATAGCCACTATTAATGGCTTCTGAGTCTTCAGTTACTGAGTAAAAGTCTTCCCCACCATCTTTAGACCAGTCCGTTGTTTTTTTCCGACCCCTTTCAGCTTTCCTAGTCCCCTTTTCCATGCTTCTCGCACCTTCGTAGCCCACTAAATTAAATTCCTTCCCTTTCTCAATTTAGGGTACAGGGGATATCTGTACTATCAGCATGAATATCTGGAGAATCCTTTTTGTGACACTCCATCTGCATTTGCATGCCTACTTTAATAGGTATTCTAGTGTATACCCCAGACTGTTCAAGCTCCCCGATCGAGCATCCAGTCTCCTCTGGTTAATTCCCCTCACAAACATATGTGATACCGGGGTCCGGATTACTCTCTGGGGCCTCCGGGGACTCACTATTGGCTTGTGGGAGCTCCATTCTGTGAGCTATTACCACTGGCTCTTCCCTTGAACACTTTGATGTATCCTTAACAGGGAGTATCAGGTTTGAGTTTCCACCTTCTTGCCCTCCTACAGTCATGAAGATTGTAATATCAGGCTGCGTTCTACCCTTTACCTTGTTTTCAGACTGATTCGTCTTGCTCATGCCAGTCACATCTTTAACAATGCCACTGCCAACTTTACTATTGAGTTTAGTCATCCCAGTAGCAGAACGCTTGCCTTCCGAACCTCCCTTGCTCCCTTCCTTGGCTGTGCGTGTCTGAAGGGCCCCCTCCATTTTGTCTCCAATACTTTGTATATTTGTGGGTGCCATTTCCAATTTCCCAACCCAATGCAGGGCTCCAATTAGCTTCCCAGCTCTCCTGATTACCTTATGGCAATACTCTACTTCTCTTATTATGCAACACAGAGTGTTCCACAATGTTCCAGACAATGCCCACACTGCGTCGCCTAGGGGACCAATCCTTGCCTTCTCCAGCACATAATTATTGCACAACCCAGTCCATATTAATATACTGGAGCACTTCATCCTAGATTCTGTCTGAATGGGATGTTGGATGAGTTTAACTTAGTGTTCTCACTAAATAAGCTTGTAACTCTGAGAAATAGTAATATCCCACCCTTTATGCAGTAATCATAGATCCACAGTCTCCCTCGTGCCGCTTCCCCAGAGTACCTGTTAGTTACTTTTTTCCCCCATCCCGGTCACAGCCTGTTTTCTGGTCCTGGACCGGTCCTGGTGTGTTTCATATGCGTCTCTTCCTCCCAGAGATCACGCCTGTTTTTTTCTTGGCCCCCCGGTGTTTATCCCGAACAGTAGGCACTCTGCACCAGTCTGAAATCAGGGGGAAAAAACAAGTTTCAATCGCAGCAGCCTCAGTGCTTCCTCAGCTTCTCTTTGTGTCCTTGCTTCCCTTGCTGTGAGGCGTTCATTCATGCGGCATCAGGGGGGTGGGGCCAGCAGTCGTATGCTACGGAGGCACCATCTTGCCTCGTTCCTCATTTAATTTAATTTTTTTTGAATTTTTTGGAATTTACATTTTTGTGTAACATTTATTTTCATAAAAAATATTTAAACTACTTGTAATTATTACTATATATCACTTTTATTATTTATAACATAACAAAATAATATTGTAGGAGGGCGGCGCCGCAAGAGTCCGGATCATGGCGCTCCTCGGCCAGTCTCCAACCCCGTCGTCATGGAGACGCGTGGGGGAGGAGACGGAAGTCGGCCCCGGAGTTCCGGGTGGCCGACACTGAAGAAGGACTCCGAGCAACAGGACGTGGCGGCTCCGCGGGACGCGATCAGGAGGCAGAGGAAGAGACCAGAAAGAAGAGCGAGGAGGAGAGAGACGCCGAAACAGAGCACCAGGACGAAATAGGGAGAAGCGCCGAATCGGAGCGTGAAGGAGAGGCGAGGAGAAGCGCCAACCCGGGACACCAAGGAAACGAGGAGGAAGAGAAGTCTGAAGAGCCCCACCAAGAGGAGACGGAGGACGCAACAGCCTGCCACGGCCCAGGAGGGTCGTGGCTGGACAAGGTACGTGCTCTAGTAAAGGGCCGTAAGAGGGACCAGGGAAGGGAAGGGGTAGGAGGTGAGGGGAGGACTAAAAAGGGGTGGAAAGGGGTGGAAGGGAGACAGGGTGACTATTTTAAAGGGGGAGCGTCTAAGCTGGGATAAGTTCCCTGAGCACCATATAGGTTGGGCTGGCACTAGGGAAAAGAGTCCCACTCACCTCCCCACTAAAGGAATAGAATAACCCCTCCATCACCCCCCCCCCTCACGTATTTCACCTCCTCTCACGTACCCCTATATATAGAAATAATCAAGTACTTATCCTTCCCCACTTACCGGCTGCCACCTTGTTTTCTTTCGAGGAAACCTGCCACCAGGATATCGGAACACGCCACCTGAAAAGGAAAGAGAGGGAAGGAATAAACAACCCCATTTGAGACGGACAAACACCAGAGCAGGAAGAGAAGAAAAGGAAAAGGATCCTAAGAACCCTGAGATACTAAGAGACTATTTTAGTATTCCCCAGTAATACCGCCAAACATAATAAAAGCACGTAAACCCCTGAAAAGGGTAGTCAACCGTCCGTGTTTGTGTCCTCTATCACCCATTCACCACACCCACCGCCCACAGTGGTGTCAGAAGGGGGATTGGACGGGTATGGGATCATGGAGGACAAACCCAGTCTTGAGGAAATGATGAAACAGCTGGCCGAAGGACAGCGCCATCTACAGTTAGTCTGGGAAGCCCAGCAACGAGAGGCCAAGGAGGATACGGAGGCCCTACAGTCGGCATTGAAAAGCCAAGCAACCATTATGGCCAGTAATCAATTAGTCCATGAGACCGCCATCCAAAAGCTGACCGACACCATTGCCGCAAGTAAGGTGCATCCCAATGTGCCAAGTTCCGTTCTCCAAAAATACCAGGAAGGAGAAGACCCCGACTCGTTCTTTACGAACTTTGAAAGAGTCGCTTCAAGTGCTCAATGGCCGGAAGAGCGGTGGGGTCAGTATATAGCCCCCCTCCTGACAGGAACCCTCCAATCCGCTTATCAGGCCGCAAACCCCGGGGGTGTCACACCTTATGCCGAAATAAAGAAGAGTATTTTGGAACGAGTCGGACACGACGTCGAATATTATAGAACTAGATTCCGTAAGGTAAAGTGGGGCCCCCATGAAGACCCTCGGACATACTATTACAGGGTGAAGGATCTGGGGTTGAAGTGGCTGGGGCCACTAGGAACAGAACGCGAGGACATAATTAAGGCTGTTATCCTGGAGCAATATCTAGATTCCCTACCACACCATACCCGACACTGGATCCGACAACACCCCAATGTAGACACTGAGACAGCGGTTGATCTAGCCTGTGCATATCACCGATCAGGAGAGGGTAAACCACAACCCGTCCGCCCCATGGGGAAACCACCAATACCTCCTACTCACTTTCACACGCGACGTATAACAGAAGAAACCGGCTTATCTCGAAACCCGGAGAGAAGCCCAATGCAGCAACCCCAATGTTTTAACTGTGGGGAGTGGGGCCATATTGCCCGGGGATGTCCCAGAAAGCAAGAGGGTATAGAACCAATGGAAATAGGCGTAACTAGAGGCAGAGTCTTGTGCCTAGGAAAGAGTGACGTGTCTTTTAAATACCCCCTGATGATAAACGGAAAAACTGTTATGGCCTTAATTGACTCCGGGTGTAGTCAGTCAGTAGTCCGACGTAGTCTAATTCACCCAATGCCACCCTCTAAGGACCAATGGGTTACGATATGCTGTGTCCATGGGGATCGAGCCCAGTATCCGCTCCTCAACATAGACATAGGCTGGGAAGGACATATCGACAGTCTTCCTGTGGGACTCATGGACAACCTAATAGAAGAATGTGTAATAGGAACAGACTATAAAAGATTTGATGACCTGTTAGACAGGACCAGACAGAAAAACCCAGTAGACAACTGGTGGGGTGATGCGCCATTCCGAGATGATGTTATACCTAGTCACCCTACCAGACGGAAGTTAACACGGAAAGAGAGGAGAACGGAGAAACAGAAATACGCCTGGCCACAGGACCAACATAACAAAGAAGGAGGCGTGGCCCTCCTAAACGCAGCCCCCACATCATTTAGGACAAGTCAGCACGAAGACCCCACCTTGGAACATGCGTGGAAGAATGCTAAAACCGCCTCAACTGGGGAGGTAGGTCCCTACTTCTTGACCGCAAAAGACTTGTTATATAGGGTCACCACCAAACCAGATGGGGAGAAAAGACAGCTTGTCGTTCCCGAGCCATACCGAACCCAGGTGCTCTTCCTAGCCCATAACCAACCGGGGGGAGGACATTGTGGTAGAGAGAAAACAGAAGAGTACTTACTCAGGCGGTTTTACTGGCCGGGAGTATATGCCCATATCAGAAGGTATTGTGCTCAATGTCCTAAATGTCAACTAGTGGAGCCAGGAACCCTTCGTAAAGCACCATTACGACCCCTACCTCTGATTGATATTCCATTCAAACGGGTCGGTATGGACATAGTTGGACCACTTTTACCCTCTAGTAAAGGGCATACCCACATTCTCGTGCTCGTAGACTACGCCAGTAGGTACCCCGAGGCCATTCCCCTTTCCAGTACCACTACGAAAAACGTAGCACAAGCTATGATATCCTTTTTTTCCCGGGTGGGATTCCCAGAGGAACTCCTTACGGACCAAGGAACTCCGTTCGTCTCAGGGCTAATGAAACAAATCTGTACATCCCTAGGGGTTAAACAAATAAAAACATCTGTTTACCATCCACAAACGGATGGACTAGTGGAGCGGTACAATCGCACCATAAAAACCCTTTTAAGAAAGGTGGTGAATGAGACAGGTAAAGACTGGGATCAGAAGCTTCCCTTAGTATTGTACGCGATAAGGACCCACGAACAATCCTCTACTGGGCATAGCCCGTTTGAACTTGTGTTTGGGAGGCAACCAAGAAATCTTCTAGATATGGCAGTGGAACTCTGGGAAGAGGAGAATAACGAAGAACGTCCTATCCTAGACTATGTCCATAAGTTAAAAACCCAACTCCAAACAGTATGGGAGGACGTAAGGCAGCATCTACTAAACGCCCAGACTAACCAAAAAACTTACTATGACCAGGGTACCAAACTCAGAACCTTACAACCCAATGACAAGGTGCTAATCCTCAGGCCCACCTCAGAGCACAAATTAATAGCCAAATGGCAGGGACCATACAAAATCTTAAAAAGAGTTACCCCCGTTACTTATTTATTAGAATTAAGTAATAGTCCAAGACGAACCCAGATATACCACATCAACCTATTGAAAAAATGGGAAGAACCCGTGAACGAGAACGTAGCATTAGCGAGAGGTTGTATGATCACGCCAACTCAACCTTTAGGGTTGGAATTGTGCCCCACCTCATTGTATAAGCTTCAACCACTCCCAAAAATCAATGAATCCCTTTCCGAGATAGAGACCCGACAAATGACGGAGTTAGTTCACCGTCATGCCTTTTTTTTTTTCTGAACTACCGGGGAAAACGGAACTAGTCCAACATCACATTAGAACCCCGGAAGGGAAAATAGTACGCCAACGACCTTATCGAATTCCCGAAGCAAGGAAAACCCTCATAGAAGAGGAAATAGCCAAAATGTTGCGTTTAGGGGTCATTGAAACATCTACCAGCCCGTGGTGTTCTCCGATTGTCATAGTACCGAAACCAGATGGTTCAATCCGCTTCTGCATTGACTTCCGGAAGCTCAATGAGATATCCCTTTTTGATACATACCCCATTCCTCGGGTGGATGAAGTCTTAGAGAAGATTGGGCAGGCCAGATATATGACTACTATTGATCTGACAAAAGGGTATTGGCAGATCCCCTTAGCACCCACTGACAAAGAAAAAACAGCGTTCGTATCCCCTTCAGGGCTGTACCAATTCACTGTGCTCCCTTTTGGGCTTCATGGTGCCCCCGCAACGTTCCAATGACTAATAGATCAAATACTAAGGCCCTACCATGAGTTTACAGCCGCATATCTTGGTGACATTGTCATTTTTAGTTCTACCTGGTCTACCCACCTCCTACACCTGGAAAAGGTATTCTCCGCACTGTCCGCAGCAGGGCTTACTGCTAATCCAAACAAATGTGTACTGGGTCAGACCCAGATAGCCTATCTAGGGTACGTTATCGGGAATGGACTGTTGAGTCCTCAAAAGGATAAAGTAGCAACCATTCGCCAAATTCCCCTTCCTACCACAAAGAAGGAACTTCGCTCTTTCCTGGGGCTAGTGGGATATTACCGACGGTTCATCCCACAATATTCTACTATAACAGCCCCCCTTACGGACCTCCTAAAAAAGCAATACCCGACTATCCTACCCCCTTTCTCCCCCTCCCAACTTCGGGGATTCCAGTGGCTCAAGGAAGCCCTTACAACCGAGCCAGTGTTACGTTGTCCCAATTTCACCAAGTCTTTCCATCTCTTTACGGACGCATCCAATGTCGGGTTAGGGGCCGTGTTGGCACAACCTGACCCCCAAGGACATGAACATCCAATAGTCTACATCAGTAGGAAGCTGTTACCTAGGGAAACGAACTACCCCACTATAGAGAAGGAATGTCTGGCCATTAAATGGGCGATCGAATGTCTGCAGTATTATCTCCTGGGACGTCCTTTCATCCTCTACACCGATCATGCGCCCTTAACGTGGTTGGCTTCCCATAAGGACTCAAATTCCCGGATAATCCGCTGGTTCCTTGAATTGCAACCCTTTACTTTTCAGGTCCGCCATATCCCTGGAGCTCGCCAATGTCCTGCGGACTTCCTCTCCCGCTGCCCGGACTCCTTGGGCCTCTACCAGTCCCGTTCATGGGAAGGGGTGTGTAGGAGGGCGGCGCCGCAAGAGTCCGGATCATGGTGCTCCTCGGCCAGTCTCCAACCCCGTCGTCATGGAGATGCGTGGGGGAGGAGACGGAAGTCGGCCCCGGAGTTCCGGGTGGCCGACACTGAAGAAGGACTCCGAGCAACAGGATGCGGCGGCTCCGCGGGACACGATCAGGAGGCAGAGGAAGAGACCGGAAAGAAGAGCGAGGAGGAGAGAGACGCTGAAACAGAGCACCAGGACGAAATAGGGAGAAGCGCCGAATCGGAGCGTGAAGGAGAGGCGAGGAGAAGCGCCAACCCGGGACACCAAGGAAACGAGGAGGAAGAGAAGTCTGAAGAGCCCCACCGAGAGGAGACGGAGGACGCAACAGCCTGCCACGGCCCAGGAGGGTCGTGGCTGGACAAGGTACGTGCTCTAGTAAAGGGCCGTAAGAGGGACCAGGGAAGGGAAGGGGTAGGAGGTGAGGGGAGGACTAAAAAGGGGTGGAAAGGGGTGGAAGGGAGACAGGGTGACTATTTTAAAGGGGGAGCGTCTAAGCTGGGATAAGTTCCCTGAGCACCATATAGGTTGGGCTGGCACTAGGGAAAAGAGTCCCACTCACCTCCCCACTAAAGGAATAGAATAACCCCTCCATCACCCCCCCCTCACGTATTTCACCTCCTCTCACGTACCCCTATATATAGAAATAATCAAGTACTTATCCTTCCCCACTTACCGGCTGCCACCTTGTTTTCTTTCGAGGAAACCTGCCACCAGGATATCGGAACACGCCACCTGAAAAGGAAAGAGAGGGAAGGAATAAACAACCCCATTTGAGACGGACAAAGACCAGAGCAGGAAGAGAAGAAAAGGAAAAGGATCCTAAGAACCCTGTGATACTAAGAGACTATTTTAGTATTCCCCAGTAATACCACCAAACATAATAAAAGCACGTAAACCCCTGAAAAGGGTAGTCAACCGTCCGTGTTTGTGTCCTCTATCACCCCTTCACCACACCCACCGCCCACAAATCTATTTCTTTATTTTAAGTGTGAAATTTCAATGTCAATTTCAGATTAATAATTGTAATTTAATATATTCTAAGTAATTACATTTTAAATTCAAATTAAGTTTCTACCTCTGTAGATTCTATTTCACAATGCGCAGATTTCTATTATTATACAAATCAATTGCACATGCCTCTTACCAAAAGGGAATCACATTGGCAGTCCTGTAGATTTAGACAGCAATCTTTACTTACAAGCAAAAAAGTGCTTTGACATGGGCAATGCGTTTCAGCTATGGCCTTCCATTGGACCATGCTTACAACTGTTTCAACACATATAGATACATGTACATATCTTATTCATTTCTTTGTTCAACACAACTAAACCATGCAATGGAAAACAAAAATTTATCATGAAACGTTCGAGATCTGCCATTTTGTATTCCGATTTTAAACCTTTTAAAGTATAATTGTTACTAATTTCTTCACAAAACATATATTTGCACATGCAAACCACATAATGTATATAAAATTCATTTGACATTCTTGTGTATCAGTCTCCTCATCCGTGTTGTTTAAAGTGCTGCTGCCCTGTGCAATTACAGCTGTAATTAATATAATGCGATACTGCAAAGCTAATCTCATTCTTGATTTCCTTTGAAGTGTTGTTACCATATAATCTGAATTAATGCACATATGTACTAACAGAGCTGTGAAAGACCCTTAAATCCTAGACTTAGGGCCTACTTATGATCTTGGTAGATGGGATACTCCATTAAAAATAGAATGGATATCCCGTCTGCAGTATTACAAGTCCCATTATATCATACAGAACTTGTAATACGTTGGACAGACTATCTGTCACGTTTGTATCGAAGTATCCAATCCGTCAAGATCATAATCAAGCCCTAAGGCCCTCATTAAGACATTGGTGGTAAATTCCGCCTACCGCACGGCGACGGCCGCCAACATACCGTGGCTACCAGCTGCCAACCGCATAATGACCGTAGATGGAATACCACCAGAAGACTGGCAGTATTCCGTCGACGGTCATGGCGGTGGACGGCGGTAAGGTGGCGCTGCTGCCAGCAGAAGCGCCACGACAGAAAAACACCACCTACAGTATCATGAGCCATGATACTGCCTGGCGGTGTTTTGCTGGATGACGTTGCTGCTGGCAGCAGCGCCGCATCCCGTCTCCTGCCAGAGGACCCCTTGCAAGCAGGTAAGTTGGGTTCTCTGAGAGGAGAGGGAGGTGTTGTGTGCTTGTGTGGGGGTGTTTTGTGTGGCTGTGTGTGTGTCTGTTTTTGTATGGTGCATGCAAGTGTGAATAAATGAATGTGAGTGTACATGTATGTTATGTGTTGTGAATTTGTGTGCGCTACAATGTATGTTAGTGTGTGTTTCGGTGTGACGGTATGTATGTTTACGTGCGTGGGTGGATGTGGGTATGTGTGTGTGTATGAGTGTGTATGTGTGTGCGTGTGAGTGTGTGAATGTCAGGGGGTAGGGAGTGGGAGGGATTTTCAAGTGCAACTGCCTTACGAGTATACAGCTACTATTGTTATAAAATTGCTATGTAAATTTACTTCTTACTCACGGATCCATTGAGGTGCTGCTACCATATGGCCAGATTTAACACAAATCGACAGTGCATTCTTACAGCTAAAAGGAGACATGTGTACTATACAGAAGCCCAGATTCCTAAACACAATGTTATCAAATATTTACCACATATGCTTTTAAAGTGCTAATACAATATATAAATCCCAATCTTCATTCTGTTTAAATCTTTAATCATTTCTGTTATTTAGAGGGATTGAAAGGCTGATGTAGTGAATTTGCATCACTATTATCCAAGTGCAAGTTGCATTTCAAATATTCCCAGCACCATATTTTCTCTTTACACCACAACATAGCTGCAATAAGGATAACATTAAAGTACCACACCTATCACATTTTATAAAATCACCATCTCATTTGCAGGTGACAAAGATGAAATCCAATTAATACTTAACACATTTTTATAAAAGGATATTGAAATTAAGATGACAAATGTAACCTCTCTTAGTAGAATATGATATGCTTGTGAATATAACATACATATTCAACATTTCATGAACCCAAATATGATAATAATGAGAGTTGTCAGTTTCACTAGTGCAGATGGATCATGCCTAAATTTCAGATTTCAAGATTCATCATTCTTACTTGGATCACATCAAACATGCATGCTGTTCCTGTGTTCTATTCATACTGGCATCATTAAATTGCTAGCGAGTACAGCACCAAATATACCTCATATCATGAATCAAATCAAAGTCATCATTCTTATACAAAAGGCATCTAGTTATCCCATTACTGCTTGTGATAAGTATCCAGAAACCCAGGATTCAGATTCATCATTAACAGGAAGTATATGGGTTGTTCATAACTTAGCAGCTGTTATAACATATGGCCCATAAGTGTATATGCAATTCTGCTTCCAGATTATGGCCCTCATTCTGACCTTGGCGGTCGGCGGAGAGGCGGCGGTCGGACCGCGAACAGACCGGCGGTATTAAAAATGGCATTCTGACCCTGGCGGGAACCGCCAACACAGCCCGCCAACTTAACACTCCGACCGCCACAGCGGTACAAACAAACAGCGCGGCGGTTCCCGCCAACAGCCCGGCGGCAGACAAAGTACCGCCCACCCTATTACGACCCACCAATCTGCCACCTTTTCCGGGGCGGGAGCACCGCCGATAAGAACACGGCGGAAACAGACTACGAACGGGAAAACGCTCACCTCTACGCACTCCACGCGAGATTCCGGCAGTATGGAGCCAGAGTTACAGGTCATCCCCGCACTCCTATTCCTCCTCATATACCAGGAGCACGCCCGGCGGCGCGGAAGACATCGGTGAGTACTGCACCTACGACACAGGGGAGGGAAAAGATTACCGGCACACACCCACCCACCCACACCCACTACAACACACACATCAATGCATTCCCACAGATCACTGTCACAACCCACAAACCACCCCCCTCCGAAATAATGCAAAGACCAAAAGAAGAGATCATAAACGGCCAGATATATTGAAATATGGACACCAGTAATCCAAATAAATAAATAAACTATGTACAAAATATATACAGCTACTAAATGTAGTCCAACCACTGTCCGTGGATCACAGGGGTCCTGTGCAAAGGGGCAAGGCCCAGTCCCACGACAAGAACTCCACGGAGAGAACACTGCAGGGGCATCAGAAAGAAAATAGGACAGGCACCTCAGGGGGAAGGGAAGGGGGGGCACCTCAGCCACTTGAGTACACGACGCCAGATCCACGAGGGGACTCCATGACCACTGGGCCATCCTGGGGAGTGCAAAGCCACAGTCCATACAGTCCATACAGTGGGTGGCCTGCCCACTGGGCCATCCTGGGGAGAGCAAAGCCACAGTCCATACAGTCCATACAGTGGGTGGCCTGCCCACTGGGCCATCCTGGGGAGAGCAAAGCCACAGTCCATACAGTCCATACAGTGGGTGGCCTGCCCACTGGGCCATCCTGGGGAGAGCAAAGCCACAGTCCATACAGTCCATACAGTGGGTGGCCTGCCCACTGGGCCATCCTGGGGAGTGCAAAGCCACAGTCCATACAGTCCATACAGTGGGTGGCCTGCCCACTGGGCCATCCTGGGGAGAGCAAAGCCACAGTCCATACAGTCCATACAGTGGGTGGCCTGCCCACTGGGCCATCCTGGGGAGAGCAAAGCCACAGTCCATACAGTCCATACAGTGGGTGGCCTGCCCACTGGGCCATCCTGGGGAGAGCAAAGCCACAGTCCATACAGTCCATACAGTGGGTGGCCTGCCCACTGGGCCATCCTGGGGAGAGCAAAGCCACAGTCCATACAGTCCATACAGTGGGTGGCCTGCCCACTGGGCCATCCTGGGGAGAGCAAAGCCACAGTCCATACAGTCCATAACAGACCCACTGCCACTGGAGGAGGCAAGTTGGCCAGAGGACATCCTGCAGCCCTGCCCGAGATAGATCCTGCCCTGCCACGTCTGCCAAAGGGCCAGCGGTTCTTGCCCTGAAGGGCCCAGTTCAGCGGTTCTTGAGACGGCGGGGCCCAGTTCAGCGGTTCTTGCCCTGAAGGGCCCAGTTCAGCGGTTCTTGAGACGGCGGGGCCCAGTTCAGCGGTTCTGGAGACGGCGGGGCCCAGTTCAGCGGTTCTGGAGACGGCGGGGCCCAGTTCAGCGGTTCTTGCCTTGAAGGGCCCAGTTCAGCGGTTCTTGCCTTGAAGGGCCCAGTTCAGCGGTTCTTGAGACGGCGGGGCCCAGTTCAGCGGTTCTTGCCTTGAAGGGCCCAGTTCAGCGGTTCTTGAGACGGCGGGGCCCAGTTCAGCGGTTCTGGAGACGGCGGGGCCCAGTTCAGCGGTTCTTGCCTTGAAGGGCCCAGTTCAGCGGTTCTTGAGACGGCGGGGCCCAGTTCAGCGGTTCTGGAGACGGCGGGGCCCAGTTCAGCGGTTCTTGCCTTGAAGGGCCCAGTTCAGCGGTTCTGGAGACGGCGGGGCCCAGTTCAGCGGTTCTTGCCTTGAAGGGCCCAGTTCAGCGGTTCTTGCCTTGAAGGGCCCAGTTCAGCGGTTCTTGAGACGGCGGGGCCCAGTTCAGCGGTTCTTGCCTTGAAGGGCCCAGTTCAGCGGTTCTTGAGACGGCGGGGCCCAGTTCAGCGGTTCTTGCCCTGAAGGGCCCAGTTCAGCGGTTCTTGAGACGGCGGGGCCCAGTTCAGCGGTTCTGGAGACGGCGGGGCCCAGTTCAGCGGTTCTTGAGACGGCGGGGCCCAGTTCAGCGGTTCTTGCCTTGAAGGGCCCAGTTCAGCGGTTCTTGCCTTGAAGGGCCCAGTTCAGCGGTTCTTGAGACGGCGGGGCCCAGTTCAGCGGTTCTTGCCTTGAAGGGCCCAGTTCAGCGGTTCTTGAGACGGCGGGGCCCAGTTCAGCGGTTCTGGAGACGGCGGGGCCCAGTTCAGCGGTTCTTGCCTTGAAGGGCCCAGTTCAGCGGTTCTTGAGACGGCGGGGCCCAGTTCAGCGGTTCTGGAGACGGCGGGCCCAGTTCAGCGGTTCTTGCCTTGAAGGACCCAGTTCAGCGGTTCTTGAGACGGCGGGGCCCAGTTCAGCGGTTCTTGCCTTGAAGGGCCCAGTTCAGCGGTTCTTGAGACGGCGGGGCCCAGTTCAGCGGTTCTGGAGACGGCGGGGCCCAGTTCAGCGGTTCTTGAGACGGCGGGGCCCAGTTCAGCGGCTCTTGCCTTGAAGGGCCCAGTTCAGCGGTTCTTGCCTTGAAGGGCCCAGTTCAGCGGTTCTTGAGACAGCGGGGCCCAGTTCAGCGGTTCTTGAGACGGCGGGGCCCAGTTCAGCGGTTCTTGAGACGGCGGACGGTCTATGGCCAACTGCTAATTGCCTGGTGGTGCCCTCCTGGGCAGCGGGGATGGTGCTCCTTCACTGCCCACCTGGGCTGTGGGTGGTGGGGCCCTCCTGGCCAGCTGGGCTGGGTCCTCCCTGGGCAGCGGCGATGGGGGTGGTGGGCTCTCCCGGGGCAGCTGTGCCGGTTCCTCCCGGGGCAGCGGCTATGGGGGTTGTGGGCTCCTCCTGGGCAGCAGGCCTGCTGCCTGACCTCTCCAACTTGCTGCCCTTGCCCTCCTTAGTCGTCGGCCTGTGGCCCTTGCCTCCCTTTGGAGCTGTGGCTGGTGACTGTCTCTGGGTGGTGTCCGGGGGGGATGTAGAAGGCGGGCTCCTGCGGCGCCCCTTCCGCCTTCTGCTCCTCTTCCCAGGGGGTGGGCTGGCTGTCCCCTTGCTGCTGGGCGAAGATCCAGACATGCGGGCTGGCGGGCTCCAATACCCCTGCACCCTTGTCAAGGGGGCTGCAGGGCTGGTGGTGGCTGAGGTGCTCTTCTTACCCCGACGAGAAGGAGGGGGGGGCTCAGGGTCAGGAAAGAAGTTAGTAGTGGCGAGGAAGAGCTTCTTGGGACAATGGAGAGTGGTAGGTACAGTGGGAATGGGAGTGGAGGGAGAGGATGTGGTTGTAGGTGAGTCACGTTTGCTGTCTTTGGGTGCAGGTGCAGGAGGGATAGGCTGTCGTGAGGTGGATGGCTGTTGGGTGGGTGGGTGGCTGCGTTTGTGTGGTGTGGAAGAGGGGGTGACAGACACAGTGGGAGAGGACACAGGGGACGTGTAAATGGCAGTGGGGATGGTGACTGCACGTGTGCGGACTGGAGTGGAGGGTGTGCTGGTGATGGAAACACTGGCTGATGGTGAGGTGAATGGAGGTGTGAGTGTAGACGTCACAGGGAGGGAGGAGGGAGACGAGGAGGTGGGGGTCACAGAGGTGGTAGTGACTGTTGGCATGTCTGCATCGGAATGTTGCGTGTGTGAATGTCTGGGTGATCTGTGGTGCTTATGTTTGGATGAGCTTCTCTTGGGTGTTGAGGTGTGTGCAGGCTGGTCTGATGGTGTGGGTGGGACAGGCAGAGGAACAGGAGACTGGGAGGAGGGAGTTAGTAGAGGCAGGCAGGAGACAGGGACAATGGCTGCCGTCAGTGCTGAGGCCAGAGCCTGGAACGATCGCTGATGGGCAGCCTGACCCGAATGAATGCCCTCCAGGTACGCATTGCTGCGATGAACCTCCCTCTCCACCCCCTGGATGGCATTCAAAAGGGTAGTCTGCCCAACAATGAGCGTTCGGAGGAGGTCAATGACCTCCTCACTGAGGGCAGCGGGGGTAACAGGGGCAGGGCCTGAGGTGCCTGGGGCGAAGGAGATGCCCGGCTTCCTGGCAGAGCGGGCACGGGGCGAACGCGGAGGGGCTGCTGGGAGGGCGGAGATGGTGCGCTGGGTGGCGGCTGTACCTGTAATGGCGGGGGGCACGGATGGTGCCACCCCCGCAAGGGAGCCCCCTTCCGAGGACGTGTCCGTGTCGCTGCAGGCTCCAGTCGTCCCCGTCGTGGAGCTCCCCTCGCCCTCCGTCTCACTGGTCCAGTCTGACTCTGTGGCATGGCCCTCCTGGGCCATGTGAGATGCAGCTCCCTCCTGCCCCGATGCCACTTCTCCTCCGCCTGATGATGCTGATGCACACAAGCACAGAAAGACAAACAAAAAGGGGGGGGAGAGAGAAATAAAGGGATATTGAGTACATGGATCTCCGGTACAGTTAGCGGACATGACAGACACAGATGCCCCCTGCACTAAGTTGCGCACTTGGGGTCCGCATTCCGTGGAACATGCCCTACACGCCTAGAGTTGTCAACTGCACCCATGGATGACACGGCCCAGGGATGGCTGTACTGACACACTACTGAGGGTGGTGGCTGGGGACACAGGGGCTTACGGGGGTGCCCAGCCTACAGATATCGCCCTGGCCTAGGGGGACCCACAGCCCTCCTCCCCCACCCAGACACCTCCACGAGTAGATGATGCTTGTACTCACCCCCTTGTGTCTGCTGTGCTGCCCTCACGCGCCCATCCAAATCAGGGTAGGCCACCGCCAGGATCCGGAACATCAGGGGGCTCAGTTGACGGCAGGCACCCCGCCTACGTTGGGAGGCCATCCCCAGCAGAGACTCGGCGGTCTTCTTGGTCCCGCGGCGGATGTCCTCCCACCGTCGATGGTGGACCCCCAGGCCCCGGACTTCCTTGGCGATGGCACGCCAAATCCCGATCTTCTCATGGGCGCGGACCTATGTGACACGTACAGGGAGGGAGAAATACCACGTTCAAGTTACTCAGCATTTTCCTTTCCAGTGGCCCAACGCCCCCCATCCCCGCCAGGCCCCCCGCCATGCCCAACATGCCCCCCATCCCCGCCAGGCCCCCCGCCAGGCCCCCCGCCATGCCCAACATGCCCCCCATCCCCGCCAGGCCCCCCGCCAGGCCCCCCGCCATGCCCAACATGCCCCCCATCCCCGCCAGGCCCCCCGCCATGCCCAACATGCCCCCCATCCCCGCCAGGCCCCCCGCCAGGCCCCCCGCCAGGCCCCCCGCCATGCCCAACATGCCCCCCATCCCCGCCAGGCCCCCCGCCAGGCCCCCCGCCATGCCCAACATGCACCCCATCCCCGCCAGGCCCCCCGCCAGCCCCAACATGCACCCCATCCCCGCCAGGCCCCCCGCCAGGCCCCCCGCCATGCCCAACATGCCCCCCATCCCCGCCAGGCCCCCCGCCAGGCCCCCCGCCATGCCCAACATGCACCCCATCCCCGCCAGGCCCCCCGCCAGCCCCAACATGCACCCCATCCCCGCCAGGCCCCCCGCCAGGCCCCCCGCCATGCCCAACATGCCCCCCATCCCCGCCAGGCCCCCCGCCAGGCCCCCCGCCATGCCCAACATGCACCCCATCCCCGCCAGGCCCCCCGCCAGCCCCAACATGCACCCCATTCCCGCCAGGCCCCCCGCCATGCCCAACATGCCCCCCATCCCCGCCAGGCCCCCCGCCATGCCCCCCGCCATGCCCAACATGCCCCCCATCCCTGCCAGGCCCCCCGCCAGCCCCAACATGCCCCCCATCCCCGCCAGGCCCCCCGCCAGGCCCCCCGCCAGCCCCAACATGCCCCCCATCCCCGCCAGGCCCCCAAGCCAGCCAGTGGCCCCAAATCCAGATAGAATTAAACTCACTTGTTGGTCTGGAGGACCGTAGAGTAGCGCATACTGGGGGAGGACCCCATCCACAAGTTTCTCCAACTCCTCTCCAGTGAAGGCAGGGGCCCTTTCCCCAGTCGCAGCAGCCATTGTCCCTTCCAGACCGAGGTCACAGCAACACTTGCAGTATAGGTCCTCTCCTGTGAAAGTTCAAGTCGCAAGTGGATAAGTAGATAGAAAATGGCGGTCACGTCCGCGGCGGTGCGTACCGCGGCGGTGCGTCCCGCCACCGCCGGCGCCCTTCGCCATTGGCTCCTGAAACCCATAGGCTTCAATGTTAACCAATGCGGCTTCGCGCCGCGGTCTTGGCCCGCCGCCCGCCGCGGTGTGCCACGCCAGCGCATTGACCTCACATCCCATTGTCACACTTCACAGGTCAGGCAGCCGCCATTTCCAGGGCCCACATGGCTCAATTTCAACTGCGTCACACAGGCCTAGGCCTTGCATAGCCACTCATACACGCCATTCACTGCATAGAGAATCGTATACTGTGCTAGCTGTGAGTACGTACCTGTGGGTTGCCTGACTGTGTGCTCCATGTTGTCCTTCCTAGGCACCGTCCGCTGGGTTGGGCGAGGAGACGGATGAATCCTCCCGTGTACCGACCGCTGGTGGACCTGTCGACAATGGAAGAACGCCACATTATCCTGACCTACCGTCTTAACCGTGCCACTATCCATGAACTGTGTGCCCGGCTGGAGCCCGACCTGATGTCCCCCATCCGCCAACCCACAGGGATTCCCCCTCTGGTGCAGGTCATGTCAGTACTCCATTTCTTGGCAAGTGGGTCATTTCAGACAACCGTGGGAATTGCTTCTGGGATGTCTCAGCCCATGTTTTCAAAGGTGTTATCCAGAGTGTTGTCTGCCCTAATGAAATCCGTGAGGAACTACATCATTTTCCCTGAGGTGGGCGAACTGGCTACAGTGAAGGGTGATTTCTACGCCCTTGGACATATTCCCAACGTAATTGGTGCCATTGATGGGACCCATGTGGCTTTGGTTCCCCCAAGAGACAGGGAGCAGGTGTACAGGAACAGAAAAAGTTACCATTCAATGAACATCCAGGTGGTGTGTTTGGCTGACCAGTACATCTCGCATGTAAATGCCAAATTCCCAGGGTCAGTGCATGACGCCTACATCCTCAGGAATAGCAGCATCCCTTACGTGATGGAACAGCTACAGAGACACCGTGTATGGCTAGTGGGGGACTCTGGGTACCCCAACCTGTCGTGGCTACTGACCCCAGTAAGGAATCCCCGGACCAGGGCAGAGGAACGGTACAATGAGGCCCATGGGCGTACTAGGAGGGTGATCGAACGCACCTTTGGCCTCCTAAAGGCCAGGTTTCGCTGCCTGCATATGACCGGTGGATCCCTAATGTACTCACCTAAGAAGGTGTGTCACATCATCGTGGCCTGCTGCATGCTTCACAACCTGGCTTTGCGCCGCCAGGTGCCTTTCCTGCAGGAGGATGGTCGAGACGGTGGTGTTGTGGCAGCGGTGGAACCTGAGGAGAGTGACGAGGAGGAAGACGACGGGGCTGAAACAGACAACAGGGACAGAATCATTGAACAGTACTTCCAATAGGACACAGGTAACATTTCAAAGATAATTTAGTAAAAGTTAACTACTCTGCAGCATCTCTGCTGCCTGTCTATTTGCCCCAGTGTATGATGACTGAGTTTTGGCTTTTCCCTCCCTATTTCAGATCTGGGGTCCCCACTACGAGTCCTGTGCTTCGTTTCCCCATGGACTACAGCTTTGTGGCAGCTGTTTGTTGACTTCACCATGTACAAGGACATATTTGCACTGTCATGTCAATTACAATCTATTGAAATCACAGCCAGACTCCTGATATTTTGGTGCAAAATAGGTGTTTATTGAAGTGCTCAAAATGGGATGGGTGGTTTCAAGTGGGTGGGGGCTATGGTGAAGGAATGTCCATGGCAGAGTCCAGAGTAACAGTCACACAGGTGCATTGTCCAGAGGCCTGTGGAGAGATGGAGCATGGGCAGTTCGAGGATGGACAGGGTGACAATGTGGGACAGTGGGATGACATCAGGTGGTATCCATTGCTGGCGGGGGTCTTGACATCCTACTCTGTCTTGCGAGATCTCAGGGCCCTCTTGCGGGGTGGTTCTTCTCCTGCAGGAGGTGGGGGTCTGGTGGGCTGCTGCTGTGCGGGGGCCTCCTGTCCACTAGCGCCGGCGGAGGTGGATGGCTGTTCTTGGTCCCGGCTAGTGGCAGGGGCCCTTGGGTGTTGTTCAGTGTCCGCCCTGCTGTTTACGAGGTCCTGCAGCAGCCCTACCATGGTAACCAGGGTGGTGTTGATGGCTCGGATGTCCTCCCTGTACCCCCGATAGTGTTCCTCCTGCAGCACCTGGATCTCCTGGAACCGGGCCAGTACCGTCGCCATCGTCTCCTGGGAGCGGTTGTATGCTCCCATGATGGTGGTGAGGACCTCGTGGAGAGTGGGTTCCCTGGGCCTCTCCTCCCCCCCCTGTCGCACAGCTGCCCGCCGAGTTGCCCTGTTTCCCTGGGCCTCTGCCCCCTGGCCGGTGTGCCCACTACCACTGCCCCCAGGTCCCTGTTGTTGTTGGGGTGGTGGGTTATCCTGGGTGCCCTGTAGTGGTAGACACACCGCAGATTGACGCGCCCTGGAGACAGAGGCATGGGCCCGCTGGGTGGGAGCTGTGCTGGTGTTCCCAGAGGGGTTTGTGTCTGTAGTGGCCTGTGCCTGTGTGAGGGGAACCGACTGTCCAGAGGTCCCCGATGGTCCGGGCTGGTCATCGGTGTCCAGATCGACAGAGCTGCTGTCATCGCTGACGGCCTCTTGGGTGGGGGGTGTGGATAATTCTGGCCCCTCCGCCGCGGTGTGTTGACGGTCGGGTCCTGCAGGGGTATAGAGGTATGGTTATAGTTTCAATGTGTGGCATATGGGTATATCTGTGGGTTCCCGTGTCCCCAAGTGCTGGCATTCGTGTGTGGGGGCTTTGGTGAGGGTGGCTTGTGGGGGGGATGTGTATATGCATTGGGCATGCTTTGGTGATGGGTGTCCATGCTTAGTGGACGCATGCAGGCCTAGGTTTTGGGATGTGTGGGTTGTGATGGTGAGACATTGGCGGGGAATAGGTGTGCTGGGGGTGGGGGTGAGGATGGTGGTGGGGGTGAGGATGGTGGTGGGGGTGAGGGTGGGGGTGAGGATGGTGGTGGGGGTGAGGGTGGGGGTGAGGATGGGGGTGGGGGTGAGGGTGGGGTTCGAGGATGGGGGTGAGGGTTGGGGTCTGATTTGGCATGCAGGTGGGGGGGAAGCAGTATTGAAGCTTCAACTTACCAGTATCCATTCCTCCGCCGACTCCTGCGAGGCCGTCAGGATGCAGGATGTTCAAGACTTCCTCCTCCCATGATGTGAATTGTGGGGGTTGAGGTGGGGGTCCTCCGCCAGTCTTCTGCACGGCGATGTTGTGCCTGGATACCATGGAACGCACCTTCCCCCGTAGGTCGTTCCATCGCTTCCTGATGTCTTCCCGATTTCTGGGGTGCTGTCCCACTGCGTTCACCCTGTCGACAATCCTCTGCCATAGCTCCGTCCTCCGGGCAATGCTGGTGTATTGGACCTGTGTGCCGAACAGCTGGGGCTCTACACGAACGATTTCCTCCACCATAACCCTGAGTTCTTCGTCTGTGAAGCGGGGTTGTCTTTGGGGTGCCATGGGGTGGTGTGTATGATGTGTGGGGTGGAGTATGTGTATTTAAGTGAGTTGAGTGTGGTGGTGTGTGTTGTTTTGTGTGTGGATAGTGTGTGGGTGATGGTGTTGAGTGGCTGTGGCTGTTATGTTTTGGATGCTGGTGTCTCGCTCTTGCCTTCTTTACGATTTTGTAAGCGTAGGGGTTTGTGGGTGATGTGGGTGGGTGTTTTATATTGTATTGTGTGTGTGGGAGTGGTGTGTGTATGTGTATCAGGTGTGTGGGATTCAAATCGTCCAATGTGGGTGAGTTTTGTTCGTTGGTGGGTATTCTGACCGCGCCGGTGTGTCCCGCCAATGGAATACCGCGTTTGAATGACCGCCGCGTGGATTCGTGGGTCGTAATGGGATGGGCGTATTTCTGTTGGCGTGGCGGTGGAGGTTTGGTCACCTCCACCTTTCCGCCGACCGCTGGTCTGGCGGTCTGTTGTGGCGGTCGGATTTTCGGAGGTTTGCCTTCTGCGGGTCAGAATGACCGTGGCGGGTTTCCGCGACCGCGGCGGGATTATGGAGGATTTCTGACCGGCGGTAGGCGCCTTTTACCGCCGAGGTCAGAATGACCACCTATGTCCCTAAGAGTGTTCTGTTGCTGGTGACAATTATATTGGAGGACTCCTGTCTTCTTAACAATAGTTCCAATTTCCTCCTTTTGGCTGAGCTTTTACAAGCATGAGCGCATAATACTTTAAGCTCTCAATAACACCATGATACTCTTCAAAAATATGTTTATCCCTGGTGTGAGTTTTATCCTTATTCTTTATTGCTTTCAAGAATGCATGTTTTCACTTTTCTGGTTGTGCTCCCCACATAATGCTTACCACAATCACAGGCAAAAACATAAACTACATGATCCAAATTACAAATGATAGTCTCTTTTACAGGTATCTGCTTTCCTTGAAACTAAGTACAGTACCTTATGTTCTGCTCTATTTTACATGCTTTGCAGCTTCAACATTTCCAGATGCCAATGTCATTTTTATGTAGCCAAGTAGTTTGTTGGAAGGAATAACCTTGGTGGTAATTGTTAGAAATGGGGTCTTTGGTTGGCAGTCAGGTTACCCCCTGTCCAAGCAAGGACCCTCACTCTAGTCAGGGTAAAGGAGAATCACCCTCAGCTAACCTCCACTCACCCACTTGGTAGCTTGGCACGAGCAGTAGGCTTAACTTCAGAGCACTAGGTGTAAAGCATTTATACCAACACACACAGTAACTTAATGAAAACACTACAAAATGAAATAATGCAGGTTTAGAAAAATAAGAAACATTTATCTAAACAAAACAAGACCAAAACAACTAAAATCCACCATACACAAGTCAAGTTATCAATTAAAAACCAAAAAGAATCTTATTGTGATTTTAAACACAATGCTAAAGCTGTTAGCGTGGAAAGGTACCTGGATGCATCAAAAATAACCCTGCAAGGGCAAGTGTGCGTCACAAGGGGCTTGCGATGCGTCGATGTCACTCACGAGCGAGACCGTGCGTCATTTCTCCTTCTGTCGGGTCGGTGTGCGACGTTTCTTCTGTCCGCAGGAGAGCAATGCGTCGATCCAAACAGCACTGTCGGGTCTGGGCAGGGTTTGCATCATTTTTACGTGCACAGCGATGTTGGCGTTGGAAATCCTGCCTCACGATGATTCGAAAACCATGCAGGACAGGTTGGGATCTCACCAGCTTCCATCAGTGATGCTGCATGTCGTTTCTCCAGCTGCGAGCGCCATTTTTCAGCTGCGTCTTGGAGTTGCGTCAATCTTTTCCCTGCATGGTGGTCTGCGCATGGATTTCTTACTTTTGTTCTGCCAGCTTCTCTTTTTAGAGTCCCAGGAACTGGATGGGCACCACGTGGCAGGGTAGAAGTCTCAGCCGAGGCTCCAGGTGCTGGCAGAGAGAAGTCTTTGCTATCCCTGAGACGTCAACAACAAATCAATTTCAAGCCCTTGGAGAGTTCTTCACAAGCAGGAAGGCACACAAAGTCCAATCTTTGTCCTCTTGCACAGACAGAAGCAGTAACTGCAGGATAGCTCCACAAAGCACAGTCTTTCATCTTTGGACCCAACAAGTCAGCATGGAACGACTCATGGTGGCCGGCCACCCTGGGACCACCCCAGACACCCACCACCCACCCACGTAATCTCGGCTTCATACTAGACTCTTCTCTCTCCATGACCCAGCAAGTCAATGTAATATTGTCCTCTTGCTTCAACACCCTCCGTATGCTCGGCAGGACCTTCAGGCGGATTTCTGTAGAAACCAGAAGAATGGTCACCCACGCCCTCATCAGCAGCAGACTGGACTACAGCAACGCCCTGTACGCGGGGACTACGGCCAAGCTCCAGAGAAAACTCCAGCGCATCCAGAACGCCTCAGCACGTCTCATTCTCAACCAAAAGGATAATCTTCAAAATCTTAATCAACGCTCACAAAGCCCTCCATAACACCGGACCGGCCTACCTCAACGATCAACTTAACTTCTACATCCTGACACGCCAGCTCCGCTCCACTGACCTCGCCCTTGCAACAGTCCCTCACATTCAACGCACTACATCCGGCGGCAGGTCATTCTCCCACCTCGCTGCCAAAACCTGATACTCCCTCCCCACCAACCTACTCAAGACCCAGGACCTCCTGTCGTTCAGAAAGCGCCTCAAGTCATGGCTCTTCGAGCAGTAGCACCCCCCCACCCCCGCACCTTGAGCCCCTACCAGATGAGCAGCGCGCTCAACAAATTTATTGAAAAGTATTCAATAGTAGACTTTCAGGATAACCTCTTGTGAGACATTTAGATCTCATTGGTTCTGCTTTCATTTCAAAATCTTCTTGTTGGTACAAGCTGACCATAAGGAATACTTGCAAGAGTGCAAATGTTTAATGATTTCTCTTTTAATCAATAATGTACTAATCGTTGATGAAGTAACATGTGAAAATGGGTGACTTTTGATAATGGTCACCATCATTCATTTTGTTCTCTGTCTAAACAAATCTTCAGTTATAATTGTAGTTATGTTCTGTTGCTCAATGCTTACATAAAAGAGTGTGATTAATAGCTTATAAATATGTAATCAGCTACCCCTAGCGGGTTGCTGCATTAGGCCTTACAAGGTCAGATTTATTAAGTCATTACACAAGTTTGACTGTTCTATTGTTTGAAATTGTCACTAATACATGGTTTCTTCTTCGAGGATGGAAGTAGGCAATACAAAGATTAAGACATTTCTTCCTGAGAAGAGAAGTTCAGACGAGATGGAACAATGGAGTCACAGACAAGATGGAAGAGGAAAAGTTACTGTTATAATTGTGTCCTAGTTAATACGGTCGTCAGCGTACTTTTGATTATCTAATAAGTGGTTCATTGGCTGAATTGTAAACCACCCCATATACTGACCAATCACGGACTTTTCAAGATTTAATAGAACATCCTGTCATCTATTCTTGTGAAAGAGAATGAGATTTTATATTGCCTTTTTCAATTAAGATTATCCTATAGTGGTTCAAGTCATTTGAGTGATGTGGGTTTAGCTGTCGATGTAGGTCTGATACTCTGAAGATTTACCTGATGGTGTCCCCTTGCGGAAGTAGGCTGCATCTTGTTGTTCTATGGGTATTGTATGAAAGTGCATTGAAATATGTGTCTCTTTTACTTTACAGGGACCAGCTGTAACTTATAGTTTAATTGCTGCATAATAGCAATGTTTTTTTTATAGGAACCCGAGCTAATGTGATTTTTCTAAATTTGTGTTTCTAAATCCTTTTTACATGACGTCCAATATGTTAATGCTAATTTGTGGAAAGTGAGGGAATTTATCTTCACCTGCACATGATTTATATTGACATACTTTGATCTTTTGCCCTGATGTGTATTTTATCTTTGTTGCCAATCTTAGTGTTATTAATCAATGTTATGATAGTTGAGATAATTTGTTTGATTGCTTTGATTAAACTCAGATATCTAAGGCATTCTAATCAGCCATTATTGATTCTATATGTTTATCATTTATGTTTGAGAGTTATTTTCGAGACATTAGCATTGTTAATAACGGGAATTAAATTCACAATCCTCCTTAATAAACGGGTGTGGTTATTGTTTGATGTTCAGATCTTTAAATATATTGACTATTGTTGATGACTATAGCATCCATTATTGAAATCCCCTCAAGTCTATGTTGTGTCCATCCATTGGCCTATGGCACAAAATCCACTATTCAGTTTGAAGTAATAGTTAGGATTTCTTGACGCTGCAGCATACTCAATTTAAAAGATTTTGGTTGTCCTCTGTTGTCATGTAAAAATGAATTTGCAGCAGTCGCCTTTCTATAAATTTTAGTATGTATTCCACTGTTCTCTGTGTACAGAGCCACATCCAAAAACTCTGCTAGTTTTACTTCAGCTGGTGGTTAGTTGTATGTTGTATTTATTCATTTTCAGTTTGTACACAAATGATTTTATGATCTCTTCCTCATCATTCAAGATCATAAAAAGAATACCAATGAATCTAAACCATTTTTTCATATGATCCACATATACTCACTTTTCTTCAGACAAGGCTATCTCCTACTCTCAGTACCCCATGAACAAATTTGCATAAGTGACGGAGAAGGAGGTACCAATGGTTGCACATTAATTTTGTAAGTACAGTAGCTTAGAATTAAAAATATTATGTGTTAGTATCTCAGCATGCTAAGTATCATGTGTGTGTGTGTGTGTGTGTGTGCTGCAAATAGGACACTGAACGTGATAGAAGAATGAACTGGCAAGCATGGATGCCTTGTTCATGGGCCATAGAAGTATGTAGTGAAATAACATCTATGATAACCATGATCTATGTTGGATTGCATGGCAAGTTAATAATTGCCCATAGGGAATCTGAAGTATCTTTAATGTACAAAGTTAAAGTCGTGCCATATTCTGCAAGAAAGTGTAATGCCCCAATGGAGCTCACAATTCGTCCTCCTGGTGGATTTTTAAGGGATTTATGATTTTATTTAGTAAGAATTATTATGGATGTTTTGGCATGAACATTTATCAAGTAATTATATTACTCTATTTCCAATAAATATCTCTCCTTCCAGATCAAAAGCATCTGAAGATATTTAATTTCAATATCTTTAAGAGGATTGATTTTCAACATTTCATAATGGTGGTGGCTCCTCAGTTTTCTCCTTACCTCCTTCATTTACTGTAATCTGTCTGTTATAACTTTATTACCATGTTTATCTGATGCCCTTACTATAATATCATCATTATTTGTCAATTTATCTAGCTCAAGCCACTCCTCTTCAGTCATATCGTTGTTCCTATTGGAGCTCTTGGCTATATCCTTAATTTCTCAATATCAGCATACTTTGTTGATATACTTCTCTGTCATTTGAGAGAAAACATTTACTTTGTTTCCCAGAGGAGACGGAGGGCAAAATTTGTTTTTTGACTTTAAGTTGGTTGGACAATAAGGGGGTCATTCTGACCCTGGCCGTCAGTGTTAAAGCGGCGGCCAACCCGCCAACAGGCTGGCGGTCCAAAAAATGGAATTCTGACCCTGGCGGGAACCGCCAACACAGGCCGCCGCTTTAACACTCCGACCGCCACAGCGGCACAAACAAACAGCGCGGCGGTCACCGCCAACAGCCAGGCGGCAGACAATGTACCGCCCACCCTATCACGACTCACCAATCCGCCACCTTTTCCGGAGCGGGAGCCCCGCCGATTAAAACATGGCGGAAACAGATATATCCAATGGAAAACGCTCACCTCGACACACTCCACGCGGAATCGGGACAGCATGGAACCGGAACTCCACATCCTCCCAGCCATTGCCTTCCTGCTCTTCTTCCAGGATCACGAACGTCGCCGCAGACGACAACGGTGAGTACTGCATCTACGACACAGGGGAGGGGGGAGGAGGAAAGGTTATGGGCACACACATACGCCACACACCCACCCCCACCCTCACCCCCACCGAAATACCTACACACCAATGCAGATTAAAAAGTCAGAGTGACACCCCCAAAGCCCCAAAACAAAAATGCAAAGACAAAAGGCAATGATTGTAAAAATAGAACTATATTATATCAATAATTAAGTATAGCGAACTTTCCAATATACAATGAATTAATACACATCTAGAACTATATATATACAAGAAGCAAAAGTCCGGCACAGTTTTGCAAAGTCCAAATGTCCATGGGCCAATGTGCAGCAACACATGGGCAAAGCCCACACACGACATCAAGTCCATTGGAGAGAACACTGCTGGGGCATCACAAAAATAAAATACTGGCACCTCAGGGGGAAGGGAAGGGGGGGCACCTCAGCCACATGAGTCCACGACGCCAGATCCACGAAGGGCCTCCATGCCCACTGTGCCATCCTGGGGAGTGCAAAGCCACAGTCTCTCAAGTCTCTACAGTGGGTGGATTGCCCACTGTGCCATCCTGGGGGGTGCAAAGCCACAGTCCATCAGGTGGATTACAGAGTCCACTGGTCATGGAGGAGGCATGGTGGGCAGAGTGCCTCGTGAAGCCCTGCCCGACACAGAACCGGGCCTGCCAATGGGCCAGCGGTGCTTGACAGGAGGGCCCAGCGGAGCGGTGCTTGAGATGAGGGCCCAGCGGAGCGGTGCTTGACAGGAGGGCCCAGCGGAGCGGTGCTTGACAGGAGGGCCCAGCGGAGCGGTGCTTGACAGGAGGGCCCAGCGGAGCGGTGCTCCTCACGGCGGGGCCCTGTTCAGCGGTGCTTCTCATGGCGGGGCCCTGTTCAGCGGTGCCCTTCACAGCGGGGCCCTGTTCAGCGGGGCCCTGTTCAGCGGGGCCCTGTTCAGCGGTGCTCCTCACGGCGGGGCCCTGTTCAGCGGTGCTTCTCACGGCGGGGCCCTGTTCAGCAGTGCCCTTCACGGCGGGGCCCTGTTCAGCGGTGCTTCTCACGGCGGAGCCCTGTTCAGCGGTGCTTCTCACGGCGGGGCCCTGTTCAGCGGTGCTTCTCACGGCGGGGCCCTGTTCAGCGGTGCCTGTCTTGTGTTTCGAGTGAACCACACCTGGCCAATACTTCCTGCTCAGTCAGCATCGGACCTTTCCGTTGCGGGGCCCTCCTGTGATGGAGTCCTGGGGCCCTGGGTCTCCTCCGATACCCCCGGAATTGGGCTGGTGGGGCCCTCATGGCCAGGTCGGCTGCTCCCTGCCTTTTGCGCTTTGCTGCCCTTGCCCTCCTTGGCAGACTCTCCGTGGCCCTTGGCTCCCTTACCCGATGTGGCAGGTGACGGTGCAAGGCTACCCTCCTTGGGGGCAGGCGTATCAGGCCTGTCGTGCCTGCCCTTCAGTTTTTTGCTCCTCTTCCCAGGGGGGGGGGCTGGCTGTGCCTTTGCTGCTGGCCGATGTCCCTGCACAAGGAAAGGGCGGACTCCAAAAACCAGCCACGACGTTCTTGGGAGTTGCTGGGCTGGTGGTGGCTGAGGTGTTTTTGGAACTCTTATGAGATGGAGGGGGTGGGTCAGGTGAGGAAAAGAGGTCCAGTTTATAGAGGATTAGTTTTTTAGGAGCCATGGGAAGGGTAGCTGGAGTGGGTATGGGAGTGGAGGAAGAGGATGTGGTTGTAGGAGAGTCAAGTCTGGTGTCTTTGGGTGCAGGTGCTTGGGCTGGAGGCTGACGTGAGGTGGATGGCTGTTGGTTGGGTGCCTGCCTGCGTTTGTGTGGTTTGGAAGCGGGGGTGACAGACACACTGGGAGAGGACACAGGGGACGTGCACATGGCAGTGGGGGTGGTGACTGCACGTGTGCGGACTGGTGTGGAGGGTGTGCTGGTGATGGGTGTACTGGCTGATGGTGGTGTGCATGCAGGTGTGAGTGTAGACGTCACAGGGAGGGAGGAGGGAGACGAGGAGGTGGGGGACACAGAGGAGGTAGTGGCTGTTGGCATGTCTGCATCTGTATGTTGCTTGTGTGAATGCTTGTGTGTTCTGTGGTGCTTATGTCTGGATGAGCTTCCCTTGGGTGTTGAGGTGTGTGCAGGCTGGTCTGTAGGTGTGGATGGGATAGGCAGAGGAACAGGGGAGTGGGACTGGGTGGAGGGAGTTAGAAGAGGGAGGCTGGAGACAGGGACAATCGCTGCCGTCAGTGCTGAGGCCAGAGCGTTGAACGATCGCTGCTGGGCAGCCTGACCCGAATGAAGGCCCTCCAGGTATGCATTGCTTTGATGCACCTCCCTCTCCACACCCTGGATGGCATTCAAAAGGGTAGACTGCCCAACAATGATGGTCCTCAGGAGATCAATGACATCCTCACTGAGGGCAGCAGGGGTGACTGGGGCAGGGCCTGAGGTGCCTGGGGCAAAGGAGATGGCCGCCTTCCTGGCCGTGCGGGCACGGGCCGAATGCCGAGGGGCTGCTGGAAGGGCGGAGCTGGTGCGCTGGGTGGCGGCTGTACCTGTAGTATCGGTGGGCACGGATGTTGCCGCCACCGCAAGGGAGCTCCCATCCGAGGACGTGTCGGTGTCACTGATGTCTGCACGTGTCCCCGTGGTGGAGCCCCCCTCGCCCTCCGTCTCACTGGTCATGTCGGAGTCCGTTGCATGGCCCTCCGGGGCCATGTGAGATGCAGCTCCCTCTTGCGCCGATGCCACTTCTCCTCCGCCTGATGATGCTAATGCACACATTCACCGAAAAACAAAGAAAATGGGGGGGGGTTGGAGAAATAAAGACAAGTTGAGTGCATGCATTGGGGACACCGTTGGCGGAGAGGACAGACACAGAAGCCCCCTGCACTACGCTGCGCACTTGGGGTACACTACTCATTCCCTGGGACATGCCCTACAAGCCTATGGGCGACAACTGCCCACACAGAATACACAGGTCCATGAATAGCGTTACTAGGCACCCTACAGAGGTGGGGGGCGGGGGCACAGGACCATACCTCACGGAGGGGCCTAGCCTACAGAAATCGCCCTGGCCTAGGGATACCCACAGCCCTCCTCCCCCACCCAGGCACCTCCACTGAGCGCAAATTTAGCTGAATGTGCTGGTACTCACACCCTTGTGTCTGCTGTGATGTCCTCAAGCGCCCATCTAAATCGGGATAGGCCACCGCCAGGATCCGGGACATCAGGGGGGTCAAGGTACGACTGGCACCCCTCCTAGGTTTGGAGGCCATCCCCAGCAGAGCCTCGGCGGTCTTCCTGCTCCCGCGGCGGATGTCCTCCCACCTCTTGCGGCAGTGGGTGCCCCATCTTTTGTGGACCCCCAGGGCCCGGACGTCCTTGGCGATGGCACGCCAAATATCGATCTTTTGATGGGCGCTGACCTATGTGACATGTACAGGGGGGGAAAAGAAACATCATCACTTTTCTGCATGCTCGATGTGAGTGGCCCCCCCCTCCCCAAACTTGCCAGGTGACACATGCTCTCATCTGTCGTGCCATGTATTCGTAATTCGCTCCCCTCCCCTCTATCGTACATCCACCCCACTCATCACAGGCATTGCCCACTATGCATTGGCCCCCGTGTACTCACCTGTTGGTCTGGAGGACCGTAGAGTAGCGCATACTGGGGGAGGACCCCGTACACGAGCTTCTCCAACTCTTCGGAACTGAAGGCGGGGGCCCTTCCCCCAGTCGCAGCAGCCATTGTCACTTCCAGACCGAGGTCACAGCAGCACTTGCAGTATAGGTCCTCTCCTGTGGATGGTCAGGTCTCGTGTGATTAAGCAGAGAGAAAATGGCAGTCCCGCCCGCAGCGGTGCGTACCGCGACCGCCGGCGCACATCGTCATTGGCTCCTGAAACCCATAGGGTCCAATGTTAACCAATGCTGCTTTGCGCCACGGTCTTCGACCGCCTACCGCAATGGCGTGCCACGCCAGTGCAATGACCTCACTTCACATTGTCACACTTCACAGGTCAGGAAGCCGCCATTTCAAGGGCCCACATGGCTTAATTCCTACTGCGTCACACATGGCTAGGCCTTGCATCGACACTCATACAAGCTATTCAATGCAGAGAGATTCGTGTACTGTGCAGGCTGTGGGAACTTACCTGTGGGTTGATTGACTCTGTGCTCCATGTTGTCCTTCCTAGGCACTGTCCGCTGGGACTTGCGAGGAGACGGAGGAATGTTCCCGTGTACAGACCGCTGGTGGACCTGTCGACAATGGAAGAACGACATGTCATACTCACCTACAGACTCAACAGTGCCACTATACAGGAACTGTGTGCCCAGCTGGAGCCAGACCTGATGTCACCCATCCGCCAACCCTCAGGGATTCTGCCTCTAGTGCAGGTGCTATCAGTACTCCATTTTTTGGCTAGTGGATCATTTCAAACTACAGTGGCCATTTCATCTGGGATGTCTCAGCCTATGTTTTCAAGGGTGTTGTCCAGAGTGTTGTCTGCCCTGATGAAATACATGCGGAGCTACATCATTTTCCCTGAGGTGGGTGACTTGCCTACAGTGAAGGGTGATCTCTATGCCCTTGGACACATTCACAATATCATTGGTGCCATTGATGGTACCCATGTGCCTTTTGTCCCCCCAAAAGACAATGAACAGGTGTACAGGAACCGAAAAAGTTATCATTCCATGAATGTCCAGGTGGTCTGTTTGGCTGACCAGTACATCTCCCATGTAAATGCCAAGTTCCCAGGGTCAGTGCATGACGTGTACGTCATGCGAAATAGCAGCATCCCTTATGTGATGGAACAGCTACAGAGACAGCGTGTGTGGCTAATTGGTGACTCTGGTTACCCCAACCTGCCTTGGCTATTGACCCCAGTGAGGAATCCCAGGACAAGGGCAGAGGAACGGTACAATGAGGCCCATGGGCGAACTAGGAGGATTATAGAAGGAACCTTCGGCCTCCTGAAGGCCAGGTTTAGGTGCCTGCATATGACAGGTGGATCCCTAATGTACTCACCAAAGAAGGTGTGTCATATCATCGTGGCCTGCTGCATGCTTCACAACCTGGCTTTGCGACGCCAGGCGCCTTTCCTGCAGGAGGATGGTCCAGATGGTGGTGTTGTGGCCGCTGTGGAGCCTGCGGAGAGTGAAGAGGAGGAAGACGAGGAGGACGACACAGACAACAGGGACAGAGTGATACTGCAGTATTTCCAGTAACACACAGGTAAGAATCTACTCCTGCATTTTATTATATATGTAACAGTACTGGCTCTCTACTGTCTGACCTTTCACCCCAATGTATGGTAACTTAGTTGTGAATTTGCCTTCCTATTTCAGTGATGTGGTCCCCACGGAGTGCCCTCTGGTTTATTTCCCCATGGACTACCGCTGTGTGACACTTGTATGTTGTCATCACAATGTATTTGGACATTTTTGGTTGGTTATATCGAATGCATTTGGTTTAAAAAAATAAATAGCAGACTCAAGATGGTTTTTGTGCAATAATTGTGTTTATTGAAGTGCAAAAATTGGTGTATAGTTCAAAAAGGGTGATGGGTGATGGTGGAGACATGTCCATGGCAGAGTCCAGACTCACGTTCGCACAGGTGCATTGTCCATATGCCTGTGGAAGGTGGAGCAGGGGAAGTTCAAGGTTGGACAGGGTGAACAAGTGGGACAGTGGGATGACATCCGGGGGGATCCGTGCATGGCGGGGGTCTTGACATCCTACTCTGTCTTCTTCCTCGATCTCAGGCCTTTCTTGCGGGGTGGTTCATGTTCTGCAGGGGGTGGGGTCCGGGTGGGCCGTTGCTGTTGTGTCGGGGCCTCCTGACCACTAGCGCCGGCAGAGGTGGAGGGCTGTTCTTCCTCCATGCTAGTGGCAGGGGCCCTTTGGGGGGCCACATGGTCCTGCAATGTGGTGACAATCTGGTTGAGTGCCACCACGATTGTACCCATTGCGGAACTGATGCTGCGCAGTTCTTCCCGGAACCCCATGTACTGGCCTGTTCTCCCTCTGTCGCACAGCAGCTCTCCCTGTTCCCCTTTGTTCCTAGGCCTCTGTCCCCTGGACGGTGTGCCCACTACCACTGCCCCCAGGTCCCTGTTGTTGTTGGGGTGGTGGGTTGCCCTGGGTGCCCTGTAGTGGTAGACACACCGCTGCTTGACCTGTCCTGGAGACAGAGGCATGGGCCCGCTGGGTGGGTGCTGTGCTGGGGTTTCCAGAGGGGGGAAGGTCTGCTGGGGCCTGTGGCTGCCTGAGGGGAACCGACTGTCTAGAGGTCCCCGATGGTCCGGGCTGGTCATCAGGTTCTAGGTCGACAGAGCTGCTGTCATCACTGGGGGCCTGTTCTGGGGGTGGGATGGACATTTCTGGACCCTCTGGGCCGGTGTCTTGGCGTTCGGGCCCTGCAGGGGTAAAAGAGTATGGTTATTGCTTCTGTGTGTGCCATGGCGTGCGAATTGTGGGTGCCCTTGTCCCCCAGTGCTGGCATTCCCTTGTGGGAGGAGTTGTGAGGGTGGTTTAGGGGGGGGCGGGATGGGTATGTGCAGTGGTCATGCTTAGGTGATGGGTGTCCATGGTTTGTGTTGGCATTCAGGGGTTGGTGTTGGTTTGGGTGGGTTGTGCTGGTGAGACATTAGCAGGGAGGATATGTGCTGGGGGGTTGGGGGTGAGGGTGGGGGTGGGGGTTGGCATGCTGGTGGTTGGGGGGGGAAGTAGTTGAGATTAGACTTACCAGAGTCCATTCCTCCCCCTACTCCAGCGAGGCCCTCAGGATGCAGGATGTTCAAGACCTCTTGCTCCCATGCTGTGAATTCGGGTGGAGTGGGTGGGGGTCCGCCGCCAGTCTTCTGCACAGCGATGTTGTGTCTTGACACCATCGCCCGCACCTTCCCCCGTAGGTCGTTCCAGCGCTTTTGGATGTCTTCCCGATTTCTGGGATGCTGTCCCACAGCGTTGACCCTGTCGACGATGCTTTGCCATAGCTCCGCCTTCCTGGCTATTGTGGTGTGCTGCACCTGTGTGCCGAAGAGCTGGGGCTCTACCCTAATTATTTCCTCCACCATGACCCTGAGTTCTTGGTCCGAGAACCTGGGGTGTCTTTGGGGTGCCATGGGGTGGTGTCGATGAGGTGTGGGGTGGTGTTTGTGGTGATGAGTGTAGTGGTGTGTGGTGTTTTGTGCATAGATGTAGTGTGGGGGATGATGTTGGGTTCCTGTGTGTGTTGTGGTTTGCGTTCCCTGTGCTCTCTCTCTGTGTATTGCGCCTTGTCTCTGAATTTCGATTTGTGGGGGTTTGTGGGTGATGTGGGTGTGTGTTTTATATCGTATTGATTGTGTGGGAGTGGTGTTTGTATGTGTATCAGGTGTGTGTATTTTGAATTATCCAATGTGGCTGTGTTTTGTAAAGGTGTGTGTATTTTGACCGCGGCGGTGTGTACCGCCAATGGGATACCGCGGTTGAAAGACCGCCGCATGGATTGGTGGGTCATAATGGCATGGGCGTATTTCTGTTGGCGTGACGGTGGAGGTTTGGTCATCTCCAGTTTATCGCTGACCGCTGATGTGGCGGCCTTAAGTGGAGGTCGGGTTTTTGGCGGTTTGGCAGTTGTGGGTCAGAATGACCCTGGCGGGTTACCGCGGCTGCGGCGGTGTTAAGTCGGTCTTCTGACCGGCGGTAACTGCCTTTTACCGCCAGGGTCAGAATGACCCCATAAGTGTCTTTTTCAAGTCCCATTTCCCCTCTATATTGTGTAGCACATTCATCATATTGTCATGGGCATTCTGTACTAGTGTGTTATGCTCTAAATGATTCAACACCATTAGTTACGGGACTTTGGTGATTGTGAAGGGGGAATCTGATTTACCTGGAACATTATCACTCAGTTTTATACATCTACTTTTGAAATGTTTCTTCAGCTTCAACTTCCTCTTGAATTTGCACAACTCAATCCTAAAATCAACAAAATTTGAATTTTCAATGTGACAAAAAGTTAAGCCACAATTTAAAACTCTTAGTCAGATATACAATAGTTTGTATTATGAAATATCAATGATGAAAGGTTTTTCTTCTGTTATATTCTGTATTCTTTGTATTTCTGTCCTCGTTTTCTTCTTGCTTCAGCACATTCTGCAGCTCATATTCTCATTTGTTTGCTCTAGGCAGTCTGTATCCTAGTCATATGGAACAGTTTCATTTTCTGTAAAAAAGCCAGTTTTTCTCAGCGTCACTCATCTCCTGAAGAACCCAGAACTGAGATGTCAATATCAGTACTTCTCTGCTCTTGATTCAGTTTTGTAGAGATCATTTCTTTCATTCTCAATGAGTCATATTTGGTATTGATAAGTCTTCCATTCAAAAATATTTATAAGCATGGGCGACTAACATAAGAACTAACTGATAGGCCTGAAAAACTGCCATTACTGAACAAATAAAGCCTGCTCTGCACTTTACTTAACCTATGTTGCATGACTTTTGAAACACCCTGAAAACATTTTTTTCTCTAACAGTTTCCTTCATAACCTCTCTCCTATAGAACGACATCTATCTTTTAAAACAATGGAAGCTATATTACTTACACTTTTACCCTTTTACTAAACTGCTTTGGAATGTGCCAAGGTATATTAAAAAGTAACCACAGCAGAAGAAGCAACATTAACATTTGCATAATCGGTGGGAATCATAATGGGCGTATTACTTACCCATGAACTTGCTCTTTCAGATACATCAAATGAACAAGGATCCAGATTAAACTAACAACTCCCTGGTTGAATCAATCAATCAATCATGTAATTTATAAAGCGCGCTACGCACCCGTCAGGGTCTCAAGGGGCTGGCGGGGAGGGGAGCTACTGGTCGAATAGCCATGTCTTGAGGCATTTCCTGAAAGACAGGAGGTCCTGGGTCTGGCGTAGGTGGAGTGGTAGGGAGTTCCAGGTCTTGGCGGCGAGGTGAGAGAAGGATCTTCCTCTGGCGGTGGTGTGGCAAATGCGGGGGACGGAGGCGAGGGCGAGGCTGGCTGAGCGGAGCTGGCGGACGGGGGTGTGGAAGGTGAGTCTGTCATTGAGGTAGGCCGGACCTGTGTTGTAGAGGGCTTTGTGTGCGTGGCTGAGTAGTTTGAAGGTAATCCTCTTTGATACGGGTAGCCAGTATAGGTCTCTGAGGAGAGCAGAGATGTGGTTGTGGTGTGGGACGTTGAGGATGAGTTGGGCGGAGGAATTTTGGATACGTTGCATTTTCCTTTGTAGTTTGGCCGTGGTTCCTTCATAGAGTGCGTTGCCGAAGTCCAGTCTGTCTTTCTGGTTTTGATGGGAATCCACTTGAAGATCTTGTGGAGGGTGTTGTAACAGGAAGAGGAGACTGCGTTGACCTGCTGAGTCATGCTGAGTCCAGGATGATTACCAGGTTCCGTACTTGGGCGGTGGGAGTGGGCACGGCTCCAAGGGAGGTAGGCCACCAGGAGTCGTTCCAGGTGGACGGGTTGTGTTTAGCTCCAGACGGCTTGATTCCATCCAGTTGGCGATGGCGTGAAGTCCATTGTGGAGGTTGTTTCTTGCGGTTGTGGGGTCTTTCGTGAGGGAGATGATCAGCTGGCTGTCATCTGTGTAGGATACTATGTTGATGTGGTGGTATCGTGCGATGTTGGCGAGAGGAGCCATGTAAACGTTGAAAAGTGTTGGGCTTAAGGAGGATCCCTGGGGGATGCCACTGATGGTTTTGGAGGATTCGGACAGGTAGGGCAGAAGGCGGACTCTCTGGGTTCTGCCGGAGACGAAAGAAGAGATCCAGTCGAGGGCCTTACCGTGGATCCCGGTGTTGTGGAGGCATGTTCGAAGGGTGTGGTGACAGACAGTGTCGAAGGCTGCGGAGAGGTCCAGAAGGATGAGCGCTGCAGTTTCTCCTTCGTCGAGCATGTTCCTGATGTAATCTGTGGCAGCAATGAGTGCGGTCTCCGTGCTGTGGTTCTTGCAAAATCCGGATTGAGCAGTATCGATCGCTTTGCTGTCTTCCAGGAAGCGGGATAGTTCGCTGTTCACGATTTTTTCAACGACCTTCCCTGGGAAGGGGAGGAGGGAGATGGGCCAGTAGTTTTTGGGGTCATCTGGGTCCGCTTTGGGTTTCTTCAACAAGGCATTGATGTTGGCATGTTTCCATCTCTCCGGGTAGGTGGCTGTCTCGAGGGAGCTGTTGATGATGGTGCAGAGGTGGGGGGGCGATGATGTCGCTGGCTTTGTTGAAGATCTGGTGTGGGCAAGGGTCCGAGGGGGAGCCGGAATGGATGAGGCCATGGTGTTGATCGTGTCTTCATTGTTGATGTGGGTCCAGGAGCATAGAGGGTTGGTGTTGCTTGGTGCATTGGGTTTGAGGTTGTCAGTGGTTGGCTAGTGGGTCTGGGGTTTGAAGCTGTTGTGGATGTCTTCGATCTTTCGATGGAAGTAATGACGACGGAGTTGCAGAGCTCCTGCAATGGTGGGGGTTCATGGGAGCAGGGCCTGGGGTTGAAGAGTTCTTTGATGATGCCGAAGAGCTCTTTGTTGTTGTGGGCGTTGATGTCTATGCAGCTTTTGTAGTAGGTTCTTTTGGTAGTGCGGATCAGCTGGTGATGTTTGCGGATGGCAGTCTTGAGGGTGATGTGGTTGGATTCGGTGGGTGCAAGGCACCAGATCTTCTCCATTCTTTGACATTCCCATTGGAGGCCTGCAGGTCGGGGGTGAACCAGCTGGCCTTGGGTCTGTCCAATCCATTGCAGGTAGGTGGCGGCTGTGTTGGGGTCCTGGGTCTGGGAGGAGGTGCCTGGGCGAGGTGGAGATCAGTTGTTCTGTTGAGATTCTGTTCCAAAAGCGACGGGGGGTTGAGTGGTGAGTGACCGGCTTCTGGAAGGAGAAATGGATGCAGCAATGGTCGGTCCAGTGGAGTTCGGTGGTGTGGCTGAAGGAGACGTGGTTCCTGGCTGAGAAGATGGGGTTAAGTGTGTGCCCTGCGGTGTGGGCGACGTGATGAGTTGCTTGAGGCCGAGGTTGGCGAGGTTGTCGATTAGGTTAGTGGTGTTGATATTGTTCTTGTTTTCTAGGTGGAAGTTCAGGTCGCCGAAGAGGATGTAGCTTGGGTGCTGATGGTGTCGGCGATGTCGTCGCTGAAGTGAGGTCGGGGGTCAGGGGGTCTGTAGACCAGTGTTCCTCGGAGGGTGGTGTTGGCATTGATGTGGATTTTGAAATGGAGGTGCTCGGCGGAGTAGATGGTGTTGTGGGAGCTGGTGGAGACTCTGATGGTGTTTTTGTGGACTATGGTGATTCCTCCTCCTGGTTTGTTGCTGCGGTCTCTTCTTGTGATCTTGTAGCCTTCGGGTATGGCCATGGCTATGTCTGGTTCCGAGGCGGAGTTCATCCAGGTTTCGGTGAGAAATGCCACGTCAGGTGATGATGAGGTCAGGAGGTCCCAGAATTCGATTGCGTGCTGGTGGACGGAGCGGGTGTTGAGCAGAATGCAGCTGAGGTGGTTGTCTGTAGCTTTGTGTTGGAGCTTGGTGTTAGGTTGCAGGTGAAGTTGCAAGCTTTGCAGGAGACGGGTCCTTTGGTGTGCTTCAGAGTGAACTGGAAGCAGATGGAGGAGTGTCCTGGATTGAGGGCGTGTGGAGGTCATTGGCTGTGTAGCGGTGATTGGTGTTGCGGGGGGCGCGTGGGCCAGGCGACTGGCACTGGGCGCGGTCTTGGAGCGGACAGGTGCAGATGGAGATCGGGAGAAAGCGGCGGGAAAAGGAGGTGAAACTGAAGTGGAGGGAGGGGGGCTGGCCGCGGGGATGCAGCGGCTGGGGGCGAGGGAAAAAAAAAACATTGGAGATCGGGAGAAAAAGAAAAAGAATGGCACCTGGAGTAGCGGCTGCAGAGGCGGCGGTGTACGGAGCGACCTGCCTGCCTGAAGCAGGGTCAACGCTCACTCTTTTTACCGTGCTGCGGCTGCTATAAGAGGGAACGTGGGAGGGAGTGGCAGCTGGGAGGAGGGAGGGGGTCCACGAATGGGAGAGCAGGGGGGCGGGGCCGCAGGGCTCAGCAACGGGAAAAGGAGGTGAAACAGTATTGGAGGGAGAGGGACGGGCCGCGGGGATGCAGCGGCTGGGGGCGAGGGAAAAAAAAACATTGGAGATCAGGAGAAAAAGAATGGCACCTGGAGTAGCGGCTGCAGAGGCGGCGGTGTAGGGAGTGACCTGTCTGCCTGAAGCACTGAATCACAAGATGCATTATTATAATTTGTTTAATGTTATAAATTTGTATCAATCAAAATGTTAAATGAGGTGTCCTAGGGAAAGTAAGGGGAGTTTTATCTACCTGATGCTTCTAGATGCCATTGCGGTGTGAATCTGAGAATCCTCATCTGTAACTGAGAGAATCTGAATGCTGCTTCCAGAACGACCCTTCCAGACCACAGTCTCTGCTGAAGCTAAAAGCTATAGGTGAATATATGCAGAGATAGAAAGAGTATTAGGTTATATAGATTAGACTGTGTCAGAATAGTATTATTAAGAGCATTTAGATATAATTTCTTTAGGAATAACAGAGTTATTCATTACGTTGCTAGCTTGTACTGAGTCCTAAAAGAGTTTATAATTAGTTGAAGAGGAAGCCTGATAGCTAGAAGCACATGAGAATGATAGCTGTGAGAATATTCCGAAATGTAACAGATTGACAATCCATTCTAAACTTTCTCAGACTAAGGACTTGTTAGAAATGGGGTCTTTGGCTGGCAGTCAGGTTACCCCCTGTCCAAGTAAAGACCCTCACTCTAGTCAGGGCAAGGGAGATACACACCCGGTTAACCCCCGCTCATCCCCTTGGTAGTTTGGCATGAGCAGAAAGGCTTAACCCAGAGACAGTGTGTAAAGTATTTGTACCAATATATTAGAAAAATAGCCAATATTTATCTGTGCAAAACAAGAACAAAATGGCAAAAATCCAACATAAACAAATCAAGTTATGAATTTTTAAAGATTAAACTTCAATATAGTGCTTAGAAACACAAATGCTTTGAATTGTTGATATCACGGCGTTGTGACGGAGTCACTCCTAACAATCTGACGCTAATGGCGGTGGGCACGGAGCAACATGGACCCCCAGGTACAGTACCTTGTGAAAATGAGGAAGCAAGCTGGTGCACGGTGTCGGGGATCAGAGCGATACTGGCTCTGAGGCAGCGTCGGTTCTGGTGCTGCAGAGCGAAGGAGCAGAGGCGTCACAAAGTGGCGACGGGTCCTTACTGCGGAGCAGTGGAGGTGAGGTACTTTGGTGCAAAGTGTTCAATCCGTGCACTTCTGCCGGAGTCAGAATCAGACAGCCACAAAGTGGTTCTGCAACTTCCACAGAGTCCCGAACTTCAGTGTGGCTGCAGCGGTCTCGGGCCTGCGGGGTCATCGCACTGCAGTGAGGACCACAGCTTTGTTTGCAGGCAGCTTAACGGGATTCAGCTGCGGAGTCGGTCCAGAGCCGTCTGAAGTCGGGTTTGTTGGATTGGATTTTCTTGGTTTTGCATCAGCTTTTCTCTTTTCAAGGGCCCAGGGACTGGATTAGGCACCACTTGACAGGGCAGGAGTCTCAGCAGAGAGTGTAGGTGCTGGCAGAGGACGTCTTTGATGGCCCTGAGACTTCAGAACAGGGGACAAGCTCAGTTCAAGCCCTTGGAGATTCTTCTCAAGCAGGAATATGCCACAAAGTCCAGTCTTTGTCCCTTTTCCAGGCAGAAGCAGTAACTGCAGGATAGCTCAACAAAAGCACAGTCACAGGCAGAACTTCTCAGCTCTTCAGCTTTTCTCCTTGGCAGATGTTCCCATTGATTCCAGAAGCAAATCTTGAAGAAACCTAAAGCCTGGCGGCTTGGGTCCAATACTTATACCCCTCTCTGCCTTCGAAGTTCCCCAACTTCAATGAAAAGTCTCTGTTATTTACAGGCTCCTGCCTTACCCAGGCCAGGCCACAGACACACACCAGTGGGTTGGAGACTGCATTGTGTGAGGGCAGGCACAGCCCTCTCAGGTGTAAGTGACCACTCTTCCTTCCACTCTAGCCCAGATGCCCCATCAGGATTTGCAGGCTACACCCCAGCTCCCTTTGTGTCACTGTCTAGTGGAGATTCACAAACAGCCCAACTGTCGGTCTGACCCCGACAGGAAAACCACAAACAGGCAGAGTCATAGAATGGTTTAAGCAAGAAAATGCCTAATTTCCAAAGGTGGCATTTTCAAACTAACAATCTAAAAAAACAACTTCACTAAAAGATTAATTTTTAAATTGTGGGTTCGGAGACCGCAAACTCCACACCTCTCTCTGCTCTCAAAGGGAAACTGCACTTTAAGAATATTTAAAGACAGTCCCCATGTTAACCTATGAGAGAGATAGGCCTTGCAACAGTAAAAAACAAATTTGGCAGTATTTCACTGTTAGAACATGTAAAACACATCAGTACATGTCCCACCTTTAACATACACTGCACCCTACCCCTGGGGCTAACTATGGTCTACCTTAGGGGTGACTTCCATGTATGAAAGGTAAAGGTTTGGGTGTGACAAATGGGTACACTTGCCAGGTCGAATCTGCAGTTTAAAACTTCACACACAAACACTGCAGTGGCAGGTCTGAGCCATGTTTACAGGGCTACTCATGTGGGTGCCACAATCAGGGTTGCGGGCCCGCTAGTAGCATTTGATTTACAGGCCCCAGGCACCTCTATTGTACTTTACTAGGGACTTACTAGTGGAGAAACAGCAAGCAAAGCAAACTCCACGCAGCACAGTTTTCTAACACCGTGCAACAGGATTTTCCATGTATCGTCCCTGGGCGTCAAAGTCAACCTGACTCTGAGCGGATCTGAGGTGCCCCAACTGGAAATCAATGCATCGCTCTCTTGCGATGGAGAAAAATGACACATCGCTGAACCGACTGGAGAAGAAACGACACACAGCCTCCCTTGTGAGTAAGGAATCGATGCATCGCTGGCCTTTTCTGACGCACGCTCACCCGTGCAGCTTTATTTTTTTAGGTTAACCAGATAATTTGTGCAAAATTATTGTTTCTATTGTTCTCTATGGAGTAAGACTCTTATTCTTTTGAAAATTCATATTTTAACTTGTGTTTGTTGGATTTTTGTTGTTATTTGTCCTATTTGATTTAGATAAATATTACCTATTTTTTTAAACTGGTGTGGTGTCCATTTTGCAGTGATTTCACTGTATTACTGTGTGTGTTGGTGCAAATACTTTACACATTGCTTTTGAGCTAAGCCTGCCTGTTCGTGCCAAGCTACCAAGGGGGTGACTGGGGTTTAACCAGGTGTGTTTCTCCTTTCCCCTGACTAGAGTGAGGGTCCTTGCTTGGACAAGGGGTAACCTGACTGCCAACCAAATACCCTATTCCTGACAATAAACATGTCTGCAACAGAGGCAGAGTGCTTGTTGTGATAGCTTTGTAAATGATATAGCTGGTTTTGAAGATGGGGAGGACCATAGAGGGGAGCAAATGTAGTTCCATCAGGATGGGGTGATGCTATCAGTTTTCTCCTAGGCCTGGACAAAATGTAAATTTTTCTGGAGTAATTGGAGTAATTTTGGTCATTATGTGTTGCTTATTTGATGAAAAATGACAGAAAATTATGCAACAATATCTGTTCATGTAAATATGAGTAATTGAGAAAGATCCTAACACAGCAGTACTGGAACAATGCTAATGTTTGTTTTCTGTTGCATTTAGCATGATTTTCTTAGCACAACATGCATCATTGGGTCTATTTTAGATGTAAGAGCTTATTTTGCACCAAGAAAATAGCACTAAATCCTTGAGTAATTCTACATGATCTTTTATAATTTTGCTGTAATTTAACTTAACTATGCCAGACAGTGTGGTGCCCATGGGGAACCACATAGATGATAGGGATCTTTTCTGACCTGGGCGAGCCCGTGTAAACAACCCAGTGTCAGATGGAAAGGTAGGAGAAGAACCAGTGGTGAACATTGCTGGTGAATCCTATTCAAAATGTCATGGTGCACATGGGGGGGGGTGGTTGCAATGGTCAACTCTGCTTTAGGCAGGTGGGAGATTGAGTCGTCTTCTTCTGTGGTCAAGAGGGTAGGGTCTGTGATGTGTAAGAAGGTGGTTTCCATGCTGCAGAATAAATTAAAGTCAGACTGGTAAAAATTCAAGTGATGTTTAGAGCAATGCCAAAATACGGCCTCTCTTCTTTCAGAAGGATGAATGTGGCATGAGTAGCCATGTGTGTATTAGTATAACTGTGCATGTATCTTTGTGTAAGCATTCATAATTAAGTGTGTGTGTATCTGTGGCCAAGTGTCTCTGGTATTGTGTCTTTCCCCAGAATACAGTGTTCGTCCCTGGAAGCTATGCACTGTGAAAAGTACTACCAAATGTATACAGTGCTCTCCACCATACCGGGCCAATCTCTGAAACAACTAAGTCCATGCCTGCCATAATATTGGTTCTGATAGAACAATGGTCACCCTTGACATATTTTCTACAATCTTGATTTAGTTGTGCCATTCTAGCATCCATCATTGACATATTGTAAAAATGCCTGCCCTAATGTTGCCCATTTCTGACATAATGGCATGAAAATGCTCATGAATAACATATTGTGATCATTCTAGCCATTCTGGTATCCAACCTTGGCATAATGGTGGCCCTGGAATAATTGTGCACATTTTCAACTTATCATGAGCTTATTTTACATTATTGTGATCATCCTGGCAAGTGTTGGCAAGTAATACCTGGTCATTTGAAGCAGAATGTGTCCATCTGCAGCATTTTACATCTCAGCATTTGATGAACATGACAGGATGGTTTTTGGCCACTCTGAGCCACTAGACCAGCACTGCATGCAGGCTTTCCTGTTTGCCAAACTCATTATGAGGGCCTCTGTATTTACTAAATGTGAAAAAAAAAAACTAAAGTAAAAAAGATGTTTCTTTCAGAAACAGGGTTTGGGTGGGAATCCGAGTAAATCTACCCAAAATTAAACAAGGTACTCAATAAAAAATGTGTATTTCTTAAGAAACCGCTATGCTGATGATGATGAAATGGTTACATTTTCAAATACTAGTTAAAGCTGAGAGTTAAAATTAAACATGCAACATGTCTCATGTGGAGTAATTTCATAATGATAAAAGTTTCATACTGCTAAACATGCCCAAATTATCTGGTTAGTCACTACTGATAATCGTGTCTGGGTGGTTATTTGTTTATTACTGATTAATTTGGTCACTATTTCACTATAATAATTTTCCCTCAACAGAAGTAGCTTTTAGTGTAGGAAAGGTTGGAGATTCCTAGACCAAAATCTGATGTTATATTGAGCAAAAGAAGCATCACATCCTCAAAGGATCACAGAACGAGAAATTATTGATTAAGGTTGTTCTTAAGAGCAAATCCTAGAATGTACAAAGTTGGAATTTTCACAATAGAGCCACCAAGTATTTTTGTATGTTTTCCATAGTAGCAAGGTGAAGCTGTTCTTGAATTAACAGATAAAATACAATACCTTTTCTGTGCATTTAATACCTATTGCATTAACTAAGTAGGTTATCTATTGTTTCACTAACTTGGTAACGTGTGAGAATGACTATAGAAGTAATGATTTTCATTGCTACAACGGAAAGTAATTCAGAAGTTAGGGCCTCATTTACAAACGGTTTGCACCACCGATGCATCACTTTCCAATGCAACATCCATGGATTTTGATGTATTTCCAGATTAACAAGAATCTGTAAATCTGGGAATGCGTCAAAAGCCTACGCCTCCCCAGGGAAAGCCTAAGGGAGGCGCAACAAGGAGAAACACCTTTATGTCTTCTCCTTTTTTCTTTTTTCAATGTGTACTGCACTCTGAGGCACACATTGAAAGAGGAAAATGCCTCTTGTGATTGTTGTTGTGCAGGAAGATTTCCCTTCCTGCACAAAACAATCATACTTGCAGTGTAGACACCCTTGCACTGTAGTGCGTGTGCTTTTATTGGCGCATGGCAGCCCATTGTACTCCAGCAGAGGGGAAAAGGACAGGAATTCACCATATCTTATAGATACAGCGCATTCCTGCTCTTGTCTTTTGACACAGGGCAGCTCTGCAAGAAGGCTTGCAGCGCTGCCCTGCACCAAAAGATTGTCAATTAGCCCCTTAGTTTGTAGTATCTTTTTGAACCCCTTATCTTTGGGTGTTATCCAAGACTATCAGAACTGTGGAAATCATGGGACTTCAGTTTTCTAAGCACAGCACAGTTTTTAGAGCATTCTCAAAAAAATAGTCTTCATTATTAATAGCTCTTTATGAATCTGAGGTATTTTCAAGTGTTTATGTAATGGAGGTGAGATGTGCAATTAGATTTCAAACACTAGAACAAAGATGGTATTTATAGATCATACTTTCTGATTTGAACTAGACTGTGACCTGAGTATGAACTAGAGAGGGCTCTGTCATTCAAAAGATGCATTTAAAGATTTACCCAGATGACGAAAGTGACTTCATACGTTTCTCATTTATCTAGATCTGAAGATGAGATTATTGTGATTGTATCCAGCCCAGTAAGATCACTTGGGATGGTTTTCCATAAATAAAGTGTAGTGTTTAGATCTCCTATATTTGATCTTGATTTTGGAATCAAGTAAAGAGAGTTGTGAAGAATGGACTGGATTCTGGACCAGCGCCAAAATGGCACAAAGACAAATGCAGCCAACATTTAAATCTTTTAACATGCTTGAATGCCACATGCTGAGGCAAAGGTTTTAAAGAACATCTCAAAACAGTGAAAGTGGTTGTCTTTTAAGATGTCAAAGATCTGGATTTAATGACTACAGATGAACATTCCAAAACACCTGTAATTTTTTCATGGTATGTGTAACTGCATTTATGTGTTTTTATTTCTACCTTGGATTAATAACATTATAAACATTGAACTATGACAGGCTGTAGCAGACTCGGGAGACTTTTCTGCAAGCACCATTTATTAAAAGTGGTCACAATTTTTGGACCGACTTTTAGTGAACAGAGTGATATTTTGCAAACCAACCTATACACTAAAAGGTAGGGCCACTAACTAGCAAATAGTAGTAGGTCTCAATTCAATCTATCTCATGCATATTAATGAGATAGGTTGCAAACTGTGACTCACTATTATTTTCCACCATCAAAGGGATGGTGGCCTGCTCGGGTCAGCAGACTGTCACGTCTCTGATTAGATTTAAATACAGCTATAATTGTTTTTTTTTTATGCAACCCTTTCCGAAAAGGAAAGCTGAACGTGCTTTAAAAAAATGAAAAGGGTTAGAAAGCTTTTTAAGACTAGGCAGTGAGTCTTGGGAATATTGCTTACTCCTAAAAATTAATTTGCAGTCGCAGCTTGTGACATAAAAAAGGGGTGGGGGTGTGGGGGCGGCCTTGGGGGAGGAATTAAATAAAATATACTAATAAAAAACAAAAGCACTTACCTCCGCTGCCGCTCCATCTGCTCCTCTCGCTCCTCTGTAGGCACAAGCTCCCAGTCTGCCCTGATGATGATTAGAGAAGCTTCAGGATTGGCTGGGAGCTGTGTTATTGGGCTGGAGAGAACCCACTGTGCATGTGTGTTTGGCCGCCCCGAGACGACCGGCTAAACACACATATGCTTTGAGGGAGAGTGCTGTGTACTCCACCTCACTGCTCATCACCCCTGAGGACCCACCCCTTTTCCCAAAAAACAATAATAAACATAGTTTATAATAGTTTTTTGGGAAAAGGTTTGCAGTTGCCGCTGTTGGCGGTGGGACGCTCCTCCACCCTAATGGAGAAGCCACCCCTGTTTATTTGTCAACATTCACAAAGGGGAAGGGAACCTAAGATGCCCTTCCTGCTTGTGAATGGGTTGCCTTGTCTGTTATGTAGTTGGTAAAATATTAATGTTTTGGCACCCTTCCATACACAGATTCAATATGCACTGTCAAACTCTAATTACATTACCAGTGAATTGCAATTTGAGTTTTTACACACCAAAAAGTCGTTATTGCGGTTGAAAAGGATCTGATTTTGCATCGCAGTCTGTGCTACTGCAAAACACCTTCATACATGTGGCCCATAAGCTCTTGAGATAAAACTACCCACTGAAAGATTTTGAATCTAAATAATGAGAAATGTGATGGCTTAATTTTCGCTTATTTTATATAATAATGGCTGCAATATGTACAATGTCTTTTGTCATTATGGTTCAACAGAGGATTTTACAGCATAGAGTTTTCACAAGGTGTAGACAAAAATTGAATATATACATATATAAATCAAATATCGGCATGTGGGCCTATGTCTAGGGATTTATAATTGAAGGTACCTCAATTAATAACCTATGAGTCTCTAATAGGTGTAATGTCTTGTTTTAATGTACATATGACATCATACACCTACAAGGTTTACGTTTCTCATTGTTGGGATAGATGTCAGTGAATTGCTATATCATTTGGCTAAGAAATCTAGCTGTTTTGTACCAGGAAGGTTACAACTGTATAAAATGCAGGAAGCATCACATTTCCTCAAAGAATCAAACTCTATTCCACACATTTATGGTCCCTCCCAAAAATATGATGGATTCACACCTCAAGAAGCTGTAACATGCATTTATTTCAATCACTTTATTGTTCATACAATTTGATGCAATTGTGGCACTTGCTTTTGTTAATATGACCAGGTGATTCTTAACCCCTTAAAGATATAAGTTGATCCTTTTAGGTTGGCGTGAAAGAATAATCAGTGCAAAAGGCCAATTTAGTCCAACAACTCAACACTAATATTTGTCCCTTATAAGGTTAACTTTATTACAGAAGGTGTTTAGGAAGTGCAATGCTTCTATAGGCCCAAACACAATTGCCTAATTCTTGCAGCATTTGGCTGCAACAGCTTTTTTTACTGCTGTAATTACTTCCAAATCGATAAGTATAACAGAAGTTGATAATCCGTTTCCTGTAACTTGGTATTGTGTATAATCATCCTGACTCTCTGAAAGGAACTGCCAACAAACTAAGGGCCTCATGTACAAGTGGCCTGCAAAACAGGTGTATCACTTTTTTGGATGCACCGGCTGCGCAGGCTGCAGGGCCATATTTCCAAGGCCAATCAAAGCCATCTTGCGTGGCTTTTCATGGCCTTGTAAATATAGCCCCCTTCCATGTATTACTCTGAGTGAAGGGGCCGTTCCATGGGTGTTGCTATGGGTGTTCCCACACAATATTCATGAAAACTGACGCATTCTAAGATTTACAAGGTTTTGTAAACCTGGGAATGCGTCAGTTTCCTATGCCACCCCAGGGCCGGCGTAAGTGTAGTGCAACGAGGAGAAATAACATTATTTCTCACTATGTTTTCCTCTTTTTATGTGTGCTGCATTCTGCAGAATACACTCAAGGAGGAAAACACCTCTTGTGATTGTTTTTGTGCAGGAAGGGACAATCATTCTCGCAACGCAGGCATCCTTGCGCAATGGTGCTATGGTGCCTTGGTTGGAGTATGGCAGCAACATGTGCGCCAGCACAGGGGAGAAGAACAGGTATCTTATAGACATGGTGCATTCCTGCTATTTTGTATGAAGCAGGACAGCACAGCAAAAAAGCTTGCGACCACAAATTAGCAAATGAGACTCTAAATTTGTCTAAAATACCAAAGTCTCATAATTCAGAAACATAAAAGCAGGAGTATTCTCCCTTACATCATTTTTGTTTCCTTTCTTCTTCCTCCCTTCTCTTTCCTTCTTTTCCCTTCCTTTCGCGGGGACGCGCGTTTGTGGAGGCGGGACGCGCGTTTGTGGAGGCGGCAGCAGGCAGCCAATTGTGTCAGGGCAGGAGCCCTTTAAACTTTCGTCGGCGCTCCCACTGCGCGGGACGCGCGTTTGTGGAGGCGGCAGGAGGCAGCCAATTGTGTCAGGGCAGGAGCCCTTTAAACTTTCGTCGGCGCTCCCGCTGCGCGGGACGCGCGCGGGCGAAGCCCGGGCCAAGGGCGGGCCCGTCCTGCGCCCGTCATCGTCCGAAAGAGGCTGGGCTGGGCCACCCCTCTTTCGCCTATAGTAAGGAGTGACTCCCAAATCCCTTACATTTACATGATACATATTTTGGTGTCTCCATTTTGTTGCTAGTGGACTTTTAATAGCCTATCTGGTTTCATCTTGTGTGTTGCCCCGCTGCTGCATTGTTCTTAAGCTCTGTGAATATGGGCAGGAAAAAAGGAGTCCTATCTGGGCCTCGGGGGGGGTGGCAGCAGCAGACAGGGCTATGGTGCCACCACTTTAGACTCCTTTCTTGCAAGAGCGGTTGGGGTTGTGACAAAAGAAATTGATTTGGCAGAAAGGAGGTTATCCATGGAATTGGAAGATTGGCACCAGGCCCCAACAGAAAATAGCCCCCGTGAGGCCGTGGCTGTGGAGGTGGACTTTCTGGAGGTAGGGCAAGGTGCTGGCATGGCTGAAAATGAGCCTACTCAGGCTGAGTCAACAGAGGATTTGGGGTCCCTTGGCCCCTCCAGAAGAAGTAAGAGACTTCTTTTGTCCTCGCCCCCGGCCTGTCCTGTGGAAAATTGTAGCCCTCCCCCGAGGAAAAGAAAAGCCTTAAAAAAACTGGTACCAAAGACAAAAACACCTCTCTTGGAGCTCCCTAAGGGTGGGAGCACTGATTTTTCATCTTGCCAGCATTATGGGCACGACACAACTAATATTTTGACTAAATTTCTGGAAATTATTCAGGAGCTTTTGTCTCCCGTGGTGGCGAAATTGTCTGCCATAGAAAAAACAGTATCCCTGATTTGTGCGCAAGGAGGTCATGGAAGCCAGGGTATTGGTAGATGTGGGGCCTTGACGAGGCATTCCTGTGCCAGTAAGGAGTTGCCCGTCCCAGAGGTAGCTGCAGGGCTCTTGGGGTCCATGGAAAAATCTTCCCCCCTTTTGGTGAAATCGGTAAATAATGAGGGACAGGGACCCTGTGTTGAAACTGCTTTGACTGAACCAACACCTTCATTGAGGCTAGCGAGGCCAGTCTATATGTCTAGATGTAATAGACAGTCAGATACGGACTCTGTGGCAGTTGGGGGGGGTGGCCAACTGCTGTCTGCAAATGCCAATTTGAACCAGCTAACGGCCAGGCCTTCCCCGGCCTGCTTGGATCTTCCCCCTGCATGTACCCCGTATGTGGTAGTGATGTTGAATGTGCCTGCTCTTGTTGATGGGGCAACTGAGTCTACAAACCAACTCATAAATAAGGTTGGACACTGGCTGAGTAAAAATGGTGACTTTTCATGTAAGGACTTTAAGGATATCCTGTTTGCCAGAAGAATTGGGTGGGTTGGCCCTAAAAACAAGACGGGGAAGGGCGACTGTATTATTATAAATGTTAGATATCCCGCCATGACTAGAAGGCTTCTCTCTAGCCATCGCTCTCCTGCCCCTAGTGCAGGTGCTATAGGGATGGTTCCCCTGGCCTATTTTTATGATCATATGCGAGCATGTACTGGAGTCTCCTCAGGATCCTGTAGGAATCCCCCCCTGGGTCAATTCAGCCTGCAGGCACACAGCAGAAAAACTAATAGCAATCTATCCCTGGAAGGGGTGGATTGACAATGCGCTAAGGCACTGGATAAACAAGAAGAGGTACCCCCACAGTGTAATCTTATCTCCTGGAATATTGCTGGCTATGAGACTAAGCTATCTGATCAAGCATGGGTTGGGTGTGTGGCTAACTATGATGTTATCATGCTTCAGGAAACTTGGTCGACGGGACTGGCTGCATGGGATGGGTATGACAGATATGCAATTCCAGCCGTACAGTCTCTTGGTGGTCGCTCGAAAGGTGGCCTGGTTACTCTAATCCGCCTCTCTAAGATATTGGGGGCGTTTCAAATTAACTGTAACCATCAAGGTATATTGCTGGTATGGGTACTCTTTTCCAATCATTTTAATGTATTATTGGTCAACTTCTATAATGCTGTGTGGGATATGGGGTGCCAAATTGGGGCCCTGTTCTCCATTCTTAAGATAATGCAATTTAGAATGGAGAAGGTGGGATTGGAATTTCATGCCATCATCTCTGGGGACTTTAATGCCAAGTTGGGCCGGTCCAATACTGTGTTTAACCCCTCCATCCGTGACTGCGAGGTCTTTTCAGCGCTGGGTCCGCAGGACTCCAGAGGCAGAGATCTATTAAAGGAACTCAGGGAGATGGGCCTCTTGAATTTTTATGACATCGAAGCAGTAGCCACTCACCAACTTCCAACCTATGTCGGGAGAGGGTCTGGATCCACCATTGACTACATTTTTGTGTCCCCTCCTATGAGAGACTTGGTGATGGGAGGTAAAGTGTTAGGTGAATGCTTTAGCGATCATAATCCCCTTATATTGTCCTTTAAACTCCCGGGGGCGGGGCGCCTATTGGGACGAGGCAGGCATGTAACGGTGGTGACAAAGGACCAGGGTAGGCGGCTTGGGTGGAAGCAAGTAGACCACCAAAAAGTTCTGGGAAGGGTGGTGGGGAATAACCTACATCTATTTATGGAAATACTCCTGACAGAAGTGCCAAATCCCATGACTGTTATGGATGCGATAACAGTAGTATATGCAGCAGTCAGAGACTGTCTTTTTGTAGTAGGCAACCACCTTAATAAACGTAAATGTGGTTGGTACGACAAAGCCTGTTATGATGCGAGGGCAAATCTAAAGATGGCTACCAAGACCCACCCTAGAGATTGGGTTCTCGTTAAAGAAGCGAGAACAAGGTATAAAAGGACCCTGAAGGAAAGCAAGCTCAAATATAAAGATAAAGCTTGGGAAGAGTTAGAGCGCACTACAGCTTTGAAAGACCCCGGCCTGTTTTGGAAGGTGGTGAATAGAGGCTCCCTTGAAACAGAAACCTCCGAGGGCCTTGGTTGTAATATAACCCCGGAGGCCTGGGTAACTCATTTCTGTAATATATTTGAGGGTACCCCCCTAAGTAATATACAGGAGAGTGAGTATGATGTGGCTCCTAACCTAGCAATCAGATTCTCACTACAGTAGGTTATTGATGCGATACAGAGTTGTGCGCACAATAAAGCTCCGGGCCCAGACTTGATCCCGATGGATTTGTATAAAGCTAACCCTCAGTTATGGGCACCCATTCTCCTAAATGTTCTCAATGCAGCCGTAACTGTGGGCATCCCTGCCTCTTGGAGATTGGCATGCATAGTCCCAGTGTTTAAAAAGGGTGATCGTAATGATCCTAAGTCCTATCGCCCTATTTCACTGCTGGATGCCTCTGTGAAGATTCTGGGGTGGATCATCCTAGGGCGTCTAGAGGCCTGGATGATAGGAAATGATATTTTAAGTCGGGAACAGTATGGCTTCAGAGAAGGTCTTGGTACGCAAGAACAGTGTCTCAATTTACTGATGATAATTAACAAATACACACAGGCCAGAAAAGGTACCCTTTATCTTGCTTTTATGGATCTCAGCTGTGCTTTTGACAAAGTGAACCGGTCTTTATTATGGGAGAGGCTAATTCAGTTAGGGCTGGACCCTATTATTGTAGAGCTTCTCCGGTATCTCCACTCAGGGACAGTGGCAAATGTAAGGGTGGGTCCAAATGGGGAACGTTCGGAGGCATTCAAGCTTTCAAGGGGTGTGCGCCAGCGATGTGTCTTGGCCCCTACCTTGTTCCTCCTATATACTAATGGACTTACAGATTTTCTGATGGAACACTGCAGGGATGTCCCGAAGGTGAAAGGTATTGATATCCCTGTGCTGACGTATGCGGATGACGCGGTCCTTATGGCCCGCACGATGAATGGTCTCCGAGAATTAGTTAGAGCTTATGTCATCTTTATGTCAGCACTGGGGATGGAGGTCAATTTTAAGAAGTCGCATTTTATGGTCTGTGGTAAACCTATGAGCAGGGTTGGGGAGCTAAGGGTGGAGGATCAAGTTATTAGTAGAGTCCAAGAGTTCCCATACTTAGGGGTCATCTTTGATGAGAAAGGTTCTTGGAAACCCTGTATTGCCAGAAGGATTGTGCTTTTTCATGCAACAGTTGGTGCAACCTTTGACTTCGCGGCTAGGGTAGGTAGCAAACCGATCAAACCCCTGCTTGAAATCTTTAGGCGGAAATGCCTACCTGTCCTTCTGTATGGTTCAGCACTTTGGGGGTTTAGGGATACCCGAGCCCTTATGGTGGAAGAAAATCGTTTTTGCAGAAGGCTTCTGGGTGTTGGTCAAAATATTCCTGGATTTTGCCTCCACCTGGAACTGGACCTTGAGTATGTACAGGACACTACCCAGCTGGCTCCCCTTTTGTTATGGATTTCAGTTTGGAGTAATGAACAGGCCTCTCTTAATAGGGATATCCTAAGGGATTGCTTGGCCTGCGACCATGTAAAATATATCCCCTGGTTGTCGCACATAAGGAAGATGGCTTATGACCTGGGGCGGCCTGAATTGTTTGATTGTCCCGAAGACCTAACTAGCTATGATAAAAAATGGGTTAAGGATAACTATCAGAGAATCCAGGCGACTAAGAGGGAGGGGGAGGCTCTAAGGAAAAAATCGATCAGGGAATTTACGATGCTAAAGATGTGGGTGGGTCCTGAGCGATATCTTTTAGAAATCAAGGATGTGAGGGAAAGGTCTCTCATAACACGATTTCGCCTGGGGATCATTAGAAGCAATTTGTGCTTCCCCCTAGGTCAGTATGGGGAGAAGTGTATTAGACCCTGCCCCTGTGATGGGGTATCACATCAGACTTTGATCCATTTTAAACTGTTCTGTGTCTTCTATTCTCCATTTAGAACCCGATTTTTACTACCGCTCCTTAGGCCCAAGGGTTTTGTGCAATACCGTCCCGCCTTCATGTGGCTGCAAATGGCCTCAGATGTACTGGTATGGAAGGGCCTGGGCTCATTCCTGAAGGGAGCTACTACTTGGCGCAAAAATGTAGAATTCTTAGAATGATTTCATTTATCTTTTTCAGCTTTTATGAATGAGGTTTTAATCTTTTTTTGTTTTTTATTTCTATTTATATATATATATATATATATATATATGTATTTATATGTACATGTTTTTTATGATGGGTGTTTTTATCATATATGGTTTTTATTGGTTTTCTTAGAATGCTTTGGTGATTATCTGTTGTAATGGATGAATTCTTTTCATACCGAATAAAGTTTCTTCTCTCCCTTCCTTTCTTATTTTGGGTAATGAGACAAAATAGAGAGTAAGTATATACTCTTTCTCCTGGCTACATTGCCAGTGTGAGTCATGAGCCCTGGTCTGATGAAAACTTTTACCCATAGAGAAAAGAAGGGGTTAAATAATAATCTATAAGCAAAAGTTTAAAATATACCAACTATGGTGGTCCAATAGCCAGGACACAGTGAGAAAACTAACAGAATCCATTTAATTCAAAGGAATTTAAGGTGACAAGCCATAGAGAATCCATCACCAAGGAAAGAATCATATATAATTTAACTACCACCCAACCAAACTGGGTGATGTATAATAGATGTGCTCTCAGTAGGCACTAACAAGTGGAACTTGAGTTACAAATGTGTATGAGAATTTACAATGGAGTCTGTGATAAACTGACATTTTTTTTTTGTTTTCAGAACGTATCGCTTCTGTAACCATATTATGTACATGCATTAAGTTTTTAATGACTGAATTTTAAATGAGTCATTTGACAGGAGACACTAATATAAAAAAAACTAATCTAATTCATGTTCTCTTTTAACTCTAAAAATATGTCTATTTCACTTACTGCTGACTTCTGTTAGAATATATTTTTTCCTTAAAGTTCCAAATCAACACTCCTCGGGGAAGGTGAAAGCTCAGTTTTGCTTCATTTATCCCACTCTGTAGTACTGGCATCTTCGCTCAATCTTAGATCACACTTCCTTTCAAGTGCTCTTCTGTTCTTTCACAAAATATACTTTGTCACCTCGCTTCAAGTCCTCAGATAGGTAGTGTTCCACATACATGGTAGGGTTTGTTAGCTACTACTCCAACTACCCCTTGAATATACTTCTTCAAATCCAAGCAATATTAAGTAAAAAATGAAAAGTAAGGTCATCAAAAAGGTAAGTAAAATTGATAAATCAAAATGCTTCTTAAAGAAGAACTAGGGTTCACAAATAAGCAAGGGTTTGTGATGAAGAATAAATCACACTCATAAAGTATACAAGAGTGATGATCTCTGACCAGCAGAAGCTTCACGCACACTAGTCTGCCTCATAGCTATTGGTATATTTTATTTACAATAGACAAATATTCTCTTTTTTGTTTGTACCAATGTATAAACAGGCGGGAATAAGGAACGTATCTGAAAGGCCTTTCATTGACTGTCCTGTCAATCTTATTTATTCTTTTACATATTTCTATAGTCTGAACAAGACCAATTAGGTATCTGAGCGGCGGTGTATGATGCCAGTTCCCAAAAAACTCAAGTATTCTGCATAAGACTATTTCAGAATGCTAGTCATGTGCGCAGGTTAATACTGCATAAGATTAGTTCGCACAGAAAGTATTTCAAGAAGGACATTCATTATAAACGGCCATTTATCGTATGATCATGTAAGTGTAAGGAGATCCCAGTCCATGTCTTGTTTATTTCTGACTACCTGCTCGATATTTCGGCTGCCTGGGGCGTGATAAGGAAAACAATTATTTCCTTTTTCCTGCTGCCTCATCACCTCTCTTCACTGCTGAAATGGCGGCTGCTGAGATGCACTGTGCAGAGTTCGTGCTGAATGGATGTCTTTACACCCCTACGGCTGCATCTGTACACTTTCTTATGAAACTGCTTGCACAGATGGTGGCACCTATTGTGAAACCTTCAGAGCTATAACACCAATTGTTGCCTTGCTATTGATAGCTATGCTTCAAAGTCTGAGTTGGCCTAAAAGCCATCTGTAGGTGTCCCACAATCTCCAGAGAAGAGATGTTTTAAGTTCCTGGGAGTGCACGGTGTGCGGTTTCGAAATGCCGCTGTGGTCATAATATATTTTATTTTAATTATGCATGATTATTATGCTCAAAGTTATGTATTTGAAGAAAATGAGAGGAAGTGTAAAAGTGTCAGTTGTGGGGATTTATTTTCATCGGCAGCAAAGATATTAGTATGAATACAACAAATCATTAAACTATAAATATGGCTACAGATGGGAAATGTCAAAACAATAAATATCATGAAGCCGAAATTCTTGATCACAAATTTTCACAGATAGATTTCTGCTAATGGAATTTATGCATATTCCGAACTATTTTTTGGAACGAATAAAAAAACACACAACTGGGAATTATGGAGCAGCTGGTATTTTTCTGCATGTGAAGTAGAAAAAATGTATACGTTTATTTTTGTTATGTATGTGGACAACATATGTGACTAGAGGATTTTAGCAGTTCAAAACTTTGCCGATGAAGCCAGAGAGGTTTAAATTCGAGAATTAGGAAAAAGTGTCTACGAACCAGAGAAGACGACATCTGACACAACATGTTTCAACATGCATAAGAATTACGAAACCTTTTTGCCAGTAAAACCATACTTCAAAAGAATAACTTTTGTTATGCTAATGTGGCCAAAAGAGACCAAAATCGCATCATCAAATTTACAAAGTGGTGCAATGCATGCATTGGGCCGCTTTGTAACTTGTTGCGCTACATTATGCCTGCGTGAGGTACAATATATGCTCACAGCAGGCGTTAAAAGGAGGCACACCATGCTCAAAGCAGGCATTAAAATGAGGCACATCATTGTTTACAATGGGTCTTAATGGGCTTTGCAGGATTAGCATCAAACTTTTTGACCCTAATCCTGCAAAGCTCCGAACTTTTGACGCTAGTTCCCCTAACTACTGCCATGGTGCACCATATCTTAGATACCGCACACACATAAGGGGGCGCTAAGGGGGGCAAGAAAAGTGGCGCTGCACCATTTTTCTTACATCAGGGCCTTAATCTTTTGTTTTGCTTCTAGCAGATTAGCTGGATATGCCACAGTTTTTTTTTTTTAGTCTTGAGAGCACAACATTGTCTTCAATTTTTAATGCGTTTACTCCTTAAGGATGCCATGCCAAGGGACTAGAAATTCATTATATTTGATAAAAATCAGTCTAACAAATTTGAGGACTAGTAAAATGTTTCTGTTATATAGAAAGACAGAGAAAAATTCTATACCTGAAACTTTAATTTACTTATGGAGTACCTGCCCATGTACTAAAGGTTGCGAATTGCATCATGAGCAAAACATAAATGAACCAATTGTATTTAAGTCTTTTTACACTAGTTTGGGAACGTGAGAGGTGTTACATGGATTCCACGGGACCTAATGCAAGCAAGGAACATGCCAACTTATCTATCATTTGGATAGCAAAATAAACTCTGGTCACGAATATCACTCTACACTGCTGCACATATTGCAGATACACTCCAGAGACACACAGCTACTCTGAATTTTGCCCGAACGGTTTGTACACTTCTTTTCAGTTTAGGCAATGGCATAAACTGGCATTAAAATAATTGTTCAAAACATGTATGAATACCATATGCGATAGTCATGCGAAGCACTTTGCGCTAGATGAATAGGGTTACAGGTCATGACACATTTTAAACCTTCATTGTTTATTTCCCAGTTTTGCTTTTTATGTAGTCAACTTTATAAAGGAAAAACATCGGACTAATAGAACAGCTGGAATTTAAGCAAGATGAATTGTTAAAGATGTGCAGAGCAAGAATAAGTTCACAGAACAAAAGCTGCACAGCACTTTACTGGGAAAATGGTCCAGATGTACTATTTATTGTACTTTTTACTGCTCACAAAATATTGATCTCGAAATTTGGTATCTCATAAATAATTTTCTAATCCAAAGTAGGTACCATTAGGTCAGTCCAGAAAATTCACATTAAGGCTGGGTCACCATCTAACCCACCTAATTAAAAGTCATGAGGTACGTCTCAAATTGTGCTTCGCTCCAGTTGAAGGCCATCACAGGGATGGAGGCCTTCTTTAGCCAAGAGCTCACATTGTCTTTGATTGTGTCTCAAAGTATTTTTCAATACAGCCTGTTTTCCTTAAAACAAACGGGACTGCATTTAAAAAGAAAAGCTTATTTTTGTTTAATAGTTAGGCCCATATTTATACTCTTACCAGTGTCCATTCCTCCACCGACTCCTCTGAGGCCCTCAGGATGCATAATGGTCAAGACCTGCTCCTCCCATGTTGTTAGTTGTGGGGGAGGAGGTGGGGATCCGCCGCCAGTCCGCTGTACCGCGATGTTGAGCCTGGAGACCACGGAACGCACCTTCCCCCGTAGGTTGATGTCATCCCGATTTCTTGGGTGCTGTCCCACTGCGTTGACCCTGTCGACTATTCTTCGCCATAGCTCCATCTTCCTAGCTATGGAGGTGTGCTGCACCTGTGCTCCAAATAGCTGTGGCTCTACCCGGACGATTTCCTCCACCATGACCCTGAGCTCCTCCTCGGAGAACCTGGGGTGTCTTTGCCGTGCCATGGGGAGGTGTAGGTGATGTGTGGGGTGGTGTATGTGGTGATGAGTGTGGTGATGTGTAGTGGTGTGTGGTGTTTTGTGCGTGGATGTTGTGTGGGTGATGGTGTTGTGTGCCTCCGTGTGGTGGGGTTGTCTATTCTGTGCTCTCTCTCTGGCCTTTGTCAATAATTTTGGGTCTTAGGGGTTTGTGGGTGATGTGGGTGTGTGTTTTATATTGTGTTGGGTGTGTGGGAGTGGTGTTTATATGTGTATCAGGTGTGTGTAATTCGAATTGTTCAATGTGGCGGTGTTTTGGAGATGTGTGTGTATTTGGAGCGCGGCGGTGTGTACCGCGTATGGAATACCGCGGTTGAAAGACCGCCGCGTGGATTCGTGGGTCTTGATAGCATGGGCGTGTTTCTGTTGGCGTGACGGTGTCGTTTTGTTTTCGCCAGTTTATCACTGACCTTTGGTGTGGCGGATTTGTGTGGGTGTCTGAATTTCGGCGGATTCCGCGATGTGGGTCATAATAGCTGTGGCTGATTTCCGCGGCCGCGGCGGTGTATTGGCTGTCTTCTGCACGGCGGTAACCGGCTTTTACCGCCAATGTTGTAATGAGGGCCTCTGTCTTTAGACTTTTATATAGTCATCCTAAACATTTCAGTTGCTGAGTTTAGAGTACGAGTGGCTTTTTTAGTTTGTTGCCTGTATGTCTATGTGCTCTGCAGAGTTCTGTGGTTATTTTGAGTATTTCAGCACTTTTTTAGAATAGGTCTTTCACCAGGAGGTTGGTTCTGATTAGGTCATTCGCTAAATTGATGAATTTTTATTAAAGGGCCATTGTAATAGCTAGGAATGTAAAAAAGGCACAGGACAATGTTGTAATGCTAATTGATAAACATGGGGGGATTGATGCAGAGAAAATGATGAAACTAGAATGAGTCTTCACTGTGGATAGAAGCTGATTCTGGTCTGGAAGTGTACAGGCTCCCCTTGGACAAGATGAAGTTGTTCAGAGCTGTCCTTGATATTTGTTTTCGTGGCAAGAAGCTGATCCTGGAGCAACTCAAGTTGGTCAACTGGATGTTGCATTGTGAGTGATACGCATCCATTCCATAATGAGGATGATGACTGCCCTGAAATTGCAACATCTTAGGATGTGTTTAACAAACAGGGTGTATGAGGACTTGAACCTCGATCAAAGTTGTCTAAGTGCTTAATGGCAGAGTCCTTTGGGTATCTCCTCCCATATTTTGGGGCATATTTATACTTTTTGGTGCAAAACAGCACTAACTCAGTTTTGCACCGGCTTCCGCCATTCCTGAGCGCCAGCCAGGCTCCATATTTCCGAAATGGCGCAAGCCTGTGTAAAGGGTGGGCTAGCGTAAAAAAAAAAAAAACTTTAGCCGGGTGGGGCTGGCGGTATGGGTGAAGGTGGTTTTGCACCAAAAAATGATGTTAGGCTGGTTAGAGTAAAAAAAAGATGACTCTAATGACTCTAAACCAGCCTAGCATCATTTTCTGACACAAAACCATCCATACCACATGACTCCTGTATTAGAAAAGACAGAAGTCATGCCCACCACCCCAATGGCCAGCACAGGGGACCAGTGTCCCCTGGGCATGGAAATTTTACTTTGTGCCATGCAGGGGGCTGGAAGTTGGGCCCCCAATGGCACCTTAATTAAAAAACAAATTACTTACCTATTCTTACCCTACTTATCTGGGATGGGGTCCCCATCCTCCGGTGTCCCTCTGGTGTGGGTAGGGGTGTTCCTAGGGCTTGTGGAAGGCACCTGTGGACCCATTTCATGGTGTTTAACCATGGAAATGGGTCCACAGGTCCCTTAACCCCTGGTCTTACCCATGCGTTAAATATTGGTGCAAAGCAAGCCATTATTTAGCTCCTCCTCACACCAATGAGTCATTTTAGCACAGGGATAAATATGGTGCTATGGGGTTAGCACCAATTTTTTGATGGGAACGCCTACCTTGCATCTTATTAACGCAAGGTAGGTTCAAGCAGATAAAAAATGGTGCAAACTCCAATATTTTGATGTTAGACTGGTTTAAAATCAAAATATAAATATGGAGTTAGTGTTGTGTTGAATTTGCGTAATAAATTGTGCAAATTTGGTGCAAATGGGGTATAAATATGCCCCTTTGTGGGCAGTTTGTCTTACACATATTCAAGTCTGGGGAGTTGGCTGTAATGCTTCACTTTGCACACAGCCTTCAAAAACACCATTCGCAGACACCACCAACTCATCCGAGCCACCAAAAGAACCACCTTCAAAGACCGAAACAACAACAACGCACACAGCCAGAAGGAGCTCTTCAACATTGTGAAGGAACTCTCCAACCCCAGCTCCAACGCCAATGACATCCCACCATCCCAAGATCTCTGCGACTCCCTAGCCTCCTACTTCCACGCAAGATTACAGACATCCATGACAGCTTCTGCACCCAGACCCCCCTGGCAACCACCAACACCACAGATTCACCTCCGACCAACCTCCTGCTCTCCTGGACCCCCGTCAATGACAACAACACCATCCAAATCAAGAACACCATCCACTCCAGCTCTCCATCTGACCCCTTCCCTCACCATATCCACCACAATGCAATCTCCGTCATCGCACCCCAACTATGGAAGATCATCAACAGCTCCTCCGAGTCCTCCACCTTCTCGGAGAGCTGAAAACACGCTGAGATCAACGCACTCCTCAAAAAACCCAAGGTGGACGCAAAGGACCTCAAGAACTTCCGGCCTATCTCCCTGCTCCCCTTCCTGGCAAAAGTCATTGAAAACGCCGTAAACAGACAACTACCCCGCTTCCTAGAGGAGAACCGCACCATGGACCCTTCCCAATCCAGATTCTGCAGCAACCACAGCACCAAAACTGCCCTCATCGCCACCAACGACAACATCAGAACCATACTGGACAGCATCTAAACCGCGGCCCTCATCCTCCTGGACCTCTCGGCTGCATTCAACACCGCCAGCCACCACACCCTACACTCATGCCTCAGCAATGCTGGAATCCACAACAGAGCCCTGTAATGGGTCACCTTCTTTCTCACCGGCAGAACCCAGAGAGTCCGCCTTCTCCCATTCTGCTCAGAGGCTACCAAAATCATGTGCGGCGTACCACAGGGTTGGTCCCTCAGCCCGACCCTCTTCAACGTCTACATGGCCCCGCTCGCTAACATTGCCCAATCCCACAAACTCAATATCATCTCAAACGCTGACAACACACAGCTGATTCTCTCCCTCTCCCAGGACTCCGCCAAGACCTACCTCCATGAAGGAATAAAGGCCATCACTGAATAGATGAAAAGCAGCTGCCTCAACCTCAATTCCGACAAGGTGGAAGTCCTCATCTTCGACTCCACCCCCTCCACATGGGATGACTCCTGGTGGCCTGCCACTCTCTGAACCGCTCCGACTCCCACCGACCACGCACCCAACTTAGGATTTATTTTGGACCCCTCACTATCCATGACCCAGCAAGTCAACACCATCTCCTCCTCCTGCTTCAACACCCTCCGCATGCTCCGAAAGATCTACAAATGGATACTCACCAAAACCAGAAGAACAGTCACCCAAGCCCTTGTAAGCAGCAAGCTGGACTACGGCAATGCCCTCTATGCAGGAACCACGGCCAAACTACAGAAGAGGCTGCAACACATTCAGAATGCCTCTGCACACCTCATCCTGGACATCCCCCACCACTGCCACATCACAGACCACCTGAAAAACCTGCACTGGCTCCCAGTCAACAAGAGAATCACCTTCAAACTCCTCACCCACGCTCACAAAGGACTGCACAACACTGGACCAGAATACCTCAACAGACGACTCTCCTTCTACACCCTGACCAGACATCTCCGCTCCGCCGACCTCGCTCTGGCAGAACTACAACCGGCGGTAGATCATTTTCACACCTCGCCGCCAAAAGGTGGCACACTTTTGCCATCCACCTGAGCCAGACCAAAGACCTTGTCACCTTCAGGAAACTTCTCAAGACCTGGCTGTTCGAGCAGTAGCAGCACCTCCCTCCCTGCTTTCTCCCCCCCCTCAGCACATAGAGACCCCCCAAGGGTGAGTAGTGCACTTTACCAATCCCTGATTGATTAATTGATTGATTGATTGATTGATTTCCATGTATGGCTTAATAAAAGGTCTTTTATGTTTTGGTTTGACAGAATAACTATGATGGGCTACTTAGAGTTTAGGACTGTGTTTGCTGAAGAGGTTGATGCTTATTTATCTGACAGTTTGTTTAGAGCAGAGCTTGTCCCAGGTTTAGTAAGTAATGCTACAGGTACTTTATCTTGTTCCACGATGGAGGAATTCTTGGCTTTAGATCCAGGGTAGTGGATGACAGTACATTTATTTAGTTAATATTCATTAATGTATGCATTTTCATATAGCACAGACATTACCCGGAGGTATCAAAGTGCTTTACAATAGTTTGCAGGGGAACTTCGGAATTTTGACACACCATTCTACCAGTGCTCATTGCAGTGCATCTATCACTACTGCAAGGGCATCTTATGAATCTGTGTTCAGTTGTTATACTGAATTTGTCATATAGGACAATGCCTAGACTATCTAGCTTTCACTGGGCATATTATGGAAGTTGGGTGCTCTCCTGCTTACATACTGAGACAGCGTGCAGATTACCTCACGATCACAGGAACTTCGGGACATGGTAAATGCACAAGGCACTCAACTCTGGAAAGGGCTAAAGTCATTTATAGTTCTACTCACCCATATTGTAGCAGTGAGGAAGGAAAGTATCTAGGGATCCAACCTCAATTTTTCCAAAGATATTCCTAGCAGTAAATGCTATGGTTTTGTTCAGAGTGGTGTCTCAAATCAAAACCAACATAACTTAAAATGTTTTTCATTATTTGGGTTTACTGTTTTTTTTGGCAGGACCCTATTTTTCCTGGTTTTAGAACTTTGGGCAAGTTTCCACCATTACCCAGGACTAAAGTGCCTTTTCTCCCGCTCTATACATGTTTGATTGGCCTACTCCTAATTGGCATTTTAATATGCTGGCAAGTCCCTAATACATGGCATAGAAAGTGCACCCAAGACCTGCATTTTAAATACCACTTGTGGACCGCAGCACTGACACACTACAGTGGCAGCACAAAAATGGCTACAGGCCTCCCCTTTTAGCCTGACTGCTGCAGTGCAAAAACCTCCAGTGAGAAGTTGTCAGCATGATCCTTTTTTTGACAGGTACAGACCTGTTTTTTAAATAGTCCCCTCTATGTAGGTCATGTGAACCAAAAGGCAGGGTACATGGTAATTAAAAGTGAAAAGGGCAGGAAGTTCATATTACCACGCCCTACAGTGACGAGGAAAAAAAACATTAAGGCCCTCATTATGACATTGGTGGAAAATCCCACTTACCGCCATGCTGACTGCTACCAACATACCGCCGAAGCAGCGGATTATCTCCACCCATATTCTGACCCACACATAGCAATGCGTCATTATGCAGCCATATACACAAGTCCGCCAGTCCAAAGGTCAGTGATAAACTGGTGGTAGCAAAACCCAGACCGTTACGCCAACATAACTGCGCCCACAGCATTATGACCCACGAATCACTGCAGTGGACATTTAATGGCAGTAAACCATTGGCGGTACATACCGCCGCGCTCAAAATACCCACAACCTAACAAAACTACACCACAGTGGACAATTCAAACCACACACACCTGAAACACATACACACATCACACCCACACACCCACACCACTATAAAGCACATACCCACATCACCCAAAACCCTTTACCATTACAAACAAGTGCCACAAGAAAGATAGCAACACCACAGACAAGACCACAGACACACACCACCATCACATATACACCATCCACGCACCGTACATCACACACCCCAACACAAACTCCCACACACCCTCACCCACACCACTCACAATACAACCATGCCACTGCAACAATACCCCAGGTTCTCTGAGGAGGAGCTAAGGGTCATGGTGGAGGAAATCATCCGGGTAGAGCCACAGCTATCCGGATCACAGGTACAGCAGACGTCAATTGCTAGGAAGATGGAGCTATGGAGGAGAATCGTGGACAGGGTCAACGCCGTGGGACAGCACCCCAGAACAAGGGATGACATCAGGAAGAGGTGGAACGACCTAGGGGGGAAGGTACATTCCACAGCAGCAAGACACCAAATAGCTGTACAGAGGACTGGCGGTGGACCCCCACCTCCTTCCCCACAACTAACAACATGGGAGGAGCAAGTTTTGGCAATCCTGCATCCTGAGGGCCTGGCAGGGGTAGGCGGAGGACTGGACTCTGGTAAGTCAAATACCTATTACTATCACCCCCCCACCTGCATGCCATCACAAACCCCCACTCTTACCCTCACTCCCATCACTTCACCACATCCCACATACCCCACCATCACAACCAACTCATCCCAATACCAAGCCCTGCATGCAACACCAATGCATGGACACCCCTCACAGACCTGCAAGGACACCCATCACTAAAGCATGCACATTAGAGAGAATCACCTAGCCCACAAAATCACTACTCACACAAGGCAAACCTGCCAGGGCACTAACAACCATACAGGGCAACACACCCATGCACAAGATGACACACACAGAAAGAACAACACTGTATTTACATCCCCACAGGTCCCCTACCCAATGCCACCGGAGAGGAAGTGCCAGCAACTTCTAGTCTACCCCCAGAAGAGGCCCACAGTGATGACAGCAGCTCTGGATGCCTAGATCTGGAAGATCAATCTGGCCCATCAGGGATCTCTGGACAATCGGTAACCCAGGAACAGACCCATACCACCACAGAGCCTCCCCCCTCAGGAAACACCAGCACAGTACCCACCCAGCAGGCCCATACCTCGGTCCCCAGGACACGTCAATCAGCAGTGTGTCCACCACTACAGGGACCCCAGGCCACCCCACAAACACAGGACAGTCAGGGACCTGGGGTCAGTGGCAATGGGCACACGGTTCAGGGGACAGAGGCACAGGACAACAGGGAAGCTGGGAAGACTGCCGTGCGATGGGGGGACAGGCCCAGGGAACCGACTCTCCAGGAGGCACTCACCAAGATCCTGGGAACATACCACCATTCCCAGGAGACGATGGGTCAGATACTGCACAAGTTGCAGGAGACCCAACGGCTGCAGGAGGAACAGTACCTGGGGATCAGGAAGGACTTGAAGGACATCAGCACCACCCTGGTCTCCATTGCAGGGGTGCTGCCAGACATGGCCAACACCATGAGGGAGGCAGTGGCACACCAGCGGGTGTCACAGGACAATCAGGGACCTGGGGTCAGTGGCAATAGGCACACAGTTCAGGGGACAGAGGCACAGGACAACAGGGAAGCTGGGAAGACTGCCGTGCGACGGGGGGGGACAGGCCAGGGAACCGACTCTCCAGGAGGCACTCACCAAGATCCTGTGAGCATACCACCATTCCCAGGAGACGATGGGTCAGATACTGGACAAGTTGCAGGAGACCCAACGGCTGCAGGAGGAACAGTACCTGGGGATCAGGAAGGACTTGAAGGACATCAGCACCACCCTGGTCTCCATTGCAGGAGTGCTGCCAGACATGACCAACACCATGAGGGAGGCAGTGGCACACCAGCGGGCCCCTGACACTAGCCAAACCGATGAATAGCCTTCCATCTCCGCTGCCACTAGTGGACAGGAGGCCCCGCCACAGGAACACCAGGCCACCAGAACCCCACCCCCTGCAGAAGGAGAACCACCCCACAAACGGTCCCAGTGATCCAGGCAGAAGCCAGAGAACATTGCAAAGACCCCTGCCAGGAAATAAGACTCTCCCGAATGTCACCCTTGGGTACGACTCTGTCACCCTGTCCACCTTGAACTGCCATTGTTCCCCTTCCTATGCCCCCTTGGACAATGCACCTGTGATACAAATAGACTTGACTCTATCCTGGATATTCCTCCATCATCACCCTATCCCTTTGCACATCCCCTCTAATCATAAGCACTTAAATAAACACCATTTGAATAAATACAAGTATGGAGTCTATCAAATCATTTAACCATGTATTTGTTGAACAAGCTTTAAACACTGCAATATAACTGTACAGTACTGTATACATAGGAATGACCTGTAGTTGGCTGCAGTTGACACACCAGGAGCGATAGTGGGACACACATATCTGCAAATAGAGATGCCAAAGGGCACAGTAAGCAACCATAGAAGTTGGAAAATCAGTCTGCCAGTGACAATGTCAAATACAAAACTGTCAATGTAAAGTGTAATTACAGTGTCTTACCTGTGTGTCATTGGAAGTACTGTTGTACTATAACACTTCTGTTGTCCTCATCCTCTGCCTCCTCATCTTCACTGTCCACAGGGTCCAATGCTGCCACATGCCCATCCCCAGCCTCATCCTCCTGCAGAAAAGGCACCTGGAGAAGTAAGACAAGGTTGTGCAACATACAGCATGTCACGATAATCTGGCACACCTTCTACCTAGTACAGGCATCCACCTGTTAGATGGAGGCAACAAAACCTGACCTTCAGGAGGCCGAATGTTGTTCCTATTATTATTCTTGTTCACCCATGTGCCTCATTTTAGTGATCCTCTGCCCTTGTCCTGGGATTCCTCACAGGGGTCAGTAGCCATGAAAGGTTGGGCTAACTAGAGTCACTTGAAAATATCGAGGGACAACTGTTTAACACACACTAACACTTAGGGCCCACAACATACCCATACACCAACAACCCCTGGGTGGGAACCAGGGCTCACCTATTAGCCACACCCGGTGCCTCTGGAGCTAAGCCATCACATATGGGATGCTGCTATTCCTCAGGATAAAGGTATCATGCACAGACCCAAGATACTTTGCATTGACATGGAAGAGATGTACTTGTCCGCCAGGCACTCTATCTGTACATTCATGGAGTGAAAGCTCTTTTGATTTCTGAAGACCTGTTAGTTTCTCCCGGGGGGGGCAAATGCAATATGTGTACCATCAATAGCCCCAATAATGTTGGGGATATGTCCCATAGCATAGAAATCAGCTTTCACTGTGGCCAAATCCTCCACCCGGGGGAAAACGATATAGCTGCGCATGTGTTTATTCAGGGCAGACAATTCTCTGGTCAGCACTATTGAGAACATTGGCTGAGACTTTCCTGCTACCAAGCCCCCTGTCACTTGGAAAGAGCCACTTGCCAGGAAATGGAGGTCAGATAGGACTTTCACAAGAGGGGGGGCACCGGTGGGCTGACGGATAGCAGATATCAGTTCAGCTTCCAATTGGGCACACAGCTCTGTGATTGTGGCCCTGTCCAGTCTATAGGTGAGGATAATGTGCCTGTCCCCCATTGTTGCCGAGTCCACCAGCGGCCAGTACACGGGGGAAAGTCTTCATCTCCTATTCATCCGCAGCGTTTGCAATCTAGGGGGTAAACGGTGAGTAGCTAGTCAGAATTCCATATTTCCAAACACTACACTGCATTGCATGTTGTGACTGTAACACAATATTGTTGTATAGGCCCAAATGGTGCCAATGTGTACTGTGACGCAGTTAGGTGCCATGGCCTGCCCCCCCTGAAATGGCGTCTGCCTGTCCAGTATGAAGGGACAGGTGGAAATGAGGTAATTTCGCTGACGTTATGTGCCATTGAGGGAGGCGGTCAAAAAGCACCGTGCAACTCCTCATTGGATCCCATTGGGCCCTATGGGTTACAGTGGCCAATGATGATGAAGGCCAGCGGTGACGGTATGCATCACCTCGGACGTGACCGCCATTTTCTATCTGTTCACTCACTTGCTACCTGACCATCTACAGGAGAGGACCTATACTGCAAGTGCTGCTGTGACCTGTGTCTGAAACCGAACATGGCTTGTGTCACTGGGGAAAGAGCCCCTGCCTTCACCACTGCAGAGTTGGAGAGACTGGTGGATGGGGTCCTACCCCAGTACCGAATGCTGTATGGGCCTCCAAATCAACAGGTGAGTACACTGTGAGCACGATGAATGGGGCATGAATGCATGGAGTGCTGTGTGTAAGGGCCTCGTGTAAGGGGTTTGGGGTAAGGGCCCTTGGCAGTGTGCTGCATGTATGGTGGGCAATGTCTGTGCATAAAGGGATGTGAGGGCTATGGTGGGCCATGAGGGTAACAGGCAGGACGGTCTGATTGATACCTTTTCCTATGTGTATTTCTCTGCAGGTCAGCGCCTATAAAAAAAAAATGTATATGGTGTGCCATCACCAAAGACGTACGGACCCTGGGGGTCTACGACAGACGGAGCAACCACTGTCACAAATGGTGGGAGGACCTGAGACGCTGGGCACGGAAGACTGTGGAGGCTCAGCTAGGGATGGCCTCTCAACGAGGAAGGAGTGCCCGTCGAACCCTGACCTCCCTCACGTCCAGCAACTGGCGGTGGCCTATCTGGAGCTGGATGGGCGCTTGGGGGCATCACAGAAGCCACAAGGGGGTGAGAACAGTGCCCCCATATACTACTTGTGCGTGGTGGGGTGGCATCTGGGTGGGGGATGAGGGTCTGTGGGTGCCCCTAGGCCAGGCTGGCCAGTGCAGAATAGGGCCCATGTTGGGCAGGGTATAATGCCAACTTCCTCCAAACAAGATAGTAGGCCTCCACTACTGGGCAGGGGTCTCAGGTATGCTGCAATTGGCGTCAGGTATTCCTGTCCGTGGGCTGGTGACTAGCATTGTGGCTGGTAGTGCATTGCCTAATGCGTAGGGCTGTTCCCTGTGTGTGAGTGTGTTGTGTACGCCAACTGTTGTGTTGTTGCTGAAATTGACCAAGAGTATCCTTTGTCTCGTTTCCCCCTTTTTGTTTTGTCACCCTGTCCTTATGTGCATTAACATCATCTGGCAGAGGATCAGAGGCACCAGCGACGGGGAGAGCTGCATCGCACAGAGCCCATGAGGCCGAATCCACTGACGGTGTGGGCACTAGTGGGACGGAGGGCCAGGGGAGCACCACGGCAGAGACTGGAGGGGACAGTTCTGACAGTGATACCTCCTCTGATGGAAGCTCCCTGGTAGTGGTGGACACCTCTGTGCCCACCCCAACTACAGGTATAGCCACCACCCAAGTTCCAGCACCGCCCTCCCAGCAGCCCCTCAGCGTGTTTCCCATGCCTGCTCACCCAGGAGGCTTCGCCCCAGGCACCTCAGGCCCTGCCCCAGTTAGCCCTGCTTCCCTGAGTGAGGAGGCTATTGACTGTTGCCTTGGACTCCCCAGGACATCGCACAGGGCATGTAGCCCCCTCCAGGACCAGTGGTGTTGTACCATCTTCCAGCTGAGGTGCACCCCCCATGCCCCATCCCCCTGAGGTGCCTGTGTATTTTCGACCTGATGCCCCTGCAGTGTTCTCTCTGTGTTGTTGCAGGAGTGAGGTGGGGCCTTGGCCAATGTGTTGTGGCCCTGTGGCCCACGGACATTGATGACTGGGCAGTGTCCCTCCATTTGTAAGTATGTATATACGTTTGTAATTTAATGCACTTATTCATGTTTTTTAATCGTATTACACTCACTTTCTTCCAATCATTTTGTCCTTGCATTATTCCTGAGGTGTATGGGGTGGATATGTAATGTTACTGCATCTGCTGTGTGTATGGTGTTGGAGGTGTGTGTGTTGCGTGTTGCATATTGCGTGTGTGTCACTCTTTTTTTATTCCCCCCTCCCTTGTGTGCTAGGCGGCAGTACTCAACGTGGTCGTTTTCGCCAGCGTTGGTGTTCGTAATGCAGGAAAAGGTAGACAAGCATGGGAAATATGTGCAACTTAGGCTCCATGGCGTTGTGGTTGTTCCCTGTGTCTCCAGAGGTGAGTCCTTTGACTTCTGTATTCTGTTTCTGCCTTGCTTTTGATGTCATTGGTACCACCCCGGAAAAGCGAGCAGATAGGCTGGTCATAATGCAGTGGGCGGTACATTGCCTTCCACCTGGCTGTTGGCGGCTACCGCTGTGGTGCTTGTTGCTACCTCCATGGCGGTCGGTGTGTTAAAGTGGCTGTCTGTCTGAGCAGTTTCCGCTGTGGTAATAATTCCATTTTTGTTACCGCTGACCGGTTGGCGGTATTACCACCGCTTTATCACCGACCGCCAGGGTTGTAATGAGGGCCTAAATATTTTCACTGTGGCAGTCCTTGCTGTTCTATGTAGAAAATCATCAAATACTAATAATGTTAACTCAGGAAAGAGACCAGTTAAAAAAAATATTTAAGGCACTATTTTTAATAGTCATTAAAAATCTAATTCAATTATGAAGTCAGATTTTGAATATTTAATAAATAAAAGTAACTTTTTGAAAGTTACCTTTTTCTTGCCTTGGCTAATTTGCACTAACTCTCCAGCAGCTTCTAGCCTGTGGTCAACTCAGGAAGAGGTTTGGAACATCTCCCATTAGTACACAATAGGCTGACCTGAATGGGCAGAAATGACTCCTCTGAGCTCACTAGAATATGCAGTGAGGTGGCTGTGGTAGTCTGTTGCCATCACAATGTAAAATCCTGCCTGAGAGCCCCATTGAGCTCCTCATTGTGAGGTTTGCCATGCTTTTCACCAGGAATCTTAAAACCTGACTATTCACTTTGGCTTGTATGATGTAATTTCAGTACTGCTCTTCTTTAGAACTGGATCACCCCTAAATGTAGCACAGCACTCTACAAATCAATTCATTCAATAATGTAACCCTTTGACCATTTTGACACTTGAAAGCAACAGAACAGGATGACAGGACTATACTTGTGTGTCCCTGTTTGTTTTTGAAGATCATTGCTTTTTTTCTACCAGAATTCTTTCTCTGGGATTCTTCTAGGTACAGGACCAGCTTCAAACTGGAATTTAGTGGACTAACACAAGTGATTAGCATATTGCACTCTCCTACACACTCACACCCCTAAGAGTTCAAGTATTGTGTGGCCGAAGACTTTCCATCACAGAAATGTGAAAGAAAACGTGAGTTTTTAGCCAACATTTTAGCCAACATTTGAGCAGCAGACAGACACCTCCTACAACCACTTCCTCTTTCTCCACTCCCAAACCTTCACTCTCTTCCCGCCACAATGTCCCTAAGAAGCTTTTCCTCTCCACCATTGACCTCTTCCCTACCCCTCTGCCCCCCGTCCTTCACGTAAGGCCAGGGTGAAGAAAACCCGTACAAGCACCTCAGCTACCCAGTCCAGGGGCACAGTAGTGTTGACAGCTACTGCAGGTGGGAGAGCATCCTGGCACCAGGCAGCAACATTGACAGGGTGCCTGCACCAGGTGCATCAAGGAAGGGCAAGGAGGCACCACCAGCTGCGACTAGGAAGGGGAAAGAGGCACCCCCAGCTGCTACAGGGAAGGGGAAGGTGGCACCCTCAGCTGCTACAGGGAAGGGCAACGGGCAATCCCCAGCTGCTGACAGGAACGGCAAGGGGTCTGCACCAGCAGGCAGGAAGGAGAGGAGGCCTGGAGCTGGGACTCATTTGGAGCCCCCACCACCAATCATGGCGGTTCAGCTGTCCGAGACTGCAGGGGATGGGCTGGAGCCTCCCCCCACCACTGCCAGCACCACCGCCAGCACTGCCACCAGCACCGCCACCAGCACCACTACCAGCAGAATCAGCCATAGTGGGCAGCCGTCTGAGGCTGCAAGGGATGGGCTGGAGCCTCTCCCCACCACAGCCAGCACCGACACCAGCACCGCCGCCAGCACCGCCACCAGCACCACTGCCAGCAGCAGCAGCCCCAGTGGGCAGCCGTCCGAGGCTGCAGGGGATGGGCTGGAGCTTCCCCTCACCACTGCCAGCACTGCCACCAGCACCACTGCCAGGAGCAGCATCCCGAGTGGTCAGCCATCCAAGGCTGCAGAGGATTGGCTGGGGCTTCTCCCCACCACTGCCAGCAACAATACCAGCACCACCACTGCCATCACTGAGCAGCCGTCACTGCCAACGGACAGTGTGTAGTCCTGCCTCCACGGGCTGTTGTGCATCCTGGCCCCTGCAAACCCAGTGGGTCTAACTACAAGGTGAGAGACTGTGACCTTGCACTACCCAAGATCTGCATAACAGGGCACAAAGCCCCCTCCAGAAACAGTAGAGAAGCCATCCACTCACCACATCCTTCCCAGGATGAAGCACACTGAGCACAATGCCCCCTCCAGAACCAGTGGAAGAAGCCATCCACTCACTGCATCCTTCCCAGGATGAAGCTCACTGGGCACAATGCCCCCTCCAGAACCAGTGGAAAAGCCATCCACTCACCCCATCCTTCCCAGGTTGAAGCACACTGGACACAATGCCCCCTCTACAACCAGTGGAGAAGCCATCCACTAGAGAGACTGTGGCCTTGTACTCCCCAGGACCAAGCAGTGGGCAAACCACCTGCTAGAGAGACTGTTGCTTTGCACTCCCCAGGACCAAGCAGTGGGCAAACCACCCACTAGAGAGACTGTGGCCTTGCACTCTCCAGTACCAATCAGTGGCAAACCACCCACTTGAGAGACTGTGGCTTTGCACTCCCCAGGACCAAGCAATGGGCAAACCAACCACTTGAGAGACTGTGTCCTTGCACTTTCCAGGACCAAGCAGTGGGAAAACCTCCCACTTGAAAGACTGTGGCCTTGCACTCCCAAGGACCAAGCAGTGGGCAAAGCACCCACTAGAGAGACTGTGGCCTTGCACTCCCCAGGACATCGCACAGGACATATAGCCCCCTCCAGGACCAGTGGTGTTGAACCATCTTCCAGCTGAGGTGTTTTCCCATTCCCCATCCCTCTGAGGTGCCTGTGTATTTTTGACCTGATGCCGCTGCAGTTTTCTCTCCGTATTGTTGCAGGAGTGAGGTGGGGTCTTGGCCAATGTGTTGTGGCCCACGGACATTGAGGACTGGGCAGTGTCCCTCCATTTGTAAAAATGTATATACGTTTGTAATTTAATGCACTTATTCATGTTCTTTAATCATATTACACTCACTTTCTTCCAATCATTTTGTCCTTGCATTATTCCTGAAGTGTATGGGGTGGATATGTAATGTTACTGCATCTGCTGTGTGTATCGTGTTGTGTGTGTGTGTGTTGTGTGTTGTGTATTGCGTGTGTGTGTCACTCTTTTTTCACTCCCCTCTCCCCTGTGTGCTAGGCGGCAGTACTAAACATGGTTGTCTTCGCCAGCGTTGGTGTTCGTAATGCAGGAAAAGGTAGACAAGCCTGGGAAATATGTGCAACTCGGGCTCCATGGCGTTGTGGTTGTTGCCTGTGTCTCCAGAGGTGAGTCCTTTGACTTCTGCGTTCTGTTTCTGCCGTGCTTTTGATGTCATTGGTACCACCCCAGAAAAGCTAGTAGATAGGCTGGTCATAATGCAGTGGGTGGTACATTGCCTTCCACCTCGCTGTTGGCGGTTACCGCCGTGGTGCTTGTTGCTACCTACGTGGCAGTCGGTGCATTAAAGTGGCTGGCTGTCTGAGCAGTTTCCGCCATGGTGATAATTCCATTTTTGTTACTGCCGACCAGTTGGCGGTATTACCGCCGCTTTATCACCGACTGCCAAGGTTGTAGTGAGGGCCTAAATATTTTCACTGTGGCAGTCCTTGCTGATCTATGTATAAAATCATCAAATACTAATAATGTTAACTCAGGAAAGAGACCAGCTAGAAAAATATTTAAGACGCTATTTTTAATAGTCATTAAAAATCTAATTCAATTATGAAGTCAGATTTTGAATATTTATTAAGTAAAAGTAACTTTTTGAAAGTTACCTTTTTCTTGCCTTGGCTAATTTGCAGTAACTCTCCAGCAGCTTCTAGCCTGTGGTCAGCTCAGGAAGAGGTTTGGAACATCTCCCATGAGTACACAATAAGCTGACCTGAATGGGCAGAAATGACTCCTCTGAGCTCACTAGAATATGCAGCGAGGTGGCTGTGGCAGTCTGTTGCCATCACAATGTCAAATCCTGCCTGAGAGCCCCGTTGAGCTCCTCATTGTGAGGTTTGCCATGCTTTTCACCAGGAATCTTAAAACCTGGCTGTTCACTTCGGCTTGTATGATGTCATTTCAGTACTGCTCTTCCTTAGAAATGGAACACCCCTAAAAGTAGCATAACACTCTACAAATCAATTCATTGAATAATGTAACACTTTGACCATTTTGACACTTGAAAGGGACAGAACAGGATGACAGGACCATACTTGTGTGTCCCTGTCTATTGTTGAAGATCATTGTTTTTTTTGTACCAGAATTCTTTCTCTGGGATTCTTCTAGGGTCAGGACCAGCTTCAAACTAGATTTTAGTGGAGTAACACAAGTGATTACCATACTGCACTCTCCTACACACTCACATCCCTCAGAGTTCAAGTATTGTGTGGCCGAAGACTTTTCATCACAGAAATGTGAAAGAAAATGTGTGTTTTTAGCCAACATTTGAGCTTTGCCAAAACTTCTGGATAAGAAAACCTCATGAGATCCACACATGTTGTACAGCCTGGGCTTCCCTGGGTGTCTGTTTTTCAAAAATGTATAGGTGAGCTAGGGCTCATAATCCACAGCTAGACAGACTGGTAAAAAGTTAAGTTTTGATTGGAAAAAGTTGATGTGTTGATATTGGGCCCTTTCCGGTGAGGGTTTATAGCTGCATGATTTGCATCACATATTGCCCTCATTATGACATTGGCGGTAAATCCCAATTACTTCCACTCTGACGGCCGCCAACTTACCGTTGCGGTGGCGAATATCCTTTCACCATATTTTGACACACACACACCAATCCAACAGAATACAGCCACATACACAAATCCGCCAGCCCAAAGGTCGGTGGTAAAGTGGCGGTCCCAAAACCCATACAGTTACGCCAACAAAACAACGCAAACCACATTATGACTCCTGAATCCCCACGCAGACATTCAACAGCGGTAAACCATTGAGGGTACATACCGCCGCCCTCAGAATGGCACCTACATACAAAACAACACTCCATTGGCCAATATGAAAAATACACACACCTGACACCCATACACACACCGCACCCACACACCCACACCACTATAAAACACACACCAACATTACCCACAACCACTTACAAACACCAATTGCCAACCGGAGATTGAGAAGAAGAGTACATAGACAACTAGACACACCCACCACATTACCCAACACACCCCACCACATTACCCAACACACATCAGACAACACCCATGGCACCACAAAGGTACCCCCGCTTCAGTGAGGAGGAGTTAAGGGTCATGGTGGAGGAAATTGTCAGGGAAGAACCACAGCTCTTTGGAACACAGGTACAGCAGATTTCCATTGCAAAGAAGATGGAGCTATGGCGGAGATTCGCAGACAGGGTCAACGCCATGGGACAGCACCCAAGAACAAGGGGCAACATCAGGAAGAGGTGGGACGACCTATGATGGGAGGTACTTTCCATAGCAGCAAAACACCAGTTCACCATACAGAGGACTGGCAGAAGACTCCCACCTCCTCCCCTACAACTCACAGCATGGGAGGAGAAGGTATTGGCAATACTGCATCCTGAGGGACTTGCTGGAGTAGCCAGAGGACTGGACACTGGTAAGTCATAATTTACTACATATCACCCCCAGTACCTGAATGCCATCTCACACCCTCACCCTCACTCCCATCACTCTACTCCATCCCACACACTGTACCCACACACCTCACTAATCCCAATGCCAAGCCCTGCATGCCATACCAATGCATGGACACCCCTCCCAGCCCTGTATGTACACCCATCACTAAAGGATGCACAGCATAGGGAAACTAACAATCCCACAATACATCACCATACACAAGCAAAAGCTGGCAGGGTAGCACCAACCATAGAGCGGAAGCTACGGAAGTATATGTCATACACTTGAAGCATAATACTTCATTTACATCCACACAGGTACCCCAGCCAATGTCAGTGGACAGTCCCCCAACAGAAGAGGCCCCCAGGGATGACAGTAACTCTGGACTTCAGGATCTGGAGGACCTACCTTGCCCATCAGGGACCACTGGTCAGTCACCTAAGGCCACTCACAGACCACCACAGAGCCTCCCCCATCAGGAAATAACACCACAGCACCCACCCAGTGTAGCCTTACCTCTGTCCCAGGGCACGTCAATCAGCAGTATGCCCACCTATACAGGGACCCCAGGCCACATCTCACAGCCAAGACAATCAGGGACCTGGGGTCAGTGGCAGTGGGCACACAGTTCAGGGGACAGGCACAGGCTAACATGGACACTGGGAGGACTGCTGTGCACCAGGGGGAGGACAGGATCAGGGAACTGACTCGCCAAGAGGCACTCTCTGAGATCCTGGGAGCCTACCAAGATTCCCAGGACACGATGGGCCAGATCCTTGACAACGTGCAGAACAGGTGGCTGCAGGAGGGACAGTATCAAAGGATCAGGGAGGACTTGCAGGCCATCAACACCACCCTCATCTCCTTAGCAGTGGTGCTGGCAGACATGGCCAACATCATGAGGGAGGCTACAGCACACCAGCAGGTCCCTACCACGAGCCAGTCCATTGACCAGCCCTCCACGTCTGCTGCCGCAAGTGGGCAGGAAGCCCTGCCACAGGACCCACAGGCCACCAGCATCCCTCCCCATGCAGAAGGTCAACCACCCCGCCAATGTTCCCTGCAACCCAGATAGAAGCCAGAGACAATTGCCAAGACCACCACCAGGAAATGAGACTCTCCTGATTGTCCCCATTGTGTCCCACTCTGTCACCTTGTCCACCATTGCTCCCCTTCATGTGCCCCCCTTGGACACTGCACCTGTGCTACAAACAGACAGGAACAATACCCTGGACGTTCCTCCATCATCACCCCATTCAATTGCACCTTCCCCTCAATATCTCAGTACTACAATAAACATCCTTGGACAAACTTCGACTACTAATATTTCATGTATTGCAAATTTGTATTGATTGAAACACCTACAACTTTTGCAAATGAACTGTATACAGAGAGTGTATAGAATAAATGACCTGTTGCTGGCTGTTGTGATCACATTAGGACATTGTTGCCATATCACCAACATCTGTAAAATGACAATCCATAGGTAACAGTAAGTAGGGGAAACAAGTGGTTAATGCCAGCATGTCAATGCCACACAGAATACAACAATATACATTGAAATGTGAAGTTTCACTGTCTCACCTGTGTGTCATTGGAAGAACTGACGGATCACTAATGTTCTGTTGTCCACATCCTCATCCTCTGCCTCCTCATCCTCACTGTCACAGGGGCATCTCCAGTCTCCTCCTCCTGCAGAAAACGTACATGGCGTCTGAGTGCCAGGTTGTGCAACATGCAGTATGCCACTACTATTTGGCAGACCTTCTTGTGTGAGTAGCACAGGGATCCACCTGTCAGATGGAGGCACCTGAACTAGGCCTTCAGGAGGCCAAAGGTTCTGTCAATTATCCTTCTGGTTCACCCATGTGCCTCATTATAACCTTCTAATGCTCTTGTCCTGGCTTTCCTCACAGGGGTCAGCAGCCACGATAGATTTTGGTAACCAGAGTCACCTGCAAATATTGAGGGAAAACATTTAGCCTCACACTATCCTATTTGGCCAACAGCATAGGCATACACCAACATACTCTGGGTGGGGACCAAGGCCCAGATGTAGCAAGCAGTTTTGCCCATTCTGTGTCTATAGGAAAATGTGTTCGTACATATGGCCCCAAGGCTCACCTATAAGCTACACCCTGTGCCTCTATTGTTGGGCCATCACTTTTGGGATGCTGCTATTCCTCAGGACAAAGGCATCATGCACCAACCCAGGATACTTAGCAGTGACGTGGGAAATGTACTGGCCCGCAAGGCACACCGTCTGTACATTCATGGAATAGAAACTCTTATAATTCCTGTACACATCTTCATTTTGCTGGGGGGAATGCTATATGTGTACCGTTAATCGCCCAAATTATATTGGGGATATGTCCCATTGCATAAAACCCGGCCTTCACAGTGGCCAAATCTTCCACCTGGGGGAAAGCAATGTAGCTGCACATGTGATTTATCAGGGCGGACAAGACTTTTGCCAGCACTATTGAGAACATTGGCTGTGACATTCCTACTGCCAAGCCCACTGTCATTTGGAAAGAACCAGTTGGCAGGAAATGGAGCAATGAGAGAACTTGCATAAGAGGGGGGATCCCAGTGGGATGACGGACACTCATCCCATCCAACTGGGCACACAGCTCTGTGATTGTGGCCCTGTCCAGTCTATAGGTGAATATTATGTGCCTGTCCACCAGGGGTCTGTACACTGGGGTATGTCTCCATTTCCTATTCATCCACAGCAGTAGGTATCTAAGGGACACAAAAGTGAATAGGCTGTCACAATTTGAACAACTATACCACAACAGCAGTCCACATCGTGCAATCATGTTTTGGGACAGTAGAATTTAAAAGTATGTGTTTTTTATCCTGTGACGCAGCAATTATCGATAGGCCTGTTCACCCCCCCCCTGAAATGGCGAACACCTGTCCTGTGTGAAGGGACAGGTGGAAGTAAGGTAATTCTGCCAACGTTGTGCACCGTGGCGGTAGGCGGTCGAGAACTGCTGTGAAATTCTTTAGTGGATAATATTGGGCCCTATGGGGTACAGTGGCCAATAGGGATGTATCCCGGCTGTGACAGTATACACTGCCGCAGACGTGCCTGCCATTTTATTTCTCAATCATCATTTGTTTCCTGACCTTTCACAGGAGAAGACCTACACTGCCTGTGCTGCTGTGACCTGTGTCTGGAACCTACCATGGCCCGTGTGACCGGAGAAAGGGCCCCAGCCTTCACTTCAGAGGAGTTGGAGCGACTGGTAGATGGGGTCCTACCCCAGTACGGACAGCTGTATGGGACTCCGGACCAACAGGTGAGTACACTGTGGGCACGATGCATGTGGCATGAATGCATGGAGTTGTGTGTGAAGGCATTGTGTAAGGGTGGGTGGGGGTGGGTGGATTTCCTCTTGGCGGTGTACATGTTGTGAGCTGGCCTATGTGTTTTTGCAAAGTTGATGGGATTGAGTATGGTGGGCCATGTGTGTGACAGGCTGGGCTGTTCGTTTAATGCAGTTCTCCTGCATGTATTACCTCTGCAGGTAATACATACATAAGAAGGGATTATAGCGTGCCATCGTCAAGGAGGTGTGGACCTTGGGGGTCTATGGCAGGCGGGGCACCCACTATTGCAAATGGTGGGAGGACCTGAGACGCTAGGCACGGAAGACAGTGGAGGCCCAACTGGGGATGGCCTCCCAATGAGGAAGGGGTGCCCGTCGGACCGTGACCCCTCCGATGGCTCACATACTGGAGGTGGCCTACCCTGAGCTGGATGGGCGCTTCAGGGCATCACAGCAGCCACACGTAGGTGAGTAAGTGGGTATCATTACAACTTATGGCTGGTGGGGTGGTATCTGAATGGTGGTTTGTGTTAGTGGGTGCCCCTAAGACCAGACCAGACATAGCACCGTAGGTCCTCTGAAGGGTGAGGGTTGCATGGTAAATACAGGTAACCTAGCTTGTTAAGATTCAATTCTAGGCAGGGCTGTATGGGTCCCAGGTGTGCTGCAGTTGGTGGTGTGTGTTCCTCCTCATGCTTTGGTGACTAGCCATATCACTGGTAGTGCACTGCATAGTGCGTAGGCCTGTTTTCTGTGTTTGAGGGTGCTATGTATGCCAACGGTGGTATTGGTGCAGTCATTGACCCAGTGTATCCTTTGTCTCTCTCCCCGCATTTCTTGTTTTGTCATCCTCTCCTTATATGCATTAGCATCATCTGGTGGAGGAGCAGAGGCACTGGCGACAGAGGGAGGTGCATCCCACAGGACCCTGGAGGCAGAGTCCAGTGACGCCGAGGGAACCAGTGAAACAGAGGGCGAGGGGAGCACCACGGCAGAGACTGGAGGGGAAAACCCAGACTCTGATACCTCCTCCGATGGGAGCTCCCTGGTGGTGGCGGACACCTCTGTGACCACCCCAACTGTAGGTACAGCCGCCATCCCATACCAACACCACCCTCCCAGGAGCCCCTCAGCGAGTTGCCCGTGCCTACTTACCTAGGAGGGTGGGCATCTCCTTCGCCCCAGGCACCTCAAGCCCTGCCCCAGTGAGCCCTGCTGCCCAGAGTGAGGTGCTATTGACCTCCTGAGATCCATCTCTGTAGGGCAGTCAACCATTGTGAATGCCATCCAGGGGCTGGCATCCTAGATGCAGCACTGCAATGCATTCCTGGAGGGCATCCATGGTGGATTGGCGGCCCAACAGAGATTGATTCAGGCTCTGGCTCCTCTCTGATGGCAGCCATTCTCCCTGTTTCTACCATCCCCACTCCAACTACTACTTCCCAGTCCAGGTCTCCTCAACCCCAACCCTTCCCAAGCCCACAAACAGATAAGCATGCACACAAGACAACACCCAAGAGTGTCACATGCAAACATAAGCACCACACTTCATCCCATAGGCACTCACACAAACACCATACCGTTGCAGACACAGCAACATCCACTGCCTCCACTGTCTCCCCCTCCTCCTACTCCTCCTCCTCCTCCTGCACCTCCCTCCCAGTTACATCCACACCCACACCTGCATCCACTACATCAATATCCCCTACCAGCATCACCACACCAAGCAGAACACATGCCTCACTGGTAGACACTCCACAACATCCATGCACGCGTCGCCTGTGTCCTCTCCCACCATGTCTGCCCCCCCTCCTAAAGGACACAAGCGCAAGCACTCAGACACCCAACAGCCATCCACCTCACATCAGCATACAGCCCATGCACCCAAATCCAGCAGTCATCCACCTTCAACAATCAGTCCCTTATCCTCAACTCCCATTTCTTCTTCCTACTACCGCCCCAATGTCCCTAAAAAGCTTTTCCTTTCCCAAATTTACCTCTTCCCTACCCCTACCCCCATCCTGCATGTATGGGCAGGGTACCAAGGACACAGCCCAGCACCTCAGCCAAACAGTTCACTGAGACAGTGGTATCACCACCTACTTGTGGTGGTAAGGATACAAGACCTACAACACTGAAGGGGAAGGAGCCAGCACCACCAGGGATGAAAGGGAAGAGTCCTGCACGAGCTGTGAGGAAGGGGAAGGAGTCTGCACCAGCTGTGAAGAAGGGGAAGAAGCATGCACCAGCTGTGAGGAAGGAGAAGATGCCTGCACCAGCTGTGAGGAAGGAGAAGGAGCCTGTACCACCAGACAGAGAGGGGAAGAGCCCATCCATCACTGCCAGGAAGGGTAAGGGATCCCCGACCCATGAACAGGAGGACAAGAGGCACTCTATTCCAGCGGAAGCTGTCAGGCTAACACCCCAACCACCACCAGCTGTCACGAGGCCCCCACCACCAGCCGTGGATGTGCAGCCATCAGTGAGTGCAGGGGCTGCCCAGGAGCCTCCCCCACCACCACCACCACCACCATGAAGCCATCACTGCTGGTGGACACTATGTAGTCCACCCTCCAGGAGCTAGTGTGTAGGCTGCCCCCTCCCGAACCAGTGGGCAAGACACCCACTTGAGAGACTGTGGCCTTGTACTCCCCAGGATAAAGCAATGGGCATGTTGCCCCCTCCAGAACCAGTGGGCAAGACACCCACTTGAGAGACCGTGGCATTGCACTCCCCAGGGTAAAGCAATGGGCATGTTGCCCCCTCCAGAACCAGTGGGCATGACGTTCACTTGGGAGATTGTGGCCTTGCACTCCCTAGGACAAAGCAATGGGCTTGCTGCCCCCTCCATAACCAGTAGCCAAGACACCCACTTGAGAGACTGTGGCCTTGCAATTCCCAGGACAAAGCAATTCCACTTGATGATGTGTGGCTATATGTGATGGGATTATAGAAAGGTATGATTTTATGTCTGTCTCTAGGGTAATATCTGCAGAGTAAGGGTCACTGTAAAAGTATCTGAATGTTCAAGTGATATCCTCATCAGCCATTACCTGTACTCCGTGTATATTGGTAATTTCTACAACTCTGTCTTTATGTCAGTTTGCAGGTTAAGAGAATACTTGTTTTGCTTCCCTCTTGTTGTAACACTGGTTTGTGTGAAGGAGGGCATATTATGCTGGCCCATATCTGCAAGATCGAGTTGAGTTGTTATCTAGCTAATGAAACCTGTTTCCATGTCTTGAGTGCCCCTGTTTGTTTTTGGTTGGTTTCTAAGTCCTTTACTCTCCTATCTCATTCCAACCATTTGTACCTTCTTTCTTCATTAAATATCACTGCTATGGCTAATAACTCACCTCGGATAACAGCTTTGAGAGTTTCCTATGGCATAGCTATAGAGCTCCCTGGGATGTCATTGTCCTGCAGGAACTGTTGGATTACCCCTTGTATCTCAGTTCAAAGATTTTCTTTTTGAATGAATGTATAGTTTTGTCATCAGTTATGGCTGGGAACATTCACTCAAGCATTCTCTGGATTATATATATCAAGGAGTGGACCAACAGACCAGTCACACCTATCTCAGCCTGTACTGTTGCAGTCAGTATGCAGGGTGTATCCATTAAATAACTGATTCTTGTGTATGTCTGCTGTGATGTGATGTAGAAGGTGTTATCTTTAATGATGAGCCACTTAGTGATGTGATGCAAGTCCAAAGGGGGGAAGGTTGCAACAATTCCCTTAAGCTATATTCAGGTCCTATAGGAGGTTTGCATGTGCACCTCAGTAGTAACAGGCTCCACAGTTATTGTCCTATAGATGAGAGGCAGCACCAGATGCCTGTCAAGCCAAGGTCACTCAGCCACTTCATCATTGTGTCAAAGGACTATGTTCAAGTCATCTCCCACCAAGACTGCTCTGTCTGGGGAGGCCATGACCTCCTGTAGGGCATGATAGATACACTTTCCCTGATTCTCATTGGGGGAGTAAATAGTCACTATATTTAGTGTGTGTCCATTTATAGGAACCTTTATGACTTAGAGTCTCCCAGCAATTTTTGCTATTGTGATTAGTACTCAGACGTTGACCTTATTAGCAGACAGTATGGCTAACCCCATTCTTGCTAGGCATGGAGAAGAGGTATTGTCTGGAGAATTATCCTGATTTTAGTCAGCCTTAGGGCCTGATTTAGATTTTAGCGGATGTGTTACTCTGTCACATTAGTGATAGAAATCCTGTCTGCTGAAATATAAATCCCATAGGAAATAATGGAATTTATATTTTGGTGGACGGGCTATCTGTCAGTGTTGTGATGTAGTAACCTGTCCGCCGAAATCTAAATCAGACCTTTGGTCTCTTTTAAGGAGGTGGGTTTCTGAAAGTAGACAGATATTGCATGCAGTCTTTAAGCATTGAGAGGAGCACTAGTTACTTGTCCAGGGAGTCAATAGCTCTTACATTTAGCCTCAGTACACTAATCATGTGTGTCTTCAAAGTATGGGTTCATCTTTTGGTTGCATTCAGTTGTATTGGTGAGGAGTAAGCTACACAGTGGGGTCTGAGCTGGGCATGATGGTTTTCTGAGATGTGGGCTCTGAGGTAATCAAAAACTTGGTAACTAAGATCATGACATGTAAATCACCCCAATTGAAAACTAAACTAACAAATAGTGCTACAGCAAGGTGGTCCTCTGTAACCATTTGGGATTCTGTCCTTTTATAAGTACCTGCTCTCGTCCTAACCCTGAGTATTAAATTATGCAATAGCGGGCTGTCCCCCTCCCATTCCAAGATGCATCACCATCCACTCTTGCAGGGATCTAGTTGATAGACCATTTGGGGTGAGCTCTCTGTGAGGTTGTGTAGGAGGCTGGACTGGCTTGTAGTGAGTACCAAGGGGTACTTGCACCTTGCACCAGGCCCAGTTATCCCTTATTAGTGTATAGGGTGTCTAGCAGCTTAGGCTGATAGATAATGGTAGCTTAGCAGAGCAGCTTAGGCTGAACTAGGAGACGTGTGAAGCTACTACAGTACCACTTAGTGTCATATGCACAATATCATAAGAAAACACAATACACAGTTATACTAAAAATAAAGGTACTTTATTTTTATGACAATATGCCAAAGTATCTTAGAGTGTACCCTCAGTGAGAGGATAGGAAATATACACAAGATATATATACACAATAGCAAAAATATGCAGTATAGTCTTAGAAAACAGTGCAAACAATGTATAGTTACAATAGGATGCAATGGGGAAACATAGGGATAGGGGCAACATAAACCATATACTCCAAAAGTGGAATGCGAACCACGAATGGACCCCAAACCTATGTGACCTTGTAGAGGGTCGCTGGGACTATTAGAAAATAGTGAGAGTTAGAAAAATAACCCTCCCCAAGACCCTGAAAAGTGAGTGCAAAGTGCACTAAAGTTCCCCTAAGGACAAAAGAGTTGTGTTAGAGGAATAATGCAGGAAAGACACAAACCAGCAATGCAACAACTGTGGATTTCCAATCTAGGGTACCTGTGGAACAAGGGGACCAAGTCCAAAAGTCACAAGCAAGTCGGAGATGGGCAGATGCCCAGGAAATGCCAGCTGCGGGTGCAAAGAAGCTTCGACTGGACAGAAGAAGCTGAGGTTTCTACAGGAACGAAAAGGGCTAGAGACTTCCCCTTTGGTGGACGGATTTCTCTCGCCTTGGAGAGTCGTGCAGAAGTGTTTTCCCGCCGGAAGGACGCCAACAAGCCTTGCTACACGCAAATCGTGCGTTTGGCGTTTTTGGACACTGCTGGGGCCCAGGAGGGACCAGGAGGTCGCAAATTGGACCTGAAGAGTGAAGGGACGTCGAGCAAGACAAAGAGCCCTCACTGAAGCAGGTAGCACCCGGAGAAGTGCCAGAAACAGGCACTACGAGGATGCGTGAAACGGTGCTCGCCGAAGTTGCACAAAGGAGTCCCACGTCGCCGGAGACCAACTTAGAAAGTCGTGCAATGCAGGTTAGAGTGCCGTGGACCCAGGCTTGGCTGTGCACAAAGGATTTCCGCCGGAAGTGCACAGGGGCCGGAGTAGCTGCAAAGTCGCGGTTCCCAGCAATGCAGCCCAGCGAGGTGAGGCAAGGACTTACCTCCACCAAACTTGGGCTGAAGAGTCACTGGACTGTGGGGGTCACTTGGACAGCGTCGCTGGATTCGAGGGACCTCGCTCGTCGTGCTGAGAGGAGACCCAAGGGACCGGTAATGCAGCTTTTTGGTGCCTGCGGTTGCAGGGGGAAGATTCCGTCGACCCACGGGAGATTTCTTCGGAGCTTCTGGTGCAGAGAGGAGGCAGGCTACCCCCACAGCATGCACAAGCAGGAAAACAGTCGAGAAGGCGGCAGGATCAGCGTTACAGAGTTGCAGTAGTCGTCTTTGCTACTATGTTGCAGGTTTGCAGGCTTCCAGCGCGGTCAGCGGTCGTTTCCTTATCAGAAGGTGAAGAGAGAGATGCAGAGGAACTCGGCTGAGCTCATGCATTCGTTATCTAAAGTTTCCCCAGAGACAGAGACCCTAAATAGCCAGAAAAGAGGGTTTGGCTACCTAGGAGAGAGGAGAGGCTACTAACACCTGAAGGAGCCTATCACAAGGAGTCTCTGACATCACCTGGTGGCACTGGCCACTCAGAGCAGTCCAGTGTGCCAGCAGCACCTCTGTTTCCAAGATGGCAGAGGTCTGGAGCACACTGGAGGAGCTCTGGACACCTCCCAGGGGAGGTGCAGGTCAGGGGAGTGGTCACTCCCCTTTCCTTTGTCCAGTTTCGTGCCAGAGCAGGGGCTAAGGGGTCCCTGAACCGGTGTAGACTGGCTTATGCAGAATTGGGCACATCTGTGCCCAAGAAAGCATTTCCAGAGGCTGGGGGAGGCTACTCCTCCCCTGCCTTCACACCATTTTCCAAAGGGAGAGGGTGTCACACCCTCTCTCAGAGGAAGTCCTTTGTTCTGCCATCCTGGGCCAGGCCTGGCTGGACCCCAGGAGGGCAGATGCCTGTCTGAGGGGTTGGCAGCAGCAGCAGCTGCAGTGAAACCCCAGGAAGGGCAGTTTGGCAGTACCAGGGTCTGTGCTACAGACCACTGGGATCATGGAATTGTACCAACAATGCCAGGATGGCAAAGAGGGGGCAATTCCATGATCATAGACATGTTACATGGCCATATTCGGAGTTACCATTGTGAAGCTACATATAGGTAGTGACCTATATGTAGTGCACGTGTGTAATGGTGTCCCCGCACTCACAAAGTTCAGTGAATTGGCTCTGAACAATGTGGGGGCACCTTGGCTAGTGCCAGGGTGCCCTCACACTAAGTAACTTTGCACCTAACCTTTACCAGGTAAAGGTTAGACATATAGGTGACTTATAAGTTACTTAAGTGCAGTGTAAAATGGCTGTGAAATAACGTGGACGTTATTTCACTCAGGCTGCAGTGGCAGGCCTGTGTAAGAATTGTCAGAGCTCCCTATGGGTGGCAAAAGAAATGCTGCAGCCCATAGGGATCTCCTGGAACCCCAATACCCTGGGTACCTCAGTACCATATACTAGGGAATTATAAGGGTGTTCCAGTAAGCCAATGTAAATTGGTAAAAATGGTCACTAGCCTGTCAGTGACAATTTGGAAAGAAATGAGAGAGCATAACCACTGAGGTTCTGATTAGCAGAGCCTCAGTGAGACAGTTAGTCACTACACAGGTAACACATTCAGGCACACTTATGAGCACTGGGGCCCTGGGTTACCAGGGTCCCAGTGACACATACAACTAAAACAACATATATACAGTGAAAAATGGGGGTAACATGCCAGGCAAGATGGTACTTTCCTACAGGTTGTTCATCAGCCACTGCAGGAGTGTAGTTAGTCCTTGGCCTCCACCTCATCGCACTGTACCTTATTGATCACAGATGTCCTTTCTCAGTAAATTGCTTCAATTGAAGGCTTCTGGGAGTTTTTCTTGGAGGATCTCATGGCCAATCCTATTTTCTGAATTTTGGTGGGATTGTTGTTTTTACAGTTGGAAGGGAAGAGCCTTCCAGAACCTCGCTGAGCCCAAGCAGAATCCGTGCTTCTGATGGAGTTCGTACCAAGTGAGTTTCATTATTACACAAAATGTTAAAAAGTAGCTGAGTCTTTTGTATTTTATTCCTTGATATCTCAAGAAGCTAGTGGTGAACAGTTTTGCTTTCTAGAATAGGATTGTATTAGTGGAACAAGCTATGCCATGATGTCCTCTTTCTACTTAGATGAGTGGCCTGTACAATGCATTCTCTCAAGTTGAATGTTTGAGTCTGCTATTTCGGGTTGGATGTGTCTAAACATTTTTTTTATATATATCTTTCAATATCGCCTTTTACTGCATCACTGGAAATAGTTCTGTTTCTTAATTTTTATTGTTGGGCTCTGTTTTCCAAGGTTCTGAGATGGCATTCAGGTCAATATGCGTGAATCCTCTAGGCGGATACTGTTTGGCCTAGTATATGATATCCTGCTACATATCCTTTAAATCGTATGACATGTCTTCACACAGTGCTACAGAGCTACTTCAGAATCTCCCAAAGAGGACTTCCAGGTAGGAGTGTGCTATTGGTGACTCCACAGCTCCCTGGTTGGCAATCCACAGGGGACCATTGTGGTTCTTGCCTCTGTCCGTTTTGTGGCCCTTGCATTAACTCAAGTTCTTTGCTGTGGACATGGCAAGTTTTCCCCTAAAACCAGTGTATTTTTTTACTCATGGATGCCTCCATATTAGTTACATTTATTTGCTGAGCCTCCAAGTGGCAGGAAACCAGTGATGGAAGTGATTTTACATGTTTGTCAAGTAGGTTGTTTTCCTTCTGACAGTATGTGTGCTTGCCATCTGTAAATTCTTCAATTGCAGCACAATGACTATGGCCCCCTTGGATCACATGTCTGAGGGAGATGGATGGTGTATCACTAGTGACTAAGGCCCTTATTTTGGCCACTTTATTGTGTTTCAGAATTTATCCACAACTTATGTTCACTCTGTGCCTTCCACCTATAAGGCCACCCAGGCAGGCTTTTCTTTAGTGTACATTGGGCTCTGATCAGCTTTATCCAATTGTGAATGAGATATTACATTTGAGTCTGGGCTTAGTGCTGGTTATTTTGGGAGAATATGTCATCCCTGAGCAACTTAGTGATGTGATGCGAGTCCGAAGGGGGAAGGTTGCAAGACCTTCCTTAACCTATAATCAGGTCCTATAGGAGGTTTGCATGTGCACCTCAGTAGTAACAGGTTCCACAGTTATTGTCCCATAGAATTGGGGTAAGAGACCAGGGGAGGTCCTTAGCCGGCAACCCCATGGAGTCACCATAGACATAAAACTAGGTGAGGACACCCAAGTCAGTGCTGTAGCCTTATCATTACATAACATTTACATTACATTACATCTACATTTTTGTAGAGCACATTCCTGCCATAGCATTGAAATGCTAGCAAGTGCGAAGAGCAGAGTCAAATCAACAGAACAAGGAAGAACAGATTATTGGGAGAAATGTCAGGTTTTGAGATGTTTAACAAACAATATATAATCTTCCAGCTTTCTAATATATACCGGAAGGGAATTCTGAAACCTAGCTGCAGCAGCATAAAATGCCCTGTCTCCCCATCTGACTTTCTTGCAGCGGGAACAAGGACCTTGTAAAGGCTTTCTGACCTTAGGAGGCGGCTAGGTGTATACCACTTTAATTTGGATTGAAGATATTCTGATCCCTGGGAATGAAGAGCCTTGTATGTAAGTTATAAAGCCTTGAAGGGGATGTGCTTTCTAATAGGCAGCTAATATAGGTGTCTAAGACTCTCACTAGATGAGGCCGACCTTGGGAGACCCAAGACTAGGCGCGCTGCAACATTCTGTATGAGCTGAAGCTTATGTAAGGAGCCTTGCTGAATGTTCTGTAATAATGTGTTGCAATAGTCCGGTCTAGACATGACCAAAGCAAGTACGACAGGAATTCTAAGCTCGTTGGGGAGAAAAGGTAGAACTTTCTTTAAGATGTGAATCTCCCAAAAACAAACTTTGGTGGTTTGATTAACCTGTAGTGTGAAAGTCAGGGAGCTGTCAAACAGAATGCCTATGTTTTTAGCTACTCGTATTTGAGATGATAATGCCCCACAGGATTCGGGCCGCCAGCGGTTGCCCCAAATGGGCCTGTCTGTCCCAAAGACCTGGATCTCGGTTTTCTCTCCGTTCATTTTTAGGCAATTGTGGCTCATCCATTTGTTCACACCTCTCATACATTTATGGAACCTGTCAGCAATTTCTTCCCAGTACCTACCAGTAGAGACAATAAGCTGCATATCATCTGCATATGAAGAGACCTGGAAACCGCGTGAGCAGACCAGTTTCGCCAATGGCGCCACATACAAATTAAACAGAGTAGGGGCAAGCGATGACCTCTGAGTAACACCACAAGGAATTTGAAATGGGTGGCTTTATAGTCTCTACATTCCTGCTTCAGCACCCTAAGAATGCTGAAGAAAACCTTCAGGTTTCTACTAGACAACCCCTATAAAACAATCAACCGAGCCTTCATCAACAACAGCCTAGACTATGGGAACACCCTGTATGCAGAGAGACAAACCAGCTCACAAGAAGACTACTCCTCATCCAAAACTCAGCAGCCAGACTAATCCTCTACCTCCTGTGCTGAGCACACATCACTCTACACTTTTGGAACTCCACTACCTCTGAATACAGAAGTACACACACTTCAAACTCCTTACCAACACCTTAAAAGTACTCCACATCACAGGCCCTGCCTACATAAACAGTTGCATTAATTTCCACCTACTTTCCAGCACCTCCGCTCTGCTAGTCTTCCACTAGAGCACCCCTCTCATACACATAAGCAGAGCAGGGGTATGTGCCTTCCTCCTAAAACCTGAAATGGGCTCCCACAGCACATCTGAGCCTCTTTCTTTCTTCTTGCCCGGATACCCTCAAATGTGATAAGCGTGCTATGAAATCATGTCATAGGGTAAGATATGATATGATAACATAACATTCATTCCCTCAGAATTGCTGCGTGTAAGCTCAGAGCGGGCCTCACCTAAAACTGAGCCCTCACCCCTAGAGCTATTTCCAAAATGCTCATTGTTGCCTAAAGGGTGATATCACTTTTGACAGCACTGCACGTTGAATCATAGGGGACTATACTCAGCCCCAGCTGGTGGTTTTGCAAAGTTGGCCCTGCAGTCTTATGAGTGTAGCTCCCCATGTAAGGCTTCCCTATTATTGGAAACACTAGGGATGTAGAATCCAAGCTCATTCTGGGTAAAACATAAAAAACAGGGGGAGGGGTCCTGCATGTGGATGCTCTTCCACAACGTGTTCCTCTGAGGCTCTCCTGCAGATCTCTCCAATGGTGTTGTTTTGTGTAATCCCACCAACACTGGTGCCTCAGCAGTGGTCCCCTGTATTGCTTGTTGACATCTGAGGGGTGACACTTTGCTTTGGTAGCGACTCTTCAGTTATACGTCTGAGGGCAATTCTTCTTAAGGGCTGGTGCTTGGCCTCAGTGGCACCCAGAAAGCCAGCCGCCCAGCCTCTTGTCCCATTCAGCAGCCATCTTTGATGTTGCATCTTGCGCTGCCATCAGTGCCAATGCCTCACAGAAGGTCTTCTGCTGTGATGCTTGTTGCCTGTTTGGGGTCATTCTGAAAGAAGGTGACACTGCTCGATATTCCACAGGGGTTGAGTCTTGCAACAAAGTTGTTGTTTAGTCTCAGCAGTACCCAGACCACCAGCTGCTCAAACCTCTGACCAGTGCAGGACTATCTTAACTGTTAAGCACGGCTATGCTTGCTCTGGGGCAGTGAGTATTCCTGCAGATCTCTGGGGGACCCACATAGTCCGGGTTCTCACAAACGCATTAACAAGCCTCTCTTGCACTGGAGCTCTATTTGAAGTTGATTGATACCCTGGGTGAAGCCGCAGAATTGGAAGCTTAGGCAGTGTGGAAGGCTGTCATTCCATTGCCATCTTGTCCATGACCGCTGTGCACCTATTTTAAAGGACCTGCTAGGCTTAGTGTCAGGGGCACAGTATTGTGCAGTCCAGGGCTCGCCTCCACCAGTGTCTCTACTGCAGCCATCCGCAGTTCTCATGTTACACCTATGCTAATAGTCAATTTCTGTGCAAAAGCTCGCTCTCTCCACCCCTGTGTGGTAGAGCATTTTGGGCTGCAGGCACTGGTCGTTGGTGGTTACGCTGCAACTACCACTGCCATGTACTCTGTGGAAACCGGGGTTTATGATCGGACTACCATTCCCAGCTTTGCACTGGTGGTGGCCATCTTGGGGTGTGGCTGCTCTATAAATACCAGCCACACCCTACTGGGCTCGCTCACTATTCTGGAGGCTTCGTGCGAGGAAGAGCTAATCTCCCCAGCGCTCCCTTTGATCTCAGCCCCTTTAAACAAGTAGGTCGTACTTGTTACGGTGAGTGTGTTCCTCGGAGCAGCTTGCTCGTATCTGGATATTATTGTATCCCTCGGCAACCTGGAACTGGATGCTTCACCGCAACAGAGACTTCTGTTGCAATTATTACCGGAAGCGAAGGCGAAAGGTCAGAGTCACAAAAATGTTGCCCTGTACATCTGCATTATTGGCATCTAAAGAAAGACTTGAAACATTGTATTTGTGTTTACTGCTGTTCCCTGTTTTAAAGACTTTGAAGATCATTCCAATATTGTTCTCAGGGAGGGGAGGACATCTCAGTTAGCGTTTCTCTAGTGAAAACCCTCAGTTAGAACGGACAGAAATTCTGCTTAAGTTTTGGATTCGTTTTGTAGGACTTTATTTTGGCAGCATGTTTAGATAGCAGGATCGTGTTACAATTTTCCTCCTTCTGTGTGGAATTGCGCTAGTTTAACTCCTATGATATTGAGTGAGTCTTGGTTGTGATTTTTGAGCTCCTTGTCATATTGGGCTGTGAAAGTTGAAAGCAAACTTTGTGAAAACTCGCTCTCTTCACTCTACAACATTGCTGATGCCAAGATTATCTGCTCTACTGTGTGATAACTGTTACATTCATATAGTTGTGTTTGTATTACGTTAACCCTTGCCTTTCAGATCTCCCTCCTACATGTTCCCTTCCTAATCTCCCTTCCCCTCGCCTGGCATTTCCAAAACTCAGCGCCATAACGGCATTCTGAGTTGGTGCTGCCTGGAGGTGGGCCTCTTGTTCAGCGACGTGCAGATCCCGAGGAAAGGGCGGCCCTGACACTTAGATACATAAGTGGTGCACACGTGCAGCAATCATACTGGAAAGAAAGTTAGAAATGATGGCTAGAATTGGATGCTGTAAGGAACAAAGAGACTAAAGAAGACACACGGCCGCCATTCTACTACTGTAGGGCCACAAATAGCTATAAGTGGGGAGTCTGTTAATTGGCTTGCTTGTTTGCGCAGACAAGGATGTGACGGAAGAGGTTTGCGTTATGCAAATGTGTCTTGTTTTTTCCTTTTGCTCCTTTATCAAGGTGTTTTTTTAGTCTGATTTAGGTTTTCTTTTTGTACTCCCTTCGAACTTCGTTTTCTTCCATCGGTAGCCTTATAATTCATTTTTATGATGAAACGTATGGCATGGGACACGAGTTATAGGGCACAAGAAATGGGGAAAAATGTCAAGGGGCCCAAAACCAAGACTTTAACTCCTGCAGCAGGAAGAAAAAAATACAGCCCTGAACAACAGAACTTACTGGGTTCGCTGAGGGAGTCCACAGGAGCACAGGATATACCGCAGGAAATACCACAGGATATACCACTTCCCTCGACCGCACTCCCTGTGTCATTGATATCCAGTCCAGCAGGAGGCCATGAGCAATCGGCACTTCAGCCAATGCAGCTAACTGAAATACTCTCTCAGTCCTCCACAGAAGCCTTCCGATCCACCTGCCATTTCTAGCAACTCCCCCCCCCCTCAGCATCAATTGTTAATTTGCAATAAAAGGAGATACCTACTTATCCTTTGTTCCCAATCATCTGCAATAACACTAAGGGGGCTCAGAAGGCATTGGAAATGGAGAATGTTAATGAAGTAGATAGGAGAAAGCAATCTTACTAGTTAAAGAAGGTGCAACAAGCAGTGTTCCTGTTCCTGGGAAGACTCTAAATTCTGTGTTAGAAGGTTCCTGTTTTGCTGCGTCCGACTTGATATCATCTAATAATAGGGCTAGTGCTGGTATGCTTCCTTGTACTCTCAGCCAAGGCCCTAGCCATAAACCCAGCAACGTAGCTTGAAATGCAGGGCGCCTAGCACCTCTTCAATGGAGGAATGGATAGGACAGATTTTAGAGGAGCTGCGAGCTATAAAGCTATATCAGGAAGCGGTTCATAAGGAGACCAAGGACCAGCTCAGTCAATTGAATACTCACCTAACCCACCTTTCTACAAGATTAACCCAAGTGGAACAGAGAGTTTGAGATTTAGAAGATGCAGGAAGCAATCAGCATCGACAATTAAAGTTAGACAAGATGGAAAACAGGTCTTGGCATTCAAATCTTAGGTTTATAGGGGTTCCAGAAGAAATAGAGGCAGCTTCATCCCTAACAAAAGTAGTTTCTGATCTTATCTGCAACTGCATTCTTCCAGACAAGGCAAAAACAGAAGCAGATCTCTCAATTATGAGAGCGCACACAGGGTACCATTTGCACGATCTGCCAACTCAAAATATCTTCATACTATGTTAGTCAATTTTGGAGACTACAGGATCAAAGAGCAAATTCTTTCACAAGCCATGAAGAAGAGGAACTTTAACTCCGGGGACTCCTTCAGTTTTTGAGTGTTTTCTGACATGTCTATTGCTGTGGCCCATTGGCCCCGTGAACTTATTGGGCTAATAGATGACTTTAAGGGGCTGGAGGCTCCTGCTGGTATTGTACAACTAGCCAAACTTAAAGTATTTCACAAAGGACAAGTGAATGTTTTTCAGTGCGTACAGGTCGCTAGGAATTTTTTAGCATTATTAAAGAAAGGTTGATACGGATCTTGTAGGTGGATGGGGAAATCGAAAGGGCAGAAAACGTAAAGGGGAAGAAGAGGTGTGAAAGAGGCAGTACGACAAGAAGCGAAATAGGGGGAAGAAGGGAAGGAGGAAGAAGAAGAAGAGTAGGAGGGAAAACTAGCAAATAGACGTCTTGTTGGTTTGTTGTCTTGGGAACCCCTATTTTGTTCTCATTTAAATCTATCTATTATGCATTTCCCTTTTTCCTCTCTTTGGATTTCTCCACCCAGCTATCTTGCGGATCTTCTGGGATCTAGCTCTAGGAGTGCCACACCAGTGCACTCTCCTTTGGGGTGTTGGGGGGAGGTCAGGGTGACTGTGGGGGCACCAGTGGGTCAAGGGAGGGTGAGGTCAGGACTGGTGAGGCATTCGATGATGGGGGGAGGGGTAGGGGGCACAGGGTTGAGTTAAAGTAAAAATACAGGTGGAGGTCAGCCAGCAATATCCCTTACTGAAGGATAAGTTACAAGATCGAAGTGCATTTAAGAATGTTAAGAATGTAATTGAAACACAATTGGATATAGAGGCTAGGGGGTCGAAGATTAGGAAATGAAAGAGTATATGCTTACAATTGCTTCATGTAACTTAAATGGGGTTAATAACAACGTTAAATTTCAAGCAACACCTAACTGGCTTGAAACTCTCAAGTCCAAGTTGTTCTTTTGCAGGAAACTCATTTGAAAGTTAATGTTAAACCACCTAAACGTCATGGACATATTTCCCATTCCTTCTTTGCGCCAGCTGAAGCAGAGATGTGGCAGTCTTATTTTCCAAAACATTTGTAAGGAAGATAAAGTGAGTTTTTAGAGATCCACAGGCTAGATGGATAGTAGTTACTGTCATGTTGGCCGACAAAGTGATCCATTTTATTAATTTTTATGGCCCAATAAAGGACGATGTAGTATCAATGCAAGCCCTGTATGTGCACTTGTCTTCACTCTTTCTTTAACATTATACCCAATCTTCAATGGGACACACTGCGTAAAAACAAAGTGCAAAATAAACCAAGAGCCTGCCAAATGCTTTCCAAACTGCTACTGGATTTAGCATTGGTAGATATGTGGCGGGCTGATCACCCCCGGGAGAGAGAATTTACATGCTATTAAAAAAGGTACAATACTACATCAAGAATCGATTATACTCTAATCTCGTTTGCATTGATGGGACAGGGGTCTGGAATATTCGCGAATCCTTTTTCTGATCACTCCGCTCCTTGGGTTAATATTAAAGAATCAGGAAACTATCAGAATCATCCGCAATGGCTATGGGATAGATCTCTTTTATCAGAAGAGGGCTGGGTAGCAAAACTTAAGGTATCGGTTACAGAATTCTAGGAGATAAATGAAAACTCAGCCTCCCGCTTTAATATTTGGGGAGCCACTGAAGCTCATATATGAGGGGAGGCAATTTCCTTTAAAGCCTACCTAGGGAAAACTGCTTGTGGGAAAAGTAATCTACTTCAATACGACCTAGAGCAGGCAACAAAGAGAAATCAATTGTCACTCAGTCCGGAAGAGGATCCAATACTGGAAAGAGCTCAGGTTAAATTAAGGGATTTCTATCTGTCCCGGTAGAAACTTAATCAACACACAAGCTTTCAGAGGGAATATGAAGAGCGCGAACATGCAGGTGGATTCCTGGCTCGGTCAGTTAAAAAGAAATCTAATTTGAATTTAATAAAAACTATACTCGATGAAGAGCGAGATACAATGGTTAGTCAGCCTAAAGAGATAGAAAGAATATTTATTTTGCAGTATATTAAGTTATATACTGAGACAAAGCAAGCAAATCTTCTAAATTGAACAAAATTTGGATTTAGTGGAGCTGCCTGGCCTAGATCAAGTAGTAAAGAGTAAACTAACGTCCCTTATTATGCTTAGTGAAGTAGTAAAGGCAATATGGGGAGCTTTCAATGGTAAGACCCCCAGAGAAGATGGTCTCCTGGTGGAACTTTATAAAGTATTGGAGGGTCAAATTGCCAAAATATTAGTAGATCTTTTCATCGAACTATTAGAAGGAGCAGAATCCCTTCCTCATTTTCTAGGGCTATAGTTGTTAGCTTTGTAAAAAAGGATAAACCACCGGAAAATCCGAACTCATATTGTCCGATTAGTCGAGACTAAAAATTATTTACAAAAATACTCACAGTTCGCACGGCCCAAATGGCGAAGAGTTAATACATGAGGATCAATGTGGGTTCCTACCTGGCAGACTACTGTGTACCAATACCAAATTTTTGGTCCAGGCGATGGATTATTTATCTCATAATCATTATCTAGCGGCAATCATAATGCTTGATGCTGAGAAGGCATTCAATCTAGTTCCCTGGGAGGCATTGTTTGCTATCTTAGACAAATTTGGCTTCCCAGGAAAGTTCACCCAGACATTACGTAGACTATATGCAGGGGCCCAAGCTAAGGTTTCCATAAATGCACAAGTAGCAGGACTGATACATATATCACAAGGCACACGACAGGGCTGTCCATTGTCCCCAGTGCTGTTTGCGCTTTTTATTGCACCATTGGCAGAAGCGATCCAACAGGATCAGCATATACAGGCTCGGCTTCCTTTAGCACCCAAGGTGAAACTATTTGCCGTTGATATGATCTTATATCTCTGTGCGGAGTTAAATAAAATAGATAAAGCTTTCTCAAAGAGCAAGGCCTTCACGGATCTGGGTGGATATAAAATTAATTGGTCTAAATCAGAGCGTCTTTTATACAATGCAGAAATATTGGATTTAACTAAAGATATTCGGGTGCTCTCCTCATCTTCTAGCCCTATTAGATAGCTAGGTATTTATGTGTTTGATAATTTTGCAGATTTGTTCCAACTGAACCATATTAGGGTTTTTAAAAAGATTCAAGGATTACTTTTGAAATGGCAGGAATCTAATATGACAATTGTAGGTAGGACTGCATTGATCAAAATGATGTTTCTCTCCTTGCTATCATTTGTTTTTTCTACTATAGTACTAAGAGTTCCTATTTTTTTTTTTGAGACTTAGATTCATAAATTAGACAATTCATATGGAACCATAAGAAACCTCGTCTACAGATAGAAAAGCTAACGTTTACAGTGGAGAAAGGGGGCTGTGACTGCCCAACCCCCGAATTTATTATGAAGCTTCGGTATTGGATTGGGCTTCAAGAGAGGCGTTAGTACCAAATGCTAATTTCTATCTTAATCATATGTTGGCAGAAGCGAATATACAGCTTTCACGATTTCTTAAACACCCCGCCTCCCAAAACGGGTAAGTTACAAACTACAGGCAATGATTCAGACTAGTATATTGTTGGTACAAGCCAAATATCAGATTAATAGGATCCATCCGTCAATTAGACTTCAGGATGTATGGATGGTGGGGTGAAATCTTAGCCAAATATATGTTCAGAAGTGGGAAGCAGCAGGGGTTAGGACTTCAGCTGACTTCTTAATAGGTGATGATATCAAAACATGGGCACAGTGTATAACGGAAAAAAATTATATTTCAGAAAGCCTCAGATTTTCTCATTGTCAAATTCAACACTTTTTACAAACAACAGAAAAAGTAATTGAAGGCCCCAATCAGGTTATTTTTCAAACCTTTTATAAGAGCCAATAGGGCATTGGCAAGTGGTATAGAACGCTCCTGGGAGGGAATTCAACCAAGGCAATTTTCCATCTTTTGGCTAAAATGGAAACACTTACTGGAATTAGAGTAGAGATACAACAATGAAGAAAGTGTAATGAGGTGTCAGAAAAAGCACGTACAGGGCCACATAAAAAAAAAAAAAAATCATTTTATTCAAAATGGCTCTGCTTTATTATACCCCCGCCAGAATAAAAGAAATGCACCCGCAGGCATCAGGTCCATGCCTGAGCTGCCTAACGATTCAGGGGGATTGGCTCCATATGTGCTTTTCCCTCATACGCCTGGCAGGATATTGGGAGAAGATCTTTCAAAGGATCAGTGGCATGATATTGTATGAGATAGCCCCTTGTCCCTTAGTGGCATTCTGGGGTATTTCACAATGTATAGATCTGTCTATTTCTTCTAAACAAATCATATTTGCAACTGCTTTGATAGCCAAATCGCTGATTCTCCAGGTGTGGCAATCACCAAAGCCCCCTACGTATGAGGCATGAGAGGCAAAGATGAAGACAACAAGGGCAAAGGAAAAATTGTATGCTCAACGGGTAGGAGCTATGCAGAGATATCAGAGTATATGGGAGAGGAACATGGAAGTTAGGGGAAGGAATAGACTAGAAATGAGGAAGAAGAGGTTGAAGCATAAGACCCCTTCTATAGCTAAAGCTGTCTAAGTATTATTGGGATATGTGTGTTTGAGAGACATGTGACACATGGAATTGTTTTATAGAAATCGTATGGTAAGATGAATTGTGATCACGTTTTGATATATGTGAACGTAATTTCACCTGTAGCAAAAAAAAAAAAAAAAGAATACATTGTGTTATTTAATACAGTGTAAAGATTCTTTGATTAATCTCAATGCGTTAATAGCTACTGAAGTGTTTTTGTCAGAGGTCAGCTAATTTTAGAGGAGTTTTAACTTGTATATAATTATGTTTTTAACCAGGTCTTAATTAAAAATATAAACATATGTCCTGCGAAACAAACTGAGGAAGTCTAAAATGAACTGTAAATTCACGAGGTTTACGGTGCAATGACAATTACATGTGTGCGGTCAATTAAACATTTATCTGAACGTTAAACATTTAACCATTACATAAGCTATTTTAGAGGCTCAAATTTCTTTTTAAAAAAGAACCAACACTTTTTATTGAGTTTGTTACCATGTAAGGCATGTTCACTCCTATTATTTTCAAAAAATGCATTAGGAAAACCTCGGCGCCCAATGCTAAGTGACATATTTATTCCAGGAGTCTAAATTTGTTAGAAACGGACAACTGTTTGCTAATTAGCTATGATGCTCTACAGTGATTTGACTAATATATAATGCGTACATATATGGCATTTGTCACTACATTTGAACTGACTCCCTCTGATTATTCCAGACACCCAGACCACACACATGCTTCACAGCACCAGGACATTTTATTTATTTTGCTCAACCCTCCCACTCTAGCAATAACTTCTATGCCCTTGGGCGAAATGCAGTTAAAATGTTCTGTTTGTGTTAAATATGAAAACAGGTTGACCTAACAGGAGAAAGTAGTTGTCCTTATTTACTGTATGGAACAGAATAAATGAAGTTGTTTTCTGTCATTCGTTCTCCAGTTCTTGGCCGTATCATACATTTTGGCAAACATTCACTACAAAATTAACAAAACCTGTGTACAAAAAGGCATTAGAACGCATAAGTCTTTGCTTCGTTTAAACTGCTTTCTTAGCAAAATTGTCTAAGTAAGTATTGGGTGGATTGGGATTTCCGATGAAGCAGTAATCACTTAGCAATTAGAGGAGTGCTGAATAATAGTGAAAGTTGTAATTATTAATAATACATAACTGTTGAATCTGGAGCATGGAGTATGCCACTTGAGTAAAGACGACAAAGAATCATTAACTATATTGACCAGTTAGAGCCAGGAGTTAAAATAAAGAATGAGAAAGAAAGAAAGAAAGAAAGAAAGAAAGAAAGAAAGAAAGAAAGAAAGAAAGAAAGAAAGTAAGTGAGCTGGTGTAAAATAGCAGCAGTCAGATAAGTAATGCCAAACTAAAGGCGTTTACAATAATAGCATTAGCAACAGATGGGATCTGATAAAGCTGCAATATGCACTGTGGTCACAACAAAAGCATCCTATCATGAGACTTGTGCGGTAGACTAATCTCTAACTAGATAGACTTTCCTGCTTTAGGCGATAGAGCATGGACAATGGTTCACTTCTACAGGAGTATGTGCCAGTTTTACATCTCTGAACCCAGTTGGATCTTTCTGCCTATACATTCAGGGGCCACTGAGCTGACCCATGAGGAATCCTTCTCCTCACTTGTGGACCCCACCTGTGCAGCACCTAACCTTAACTTGTTCACAGATGCATCCCAGTAGGCATGCAGTACCGCCATGGTCAACAAAGTTAAATGATGTAGACCATTCCACCCTGTGGACCAGACTTCTGTCTCCAACCCAAGGAATATTTTGTCCACAAGAACAACAACTAGCAGAGTCCACTGACAGATGTCAGTGTCAAGTGCCAGGGCCCAGGCGATCCAGGGGATTCTGTTGTCTGTGGTTTCTCAGACTGGGTGACTTACACCCTTTTTACACTCTAACTTTTACCAGTTCAGGGGACGTATCCTGAGATTGGTCTTTCAACCCAGGGTCTGTATCTTTAGGCTTAATATGTGCCTGGCTAGCCAGGGCTTCCAGGGGAGTATAACTACCCCCATAAAGAAACACATTCACCATGGTATGTGTAAGAGTCTGCCTGGTAAAGGACTCCAGCCCTCTGTACCTGTGACAGTGCACCCCAGGCCACTGCCTCCAGCCCAGAAGTGGTCTAACAAAGGTCAGTCTTGGGGTGCTCTGATCTCAGGGATGGCAACTCCTGATGCTATGGTCCTCCCCATGTGGACTGTTTTGACTTCCTGCCACTCCATCTGGGTCTCTGCACCCTTTGCTGTGGATGAGACTCCCAGAACACCAAACTGGTAGGGTGCCTGTGGCAGATGTACCCCAGCTCTTCTCACACTGTGGAGCTCTCCTCAGTAGATTGTCTCTCAGTACAAACCAGGTTACCCTGCTTGTGCCCTCTTTGGGAACAATCCAGCCCCTGGGGCTGGCAATAGGGCACCCTGGGTCTCTCCCCACCCCCATCTATCCTCCTGCTCTGAGAAGGGACATGGGATCATTTTCTCTCCTCACTATACTGGGACCTGTTTGGGTCACAGTGAAACTCCTGCTTACTATGTTGAAGGGAGTCTGAGCCACTCTGCTTTGGATCACTCTCCAATGCTTTCTCAGAAACTTTGGTATTCACCAGAGGTCTGCCTCCTTTGCATGTTCCCTGAGGTCAGAGAACTTACAATTAACCAAGGGCTGGCATAGCTCTTGAAAACTGTGACTGAACATGTACTCTCTAGCAATCAAATTTTACAGCCCCTCAAAAGTGTTTACCATAATACCCTAAACCCAACTATCCAATGCCTTGCAAAAGTAACTTACACAATCCTCAAGGACTGGTGAGACAGTTTTTGACTGCCCCTGAATATCAACCACCACTCTTCTGGGGTGTATACATACTTCTTGACAATGGTCTCCTTCATGGTGGGATACCTCGACCTGACCCCCTTCTTCAGGGCCAGCAGGGTGTCCATCCCATCACAAGGCACATGACTCCAAAGACCGGCTCCCCAATCCTCCTCAGGGATCCTGTGTATTTCTAGAGCTACTTCATATGTCTGAAACCACTTGTCTATGTTATCCCCCTGATTAAAGTCAGGCACCAAGTCCATGGGTATGTGGATCCTCTTTACACCACTGGACACTGTAGTATTGCTGCCAACATTTTTGCTAGACGCTGCCAAGTATTTAGCCTTCTTGTCCAGCTCTTTGCGACTCTCTTCATGAGCCCACATGACCTTTCATTCTTCCATGGCTCCCTCAGCTGCCTCCATGACACGTTTTTCCCTGGCTAAGGCTTTGTCAACCTCATCCCTCCTCTCCTACACTAGGGCTTTTCTACCTCAGCTCTCCTCTCTTCTGCAGTCAACTTGGCCTGCTGATGCCTCAGGTCCCTCTCATCCTGCCTGTCCTTTAACGCATCTGGAGGCAGGCTTTGGTATGAGACACTGCTTCCTGCAATGGATACAACAAGGAACTCCATCTCTATGGGGGTCTCCTCTTTCCTTTGGAGCCTCTGCAAAGTAGTTGTTATTCTCCTATTCCTCTTTATAAGGGCCACTGTCTTCTTGGGACTCTGGTTTGAGATCCTCTAGAGTGTACCAGGGCTCTGCATTCTCCCTTTCTGTCACAGTATCACTAGTGCAACAACCAAATGGAGTCCCAAATGTAGAAGATGAAGCAGGAGCCAAATTTAGAAAAATGACCAATCGAGAGAAAGGGAGAAGTTAAAATTCATAGTGGCCTTAGTATAGAATTATAGCAAACAATGAGTTACTATATGGTATTGCAAAAACACAAGTCCTATCCTCACCACTGATCACTAGTGTTAGAAACGGGGTTTTTAGTTGGCAGGGGTATGCACCCAGTCTAAGTAAGGACCACCACTCAAGTCAGAGTAAGTCAGAAACACACTAAAAGATAACCTGTGCTCAACCTCTGGTAGCCTGGCATAGAGCAGTCAGGCTTATATAAAGAGGTCATGTGTAAAGTATTTGTGCAACACACACAGTAACACAATGAAAACACCACAAAAAAATAAACAAAGGTTTAGAACAATAGACAAAACCTTATCATTCAAAAAGTAGAAGCCAAGTTATGAGTTTTAAAAGAATAAAAGTGTTCTAGCGCTTAGAAGCAAATAGTGATTTAGGGGTTACTTGTAGGAAAGTACCATCTTGTTGTTTTAGTCCTTGTGTCACTGGGACCCTGCCAGGCAGGGCCCCAGTGCTCATATTATGTGCCCTGTATGTGTTCCCTGTGTGGTGACTAACTGTCTCACTGAGGCTCTGCTAACCAGAACCTCAGTGGTTATGCTCTCTCTGCTTTCCAAATTTGTCTCTGCAGGCTAGAGACTAAATTTACCAATTCACATTGGCATACTGGTACACCCATATAATTCCCTTGTATATGGTACTGAGGTACCCAGGGTATTGGGGTTCCAGGAGATCCCTATGGGCTGCAGGAATTCTTTTACCACCCATAGTGAGCTCTGACAATTCTTACACAGGCCTGCCACTGCAGCCTGCGTGAAATACCGTCCACGTTATTTCACAGCCATTTACCACTGCACATAAGTAACTTATAAGTCACATATATGTCTAACCTTCACCTAGTGAAGGTTGGGTGCAAAGTTACTTAGTGTGTGGGCACCCTGGCACTAGCCAAGGTGCCCCCACATCGTTCAGGGCAAATTCCCCGGAATTGTGAGTGTGGGGACACCATTACACGCGTGCACTATACATAGGTCACTACCTATGTATAGCGTCACAATGGTAACTCCGAACATGGCCATGTAACATGTCTAAGATCATGGAATTGTCACCCCAATACCATGATCCCCTGTGTCTCTAGCACAGAACCCGGGTACTGCCAAACTGCCTTTCCGGGGTCTCCACTGCAGCTGCTGCTGCTGCCAACCCCTCAGACAGGTTTCTGCCCTCCTGGGGTCCAGGCAGCCCTGGCCCAGGAAGGCAGAACAATGGATTTCCTCTGCGAGAGGGTGTTACACCCTCTACCTTTGGATATAGGTGTGAAGGGCTGGGGAGGAGTAGCCTCCCCCAGCCTCTGGAAATGCTTTGATGGGCACAGATGGTGCCCATCTCTGCATAAGCTAGTCTACACCGGTTCAGGGATCCCCCAGCCCTGCTATGGCGCGAAACTGGACAAAGGAAAGGGGAGTGACCACTCCCCTGACCAGTACCTCCCAGGGGAGGTGCCCTGAGCTCCTCCAGTTTGTCCCAGACCTCTGCCATCTTGGAAACAGAGGTGTTGGGGGCATACTGGACTGCTCTGAGTGGCCAGTGCCAGCAGGTGACGTCAGAGGCTCCTTCTGATAGTCTCTTACCTCTCTTGGTAGCCAATCCTCCTAACTTGGTAGCCAAACCTCCTTTTCTGGCTATTTAGGGTCTCTGCTTTGGGGAATTCTTCAGATAATGAATGCAAGAGCTCACCAGAGTTCCTCTACATCTCCCTCTTCACCTTCTACCAAGGATCGACCGCTGACTGCTCCAGGACACCTGCAAAACCACCAAAATCATGCCGGCTTCCTCGACAGTTTCCTGCCTTCACCCTGCACCAGAAGCTCCGAAGAAATCTCCTGTGGGTCGACGGAATCTTCCCCCTGCTAACGCAGGCACCAAAACACTGCATCACTGGTCCTCTGGGTCCCCTCTCATCCTGACGAGCATGGTCCCTGGAACACAGCAACTCTCTCCAAGTGACTCCCACAGTCCAGTGACTCTTCAGTCCAAGTTTGGTGGAGGTAAGTCCTTGCCTCCCCACGCTAGACTGCAAAGCTGTGTACCGCAAGATTTGCAGCTGCTCCGGCTCCTGTGCACTCTTCCAGGATTTCCTTTGTGAACAGCCTAGCCTGGGTCCCCAGCACTCCGTCCTGCAGTGCACAACCTTCTGAGTTGTCCTCCAACGTTGTGGGACCCCCTTTTGTAACTTCAATTGGACTCCGGTTCACTCTGCTTCTAAGTGCCAGTTGGGGTACTTCTGCGGGTGCTGCCTGCTTCTGTGAGGGCTCTCCGAGTTGCTGAGTGCCCCCTCTGTCTCCTCCTCCAAAAGCGTCATCCTGGTCTTTCCTGGTCCTCAGCAGCACCCAAAAACCTCTACTGCGACCCTTGCAGCTAGCAAGGCTTGTTTGCGGTATTTCTGCGTGGGAACACATCTGCAAGCTTCATCACGATGTGGGACATCCGTCTTCCAAAGGAGAAGTTCCTAGTCCTCTTCTTTCTTGCAGAATTCCAAGCTTCTTCCAACTGGAGGCAGCTTCCTTGCACCTTCATCCGGGGTTTCCTGGGCTCCTGCCCCCCCTGGACACTGTTGCGACTATTAGACTTGGTCCCCTTGTCTTACAGGTACTCAGGTCCGGAAATCCGTTGTCAGTGCACTGCTGGTGTTTGTTCTTCCTGCAGTATTCCCCTATCACGACTATTGTGCTCTCTGGGGTAGTAGGTGTACTTTACTCCTACTTCTCAGGGTTTTGGGGTGGGATATTTTTCTAACCCTCACTGTTTTCTTACAGTCCCAGCGACCCTCTACAAGCTCACATAGGTCTGGGTCCATTTGTGGTTCGCATTCCACTTTTGGAGTATATGGTTTGTGTTGCCCCTATACCTATGCTTGCTTATTGCAACCTATTGTAATTCTACACTGTTTGCATTACTTTTCTTGCTCTTACTTACCTGTTTTGGGTTTGTGTATATTACTTACCTTCTTACTGAGGGTACTCACTGAGATACTTTTGGCATATTGTCATAAAAATAAGTACCTTTATTTTTAGTAACTCTGTGTATTGTGTTTTCTTATGATATTGTGCATATGATATAAGTGGTATAGTGGGAGCTTTGCATGTCTCCTAGTTCAGCCTAAGCTGCTTTGCCATAGCTACCTTCTATCAGTCTATGCTGCTAGAAACACCTCTTCTCTACTAATAAGGGATAACTGGACCTGGCACAAGGTGTAAGTACCTATGGTACACACTACAAACCAGGCCAGCCTCCTACATTACTTGAAGCGATGCTGGACCTGGGCAAAGTCAACAGTTCAAGCCAACCGCGATGGACCATTGGCCAGGAACAGGAGCCACGTAGGCCCCAGGAATAGAATACCTTTATTCTGGTTGCAAACACAAGATGGGTCGATTTTTCTCACGCAGTGCTGGTGATGCCCTGGTTCTGAAGGCAATGTGCCAGTTCTACTCCCACAACAGGGTTGATGTATCAGTTGCTGATTCCAGCAGGCAGGAGATGCATCGATTTTGATGGTGCAAGTATCTGGGTCCACTTCCATTGAACCAGGCTCAGGAGCAAGGGTAGAGATGTTGATTTCCCTGAGTCTCTAGTAACAGTAGACATGCCAACAAGCGCCTGGAGATTACTTGGGGTACAAGTAAGATTCTAGCTCATCCTCAGCAACGTCAGAGAGCAGCAGGCAGCAGGGCAGCACTGTTATAGGACTCTCATTATTGGAACAAGACTACAGGTTTCGGGGCAGCAGCACCATTGTTCATGGGTGACTCAGTCAATCCCTCACCATCTTGGCAGCTATCGGCCCTACCCTTTCGGCCTGCTAGCAGCCCCACACCCCAAGAGAAAAAGCAAAGGTGATTTGAGACAGCCTGACACATGACACATGTGACTTCTCAGAGGAAGCTGTGGTTGAAGAATACCACCCCTTTCTCTTGTTAGCAAAGGTCACCTACACACACGTAGGCCAACAAAAAGATGCAGAATGGTTTTTAATATGTTTATTGAAAAGACAGTTTTTCACAATAAAATATATGAGCTGCAACTATTAGGGCAATGAGACATACCAGGATTGAGATTGTAGTGACCAGCAAGAAGAAAAAAACAACACCAGCATATAGGAATAATATGCAGATATGAATTCTACCTAATCCCTAACTCCTAAGCGAGAGCATAGCGGTAATAGCCCAATCTGTTCATACTCAGTCCATGAGAGGAACACCCACCCCCATTACCTGGAAAATAGTGGTCTGTTCACTGTATTATTAACTGGTTGTAGAGACAGAGCTGAGGTGAGCTACCAAATGGTATGCAGAGTGGGTGGATATCCTGGCCGGAAAGACAGCCATATTTTCCTTTGGCCTGTAAAGTGTTCTTATTAGAAACATATTTCTGTTACGTGAAAGAGATCTGATGTGGGCATTTACCTAAGTTTTGTACTTTTTACATACTCTTATGGCGACAATGCTAGCCTGGATCGTCATGTACTGTTATTATCAGCCTTCGACAGAGGAACAAGGTGAAATGTGGTGACAGAAATAATAACACATTTTCAGAATCACAGCAGATTAGTACAATAAAACATCCCCTGCGAAAAGCAGGCTAACTAATTATGAACAAAAACTGAATTAATGAAATCAGAGCACCAATGAAGGTGAAAGGGCACAGGACCCACGCCTAAGCTAAGCTATAATTTGTCTGCCCGAGCAAAGTGTAAAATGAGCCCAGGACACTCTTTCCATTGTCAGGACCAGAGTGCAAATTCTAAAACTAAAATGGTCTAAAACTTAAAACACTAAAAGCATGTTAAAATATACATGAAATAGATAAAAATGTCAAAGATGACAAGCAAGGCAGGCCAAAGGACTGACCAATTTAAAGGGCAATTTAGTAATTTAAACAAAAATGTCAGTGGACAAATTCAGCAAAAACTATGGTCCTGTATGAAATCTCTGATGTCTTCGATGGTGAAGGAAGCCAAGAAGAATTCCACCTCAGCAGGCGACATATTGACCATCGCATTAACTGAAGGATTCACAGATCATTTGTGTGCAGATGCCTCAACCACAGAGCAGGCTGAGGGGGCCACATTCCTGAGGGGGCATGGAGGAGACTTGCTCCCTTTATAGTGTGCACACAGTATCAATAAATAAAGACACACACTCAGAAGAATACCTCAAGACCAATGTAAAAAAAATTGTATCATTTTTTTTAAAAGAATTTTTAAGACCAAGATCATCTTTCTACGGTAATTACTTTTTTAGTTATGATTTCTCAAAGTTTAGAACATGTACTGTTTTGCACGTAATTATGCACCACAGGAATCAATGGTAAAAACTTAAAAAATGCAGATAGTATCAGGCAATGTTCTCACAAGTATCACCTTCTGTTTTTAGGTAGAGGCCATGAAGAAGTCCAATGATCCAGCCAGAGAAGTTCGGGCAGGTCCCATTCAAATGGGAGCAACGGCTGAAGGTCTTAAAGCTGGTCCACAGAGGAGAAGTGGGCTATTTGGAAACACACTGTATAGAGGGACATAATGGTAAGTCCGCCGGGTCACAAGGGCTTAGGCTCCATGAGAACACAGCTAGTTTGTCAGTGTGGGGGTCAGGGAGGCCGGGTGCAGTGCAGATAGGTCAGCCAGGCTTCATGCATCTTGGAGTTCTTGCAGTCAAGGACAAAAATCTTTGAGGGTGGATTGTAGGTCAACTGGGCCACTCAGGTTGCTTTTGGGAGTCTAGAGTGGACTTTGCTTCTGGCTGCACAACATTGGAGGTCTGGTATCCGGTGTACTGGAACACAACAATCTTAGAAATTCCTAATGTCACCAAACGTGGACATGTACTCTGGAGCTGTTGTATGGTTTTGGGCTGGTCTGATGGGTCAGAGGCATTGGTCAGCCACAGGTCAGTAGGCTGGACTTCATGGGTTCCTTGCTGAAGGGTGCAGATGAGTGATACCTTCACTCTGAGGGAGGTTCTTGGCAATTTGCAGAAGGCTGGAGGTGCTCCAGGTTTTTTTTAGGATCTTTTAGGTTTCCAGCCGACACCTCAGCAGCGATGGTCGAGTTCTTGGAGAAGCAGGCAGAGTTCTGCACATTTTTCTTTGTGCAGCAGGATGTCAGTTCTTGTGCCTTGGGTCTCCTTTGCCCTGGTCTTCTGGTGTCCATCAAATCTAAAGTACTTGGTCAGGGGATGCCTTCCACATACTGCAGTCAGGGGGCATTAGGCGACGTATCCGGTAGTGGCCAATGGGCCACCTACCTTAGGGTGGCTATACCCACTAAGTGACCACTTCCTGTGGGAAGGGAACACATCCCTAACCGGCTATTTTTCCTACCATCCAAGATGGAGTAAAATGAAATGGAGTGGTCACCTTGCCTGCCACGCCTGAGAGGTGGTGCGGGATGAGGATGGCCACTCCTTCTATACTTTCTAAGTTTCCTGCTGGGTTTCCCACCTAAAGTGGGTGTGGAACCATTGTGCCGCCTTCTTCTACTAGCAGCAGAGGTAGGGGTCAGATTTCAAAGGCGTACCTCTGGAGCATGGTGCCTACCTAGTGGTGGAGGTGTAGCAACTCCGCCCAGGAAAGACTTTGGGGGTGATTCTGATTCTGGCGGGCGGCAGAGGCCGCCCGCCAGAATTCCGCCCCCATTATACCGCTCCGCGGTCAGAAGACCGCGGAGGGTATTATGAGTTTTTCCCTGGGCTGGCGGGCGGTCTCCAAAAGACCGCCCGCCAGCCCAGGGAAAAACTCCCTTCCCACGAGGATGCCGGCTCGTAATCGAGCCGGCGGAGTGGGAAGGTGCGACGGGTGCAGTGGCACCCGTCGCGTATTTCAGTGTCTGCAAGGCAGACACTGAAATACTTTGCGGGGCCCTCTTACGGGGGCCCCGCGACCCCCCCTACCTCCATCCTGTTCATGGCGGCTTTCCCGCCATGAACAGGATGGCGGTAGGGGGGGTCAGAATCCTCATGGCGGCGGAGCGCACTCCGCCGCCATGAAGGATTCCCCCGAGCAGCGGTAAGTCGGCGGGAGCCCGCCGACTTGCCGCTTCTGACCGCGGCTGAACCGCTGCGGTCAGAATGCTCGTGGGAGCACCGCCCGCCAGGGTCAGAATGACCCCCTTTGTCTTCTGGCTCCAGAGAGCAAAAGGCTCATCCCCCAAGAGTCCAGAATCATGTCTGGTGGTGGCAGGCTGGTTAAGAGCAGTCTCCAACCATGCCAGGGCTTTGAGGTTTTCCAGGGACACCTCTAAGGTGACCTCTGGGTAAATTTTACAATAAATCCTGCAGTGGCATCAGTGTGGATTCATTATTCTGAGTTGTTTGACACAAAACAACCCAAGGTTCAGAGAGGAGTTCATGTAGCTGAGGAACTTGTAGTGACCAGTATCCAACAAATACATTTGCAATGGCTTCCCTGTCGACTCACTATGTCTAAGAATTGGCAAAAACACAGAAGGGGCATATCTGTTCGTGCACATTTGCTCTCACATGTATTACAGTGTCCCATGCCCTGTGGCTACAAGGTCTGCCAGAGGGTTGACTTACCTACGGCATGCAGTGTTAGTTGACTCATGGGGAGTGCCATGTTGAGCTTGCAACTTTAAGTACACCTTGTCATGCACTTGAAATGGCATTTTGTGTAAGCCTGGTGTGGGGCTTCCCAGAGTGGTACAATTGGTGCTGCAGGTCTGGGGGCCCTATTCAGATCATGGTCCAGGAAAAAAGTAAGGGGCTAACTATGTTAAAAGAGGCACTTTCTCAAATGGTCACATTTCTTGCTGAGGCAGATGTAGGACATTTACAAGCATTGGCTCATAAGATGCATCGCATATCAGCTGTAGTCTCAATGGACGGGTCTATTAATGAACCCTCATCAAGAACATTAACACATCTGGGTTCACAGAAGGTACAGGCAGCACATTAAGACACACCTTTGGTGCACACTTGAAGAAGTATGGGTCGAAATGTTAATGGCCAGTTCAGCTCAAGCTACTCCAGCAGTAAACTCCAAAATACTGATTCATGCGATCACGACACAGGTGGGAGCTCTATTACTCCACTTTGCTGAGATTGGACAGCCAATGTGTATAAAAAATAAGCAAAAGTCACCAATCAATGCAAAAGGTATCCGGAATCCACCAAAGACACTCGAGGATTGCTGAAGGTATCACTCAAAAATAGAGTCTGGAAGGTGCTAAGAAATACAGACCCGCCAGACTTAAAGACTGTGCATTTTTGCTTCATTCCCAGAAATCTTTTATACATATGTTTTGGAACTTCCCATTGGTGGAGTCAGACAATGCTCCCAACGATCTCAGGGCACTAGCTCGGTGAGAAAGTGATGTCCATAATGATGGTAACAAAACATTTCCCCATAATGCGCTGTGTTCATATATATACACATCTTCACTTTCAAATACAGTAATATCTTGTCACGGTTTTGGGTGGTCTTGTCAGGACTCTGATTGAGGCAACCCCTTGAGGTCACAGAATATCTCTCAAGGAGGTAGTGTAACGAAGCAGAAGAGCAGCTAAAGGCATACACAGGGAAAGGACAACTATGTTAAGGCACAGAAAACAGGATAGTGAAGGCTGAGCAACCTTAGTGTTAACAAACAGGAAAGGGATCAGTAATGGACAAACACACTGGGGTTACCACTAAGGTTGTACACAGGTTAAGGCTCAGAACTACCCACAGCAACAGGCTCAGCCTCTGTGCAGATTACTCTTACAGATAGTCACCCCGCAAGACCCATAGAAAGAAGGCACCAGAAGTGATTCTGTCTCTGGACCCTTAGGGCACAAACAAGGATTGTACTTACATACACAAGACTAGCCCTTGTGGGTCCAGCTGGAAACACAGTGGCAATTCCTGGAAAACAGCAATAGCACACTGTCACTGTTAGGCACTAAATACTACATACAACACTGGACAAAGGATGCAGGCTGGTATTTTCTCCTGGAAACAAAGAGCCAACCCCAGTGCAAAGGAAAACACTTATACACAGGTGAGGACTGATAGTACACTTACCAGACACAATAACCCAAGAGGAAACAGAAACAGAATGAACAAACTAGGAGGCAAAGGCAGGAACAAGGAACAGGCTCAGGCTGAAGCAAAGGCAGGAACAGGACTGGAAAACAGAGAGAAGGCTCTGGCTGGAACTAGCAAGAACATGACTGGGAAATAGAGAGAAGGCTATGACTGGAACAAGCAAGAACAGGACTGAAACACAAGGAGCTGGAACAAGCTGGAACAGAGCTGGGAAACAGAAAACAGGTTCAGGCTGAAACAATGCAGGAACAGGACTGAGAAGCAGAGAGCAGGCTCTGGCTGAAACAAACAGGAACAAGGTTAAGAAACAAGAAGAAGACTCTGGCTGGAACAACCAGGACTGGGAAAGCAGAGAGCGGGTTCAGGCTGAAGCAGAACAGGAAGAGGAACAGGACTGGAACAGAATCCAACAAGGGGTCTGGAACACAAAGGAATTGAACTCCAATGCATGGCAAGGAGCTTCAGGAAATGACAGCTTATAAGCAATTCCAGGCAGCAGCAAGCCCAGGGTGGAGTCACATTGCTGGGCTGCACAAGAGAGGTCACAGGTGTGTGCAGTTTCAGTCTCTCACAGATCCTGGAGGAGAGAATCCAGTATAAAGGAGCAACCAGACTTTTCCCATAGGAAACAATGGACAGAAGATTACAGGTCGTACCGACTACCAGGCAGTGTATTGTGGGACCATGAAGTCCGTGAGAGCAAATGTAGCCCTTCCAGAGCATGCCATATCAAAAAGGGAATCAAACAGGAGTCAGAAAGGGACTCTGGGTGAGTGTTAATAGGGAAACCCAGGCCAAAGATAGTCTGTTTACAACGCCCCCTAGAGATGGGATGGCAGAGTAGTAACAGTATACCCCCACCATTCTGCTCAAGAAGAGTAAGCAATCCTTTGGCTGAAGAAAGTTGAAGAGAAAAAGCCACAGCAAGAAAATCCAACACCAATCTTGGTTGATAAGTTTACAGTCCTGCCACAGGTGAATCATCCAATGGACAAAGCATGTATTAATTCCGATATGGGCTCTAATGTCTTTCTTCTGGATTGTTCGATTGATATGGGAGGAGTGCATAGAGTTGTTTTCTGGTGAATTGGATTCAGGGGCAAGGAGATCTGGAATGGCATTATAAGTGGTACTCTTTAGAACATTAGTTTCCTGTTCAGTACTTTCTTCTTTGGAGGAGATCATTGGCATATTAGTAATAGCCAGGTCTGTAACACCTTCCGACAAGCAGGATATGTCTGTTTCTGCAGCAGTATTTGCATTGATTGTGGTCTGAGGCTTGCAAAGCATAGAGACTTGGAAGACATGGGTAACTGGTGTTCTCAAGGTAAACATGAAAAAGTCAGAATTCTCTTTAGTTTTGGATGACTTTGGAGTATCAATTACATGATCAACAAGAGTTTTCAAGTCTTTAGAAACTGGATTAAACAACTAAAAATGTAGGAGTCCCACGAGCTAACTCTTTAGGGTGATCTTCAGACAAGACTGAGATTTCAACATTGCAAGTGCTCTGTGGTGTATTCATGGTAACAGAAATGGTTTATTTTCAAAGCGTTTTTACTATAGGTAGTTGGTCTTTAACTCTGTTAACACTGAAAGATTGTTCTTTGGGGAAAAATAGAACTGGATTCCTTTCAGAAGTTGCCTTTGCATTGTTATCTAAATTTTCATTCTAGCCTTGGAATTGATGATGGTTTCTTGCAATAAAACACTGAGTACCGTACTTATTATCAGATCTTCAAATACAAGATTCAAATTCAAGTCTTCAGTTTTAGTGGGAGACATTACATCCTTCAGTACTTGAGTTTTTGTTTCAGATTGCTGGTTTTCAGGAGTCTTTGATTTCAGGGACACAGCAGGTGGCATTGGTATGGCTGGGTTAAAATCAAGGTCAAACACCGGTAGAGAAAAGATCTGTTCTTCACTAACCATTAAGCTTGAGACAGGAAACACAGTGGCAGGGAACTGCAAGTCAGGATCAGTGGTTGAGGCTGCAACTGTGTCCAGTTCAAGGAGAAAGCTATCTTTTCTTATAACATGCTGTTCAGTTTCAGATTGCTGACTTTCTTCCTTGTCTGAAATTTCCATGGTTTGCTTTGAAACAGAAGAGATTTTTAGACTTTCTGAGAAGTCCATCACATTCTTAGAAACTGCAGGTATCTCTTCATGGTCAGAAAAATCCATTAATTCACTTGAAACAGGAACTGTCTGTTCATTATCTGAAAACTCTATGATATAATTTGAAAGGGCAGGAGTATCCCCACAATCTGAATATTCTGGTGTGTGTGTCACTTGAACAGCACTATCTGCAGGTTTGTTCACCACAGGGCAGGAACCACTGTCATCACTAGATTCAGATTCTTCAACACTGTTGCACAACTTGCCCTTTATTTCCAATAAAGTCATATCTTGGTTTCTTAAAGTGCAGCTTTTTGAGTCTGCATCAGAACTCTCTTCTTCCTTTGGCTTTATTTGTTCTGGTAGAGGCACTGAGATGCTTTCTTCTGATGACTATGATTCATCCTTTTAATCAAGAGGTGTCTCATCTCCCAGAGATGACAGAGAGTCATTAAACTGTGCAGGGATATTCTCTGGAGTACTACTAGCTAAGAGATAGTCTGAAGAAGAGGCTGATAAATTTGTAATTGGAGCTGTCTTTTATCTGTAATTAATGGAAGGGACAATCTGCTTTATACTAGTCTTTGGAGAGGAACATGAAGTAGCATAATGGTCTTTGAGCCAAAGCTGGTGATCATTTTCTTTTTTCAGGTTTTCAAATTGCCTTGCATTAGATTCCATCATTTGCTTTGTTACTTCTTCTAACGTATAGATGGACAGAATGTCTGGCTCTGGCAACAGTGATATATGCATCAATGAAAAATGCCCATGTGCAAGATTCATGGAGTATGTAACAACATATTCATCATAGAAGTCCAATATCTGCCAGAATTGCTCTTTTAGTGTGTGTATGTCCATATTGTTATCAAACTAACTCACAATAGAAAAGGGTTTAGCAGAGCTTTTAGGGATTGGGACTGGTGTATTATCATCCAGTTCGGGAAGAGCACAAGCCATTTGAGTTGAACTAAGGAATCCCACAGTCTTTACTGATCTCTTTGATACAGAGTCTATCCTGCTGACTTGAAAGCTCTGAGGGACTGGTAGGTCTTACCAAGAGTCAGCACAACACTTTGAATTCTGAGAAACTCACCTAGATGGGCTAAAGCACCCATCGGAAAACAAGGGGATCCCTAGGGTGGCTTCTTGGACAGTGTCAGGGTTCCTTGTTATAGCAGAATCCTGGCAGTGAACTTGGGATGCACTACCATGAGGCAAGGAATTAACCAGTTTTTCTTGAGAGTAAGTATCTTGTGCAGAGGTAGCAAAAGCACTTTCACAGTTAGGAACATTCTCCCCTGTTTGAGGAAATAGAGGCCCTCATTACGACCCTGGTGGTTGGTGATAAAGCGGCGGTAATACCGCCAACAGGCCGGTGGTAATAGATATGATATTATGACCACGGCGGAAACCTCTCAGACAGACAGCCACTTTAACATACCGACCAACAGTGCCTACAGCCAGACGGAAGACAATGTTCCTCCCACTGAAAGATGAGACACCAATCCGCCACCTTTTCCGGGGTGGTACCAATGACATCAAAAGCCTGGTGGATACAGGTCTCAGAAGTCAAAGGACTCACCTGTGGAGACTCAGGGAAGAACCACGCTACCATGGAGCCCGAGTTGCATGTGTTCCTCATGATCTTCTACCTTCTGCTCTACCACGAACACCAATGCCGGAGAAGATGACCACGGTGAGTACTGCCGCCTAGCTCACAGGAGAGGGGGGGAGAGAGTGACACACACATGCAACACGCAACACCCCCTCCCCCAACACCATACACACAAGCAGATGCAATAACAATACATATTCACCCCGTACCCTTCAGGAATAATAATCAGGAATAATGCAAGGACATGAGGAATTGATTAAAGTGAGCATAATAAGATAAAATAGTATAAATACGTGCATCTAAATCAAAAAGTATATACATGTTTACAAATGCAGGGACACTGCCCAGTCCTCAATGTCCGTGGGCCACAGGGCCACATTACAATGTCCAAGGCCCCACCTTACTCCTGCAACAACACGGAGAGAACACTGCAGGGGCGTCAGGTCGAAAATAGAGGGGCACCTCAGCCGGAAGATGGTACAAAGCCACTGCCCCTGGAGGGGACAACATGCCCTGTGCGCTGTCCTGGGGAGTGCAAGGCCACAATTTCTCAAGTGGGTGATTTGCCCACTGCCTGGTCCTGGGGAATGCAAGGCCATAGTCTCTAAAGTGAGTGATTTGCCCACTGGTTCTGGAGGGGGCATTGTGCCCAGTGAGCTTGTTCCTGTGGAAGATGGGGTGAGTGGATGGCTTCTTCCACTGGTTCTGGAGGGGGCATTGTGGCTAGTGAGCTTCTTCCTGTGGAGAATGGGGTGAGTGGATTGCTTCATTCACTGGTTCTGGAGGGGGCACTGTGCCCAATGATGCAGATCTCTGGGAGTGCAAGGTCACAGTCGCTCAGCTGGGTGTCAGACCCACAGGATTTGCTGGGGCCAGGCCGCACAACAGCCTATGGCCGCAGGACTACACACTGTCCGACGGCTGCTCAGTGGTGGCAGTGGTGGTGCTAATGGTGGAGCTGGCAGTGGTGAGGGGAGGCTCCAGCCCTTCCCCTGCAGCCTCGGACGGCTTCCCACTGGGGCTGCTGCTGCTGGCAGAGGTGCTGATGGCGGTGCTGGCAGTGGTTGGGGGAGGCTCCAGCCCTTCCCTTGCAGCTTTGGATGGCTGCTCACTTGGGCTGCTGCTGCTGACAGTGGTGCTGGTGGCAGTGCTGACAGTGGTGGGAGGAGGCTCCAGTCCTTCCCCTGCAGCCTCGGACAGCTGAACCACTATAGTTGGTGGTGGGGACTCCAATGGAGTCCCAGAACCAGGCCTCTTGTCCATTCTGCCTTCTGGTGCAGGCCCCTTCACCTTACCTTTAGCAGCCGGGGATTGTTCCTTGCCCTTCGGTTTAGCAGCTTGGGGTGCCTCCTTACCCTTCTGTTTAACAGCTGGGGGTGTCTCCTTGCCCTTCCTTTCAGCAGCTGGGGGTGCCTCCTTGCCCTTCCTTGCAGCAGCTGGGGGTGCCTCCTTGCCCTTCCTTGCAGCAGCTGGCGGTACCTCTTTACCCTTCCTTGTAGCACTTGGTGCAGGCACCCTTTCAGTGTGGCTGGCTGGTGCCCGGGAACCTCTCCCACCTGGAGTAGCTGTGGACACAACTGTGCCCGTGGAGTGGGTGGCTGAGGTGCTTGCCTGTGTTTTGACCTCCCTGGCCTGACGTGAGGGGGTGGGGAAGAGGTCAATGGTGGAGAGGAAAAGCTTCTTTGGGTCATTGGGGGGGAGGAGGGAGATGGTTTGGGGGTGGAGGAAGAGGGAGTGGTGGTAAGAGGTGTCAGTCTGCTGTGTTTGGGTGCAGGTGCATGGACTGGATGCTGTTGTGAGGTGGATGGCTGTCGGATATCTAAGTGCTTGCGTTTGAGTACTTTTGGAGTAGTGGGCACAGACACAGTGGGAGAGGACACAGGGGACGTGTGGATTGAAGTAGGGGTGGTGACTGCAAGTGAGGGGCATGTGCTGTTAGGTGTGCTGTGATGGGGTAGTGGATGAGGATGTAGTGCATGCAGGTGTGAGTGGAGATGAAACTGAGAGGGAGGTAGGCAACGAGGAGGAGGGCGCAGCAGTGGAAGCAGTGGATGTCGGTATGTCTGATTCTAGATGGTGTTTGTGTGAGTTCCTGTGGGATGAAGTGTGGTGCTTGTGTTTGCCATGTCCACTCGTGTGTTTTGTCCTGGGTGCATGCTCCTCTGACTGTGTGCTTGGGATAGGTTGGGTTTGAGGGGAATTGGATTGGGTGGAGGAAGTTGGAGGGGGGAGGCTAGAAACAGGGACAATGGCTACCATCAGAGAGGAAGACAGAACCTGGATTGATCTATCTTGGGCCTCCATGCCAGTGTGAATGCCCTCCAGGAATGCATTTGTCTGTTGCATTTGGGCTGCCAGCCCCTGGATGGCATTCCCAATGGTTGACTGCCAAACAGAGATGAATTGCAGGAGGTCAATAGCCTCCTCACTCAGGGCAGCAGGCCTAACTGGGGTGACTGGGGCAAAGGAGTTGCCCACCCTCCTGGATGAGTGGGCACGGGAAACTCGCTGAGGGGCTTCTGGGAGAGCGGTGATGGTACAGGGTGTGGCGGCTGTTCCTTTAGATGGGGTGGGCACAGAGGTGTCTGCCACCACCAGGGAGCTTCCATCGGAGGAGGAATCTGTATCTGAACTGTCCCCTCCTGTCTTCGCCGTGATGCTCCTCTCACCCTCCATCCCACTGGTGCCCTCACAGTCGGTGGATTTGGCATCCTGGGTCCTGTGGGATGCAGCTCCCTCTGTCGCTGGCGCCTCTCCTCCTCCACCAGCTGATGCTAATGCACATAAGAACAGTGTGACAAAACAAAAAGGGGGGGAGACACAAAGGATATACTTGGTCAATGGCGGCAACAACACCACCATTGGTGTACACAACACACTCACACACAGGGAACATCCCTACGCACTAGGAAATGCACTACCAGTCACAATACTAGTCACCAGGTCATGGATAGGGACACCTAATGCCAATTGCAGCATACCTGAGACCCACAGACCCCTGCCCAGTAGTGAATGCCTACTAGCTTGCTTGGAGTACTTTCACATCAGAACCCTGCCCAACATGGGACCAACACTGCTATACCAGGCCTGGCCTAGGGGAACCCACAGGGCTCACACCCCACACCCGGATCCCACCCCACCATGTGAAAGTTGCATATTGGGGCATTGTACTCACCCCCTTGTGGCTGCTGTGATGCCCCATACTCCCATCCAGCTCCGGATAGGCCACTGCCAGTATTCGGGCCATCAGGTTGGTCAGGGTTCGACGGGCACCCCTTCCTCGTTGGGAGGCCATCCCCAGCTGGGCCTCTGCAGTCTTTTCATGCCCAGCATCTCAGGTCCTCCCACCGTTTCTGACAGTGGGTAATCCGCCTGCCGTAGACCCCCAGGGTCTGCATGTCCTTGGCGATGGCATGCCATATACCCTTCTTTTGATGGGCGCTGACCTACAAGGAAATGGACACAGGGAAAAGAATTAGTCCGACAGTCCTGCCTGTTACACTCATGGCCCACCATGCCCCTTCCCACCCCCAGTAGCACAGACATGGCCCACCATACATGCTGCATGCTTCTCAGGGCCCATCCACCCCCCCCCCCCACATGAGGCCTTCACACACAGCACTCCATGCATTCATGCCACATGCATCATACTCATGGTGTACTCACCTGTTGGTCTGGAGGCCCATACAGCATTCGGTACTGGGGTAGGACCCCATCCACCAGTCGCTCCAACTCCGCCGAGGTGAAGGCAGGGGCCCTTTCCCCAGTCACACGAGCCATGGTCAGTTCCAGACGCAGTTCACAGCAGCATATGCAGTGTAGGTCCTCTACTGTTGGAGGTCAGGTAGCAAGTGAGTGAACAGATAGAAAATGGCAGTGATGTCTGCGGCGGTGCATACTGTCACTGCCGGCGTACATCACCATTGGCCACTGTACCACATAGGGCCCAATGTTAACCAATGAGGAGATGCACTGTAGTTTTCGACTGCAACGGCGCACAATGTCAGCAGAATCACCTCATATCCACCTGTCCCTCCATACAGGACAGGCAGACGCCATTTCAGGGGGGGCAGCCCATGGATTCTCACTGTGTCACAGTACACAAATGCACCATTTGGACTTCTCCAGCCAAATAACGTTACAATCACCACATGCACTGAACTGTTGTGGTTGGCACTAAGAGATAATGAACAGCTGCTCAACATTTTGCAACCGCTGTGGATGAATAGGAGATGGAGCCATCCCCCGTGTACAGACCCATGGTGGACTTGGCAACATTGGAGGACAGGCACATTATCCTCACCTATAGACTGGACAGGGCAACAGTCAGAGCTGTGTGCCAATTGAAGCCTGACCTAATCTCTGCTATCCATCACCCCACCAGGATCCCCCCTCTTGTGCAAGTGCTATGAGTATCAATCAATCAATCAAGAAATTTGTATAGCGCGCTACTCACCCGGAGGGTCTCAAGGCGCTGGGGGAGGGGGGACCGCTACTGCTCAAACAGCCAGGTCTTGAGTTGCTTCCTGAAGGAGAGGTGGTCTTGGGTCAGACGGAGGTGGATGGGTAGGGAGTTCCAAGTCTTGGCTGCCAGGTAGGAGAAGGATCTTCCTCCCATGGTGGCTTTTCTAATGCGTGGCACGGCGGCGAGGGCGTGGCTGGTCTATCGTAGCTGGCTGGGTGGGAGTGTAGAAGGTCAGGCGGTTGTTGAGGTACCTGGGGCCCAGGTCGTGGAGGGCCTTGTGTGCGTGGGTGAGGAGGCGGAACGTGATTCTCTTGCTGACGGGGAGCCAGTGCAAGTCTCTCAGGTGTCCGGAGATGTGGCTGTGTCGGGGGATGTCAATGATGAGGCGTGCGGAGGCGTTCTGGATGCGTTGGAGTCTTTTCTGTAGTTTGGCCATGGTTCCGGTGTAGAGGGTGTTACCGTAATCCAGTCGGCTGGTGACGAGTGCCTGGGTGACCGTCTTCCTGGTTTCGGTGGGGATCCATCGGAAGATCTTTCGGAGCATGCGTAGGATGTTGAAGCATGATGATGAGACGGCGTTGACTTGTCTGGTCATCGAGAGGGAGGAGTCCAGGATGAAGCCCAGGTTGCGTGCATGGTCCGTTGGTTTGGGTGCGCTGCCCAGGGCAGGGGGCCACCAGGAGTCGTCCCAGGCAGAGGGTGATGATCCAAGGATGAGGACTTACGTCTTGTCTGAGTTCAGTTTCAGGCGGCTGTTCATCATCCACTCGGCTACGTCTTTCATCCCTTCGTGCAGGTTGGTTCTGGCGGTGGCTGGGTCGTTGGTGAGGGAGAGGATCAGCTGGGTGTCGTCGGCATAGGAGATGATATTGAGGTTGTGATGGCGTGCGTGCGATGGCTGTGAGGGGGCTCATGTAGACGGTGAAGAGGGTGGGGCTGAGTGATGATCCTTGTGGTACGCCGCAGATGACTTCGGTGGCCTCGGATATGAACGGGGGGGTGGACTCTCTGGGTTCTTCCAGTGAGGAACGAGATGATCCACTCTAGTGCCTTCTCTTGAATTCCGATGTTGCTGAGGCGCTGCACTAGGGTGCGGTGGAAGACAGTGTTGAATGCTGCGGAGAGGTCCAGGAGGATGAGGGCCGCTGTTTCCCCGTTGTCGACCAGGGCTCGGATGTCGTCAGTGGCTGCGATGAGGGCGGTCTCGGTGCTGTGGTTGGCTCGGAAACCGGACTGCGAGTGGTCGAGGGATCCATTAGTCTCGAGGAAGGCGGCCAGCTGTCTGTTGACGGTCTTCTCGATGACTTTGGCAGGAAACGGGAGGAGCAAGATGGGGCGGTAGTTCTTGAGGTCGGTGGGGTCTGCTGATGGTTTCTTCAGGAGGGCGCTGAGTTCGGCATGCTTCCAGCTCTCCGGGTAGGTGGCGGTGTTGAAGGAGCAATTGATGATGTCCCGGAGATGGGGTGCGATGACGGAGTCGGCCTTGTTGAAGACGTGGTGGGGGCATGGGTCGGTTGGTGATCCGGAATGGATGGTGTTCATCGTATGGATGGTGTCTTCGGTGCTGACCGGGGTCCAGGCGCGGAGGGTGGTGTTGGGGGGCGTCGGTTTGGTGGTTGGGTGCGTGGTCTGTGTGCCGAAGCTGTTGTGTATGTCGGTGATCTTGCGGTGAAAGAACGAGGCGAGTGAGTCGCAGAGGTCTTGTGAGGGGGTGATGTTGTTGTTTCCGGCGCTGCGGTTGGAGAGTTCTTTGACAATGCTGAAGAGTTCCTTGCTGTTGTGTGCGTTGTTGTCTAGTCGTTCTTTGAATGCTGTCTTCTTGGTGGTGTTAATCAGCTGGTGGTGTTTACAGGACGCGTACTTGAGGGCGGTCATGTTGTCTGTAGTCTGGTTTTTTCGCCAGGCTTTTTCGAGGGTGCGGCAGTTCTTCTTGGAGTTCTTGAGGTCGTTGTTGAACCAGGAGGCTTTCTTGCTGTTGGGCCTGATGGGATGGGTTTTCAGAGGTGCGAGGTTGTCAGCGCAGTTGGTGATCCACTGTGTGAGGTTGTTCGCTGCTTGGTTGGGGTCCGCTGAGCTGGCGGGAGGGTTCTGGCTCAGTGATGTGGAGAGCTGGTCGGTGGTGATCTTGTTCCAGCTCCTGCGGGGAGCCTGTTGTGGGTGGTGGCGAGTCGTGGTTTTTCTGAAGCTGAAGTGGACGCAGCTGTGGTCTGTCCAGTGGAGTCCGGTGGAGTGGCTGAAGGAGATGTACTTGCTGGAGGAGAAGACTGGGTCAAGCGTGTGTCCGGCGTAGTGGGTGGGGGTGTTCACCAGTTGCTTGAGTCCGAGGTTGGCGAGGTTGTCCAGCAGGGTGGTGGTGTTGTTGTCGTTGTTGTTCTCCAGGTGGAAGTTGAGGTCCCCTAGGAGGATGTAGTCAGCGGAGGGGAGGGCGTGTGGGCTGATGAAGTCTGCGATGTCTTCGCTGAATTGTGTGCGGGGTCCTGGGGGTCTATATATGAGGGTGCCTCTGAGTGTGGTCTTGGGGTCGGTGTGAATCTGGAAGTGGAGATGTTCGGCAGCTGTGAGGGTGTCGTCGGAGTTGGTCGTGATGCAGATGGTGTTCTTGTGGACAATGGCGATGCCTCCTCCTGTCTGGTTGACGCGGTCCCTCCGGGTGATCTTGTATCCGTCTGGGATGGCGATGGCGATGTCGGGTGCTGAGGAGGCGTTCATCCAGGTTTCTGTGAGGAAGACGACGTCTGGAGATGTGGTGTCGAGCAGGTTCCAGAGTTCCACGGCGTGTCTGTGGATGGAGCGGGTGTTGAGCAGGATGCACTTCAGGTGGTTGCTGCTGGTGCTTGGTTTGGCGGGCGCGGTGCGGGTCTGGATGCAGGAGAACTTGCAGGATTGGCAGGTGAAGGGTCCGTGGGTGCGTCTTGGGGCGGCATGGCAGCACCCGGGGATCCAGCCGGTGTTGAGTGCGAGGAGGGTGGCGGCGCTGTAGGTCTTGCAGGTGGGCTGGCCTCTGCGGGGGCAAGGGGGTCTGGCGCTGGGCGCGGGCCAGGCGCAGACGGGCGCAGACGGGCTTGCCTTAGGCGCGACATCGGCGCGCCAGCGGCGCACCCGCTGCGCGCGGATGCTGCGCGGCCTCCATAAGAGTGGGAGGGGGAGGGAGGAGCAGCTGGGAGGTGGGAGCGGGGCGGCCAAAGGGGAGCAAGGGGGGCGGAGCTACGGGTCGTGGCAGCAGGAAACAGGGGGAGACGCTGGGCGCAGGGACCCAGGAACAGGACCAAAGAAGGTGAGGAAGCAAAAAAGGCAGCAACAGGACACAGAAAGGAGCAGCGGTCAGCGGTCACACAGGGGCTGCGTGGCGGTGAGGGGAGCGACCTGCCTGGTGAACAGGGTCAGAGGTCACTCTCTCTACTGCTGCGCAGCCTCCATAAGAGTGGGAGAGGGAGGGAGGAGCAGCTGGGAGGTGGGAGCGGGGCGGCCAATGGGGAGCGAGGGGGGCGGAGCTATGGGTCACGGCGGCGGGAAACGGCGGCGGGAAACAGGGGGAGACGCTGGGCGCAGGGACCCAGGAACAGGACCAAAGAAGGTGAGGAAGCGAAAAAGGCGGCAACAGGACACAGAAAGGAGCAGCGGTCAGCGGTCACACAGGGGCTGCGTGGCAGTGAGGGGAGCAACCTGCCTGGAGAACAGGGTCAGAGGTCGCTCTCTCTACTGCTGCGCGGCCTCCATAAGAGTGGGAGAGGGAGGGTGGAGCAGCTGGGAGGTGGGAGCGGGGCGGCCAATGGGGAGCGAGGGGGGCGGAGCTACGGGTCGCGGCGGCAGGAAACGGCGGCGGGAAACAGGGGGAGACGCTGGGCGCAGGGACCCAGGAACAGGACCAAAGAAGGTGAGGAAGCGAAAAAGGCGGCAACAGGACACAGAAAGGAGCAGCGGTCAGCGGTCACACAGGGGCTGCGTGGCGGTGAGGGGAGCGACCTGCCTGGTGAACATGGTCAGAGGTCTCAATTTCCTGGCAGCTGGCTCCTTCCAAGTGACAGTGGGCTTGGCAGCAGGAATGTCTCACCCAATGTTCTCAATAGTGCTGACCACAGTGTAGTCTGCCCTGATAAAACACATGTGCAGCTACATCTTTTCCCAAGGTGGAGGATTTAGCCACAGTGAAAGCTAATTTCTATGCAATGGGAAATATCCCCAACATTATTGGGGAAATTGATAGAACACCTCTTGCATTTGTCCCCCCTGTCAAAATGAACACATGTTCAGAAACTGAAAGAGCTTTCACTCCATGAATGTGCATATTGTGTGCCTGGTGGACCAGTACATCTCCCACGTCAATGCAAAATATCCTGGGTCTGTGCATGATGCCTTTATCCTGAGGAATAGCAGCATCCCAAATATGATGGCTCAACTCCAGAGGCACAGAGTGTGGCTAATAGGTGAGCCCTGGTTCCCACCCACTGGATGTTGGTGTATGGGTATGATGTGAGCCATATAGGATAGTGTGTGGATAACAGTTGTCCCTCGAGATTTGCAGGTGATTCTGGAGGAAAGTCCAGGATAGAGTCCAGTCTATTTGTATCACAGGTGCATTGTCCAAGGGGACATAGGAAGGGGATCAATGTCAGTTCAAAGTGGACAGGGTGACAGAGTGGGACACAAGGGTGACAATCAGGAGAGTCTCAATTCCTGGTGGGGGTCATGGCAATAGTCTCTGGCTTCTGCCTGGATAGCAGGGAAAGTTTGCGGGGTGGTTCTCCTTCTGCAGGGGGAGGGGTGCTGGTGGCATGTTAGTCTGGTGGCGGGCCTCCTGTCCACTAGCGGCAGCAGAGGTGGAGGGATGTTCATCAATTTGGCTAGTGTCAGGGGCCCGGTGGTGTGCTACGGCCTCCCTCATAGTGTTGGCCATGTCTGCCAGCACCCCTGCAATGGAGACCAGGGTGGTGTTGATGTCCTTCAAGTCCTCCCTGATCCTCCCTGATCCCCAAGTACTGCCCCTCCTGCAGCCGCATGTTCTCCTGCAATTTGTCCAGTATCTGGCCCAGTGTGTCTTGAAAATGTTGGTATGCTCCCAGGATCGCAGTGAGTGCCTTCTGGAGAGTCGGTTCCCTGGGCCTGTCCTCTCCCTGTCTCACAGCAGTCCTCCCAGCTTCCCTGCTGTCCTGTGCCTCTGTCCCCTAAATCGTGTGCCCACTGCCATGATCTTCCTGTTTTTGTGGGGTGGCCTGGGGTCCCTGTAGAGGTGGACACACTGCTGATTGACGTGTCCTGTGGACAGAGGTATGGGCCCGCTGGGTGGGTGCTGTGGTTTTGTTTCCTGAGGGGGGAGGCTCTGTGAATGTTTGTGACTGTGCTTGAGTAACCGACTGTCCGGAAATCCCTGATGGGCCAGGTTGGTCATCCAGATCTAGGCGAGCAGCGCTGCTGTCATCACTGTGGGCCTCCTCTGAGGGGACTGGATGTTGGTGGCACCTCTTCTCCGGTGACATTGGGTGGGGTACCTGTGGGGATGCGAATGCAGAGTTATTGTTTCTGCGTGTGACACATTGAGTGTGGGTGTGTTGCCCTCTATGGTTGTTGTTGCCCTGGCTGTTTTTCCTTTGTGTGAGTTGCTATTTGGTGGGCTAGGTGATTCTCTCCAGTGTGCATGCAGTGGTGATAGGTGTCCATGCAGGTCTGTGAGGGGTGGCCATGCATTGGTGTTACATGCAGAGCTTGATATTGGGATGAGTGGGTTGTGATGGTGGGGTATGTGGGAGATGGTGAAGTGATGGGAGTGAGGGTGAGGGTGGGGGCTTGTGATGACATGCAGGTAGGGGGGGTGATAGTAATAAAGAATTGACTTACAAGAGTCCGGACCTCCTTCTGATCCTGCCAGGCCCTCAGGATGCATTATGGCCAAGACTTGCTCCTCCCATGTTGTTAGTTGTGGGGGAGGAAGTGCGGGTCCACCGCCAGTTCTCTGTACAGCTAGTTGGTGTCTTGCTGCCACAGAATGCACCTTCCCCCGTAGGTCGTTCTACCTTTTCCTGATGTCATCCCTTTTTCTGGGGTGCTGTCCCACGGCATTGTCCCTGTCCACTATTCTCTGCCATAGCTCCATCTTCCTAGCAATGGATGTCTGCTGCACCTGTGATCCAAATAGCTGTGGCTCTACCCAGATGATTACCTCCACCATGACCCTTAGCTCCTCCTCTGAGAACCTGGGGTGTCTTTGTGGTGTCATGGGTGTAGTGTGAGTGGTGGGGGTGAGGGTGTATGGGATGATGTGTTGGGGTGTGTGATGTAAGGTGCATGGATGGTGTGTAGGTGATATTATGTGGCTTTGGTTATGTGAGTGCTCTTGCTGTATATCTCTCTGGTGGCTATTCTTTCTAGTCGTAAAGGGATGTGGGTATTGTGGGTGTGTGTTTTACAGTGATGTGGGTGTGGTGTGTGTATAGGTATTAGGTGTGTGTAGTTTAAAATGGCCAATGTGGTGCTGTTTTGTTTGAGTGTGTCTATTTTGAGTGCAGCGGTATGTACTGCCAATGGTTTACCGCCATTGAATGTCCACTGCGGTGATTTGTGGGTCATAATGTTGTGGCCGTAGTTCTGCTGGCATAATGATGTGGGTTTGGATACTGCCACTTCATCACTGACCTTTGTGCTGGCGGACTTGTGTGCGTGGCTGTATAATGACGGATTGGTTTGTGTGTGTCATAACATGATTGGCGGTTAACCGCCTCGGCGGCGTTATGTTGGCGGCAGTCGGCATGGCGGTAAGTGGGATTTACTGCCAATGTCATAATGAGGGCCAGAATCTCCAAAAAGTCATTATTTCTTTTTAATTCTTCTACAGACAGGGATTGGGGGTCATAAAGGGTTTGGGGGGGTCATAATCACAGATATAATAATAGTTAAACATTGATGGTCCAGCAAGCCATGCAATGTAGTACTTAATTTTGAATATTTGATCAAGTCTAGTCCATTTTTAGAAATCTTCAGAGAATGTATAGGTTTAGAAAGGGGTGTCTTAAAATGATAGGAAAATATCTTAGGTCTGTGTGTGCCTTTACTGGCTACCACCTCTACAGGGAGCTTGAATCTTTCAGTTTGTGCACTCTGTCACGGTTTCAGGCGGGTCTTGTCAGGACTCTGGTTGGGGCACCCCTTGGGGTTACAGAATATCTCACAAGGAGGTAGTGTACCGAAGCAGAAGAGCAGCTAAAGGCATACACAGGGAAAGGACAGCTATGTTAAGGCACAGAAAACAGGATAGTGAAAGCTGAGCAACCTTAGTGTTAACAAACAGGGAAGTGATCAGTAATGGACAAACACACTGAGGTTACCAGTAAGATTGTACACAGGTTAAGGCTCAGAACTGTCCACAGCAACAAGGAATGTCAATGCCTCTGTGCATATTACTCTTACAGATAGTCACCCCGCAAGCCCCATAGAAAGAAGGCACCAGAAGTGATTCTGTCTCTGGACCCTTAGGGCACAAACAAGGATTGTACCTGCCTACACAAGACTAGCCCTTGTGGGTCCAGCTGGAAACACAGTGGCAATTCCTGGAAAACAGCAATAGCACACTGTCACTGCTAGGCATAAAGACTACATACAACACTAGACAAAGGATGGGGGCTAGAATTGCCTCCTGGAAACCAGGAGCCAATCCCAGTACAAACGAAAATACTTATACACAGGGGAGGACTGAAAGTACACTTACCAGACATGATAACCCAAGAGGAAACAGAAACAGGAGGAACAAACTGGTAGGCAAAGACAGTAACAGGCTCAGCCTGAAGCAAAGGCAGGAACAAGATTGGAAAAGAGAGAGCAGATTCTGGCTGGAACAAGCAGGAACAGGACTGGGAAACAGAGAGAACGCTCTGACTGGAACAAGCAAGAACAGGGCTAGGAAACAGAGAGAAGGCTCTGCCTTGAACAAGCAAGAACAGGACTGAGAAACAGAGAGAAGGCACTGACTGGAACAAGCAAGAACAGGACTGGAGCACAGGGAGCTGGAACAAGCAGTAACAGGGCTGGGAAAGAATAAACAGGTTCAGGCTGAAACAAGGAAGGAACAGGACTGGGAAACAGAGAGCAGGCTCTGGCTGAAACAAACAGGAACACGGCTAAGAAACAGGGAGCAGACTCTGGCTGGAACGAGCAGGAACAGGACTGAGAAAACAGAGAGCAGGTTCAGGCTGAAGTAGAACAGGAACAGGAATGGAACACAATCCAACTAGGGGTCTGGAACACAAAGGAATTGAACTCCAATGCATGACAAGAAGCTTCAGGAAATGGCAGCGTATAAGCAGTTCCAGGCAGCAGCAAGCCCAGGGTGGAGTCACATGGGTGGCTGCACAAGTGAGGTCACAGGTGTGTGCAGTTTCAGTCTCATGTCCTGGAGGAGAAAATCCAGTATAAAGGAACAACTGGACTTTTCCCATAGGAAGCAATGGACAGAAGATTACAGGTCTTAACGACTACCTGGCAGTGCATTATGGGACCTGAAGTCCATGGGAGCAAATGTAGTTCATCCAGAGCATGCCATATTGAAAAGAGAATCAAACAGGAGTCAGAAAGGGACTCTGGGTTAGCGTTAATGGTGATTCCCTGGCTACAGATAGTCTGTTTACAGCTCCCCCTAGAGATGTGATGACAGACCCTCAACATATATTCGAGCTCAGAAAGCATAGAATTAACAGTTTTAACATCCCAGTCATCAGAATCAACCCCAGATGTTATAATATATTTCATGGAAATTTTGAAGACATATGGAAATTGAATTACCTCAGTAGGGCCAAATATATATCATGTGGTACTTTATCCCAAGCAATCCCATCAGAAATTGAAACAGCTGAAATGTTCAAAAGGGAAGAAAACCTCATCCAGCAGTTCAACAGCAAAGTGTTCAGGAAGATAGTGGCAATTTGTCAGTAAAAGGAAAACAATGACAAACTCAATCAAAAGCAGAAGGCAAGCAATGCCATCAGTATCCATAGATAATACCATGGAGTCATCAATGTTGACAAAATAACCAGAAGCAGAACCTCTGCAAAAACAGGAGCTGGTGCAGAACTGGTAGATGTACCCAATGGTGGTGGTTCATAATTAACAATGTAATCTGTCTGTGTTGAATTGGGATAGTGAAGATACATGGTTTGGATGTTTCTTGTTAGTGAAGTGGCAATAGGAAGTAGCAGAAGTTCATTCTCCTCCCTTCCCAAGCACAGGGAGACAACTGTAGCATTACTTGCACAAGCATTGTTTAGTACTTGAAAAGGTATATCCCGTTAGGTAGTGAGGGAGGCTAAGGAACAACCAAGGAGCCCTTGTGGTCTACTGTGCAGGATTGGCCACATGGTGCAAACATTGCACCACTTTGTAAATATGGAGCAGGAGAAAGGCCTCATTAATGTCATCTTAGCATAAAAAAATGAGGCTAGCGTGGCTCAAGTTGGCGCTTGGAGCTTGTAAATATGCCCCAAAATATAATTCAGTGTTAATCTTCTCCACAATATTACTTTATTAGTACGCTCAATGTCTCCCTCAATCTGAATATTTAATCTATATACCCCGTCGGGTGAGGAGACATGCCTTTCCACGGTTTTAACTTTAAGGAAGTCATTAGTTGGTGTAACATCAAGAAGATCTATAAGACTCTGGCGACAGATCGTAACCTCTGCCATGCTGTCTAGCAGGGCCACTGCACACTTTCTGTTCTTCAACAAAGTGGCATCTTTGACTGAAAATGCTGGCACCTTTTTTGTTTTTAAATTTGGCTTTTGCTGTGGAAGTTTCTCTTTGTTTTTTGTGAAAGTCTCTGAGGAGCCTCATGAGTCACTTTTTGGCTTAACATGGTCGCTTCAGTGTTATGCCCATCTTCCTCTGCCACTCCATTTATCCAGTTTGTCCTGGGAGTTATGAGATTGGTGAAACCCTGAACCTCATGAACTCCATCCACTCGGGAGCACCCTCAGATCTGTGCCCACATCACATCTTTAACCTAGCCACCATAGCACCAGAGCTCTCATCCTACTCAACCTCTAAGACGCATATGACACCGTCTCCCACTCCACCCTCTACGACAGACTACACAACGTCGGCATCTGCCATAAAGCACTGGAATGGATCAGATCATTTATTAGACCTGGCATCCTTGGTGTGGTCTCCCGTAACTTTTGCCTCTGGTGCCCAGGTTGCTGCTGTTTGATGGACTCTGTTTTGGTTACTCTGGGTACTTTACCACTGCTGACCAGTGCTAACATGCTCCGTATGTGAAATTGTAGGTGTAATTGGCTTTTCTATAATTGGCATCTTTGATTTACTAGTAAGTCCCTAGTAAAGTGCATTAGAGGTAACCAGGGTCTGTAAATCAAATGCTACTAGTGGGCCTGTAGCACCGATTGTGCCACCTACATGAGTAGCCCTATAAACATGGCTCAGACCCACCACTGCAGTGTCTGTGTGTGCAGTTTTAAACTGCCAGTTTGACTTGGCAAGTGCACCCACTTGCCAAGCCCAAACCTTCCCTTTTTATACATGTAAGGCACCCCTAGATAGTTCCATGGGCAGGGTACAGTGTATGTTAAAGGTAGGACACGTACTGATGTGTTTTTACATGTCCTAACAGTGAAATACTGCCAAAATTGTTTTTCACTGTTGCAATGCCTATCCCTCTCATAGGTTAACATGGGGGTTGCCTTTGAAAAACGTTTAAGTGTAGATTCCCTTTGAGAGCAGATAGGAATGTGGAGTTTTGGGTCTCTGAACTCCTAATTTAAAAATACATTGTTTAGTGAAGGTGTTTTTTAGATTGTTAGTTTGAAAATGCCACTTTTAGAAAGTGGGCATTTTCTTGCTTAAACCATTATGTCTGGTTATGGATTCCTTGTCTGGGTCAGACTGACAGTTGGGCTGTTTGTGTATCTCCACTAGACAGTGAAACAAAGGGTGCTGGAGTGTAACCTGCATATCCTGATGGGCCATCTGAGATAGGATGGAGGGAGGAGCGGTCACTTACACCTGAAAGGGTTCTGCCTTCTCTCACAAAAGCAGTCTCCAACCACCTGGTGTGTGTCTAGCGTCAGGCCTGGGCAAGTCAGGATCCTCTCAACAACAGAGGATTTTTTATGAAATTTGGCAACTTCAAAGGCAGAAAGGGGTATACGTATTGGACCCAAAATCCCAGACTTCAGATTACTTCAAGGATTCAAAAGGAACCTCTGCCAGGAGAAGAGCTGAGGAAAAGTGCTGGCCCTGCCTGTGCTTTGTTGGGCTAATCTGCAGTTCCTGCTTCTGTTGTGAAAGGGGACAAACATGGACTTTGCCGTGAATTCCTGCACACAGCACCAACCTGGGAAGTTGAGGAAAAAAGTTATGGGAGACCACCCCGAGGATGCCAGGTCTAACACATGGCCCCCGCCAAGCTGCAAGTGGGAGAAACTACCCTGCCACCTGGGAGTTCTCTTCACTAAGGTGGAAGAACCTGAACAGACCATCAGCATTGGTGTGTTCTGTGCCAGGACAATGTCCCACAGTGAAGTCCTTAACCGTTAGGGAAATGGACCACCTTAACAGTTGTGCATTCTCACCCCTCAACTGCATTAACCATCTGAGGGGCCTGTGGTCAGTCTGAATCTGGAAGTGAGTCCCAAACAAGTAGGGTCTTAGCTTCTTCAGCGCCCAGACCACAGCAAAGGCTTCATGCTATGTTTCCTCAGAAGTAACCTCCTACTGATGCAGGCTATAGGTTGATCTAGGCCCACTTCATCTAACTGTGACAACACTGCTCCTACACCATGCTCTGAAGCATCAGTCTGCATGAAAAAAATATGAGAGAAGTCAGGTGCCTTCAGCACGGATGCCATACCCAGGGCTGCCTTCAGAGTATCAAAAGCTGTCTGGCAACTCTCAGTCCAGATCTCTTTCTTTGGTTGCTTCTCGGATGTTAACTCTGTTAAGGGAGCAACAATGGTGCCATACTCCTCATCAAACTTCCAATAGTAACCTGTGAGACGTAAAGAGACTCTCACCTTAATCTGGGTCTGGGGGTGGGTTCCAACCCAGAATAGTGTCAATCTTGGGTTGTAGGGGTGCCACCTGGCCATTCCCCACCTGGTGCCCCAAGTACACTGCACTATTTGGCACTTGCTAGGCTTAATAGCGAGGTCTGCTTTCTGCAAGGTCTCTAACACTTTACAGAGGTGCTGCACTTCCTCCTCTCAAGTGGAGCTGAACACAGCAATGTCATCCAGGTAGGCTGCACTGAAATCATCCAATCCAGCTATCACCTGGTTAACTAGCCTCTGAAAGGTTGCAGGGGCATTTTTCATCCCAAAGGGCATCACCCTAAACTGGTAGTGCAAATCTGGGTTAGAAAATGCAGACCTCTCATTAGCCCTCTCAGTCAGAGCAATCTGCCAATATCCAGAGGTCAGATCAAAAGTACTTTGATATTTGGCAGCCCCTAACCGATCAATGAGTTTATCAGCTCGGGGGATGGGGTGTGCGTCGGTCTTAATGACCACATTGAGTCCCCATTAATCCACAGAGAACCTGAGTTCGGGACTGGCACAAGGGCTACTGGAAAACTCAATCACCCGGTAAACTTTATGTTTCACAGGTGGACTGTCCCCAGTGTCCACATCATGTGTGCACAAGTGCTTGACTCCTGGGATCCACAAAAAGAGACAGCCAAATGGTCCCAACACTTGGTGACAGTTCCTCTGTTGTTCTAGAGTCAGTGAGGGGAAGATGGTCACACCCTCCACTGAACCATCTTCCTCTTTGTCAGACAGGTCAGGAAGAGGCTCACTCTCTTTCTCCACCCCATCATCTGTTGCTGGGAGCATAGTCACTTCTGTCCTTTCAAAGTGAGGCTTGAGGCAGTTCACATGCAAGACCCTCAAAGGGTTTCTAGCAGTCTGCAAGTTAACCAGAAGGGTGACATCACTCTTGCGCTCCAACACCTCAAAAGGCCCAGTCCACTTATCTTGGAGAGCGCAAGTTTTCATTGGGGTCATTATCAACACTTTTTGTCAAGGATGAAACTCAACCCGAGTGGCATTCTGTTCATATCACTGTTTCATATCTTCTTGACTTGCTTTCAGGTTCTCTTGGGTAGCTTCCTGAAGTGGGAAGTCTGGTTCTGAAAAGCCAGCATGTAACTGAATACATTCTGGGGGGGGGGTGGGTTTACTGGAGTCCTTCTCCAAGCCTTCCCTACCCATACTCAGAGGTCCCATGAGAGGGTGGCCATACAACAACTAAAAAGAGCTTAATCCATGACCCTTTTGTGGCACCTCCCTGCAGGTGAAAAGAAGGAATGGAAAGAGGATGTGCCACTTACGCCTCAAGGGCTCCAACAGGCCCATAATAATGCCCTTCAGGGTGCGGTTGAATCTGTCACCCAGACCATTTCATTGGGGATGGTAAGGAGTGGTAAACCTGTATGCTACCTCACATTCCTTCCACAGAGACTTCATATAAGTGGATATGAAGTTGGTGACCCCATCAGATGCCACCTCCTTGGGGAACGCCATGTGGGCAAAAAAAAACATCAATGCACGTCCCACACAGGGGCAGTGATTGATCTCAAAGTAATGGTTTCCGGGTACCTGGTGGCACGGTCCACCAAGACCAAGATAAACCTGTTGCGCATGGCTGTCTTGGGAACCAGAGGCCCCACAATGTCAATACGAACCCTTTCAAAGGGGGTGCTGATTACAGGAAAAGGTTAGAGGGAAGCCTTACATCTCCCCTCACTCTTGCCACTTGCCTGACAAGATCTACAGTGAACATCAGAGTGCCTGGGCATTTGCAGCCAGAAAAAGTGGGTGACAAACCATTCAAAGGTCTTTTCCTGCCCCAAATGTCCAGCTAAAGGCACATCACATGCGAACCCCATTTTAAGTGCTCTGAAGCACTGGGGTACCACCAGCACATGGACTGCCCCAGGTTCAGCAACCTTAGGCTTGCTATATAGGAGGTCATTCACCCAATAAATTAAGTGTGAACCAGTCTCCTTTCCAGACGCTTGGTCTGCAGCCTGCTGCCGCAAACCCTCCAGAGTAGGGTTTTCTGTGCCTCACAGAATGCTTCCCTGATGGGATCCCCTTCCTGCTGCCACTGAGTCAGCTTGGGCTTCTCCCCCAGTTCAGCCACCTGTTCCCCTGTAGGCTTCTGGGCAGCCCCCTCAGATTCAGCCTCCTTCCGGACCATGGGACTTTCTGGGGTGTTTTTGCCATGCCCCTTTCCCTTCCTCCTTGTGGCAGGCACCTGGGAAATCTTTCAGGCTCCAGGGTCTCCTTATCACCCTGACAGGCTGCCATTGACCAGGTGGACAAACACACCCACCCAGGCAGGCCCATCTCCAAGTGAGACCTATTTTCCACCTCCTTCCAGAGGAATCCTCCACGTCATTGCTAATCAGACAGTCTACAGGCATGGTTAGACTCACAGGTACTCTCAAAGCACCTGAGGACCCCCCCTCCATTCAAAGTGAGCCTGTGCCACTGCACATGTGCTCTGACTTGTCTACTTTGTGAAGTTCATGGGAAACGACCTGGTCCTCAGACACCAGGTGACTTCTCACAGTAGAAACACTGGCTCCTTTGTCTCTCAGAGCCTCCACTCTCTGTCCATTTATGGTCACCCACTGCCTGAACTTATTATTGTTCTCAGGCATGAGGTTCCTATGGATCAAATCACTGTTCTGTGATAAGACAAGGGTCATCTCAGATGGCTTCCCCCACCTGGAACCAACTCCTCCCCAAGCGCTACACGGGCCAAACCCTGTGCCTGAGCACCAGTGGGTGCCGGTGTCCACTTGGGACATTTGGGATTTCCTCTCACATGACCCACCTGGTGAAATGGATAACACTTGTGGGAACCCCTCTCTGCAGGTTTCCCAGTAGAGACCCAAGGTTTCTTTTCAATATGGGCTGGGAATCCTTACCCTGGGAAATAGGCTGTGACACTTTAGAGAACTCCCCCAGTTTCCCCTTAACCACCCTTGGCATGGTATCCCACATACCTCTTTTGTACCCTGGTGCTCTATCAATGGTATGGTTCCTGCACAGGATTCCTGGGGTCAGTCATCTTGCTGTCAATTAGGTACTGGCACAGCTTTGGAAAACAAAGACTGTACAAGTGCTCCCAAGCAATAAAGTTGAAAAGCCCCTCATAATTTGTTACCTTACTGCCCTTCACCCCACCATCTAGTGACCTGCAAAAAGAGTCAACACATTCTAACCAGGTTTGGGATTCCTTCTTTCTGTAGGACCTAAACTTGTCCTTCTACTGCTCTGGGGTGAGACCATACCTTGTGAGTAGGGCATCCTTCATTATTGTGTAGGTGAGTCCCAGAGGCTCCCCTAAGGATGTCAAGGTATCCCTCCCTTCCACCTCAAAGTGTTTCCACAGACCCTCCCCCATGTGCTTCATGTACCATGTTCATATGGAGAGCAGACTTGTACCCTTAGAGCCACAAGTATATGTCATCCTCTCTCTTGTAATCCTGAACTAGGTCTTTGGGAATGTGCACCCTCCTCCCAGGCTGCACTGAGGTACTGCTGCCACCATCTCTACTAGACTAGATCCTCTGATATAGTTCCCTTAAGCTAAGCTCATGAGCCAACAGTATCTTCTTATCCTCAATGGCCAGCCTCCTCGCCTCCATCTTCATTTTGAGCTTCTCCAACTCAAATTAGTGCACCATCTCTGCCTGTCTGTCCTGCAGCTCTTCAGGAGTCAAACCCCTAGAGGACACACTGCTACTTACCCTGGAGACCCTCCCCCCAGGAAGTACAGGTACCTCTACTATGCCCTTATGGCTGCTGTGTACCTCCTCACCCTCAATCTCCTCCTCAGTGTGTCCCCAACCTCCTTGGCTGTTACCCAGACCTTCAAGCCTTTGGCACCTACTCCTTCCTGGAAGAGAAACTAATGGGACAGGCAAGATCCTTACTGTACTGTTTCATTTGGGCAACTGCATAGCTCTCCAGTTTCTCCAGCTTAAAAATAGCTCCAGATTGAGACTTTATGGCAAGTCAAAAAGTGCAAAGTTCCAAGGCAGAACAAGAGTTTCCAGTGAGAAGTTTAAAAGGTAAAAAAATGGAAGTAGATGAAGTTCAAGAAGAGAAAAAAAAAAAAATCACAAACATAAGTAGTATATAATTACGTAATGGTCTGTACTGAAAATAGCAGCGTACACTTAATCACTGTATGTCAAGTACAAATACAAGTTCAATGCAAACCACTGGTCACCAACGTTAAAAATTGGGTTTTTGATTGGCAGTGAGGTTGCCCCCTGTCCAAGCAAGGACCCTCACTCTAGTCAGGATAAAGGAAAAACACACCCGGTTAACCCCCACACACACCCTTGGTAGCTTGGCACGAGCAGAAAGGCTTAACCCAGAAGCAACGTGGAAAGTATTTGTACCAATACACACATTGAGACAGTGAAAACACTGCAAAATGGATACCACAGATAGTAAAAATGTGTCTAAATAAAACATGACCAGTTAAAATAAAAATTAAAAATACACAATTAAAAATGTGAGTTGAGCAATTAAAAACCCAAAAATAGTGCCTAGAGTCATAAATGCTGCAATTTGATGTTAAAGAGGCGTTGTGTAGGAGTCGTCTCCCCAATGGGATGCCACTGGCACCGTTTATTGTGTCACACAGACTCCCAGGTGCAGTACCTTAGCAAAACGTGTGGAAAACAGGCCTGTGTGCGGAGTCGGGGAGTTAGGCGCTACTGGATCCAATGCGATGTCGGTTCCGGTGATGCGGGGCAAAGGAGCGGAGGCATCTCGAAGAGGTGTTGAGTCTTTGCTGTGGAGTGGTTGAGGTGAGGTGGAGTCAGCTGTGAGGAGTAGGTCCCTAGGCACCTCTGGCAAAGTCAAATTCTGGTGAAGTCACAATGCTGTGGGGCGACCTCACAGGGTTACAATCATGTCACAAGGTAACAGACGCTGCAACAGACTCCGGTGTCATGAACTACCGGTGCATGAAACTCCAACTCATGTGTTTGTGAGGACTTCAGAGGATGCAGCGATGTTGGGCCTATGTGACGTGGGGTCCTCGCACCTCAGCAAGGTCCACGGATCCAGGTGAAGGTGGCATCGGAGATTCTGTGCAGCAGCATCGTTAGCGAAGTCGCATGGAGTGGTATGGCATAGTTTCACAGGATTTCACCAGAAATTCACTTCCAAGGGCCCAGGAACTGGAAGGGCACCCTCTGGCAAGCTAGAATCCACAGCATGCATACTCAGAGACTGGTTGCTGAAGCCTTTGCTCTCCAGGAGGCTTCAAAAAAAGGATGCAAGCTCGGTTCAAGCCCTTGGAGATACTTCTCAAGCAGGAATGCACAACAAAGTCCAGTCTTTGTCCCCTTTCACAGTCAGAAGCACCAACTGCAGGATAGCCCAATATAGCACAGTCACAGGCAGTACTTCTCCTCAGCTCTTCAGCTCTTCTTCTGGCAGAGGTTCCACTTGAATCCTTGAAGTAATCTGATGTCTGGGGTTTTGGGTCCAATATGTATAACCCTTTCTCCCTTTGAAGTTGCCCAACTTCAAAGAAAAGTCTCTGTTGTTGACAGGATCCTGCCTTGCCCAGACCAGGGCCCAGACACACACCAGGGAGTTGGAGACTCCATTGTGTGAAGGCAGGCACAGCCCTTTCATGTGTAAGTGACCACTCCTCCCCTCCCTCCTAGCACAGATGGCTCATCAGGATATGCAGGCCACAACCCATCTCCCTTTGTGTCACTGTCTAGAGAGAGGTGCAAACAGCACAGCTGTCAAACTAACCCAGACAGGGAATCCACAAACAGTCAGAGTCACAGAATGGTTTAAGCAAGAAAATGACCACTTTCTAAAAGTGGCATTTTCAAATACACAACCTCAAAACCAACTTTACTAAAAGATATATCTTTAAATTGTGAGCTCAGAGACACCAAACTCCACATGTCTAACTGCTCCCAAAGGCAATCTATGAGTTAATCATTTTTTTAAGGCCGTCCCTCATGCTTACCTATGAGAGAGATAGGCCTAGCAACAGTGAAAACTGAATATGGCAGTATTTCACTGTCAGGACATATAAACAACACTAGTAAATTGGGCACTGACATGCGCGATGGGGGCCTGCACAGGGGCCCCTGCACCGCCCATGCAAAGTGCATGGGCAGTGCAGGGACCCCCAGGGGTGCACCGGGGCACCCTCGCCACCAGCCTTTTCCTGGCAGGATATTCCACCTGGAAAAGGCTGGCGGCATATGAAACATTATCCGCAGGGTAGCGCAGCTAGCCTGGCAGATGGTGTTTCATCGAGCATGGCGGTGGGTGACGGCTGCGGCTGGCGGGCGTCAAGCATTTCATTATGTGACAGTTTGGCCCGTCATGCCGACTGGCGGCTTCAGCCGCCACTGCCGGCATGGCGGGCCGAACCGCCAGGTTCGTAATGACCGCCAAAGTCTCTTTCAAGCACAAAGTATCTGGTTGGCGTGAAAAATTTACACAAAGAACCGCAGAGGAGGAGATACGTGGAAACAAAGGGGTGTGCGTCAATTTCTCGGGTCGCACACAGCGATTCGTCATTTAGTTTGCACGTAGGGACGGCTGTGCGTCGATTTCCGGTGCTCAGTTGTGGATCCTCTTCGGGTTGCCGGGTTTTCAGACGCCCCGGGGACAGTGCGTGGATTTTCTGCACTGGCAGGACGAAGTCAGAGGAGCTGCGTCGATCTGGTGGGCGTTGCATCAAATTTCTCCCGCACGGCAGTTGCTGCATCGATTCCTCTCTGGAACTCGGGCTGCGTCACTCTGGGTCGGCTGTGCGTCGATCCACTGCGCCAAGTGCCGAATTTCCGGTCGCTACGCTGGCGCTGCGTCGATCTTCTCGTCGTGAAGTTGGGCTGCGTTATTCCGGTTCGGCGTGCGTTGAAATTTTCACAGCGGGGCAGGCTGTGCGGCATTTCTGGCAGGCTTTGTGTTGAATTTTGCCGCACAAGGAGTTCTTCTTGAAGAGATGAAGTCTTTTTGGTCCTGAGACATCAGGGAACAGGAGGCAAGCTCTATCCAGGCCCTTGGAGAGCACTTTTTCACCACAGCCAGAGAGAAGCAAGGCAGCAGTCCTTCGCAGAAAGCAGTCAGGTGAGTCCTCTGGGCAGCCAGGCAGTTCTTCTTGGCAGGATGCGGGCTCTGGTTACAAGTTTCTTCTCCAGGAAGTGTCTGTGACATAGAGAGTCTACCCCAAGAAGTGTCTAAAATCTGTGGTGTTGGGTCCTCTTCTTATACCCATTTTGGACTTTGAAGTAGGCCTACTTCAAAGAAAAGTCTCACTTGTTTGTGAAATCCTGCCTTGCCCAGGCAAGGCCTCAGACACACACCAATGGGTTGGAGTCTGCATTGCGTGAGGGCAGGCACAGCCCTTTCAGGTGCGAGTGGCCACTCCTCCCCTCCCTCCTAGCACAGATGGCTCATCAGAAAATGCAGGCTATACCCCAGCTCCCTTTGTGTCACTGTCTGGAGAAAGGTGCAAACAGCCCAAATGTCAAACTAACCTAGAAAGGGAATCCACAAACAGACAGAGTCACAAAAATGGTTCAAGCAAGAAAATGTCCACTTTCTAAAAGTGGCATTTTCAAACACACAATCTCAAAACCAACTTTACTAAAATAAGTATTTTGAAATTGTGAGTTCAGAGGTCCCAAACTCCACATGTTTATCTGCTCCCAAAGGGAAGCTACACTTTAATCATGTTTAAAGGCTAACCTATGAGAGAGATAGGCTTTGCAACAGTGAAAAACAAATTTGGCATTGTTTCACTGTCAGGACATATAAAGCACAATAGTATATGTCCTACCTTAACCTTACACAGCACCCTGCCCATGGGGCTACCTAGGGCCTACCTTAGGGGTGTCTTATATGTAGAAAAAGGGAAGGGTAAGGCCTGGTAAGTGGGTACACTTGCCAAGGCGAATTTACAGTTAAAACTGCACACACAGACACTGCAGTGGCAGGTCTGAGACATGATTACAGTGTTACTTATGTGAGTTACACAATCAGTGCTGCAGGCCCACTAGTAGCATTTGATTTAGAGGCCCTGGGCACCTCTAGTACACTTTACTAGGGACTTACTAGTAAATCAAATATGCCAATCATGGATAAATCAATTAATAGGACAATTTACACAGAGAGCATGTGCACTTTAGCACTGGTTAGCAGTGGTAAAGTGCTCAGAGTTCAAAAGCCAACAACAACAGGTCAGGAAAAATAGGAGGAAGGAGGCAAAAAGTTTAGGGATGACCCTGCAAAAAGGGCCAAGTCCAACACCCACTAGAAGCATTTGATTTACATGACCTTGGCACCTCTAATGCATCTGTACTAGGGACTTACCAGTAAATCAAATATGCCAATCATGGAAATCCAATTACACATACAATTTACACAGAGAGCATATGCACTTTAGCACTGGTTAACAGTGGTAAAGTGTCCAGAGTCCTAAAGCCAACAACAACAGATCAGACAAAATAGGAGGGAAGAGGCAAAAAGATTGGGGATGACCCCGCAAAAAGGGCCAGGTGCAACACAACCCCCTACCAGCCTAAAGTCAGGGGAGACCAATCAGTACCTTGATGGACTTCCCTGATTGGGGCGATAGAACAGGGATGTTCACAACAACAGGGCGTCGGCGATGAGGAGGAGGGGGCAGCAGTGGAGGCAGTGGATGTTGGTATGTCTGATTCTAGATGGTGTTTGTATGAGTGCCTGTGGGATGAAGTGTGGTGCTTGTGTTTGCCATGTCCACTTGTGTGTTTTGTCCTGGGTGCATGCTCCTCTGACTGTGTGCTTGGGATAGGTTGGGTTTGAGGGGAATTGGATTGGGTGGAGGAAGTTGGAGGGGGGAGGCTAGAAACAGGGACAATGGCTACCATCAGAGAGGAGGACAGAGCCTGGCTTGATCTATCTTGGGCCTCCATGCCAGTGTGAATGCCCTCCAGGAATGCATTTGTCTGTTGCATTTGGGATGCCAGCCCCTGGATGGCATTCACAATGGTTGACTGCCAAACAGAGATGAATCGCAGGAGGTCAATAGCCTCCCAACATTGCCCCCCACCCACCCACCCACACAAAAATATAAGATAGAAAGAATAAGGACCCCCCACCCTCTTCCCTAACACTAACTAAGCTACTTACCTATACTTATCCTATAACTAACCCCCCAAACCCAACTAACAGTATGAAATAGGAAAGAGGTGAGAGGGGAGGGGTAAAAGTTCAGGAGGGCAAAATGACTACTGATTTGTCCTCCGTAGTGTGCGCCGGATGGAGCGCACCTTCTTCTTGACCTCATTCATGTCCTCCGTCAGGTTGTCAACCTTTCGAATCAACCTGTCCAATTTTCGGGACAATGCCTGGAAGGCCGCAGGGTCGATAGGAGGGTCAGTGCTGGTTTGCGTGCCTGTGGAGGTGGATGTTGTTGCTGGAGTTGTGTGGCCACGGGACAGCCCTGCTCCCACCACACGGCTGGGTCCAGGTCTGGAGGAAGATGCTTGGTCCGTTGCTGGGTCCACTTGGGCAGACCTGGTGGATGTAGTGGCGGTGGTTGTTGGTGGCACCGTTGGGGGAGCCTGTGGTGTGGCATACCATGCCCCGGAGGCCCGATCCGAATGATATCTGCGGGCCATCCTCCGATACCCACACTGCACCTGCAGGATGTGCCTGTACCTCATCGCACGGCGCTCAAAATGGTCGCGATCTGCGGCACTCAGGTTTGTAGCTGTGAAGAGAAAAGGGAAATATTGAGCATTGAATTTACAGTGGGTTGAATACCACAATGGGTCATTTGTCCATTACTAAAAATGTATTGGTTGCAGCAATTGTTACAACATAGTTCACGGAAAGGCTCAGAGGAAGTACATGTGAATCATGCATACATAAGGGCATATCACACATAGCATATCAATGTCTCTACATGATGGATGACATCACCCTAAACTACTCATCCAAATCATACCTAAGGCATTAGACATTATGGCACCAGCTCTTCTGCATACTGACTTCACTACATATGTCATTCTATGTGATAACAATCACACTCCTCACTCAATGGCATTTGGAATTAGTTGTGTGCTAAGATTGAACCCCTGGCCCAGAATCATATGTCCACACTAGAGGCCAGATCTAGGAATTTTGAAAAATCAACTAGCAATTTGCAAAGCAGAACGGTGTCTCTGACACCGTCTGCGAGTCGCTATGGGGTCCCTAAAACCCACCTCATGAACATCAATGATGTGGGTTCCAAGTTGCCCCACCTTAGCAACTATGGGCACTCACGGGGATGGAGGCCTGCTGGGAACAGCAGAACTCCATAGACGTGACTGCTTTTAAATAAAGGAAGTTATTTTTCCCCAAGTGTAGGCCGTTTACCTGAAAGGAAAATGAGTTGCAATTAGTTAAAAATCACAACAATTCAACTTGGAAATTTTCACGGTAATTATTGGTCCCTTAGACCACTGGCTGTTTTGCGCAGGATTTTTTTGGTCCACTCACAAAGGTGAAGTTTTACAATGAGGACCCCTTCCGGTCAGCAAGTTGGTTACCATCCACTTCAAGTGGATGATAACAGCTACTCACTTTGCAACCACGTACTCGGTTGCAAATGGGATTGCCTACCACTGTGAGTTGCAAGTAGGTCTGGTAAACCCCTTTATTATTTGCATTTTGAAAAGCATTTTGCTAATATGTACATGACCACCAAATACATTTTGGAATAGGAAACAGACGTTTGCAACTCACAAACAGAAATTTATGCCATTTGCAACGTGTAGACATTTTGCTACATCTGGCCCTAGGTACTAACTCAAGACACAAAAGGTGTTAAGTACGTGTAACATACTGGTTGCTACAGTCCTAGGTACCCTGTTTCACAGTAACATCCCAGTCTTTGTGGGTGGTGTGGGAAGAACAACCAACAATCCCATGTTCAATGCACACCCAGGAGTGTACAGAAAGTTCAACAAGTATGTGCCTTCACACACAACACCTATGAAGGGCTAGCAACACGTTGTAGTCAGCCCAACCTTGTCACATCCCAGGGCCACACATGTCAAAATGATATGACTTAGCCCAACATAACATACTATTAGTGAGGCATGTTTTACAACACACACAGAGGAGGTAGAACACCCATTCTCATGATTAGACAGAACACCTAGGCCATTGCACTCAAGTCACACACACTTCGAGTTCACCTTGTGGAAGTACATGCCCCCGGAAGATCCGATCTACAGTGTACACAGTCCATCCTCAACTAGGAAGAAGCACTTGTCATCAAAGCCATGTGCCTAAGCTATCTGGGAGACTGTCAGTCTGATATGCAGACTCAGTTAATGGCAAGTCCCTGACCAAGTCTAACATTGAGCAGTGTATTCCAAATGAGTCATACCATTCCCAATTGCCGCCCTAATTGAATGACCTACAGCCCCTCAATCTGAGAGATGACTAGGTATTGCTTTACAGAAACATTATTCCTATTTGATATCACACTAAAACAACCAAGCCAATGAACGGCCAGCACATCAAATCATGAATTCTCTTGAACACACAGTAATCCATCATGCTTCATTACCAAACAATGAAAATAGCACTCAGGCGACACTCACTGTAGGTATCGGGTCGTCAAAATGGGCCATCTCTCCCACGGTGTACGGGGCTGGTCCACCTGTAAAGCATGAAAGGAAGAATATACTCAGACTGGGTGAACGGACAAATAATTTCTGTTACAATGACACTGTGTGAATATGACATGGTAATGATACACTTTCACACATGCTCATCCTGCATGGATGACTTTGTATTCAACATTATCATTGGATGAGTCTCCTGCTCCAGTGACACACCCTACTACACTCATGCAGTGGCCAGGACAGTCATGTGTCGTCCAAGTTAATCCTCCATTAGTATGCCCCAACAATAATGTTATCCATACATCTCAGCATGTGCATCCCAGAGAGACATTCCAAAACTGGTTCCATGAGGACTGCATGACCACTCACAATCAAACAGGCTATGTGGACAGGTTCAACACACAGGAACCAGACACACATGTGACATATGTGTGGACAACATGACTACCTTCATGTGACGTGAAGGCAACACACATGTATAGCATCATCATGTGTTTCCAATTTTCTGTCTAGCTATGGCGTCTACATATGTAGGTATGTTGTTTCTACATGACGTACTCACTGGCCATTATGACCAGTAGAGTACAAATAGAGCAGTTCACGTGTTGCTTTTCTGACACAAATGCAACACTACATTACATGCAGCTACAGGCATCTGGTATGTGTTGCAAAAATGAGCCATCGGACTGGTAGCATAGGTCTTCATACACATTCTGCAACAAATACACATTAGGACACATATGTATACCATTGTATCGCAGCATTTGCATCATTTTGTGACGCAGAGAGGGGGCTACTTAGCAAAATACAAATAGATGTTGGATTTTACTGCTGTTATTGCGTGTACATGTGTTGCAAAAATGGGGATTTATGTGTATGACCATGGGCCTAGGTTTCCCTAGCATTACACACAGTCAGCTACTTATTTTTCAGATTGGCTAACAATCATCACATGTTCACACACAGATTTCTATTATTCCCATGTAATTGATTTGTACTCACCAACATGGCCACCAATCCGGAGTCCCAGGTGGTCCAGCAGGTCCTGTTCCCTGGTGATCAGATCTGCCCAGCGGTGCTTGAGTTGATGGACATTTCGCAGACTCCCGTAGACCCGGACCAGGTGATGGCGCACCTTCTCCCACCGGATTTTCCTCGCCTCCGTGTGATACCCCTGTATCACACGGCCCCCAGCCTCCAGCATCAGTGGGAGGAAATGGCTTACTAGCCATATGAACCCCCCCAATTCGTCTTCACCCATCCTGGACAGGCGAGGCCTACCTGACATATTGAGAGGTCTAAAAATGGACAAATGAAATATGAAAGTAAAAGTGGGAAATGGGGAAAGGTAGAGGTGTGAAAGAAAAAGAAGAAGGAGAAAAATAGCCCAACTAACCCCCAAAACTATGGTACCCACAACAGACTCCCACAGACAATACAAACTATCACAGGTATAGACAAAACAAGACTAAACAGACTGAGACAATGTTATACAACAATAATAGATTGACACTAAGACAAAATACAAGGCACACAGGACACTGAAGCAGTAAAACACAGGACAACACCTTTCACACAACCACACAGTCTAGATAAATCTGAGACTGCAAAGTGAAAGTGAAAGTTTACTCCCAGTACAGATTTGGTAAACAGGATATCCTATTACATCACTTCCTGCATAAAATGGCCGCCGTTTTTATTTTCCTGTTATGCGTCATATTTTCACGCATACACAGTTGTGCGTCATTTTTTTTTGACGCATTACAGTGCACATGATGCGGAGTGAAAAAATATGATATGAATATTAATAATTTTTAATGTACATGAGATGACCAACATATTGTTCATGTAGCGTCAATTTTACCACGCATACATCATGGGCGTCAATTTTTTTACACGTACAGTAGTGCACATGATGCGGAGTGAAAAAATATGATATGAATATTAATAATTTTTTATGTACATGAGATGACCAACATATTGTCCATGTAGCGTCAATTTTACCACGCATACATCATGGGCGTCAATTTTTTTACACGTACAGTAGTGCACATGATGCAGAGTCAAAAATATTGTGGATGTAAAATATACTTTGAAGGCGAAATATTAAGACACTTTTGGATACATTTGTATTTGACTCTGCATTGTGTGCACTCATGTATGTGAACAAATTATGACGCCCATGCTGTATGCGTAGAATATGGAGCAAATTTATCCTTATGTCTTCATGTTTTTACCTTTGGAAAGGTGATTTGTCATGGTCAAACGGTGCGATGTGATACACATTTGTGTTTGGATATGACACATGTCCGTTGTTTTATGTATAGAAGGCATTCACACTGTAATGTTTGGGATACGTTGACTAATGTATTGACCAGATTTGACGACATATTTGGTGTAATTGCTGATGGCTATTTTGAAATAATGGATGGGATACCATTATGTATTCCGTCTCCAAAATGTGTCCACATTTATGATGGTGATGCTTTTATCTGTAGTCCTAACAGGGAGTGGAAGAGTCACTTACAGTTTTTATGGGGCTAACCATGTCCCATTATGATTTTGTGTTTCAGATTTGTGTTGGACTTATGACATGGAGGCCACACATGTGCCTTATGCATGTGTTTAGTTCACAAGTACATGATTCTTGTATGTTTTGGGGGCGGTAGAGGTGGACTTAGGCCCCCAGCACCCTAGGATTTGACCATCCAGAATAGCTACTGTATCCATGGAGTATATTTATTATATCATGGCAAACCTGCAGCAGCAGGCTAATGTAAGGCCATATGGTATGAATGACTGTTGACCATTCATTCATCTCATTAGCCCATTTGACGTTTGCAGTAATGATGAATTGGAGCGAACTTGCATACCATTTTCCTATGACTATGTTTGCAAGACTCTCAGCGTTCCCGATGTGATAATGAGAATAATTTTTTGGTTGTCTGTGTCCCTTTCTGCATAAACTGGTTTAGTGTCATGTTACAATCTTCCTGCTAGGTTCAAACTGGGACACAACTGTGATGGTCTACTTTCAAATATTAGGTTGATTGTATGACATATGTGTACATGTGTGTGGGAATGGGGATCCACTATCACCTGTCTGGGTGTATGTTGTCACTGTAACTTCAAGGTCTCCGGCTGAGTTAGTGGCAGCTGATGTTGTACCAATTGTGTATTGCTCATATCACACACTTCAGAGAAGCCATTGATGACATGGTCACATACACATTGATGGTCCCACCCTGTCTCTGAACATGTGTGATGTGACTTTCAAATGATCTCCAATTTTGGGCTGGATGAGAGACTGTTTCAGTTGTTTGGATCCGGCATCTGTAATTGTCACATTTGTACTCTTGTTGGGCTCTGTGTATGGTAATGTATCACGTCACATCCTACCCTCTGTGCATACATTTGTGATGTTTATTTTTGGTGTGATGAATGTTATAGCATTCTTGCTCAATGAAACAACATTCATCTTCAGCAATTTCAAACTAAAGGTGGTCTGAAATGAATAGGCCAAAGCATGATGTGGTGTTTGTTATCTGTGTTTATTTACAAGTGTGGAATACAAGTGATTATAATAACTTAAGTAAAAAAATTGTTGACAATCTGTTGGCGCCTACGCACTCCTGCTGCCGTGTTAGGTTGTTCCCCCTCCTGTTGCAGGCCAGCATCCTCCTCATCGTCATCCTCAGGCATGTCTGGGTCCGGTTCAAGGAGGGGAATGTTCCTTTTCACACAAATATTGTGTAATATGGCACAAGTGAGTATGATCTTACAGACCATCTCTGGGGAGTATAGTAGGCTACCGCCAGTGATGTCAAGGCAGCGGAACCTTGACTTTAGGATCCCAAAGGTCTGCTCCACAATGCTGCGTGTCCTCTTGTGGGCGTCATTGTATGCCCGCTCAGCAGCAGTATTTGGGTTCCCATATGGTGTCATTATCCAAGGCTGGATGCCATACCCCTGATCAGCTGAAAGAGAAACACAGAATGGTATCAATTAGATGTAGGAGGCACTGTTGTACGTATCTTTGATGGCAGTAGTTGTGTTGTGTTGTCGGTGACTATTTTGTGTACTAATGTGACAACCTATGGTTGTTGGTGAAAACTTTGGCATTGTTTTTTTCCCTTGGCTGAGCAAGTCTTTGTTGGCTAACTGTTTGTCAGCAGGATGTATTGGTTTCTCAAGTACAGTGTGCCCTCCCTTGCATTGTGACTTGTGACACAGGTGTCCGTGTGTCCTCACTGGGGGTGTGATGACAGTTCCATGCAGAGTTGTAACATGAAAGTGTATTAGAAACGTTCATATGAACATACCCAGGCCATCCCATCCCTTAAAAATTATGCATTGTATTAGTGTACAGGTTATTGTGAGCCTTCAAATTTGCAAGGTGACATTTAGGAAACCACAGTCATTAATGTCTTCACACTAAGCTGTAGAGTAAATTCCAATGTGTGAGAGGTTCAATGGTGACTTGTGAAACATGGCTAGTGATGTGAGTACCTCAGTGTGTTCCTGTCTAGGTGTTGCTATTGTGGTGTATGGGTTGTTTATCCTAGAGGGTTTCTGTGCAGTGAGTATATAAGTAGATTTTTGTCCTTACCAACAAGTAGTCCATTGCCATACCGTCCATCCTGGAAGTGTTGGTTGATGGTGCAGTGACGGAAGATGAATGCGTCATGTACACTCCCAGGATATTTAGCCACGATGTTGCTGATCAGTCCTTGGTGATCGACTATGGCCTGCACGTTGATGGAATGTGTGTGCTTCCTGTTGCGGTAGAGGTGTTCACTCGCAGCAGGTGGCACAAGGCGTACGTGTGTGCAGTCGATTGCACCAAGGACGTGCGGGAAGCCACTGATGGCGTAGAACCCCTGTTTGGTTTCCTGCTGCTTCTGCAGTGTGTTAGGGAAGCAGATGTGGCGGGGTGTCAGTCCAATGATGGCATCCAGTACTTTAGGCAGGAATGCGGAGAAAGATGGTTGTGATATTCCACCAACCAGGGCACCAGTTGTCTGAAAGGAGCCACTTGCCAGCATGTGAAGTACGGCAAGCAGCTTTGTTTCTGTTGGGATAGTGCGTGGAGTCACTAAAGTGGGGGCCAATTGCTGTTCAATATTTGTCAGCAGCTGCTGAATGGCCTGCCAGTTCAACCGGTACCTCTGGATGATGTCTCGTTCCCTGAGGCCATGCAGGGTTGTTCTTGGGCGGAATATCCTCTCCTGCCTTCTGCGCTGTCTTTGGGGTCCCTGCTGTTGTTGTTGTAGCTGCTGTTGTTGCTGCAGGGCTCTGCGTCTACGTGCACGCTGAAGAAAAAGCACCTTCATGTCTCCCTGTTGCTGCTCTGCTGCTCTGCTGCTCTGTTGTTTGTTCTGTGTGTTCTGATTAAGTACAGGTGTGTTTGCACCATTTTAACGCCTGCCCTGACCCAGGCGTTAAAATTTCACGATATTCGTGCTTTGCGTGATTTTTTTGCGCCGCCTGCCGCGCGGGAATGATTTTTGCCCGGAAGCATAAATACGACGCACCTCTGTGTGCGTCTGTTTTTGGACGGGAACGCCTACCCTGCATGTCATTAACGCAGGGCGGGGTGCCGCTTCCAAAAACTGGCCCACATAGCGCCATTTTCCTTGTGTGCCGGATCGGGCGTCAGGGTTTAAATATGGGGCAACGTTTGCGCTGAAAGTGCGTCAAAATTTTTGACGCACATTCGGCGCAAACGGAGTATAAATATGCCCCGAGGTTCCTATGGATCAACTCACTGTTCTGTGATAAGACAAGGGTCATCTCAGATGGCTCCCCCCACCTGGAACCAACTCCTCCCCAAGCGCTACACGGGCCAAACCCTGTGCCTGAGCACCAGTGGGTGCTGGTGTCCACTTGGGACATTTGGGATTTCCCCTCACATGACCCACCTGGTCAAATGGATAACACTTGTGGGAACCCCTCTCTGCAGGTTTCCCAGGAGAGACCAAAGGTTTCTTTTCAATAGGGGCTGGGAATCCTTACCCTGGGAAATAGGCCGGGACACTTTAGAGAACTCCCCCAGTTTACCCTTAACCCCCCACTTCTTCTGGTGGGGATCCTGACCACCCTTGGCATGGTATCCCAAATACCTCTTTTGTACCCTGGTGCTCTATCAATGGTCTGCTTCCTGCACAGGATTCCTGGGGTCAGTCATCTTGCTGTCAATTAGGTACTGGCACAGCTTTGGAAAACAAAGACTGTACAAGTGCTCCCAAGCAATAAAGTTGTAAAGCCCCTCACAATTTGTTACCTTACTGCCCTTCACCCCACCATCTAGTGACCTGCAAAAAGAGTCAACACATTCTAACCAGGTTTGGGATTCCTTCTTTCTGTAGGACCTAAACTTGTCCTTCTACTGCTCTGGGGTGAGACCATACCTTGTGAGTAGGGCATCCTTCATTATTGTGTAGGTGAGTCCCAGAGGCTCCCCTAAGGATGTCAAGGTATCCCTCCCTTCCACCTCAAAGTGTTTCCACAGACCCTCCCCCATGTGCTTCATGGACAATGTTCATATGGAGAGCAGACTTGTACCCTTAGAGCCACAAGTATATGTCATCCTCTCTCTTGTAATCCTGAACTAGGTCTTTGGGAATGTGCACCCTCCTCCCAGGCTGCACTGAGGTACTGCTGCCACCATCTCTACTAGACTAGATCCTCTGATATAGTTCCCTTAAGCTAAGCTCATGAGCCAACAGTATCTTCTTATCCTCAATGGCCAGCCTCCTCGCCTCCATCTTCATTTTGAGCTTCTACAACTCAAATTAGTGCACCATCTCTGCCTGTCTGTCCTGCAGCTCTTCAGGAGTCAAACCCCTAGAGGACACACTGCTACTTACCCTGGAGACCCTCCCCCCAGGAAGTACAGGTACCTCTACTATGCCCTTATAGCTGTTGTGTACCTCCTCACCCTCAATCTCCTCCTCAGTGTGTCCCCAACCTCCTTGGCTGTTACCCAGACCTTCAAGCCTTTGGCACCTACTCCTTCCTGGAAGAGAAACTAATGGGACAGGCAAGATCCTTACTGTACTGTTTCATTTGGGCAACTGCATAGCTCTCCAGTTTCTCCAGCTTAAAAATAGATCCAGCTGGTTCATCTCCAGATTGAGACTTCATGGCAAGTAAAAAAGTGCAAAGTTCAAGGCAGAACAAAGAGTTTCCAGTGAGAAGTTTAAAAGGTCAAAGAATGGAAGAAGATGAAGTTCAAGAAGAGAAAAAAAAAAAATCACAAACATAAGTAGTATATAATTACGTAATGGTCTGTACTGAAAATAGCAGTGTACACTTAATCACTGTATGTCAAGTACAAATACAAGTTCAATCCTCACCACTGGTCACCAATGTTAGAAATTGGGTTTTTGATTGTAAGTGAGATTGCCCCCTGTCCAAGCAAGGACCCTCACTCTAGTCAGGGTAAAGGAAAAACACACCCGGTTAACCCCCGCTCACACCCTTGGTAGCTTGGCACGAGCAGAAAGGCTTAACCCAGAAGCAACGTGGAAAGTATTTGTACCAACACACACATTAAGACAGTGAAAACACTACAAAACGGATACCACAGATAGTAAAAATGTGTCTAAATAAAACATGACCAGTTAAAATAAAAATTAACAATACACAATTAAAAATGTGAGTTGAGCAATTAAAAACCCAAAAATAGTGCCTAGAGTCACAAATGCTGCAATTTGATGTTAAAGAGGCGTTGTGACGGAGTCGTCTCCCACAATGGGATGCCACTGGCACCGTTTATTGTGTCACACAGACTCCCAGGTGCAGTACCTTAGCAAAACGTGTGGAAAACAGGCCTGTGTGCGGAGTCGGGGAGTTAGGCGCTACTTGATCCAATGCGATGTCAGTTCCAGTGATGCGGGGCAAAGGAGCGGAGGCATCTCGAAGAGGTGTTGAGTCTTTGCTGTGGAGTGGCTGAGGTGAGGTGGAGTCAGCTGTGAGGAGTAGGTCCCTGGGCACCTCTGGCAAAGTCAAAGACTGGTGAAGTCACAATGCTGTGGGGCGACCTCACAGGGTTACAATCATGTCACAAGGTAACAGACGCTGCAACAGACTCAGGTGTCATGAACTACCGGTGCATGAAACTCCAACTCATGTGTTTGTGAGGACTTCAGAGGATGCAGCGATGTTGGGCCTATGTGATGTGAGGTCCTCGCACCTCAGCAAGCTCCACGGATCCAGGTGAAGGTGGCATCGCGGATTCTGTGCAGTAGCATCCTTAGCGAAGTCGCATGGAGTGGTATGGCATAGTTTCACAGGATTTCACCAGAAATTCACTTCCAGGGGCCCAGGAACTGGAAGGGCACCCTCTGGCAAGCTAGAATCCACAGCATGCATACTCAGAGACTGGCTGGTGAAGCCTTTGCTCTCCAGGAGGCTTCAAAAACAGGATGCAAGCTCAGTTCAAGCCCTTGGAGATATTTCTCAAGTAGGAATGCACAACAAAGTCCAGTCTTTGTCCCCTTTCACAGGCAGAAGCAGCAACTGCATGATAGCCCAATATAGCACAGTCACAGGCAGTACTTCTCCTCAGCTCTTCAGTTATTCTTCTGGCAGAGGTTCCACTTGAATCCTTGAAGTAATCTGATGTCTGGGGTTTTGGGTCCAATATGTATAACCCTTTCTCCCTTTGAATTTGCCCAACTTCAAAGAAAAGTCTCTGTTGTTGACAGGATCCTGCCTTGCTCAGGCCAGGGCCCAGACACACACCAGGGAGTTGGAGACTCCATTGTGTGAAGGCAGGCACAGCCCTTTCATGTGTAAGTGACCACTCCTCCCCTCCCTCCTAGCACAGATGGCTCATCAGGATATGCAGGCCACAACCCATCTCCCTTTGTGTCACTGTCTAGAGAGAGGTGCAAACAGCACAGCTGTCAAACTAACCCAGACAGGGAATGCACAAACAGTCAGAGTCACAGAATGGTTTAAGCAAGAAAATGACCACTTTCTAAAAGTGGCATTTTCAAATACACAACCTCAAAACCAACTTTACTAATAGATATATCTTTAAATTGTGAGCTCAGAGACACCAAACTCCACATGTCTAACTGCTCCCAAAGGCAATCTACGAGTTAATCATTTTTTTAAGGCCGTCCCTCATGCTTACCTATGAGAGAGATAGGCCTAGCAACAGTGAAAACTGAATATGGCAGTATTTCACTGTCAGGACATATAAACAACACTAGTAAATTGGGCAGTGACATGCGCGATGGGGGCCTGCACGGGGGCCGCTGCACCGCCCATGCAAAGTGCATGGGCAGTGCAGGGACCCCCAGGGGTGCACCAGGGCACCCTCGCCACCAGCCTTTTCCTGGCAGGATATTCCACCAGGAAAAGGCTGGCGGCATATGAAACATTATCCGCAGGGTAGCGCAGCTACCCTGGCAGATGGTGTTTCATCGAGCATGGCGGTGGGTGACGGCTGCGGCTGGCGGGCGTCAAGCATTTCATTATGTGGCAGTTTGGCCCGTCATGCCGACTGGCGGCTTCAGCCGCCACTGCCGGCATGGCGGGCCGAACCGCCAGGTTCGTAATGACCGCCAAAGTCTCTTTCAAGCACAAAGTATCTGGTTGGCGTGAAAAATCTCCACAAAGAACCGCAGAGGAGGAGATACGTGGAAACAAAGGGGTGTGCGTCAATTTCTCGGGCCGCACATAGCGATTCGTCATTTAGTTTTCACATAGGGACGGCTGTGCGTCGATTTCCGGTGCTCAGTCTTGGATCCTCTTCAGGTTGCCGGGTTTTCAGACGCCCCGGGGACAGTGCGTGGATTTTCTGCACTGGCAGGACAAAGTCAGAGGAGCTGCGTCGATCTGGTGGGCGTTGCATCAAATTTCTCCCGCACGACAGGCGCTGCATCGATTCCTCTCTGGAAGTCGGGCTGCGTCACTCTGGGTCGGCTGTGCGTCGATCCACTGCGCCAAGTGCTGAATTTCCGGTCGCTACGCTGGCGCTGCGTCGATCTTCTCGTCGTGAAGTTGGGCTGCGTCATTCCGGTTCGGCGTGCGTTGAAATTTTCACCGCAGGGCAGGCTGTGCGGCATTTCTAGCAGGCTTTGTGTTGAATTTTGCCGCACAAGGAGTCCTTCTTGAAGAGATTAAGGGGGTTATTCTAACTTTGGAGGAGGTGTTAATCCGTCCCAAAAGTGACGGAAAAGTGACGGATTTACCACCAGCCGTATTACGAGTCCATTATATCCTATGGAACTCGTAATACGGCTGGTGGTATATCCGTCACTTTACCGTCACTTTTGGGACGGATTAACACTCCTCCAAAGTTAGAATAACCCCCTAAGTCTTTTTGGTCCTGAGACATCAGGGAACAGGAGGCAAGCTCTACCCAGGCCCTTGGAGAGTACTTTTTCACCACAGCCAGAGAGAAGCAAGGCAGCAGTCCTTTGCAGAAAGCAGTCAGGTGAGTCCTCTGGGAAGCCAGGCAGTTCTTCTTGGCAGGATGCAGGCTCTGGTTACAAGTTTCTTCTCCAGGAAGTGTCTGTGACATAGAGAGTCTACCCCAAGAAGTGTCTAAAGTCTGTGGTTTGGGGTCCTCTTCTTATACCCATTTTGGACTTTGAAGTAGGCCTACTTCAAAGAAAAGTCTCACTTGTTTGTGAAATCCTGCCTTGCCCAGGCAAGGCCTCAGGCACACACCAGTGGGTTGGAGTCTGCATTGCGTGACGGCAGGCACAGCACTTTCAGGTGCGAGTGGCCACTCCTCCCCTACCTCCTAGCACAGATGGCTCATCAGAAAATGCAGGCTATACCCCAGCTCCCTTTGTGTCACTGTCTGGAGAAAGGTGCAAACAGCCCAACTATATCATCACTAAAGGTGTGGGGTAGTAGGAACTGAGGGTGGGCCTGGGTCGATTGCCTCAGTGCACCGTGTTAGAATCGTTTTAGACTCTGAAGTGGGGAAGTCATGGTGGGAAAATGTCCAAGTAAGGAGGTGCTATGTAGTTCTGCAAGTGGAAGGGGGCGTTCCCTTACGGACTAGGTGGTCTCACACACATAATAGTGTATTGCTTCATCATTTGACCACCTAGCCCCACCCAAGTAAGATGATACTACTTGGGCGGACTCAACCTCTTGGTTAAAAGAACCAGAGGGAGTGCTGAAATTAGACTTACTGGATAATTACCGAGATCCAGATGGGGTGAAAAATTAAATTACTGAGCAAGTCACCAATTGCTACTGCTAGTTTTAATGAGGGTGTATGCTGGTAAGGTTAAGAACATGGGGGAACATGTTAAAACTGCGCACACAGACACTGCAGTGGCAGGTCTGAGACATGATTACAGTGTTACTTATGTGAGTTACACAATCAGTGCTGCAGGCCCACTAGTAGCATTTGATTTAGAGGCCCTGGGCACCTCTAGTACACTTTACTAGGGACTTACTAGTAAATCAAATATGCCAATCATGGATAAATCAATTAATAGTACAATTTACACAGAGAGCATGTGCACTTTAGCACTGGTTAGCAGTGGTAAAGTGCTCAGAGTTCAAAAGCCAACAACAACAGGTCAGGAAAAATAGGAGGAAGGAGGCAAAAAGTTTAGGGGTGACCCTGCAAAAAGGGCCAGGTCCAACACCCACTAGTAGCATTTGATTTACATGACCTTGGCACCTCTAATGCATCTGTACTAGGGACTTACCAGTAAATCAAATAGGCCAATCATGGAAATCCAATTACACATACAATTTACACAGAGAGCATATGCACTTTAGCACTGGTTAACAGTGGTAAAGTGTCCAGAGTCCTAAAGCCAACAACAACAGATCAGACAAAATAGGAGGGAAGAGGCAAAAAGACTGGGGATGACCCCATAAAAAGGGCCAGGTGCAACACAACCCCCTACCAGCCTAAAGTCAGGGGAGACCAATAAGTACCTTGATGGACTTCCCTGATTGGGGCGATAAAACAGGGATGTTCACAACAACAGGGCGTTGGCGAGGAGGAGGAGGGGGCAGCAGTGGAGGCAGTGGATGTTGGTATGTCTGATTCTAGATGGTGTTTGTGTGAGTGCCTGTGGGATGAAGTGTGGTGCTTGTGTTTGCCATGTCCACTCGTGTGTTTTGTCCTGGGTGCATGCTCCTCTGACTGTGTGCTTGGGATAGGTTGGGTTTGAGGGGAATTGGATTGGGTGGAGGAAGTTTGAGGGGGGAGGCTAGAAACAGGGACAACGTCTACCATCAGAGAGGAGGACAGAGCCTGGATTGATCTATGTTGGGCCTCCATGCCAGTGTGAATGCCCTCCAGGAATGCATTTGTCTGTTGCATTTGGGCTGCCAGCCCCTGGATGGCATTCACAATGGTTGACTGCCAAACAGAGATGAATCGCAGGAGGTCAATAGCCTCCTCACTCAGGGCGGCAGGCCTAATTGGGGCAGGGCCTGGCGTGACTGGGGCAAAGGAGTTGCCCACCCTCCTGGGTGAGTGGGCACGGGAAACTCGCTGAGGGGCTTCTGGGAGAACGGTGATGGTACAGGGTGTGGCGGCTGTTCCTTTAGATGGGGTGGGCACAGAGGTGTCTGCCACCACCAGGGAGCTTCCATCGGAGGAGGAATCTGTGTCCGAACTGTCCCCTCCTGTCTTTGCCGTGGTGCTCCCCTCACCCTCCATCCCACTGGTGCCCTCACAGTCGGTGGATTCGGCATCCTGGGTCCTGTGGGATGCAGCTCCATCTGTCGCCGGCGCCTCTCCTTCTCCACCAGCTGATGCTAATGCACATAAGAACAGGGTGACAAAACAAAAAGGGGGGGAGACACAAAGGATATACTTGGTCAATGGCGGCAACAACACCACCGTTGGTGTACACGACACACTCACACACAGGGAACATCCCTACGCACTAGGCAATGCACTACCAGTCACAATACTAGTCACCAGGTCATGGATAGGGACACCTAATGCCAATTGCAGCATACCTCAGACCCACAGACCCCTGCCCAGTAGTGAATGCCTACTAGCTTGGTTGGAGTACTTTCACATCAAAACCCTGCCCAACATGGGACCAACACTGCTATACCAGGCCTGGCCTAGGGGAACCCACAGGGCCCACACCCCACACCCGGATCCCACCCCACCATGTGAAAGTTGCATATAGGGCATTGTACTCACCCCCTTGTGGCTGCTGTGATGCCCCATACTCCCATCCAGCTCCGGATAGGCCATTGCCAGTATGCGGGCCATCAGGGGAGTCAGGGTTCGACGGGCACCCCTTCCTCGTTGGGAGGCCATCCCCAGCTGGGCCTCTGCAGTCTTTCCATGCCCAGCATCTCAGGTCCTCCCACGGTTTCCGACAGTGGGTAATCCGCCTGCTGTAGACCCCCAGCATCCACATGTCCTTGGCGATGGCACTCCATTTACCCTTCTTTTGATGGGCGCAGACCTGCAAGGAAATGGACACAGGGAAAATAATTAGTCAGACCATCCTGCCTGTTACACTCATGGCCCACCATGCCCCTTCACACCCCCAGAAGCACAGACATGGCCCACCATACATGCTGCATGCTGCTCAGGGCCCATCCACCACCCACCCCCTACATGAGGCCTTCACACACAGCACTCCATGCATTCATGCCACATGCATCATACTCATGGTGTACTCACCTGTTGGTCTGGAGGCCCATACAGCATTCGGTACTGGGGTAGGACCCCATCCACCAGTCGCTCCAACTCCACCGAGGTGAAGACAGGGGCCCTTTCCCCAGTCACACGAGCCATGGTCAGTTCCAGACACAGTTCACAGCAGCACATGCAGTGTAGGTCCTCTACTGTTGAAGGTCAGGTAGCAAGTGAGTGAACAGATAGAAAATGGCAGTGATGTCTGCGGCGGTGCATACTGTCACTGCCGGCGTACATCACCATTGGCCACTGTACCACATAGGGCCCAATGTTAACTAATGAGGAGATGCACTGTAGTTTTCGACTGCAACGGTGCACAATGTCAGCAGAATTACCTCATATCCACCTGTCCCTCCATACAGGACAGGCAGACGCCATTTCAGGGGGGGCAGCCCATGGGTCCTCACTGTGTCACAGTACACAAATGCACCATTTGGACTTCTCCAGCCAAATAACGTTACAATCACCATATGCACTGAACTGTTGTGGTTGGCACTAAGAGATAATGAACAGCTGCTCAACATTTTACCCCCTAGATAGCAACCGCTGTGGATGAATAGGAGATGGAGCCATCCCCCGTGTACAGACCCATTGTGGACTTGGCAACAATGGAGGACAGGCACATTATCCTCACCTATAAACTGAACAGGGCAACAGTCACAGAGCTATGTGCCAATTGGAGCCTGACCTAATCTCTGCTATCCATCACCCCACCAGGATCCCCGCTCTTGTGCAAGTGCTATGAGTACTCAATTTCCTGACAGTGGGCTTGGCAGCAGGAATGTCTCACCCAATGTTCTCAATAGTGCTGACCACAGTGTATTCTGCCCTGATAAAACACATGTGCAGCTACATCTTTTCCCCCAGGTGGAGGATTTGGCCACAGTGAAAGCTAATTTCTATGCAATGGGAAATATCCCCAACATTATTGGGGAAATTGCTAGAACACCTATTGCATTTGTCCCCCCTGTCAAAATGAACACATGTTCAGAAACTGAAAGAGCTTTCACTCCATGAATGTGCATATGGTGTGCCTGGCGGACCAGTACATCTCCCACATCAATGCAAAATATCTTGGGTCTGTGCATGATGCCTTTATCCTGAGGAATAGCAGCATCCCAAATGTGATGGCTCAACTCCAGAGGCACCGGGTGTGGCTAATAGGTGAGCCCTGGTTCCCACCCAGTGGATGTTGGTGTATGGGTATGATGTGAGCCATATAGGATAGTGTGTGGATAACAGTTGTCCCTCTAGATTTGCAGGTGACTCTAGAGGAAAGTCCAGGATAGAGTCCAGTCTATTTGTATCACAGGCGCATTGTCCAAGGGGTTATAGGAAGGGGATCAATGTCAGTTCAAAGTGGACAGGGTGACAGAGTGGGACACAAGGGTGACAATCAGGAGAGTCTTAATTCCTGGCGGGGGTCTTGGCAATAGTCTCTGGCTTCTGCCTGGATAGCAGGGAAAGTTTGCGGGGTGGTTCTCCTTCTGCAGGGGGAGGGGTGCTGGTGGCCTGTTAGTCTTGTGGCGGGCCTCCTGTCCACTAGCGGCAGCAGAGGTGGAGGGATGTTCATCAATTTGGCTAGTGTCAGGGGCCCGGTGGTGTGCTACTGCCTCCCTCATAGTGTTGGCCATGTCTACCAGCACCCCTGCAATGGAGACCAGCGTGGTGTTGATGTCCTTCAAGTCCTCCCTGATCCCCAAGTACTGCCCCTCCTGCAGCCGCATGTTCTCCTGCAACTTGTTCAGTATCTGGCCCAGCGTGTTTTGAATGCTCCCAGGATCGCAGTGAGTGCCTCCTGGAGAGTCGGTTCCCTGGGCCCGTCCTCTCCCTGTCTCACAGCAGTCCTCCCAGCTTCCCTGATGTCCTGTGCCTCTGTCTCCTAAATCGTGTGTCCACTGCCATGATCTTCCTGTTTTTGTGGGGTGGCCTGGGGTCCCTGTAGAGGTGGACACACTGCTGATTGACGTGTCCTGTGGACAGAGGTATGGGCCCGCTGGGTGGGTGCTGTGGTTTTGTTTCCTGAGGGGGGAGGCTCTGTGAATATTTGTGACTGTGCCTGAGTAACCGACTGTCTGGAAATCCCTGATGGGCCAGGTTGGTCATCCAGATCTAGGCGGGCAGCGCTGCTGTCATCACTGTGGACCTCTTCTGAGGGGACTGGATGTTGGTGGCACCTCTTCTCCGGTTACATTAGCTGGGGTACCTGTGGGGATGCGAATGCAGTGTTATTGTTTCTGTGTGACACATTGAGTGTGGGTGCGTTGCCCTCTATGGTTGTTGTTGCCCTGGCTGTTTTTCCTTTCTGTGAGTTGCTATTTGGTGGGCTAGGTGATTCTCTTCAGTGTGCATGCAGTGGTGATAGGTGTCCATGCAGGTCTGTGAGGGGTGGCCATGCATTGGTGTTACATGCAGAGCTTGATATTGGGATGAGTGGGTTGTGATGGTGGGGTATGTGGGAGATGGTGAAGTGATGGGAGTGAGGGTGAGGGTGGGGGCTTGTGATGACATGCAGATTGGGGGGGACGGGGGGGTGATAGTAATAAAGAATTGACTTACAAGAGTCCGGACCTCCTTCTGATCCTGCCAGGCCCTCAGGATGCATTATGGCCAAGACTTGCTCCTCCCATGTTGTTAGTTGTGGGGGAGGAATTGCGGGTCCACCGCCAGTTCTCTGTACAGCTAGTTGGTGTCTTGCTGCCACAGAATGCACCTTCCCCCGTAATTCGTTCCACCTCTTCCTGATGTCATCCCTTTTTTCTGGGATGCATTGTCCCTGTCCACTATTCTCTGCCATAGCTCCATCTTCCTAGCAATGGATGTCTGCTGCACCTGTGATCCAAATAGCTGTGGCTCTACCCAGATGATTACCTCCACCATGACCCTTAGCTTCTCCTCTGAGAACCTGGGGTGTCGTTGTGGTGTCATGGGTGAGGTGTGAGTGGTGTGGGTGAGGGTGTATGGGATGATGTGTTGGGGTGTGTGATGTAAGGTGCATGGATGGTGTATAGGGGATGATATTATGTGGCCTTGGTTATGTGGGTGCTCTTGCTGTATATCTCTCTGGTGGCTATTCTTTCTAGTCGTAAAGGGATGTGGGTATTGTGGGTGGGTGTTTTATAGTGATGTGGGTGTGGTGTGTGTTTAGGTATCAGGTGTGTGTAGTTTAAAATGGCCAATGTGGTGCTGTTTTGTTTGAGTGTGTGTATTTTGAGTGCAGCTGTATGTACTGCCAATGGTTTACCGCCATTGAATGTCCACTGCGGTGATATGTGGGTCATAATGTTGTGGCCGTAGTTCTGCTGGCATAATGATGTGGGTTTGGATACTGCCACTTTATCACTGACCTTTGTCCTGGCGGACTTCTGTGCGTGGCTGTATAGTGACAGATTGGTTTGTGTGTGTCAGAACATGCTTGGCGGTTAACCGCCTCGGCGGCGTTATGTTGGCGGCAGTCGGAATGGCGGTAAGTGGGATTTACTGCCAATGTCATAATGAGGGCCGGAATCTCCAAAAACTAATTATTTCTTTTTAATTCTTCTACAGACAGGGATTGGGGGTCATAATCACAGATACAATAATAGTTGAACATTGATGGTCCAGCAAGCCATGCAATGTAGTACTGAATTTGGAATATTTTATCAAGTCTAGGCCATTTTTAGAAATCTTGAGAGAATGTATAGGTTTAGAAAGGGGTGTCTTAACATGATAGGAAAATATCTTAGATCTGTGTGTGCCTTTACTGGCTACCACCTCTACAGGGAGCTTGAATCTTTCAGTTTGTGCACTCTGTCACTGTCAGGACTCTGGTTGGAGCACCCCTTGGGGTCACAGAATATCTCACAAGGAGGTAGTGTACCGAAGCAGGGAAAGGACAGCTATGTTAAGGCACAGAAAACAGGATAGTGAAAGCTGAGCAACCTTAGTGTTAACAAACAGGGAAGGGATCAGTAATGGACAAACACACTGAGGTTACCAGTAAGATTGTACACAGGTTAAGGCTCAGAACTGTCCACAGCAACAAGGAATGTCAATGCCTCTGTGCATATTACTCTTACAGATAGTCACCCCGCAAGCCCCATAGAAAGAAGGCACCAGAAGTGATTCTTTCTCTGGACCCTTAGGGCACAAACAAGGATTGTACCTACCTACACAAGACTAGCCCTTGTGGGTCCAGCTGGAAACACAGTGGCAATTCCTGGAAAACAGCAATAGCACACTGTCACTGCTAGGCATAAAGACTACATACAACACTAGACAAAGGATGGGGGCTAGAACTGCCTCCTGGAAACCAGGAGCCAATCCCAGTACAAACGAAAACACTTATACACACTAGTAGGCAAAGGCAGTAACAGGCTCAGGCTGAAGCAAAGGCAGGAACAGGATTGGAAAAGAGAGCAGATTCTGGCTGGAACAAGCAGGAACAGGACTGGGAAACAGAGAACTGGCTCTGGCTGGAACAGTCAAGAACAAGACTGGGAAACAGAGAGAAGGCTCCGACTGGAACAAGCAAGAACAGGGCTAGGAAACAGAGAGAAGGCTCTGCCTTGAACAAGCAAGAACAGGACTGAGAAACAGAGAGAAGGTACTGACTGGAACAAGCAAGAACAGGACTGGAACACAGGGAGCTGGAACAAGCAGGAACAGGGCTGGGAAAGAATAAACAGGTTCAGGCTGAAACAAGGAAGGAACAGGACTGGGAAACAGAGAGCAGGCTCTGGCTGAAACAAACAGGAACATGGCTAAGAAACAGGGAGCAGACTCTGGCTGGAACGAGCAGGAACAGGACTGAGAAAACAGAGAGCAGGTTCAGGCTGAAGTAGAACAGGAACAGGAATGGAACACAATCCAACTAGGGGTCTGGAACACAAAGGAATTGAACTCCAATGCATGACAAGAAGCTTCAGGAAATGGCAGCGTATAAGCAGTTCCAGGCAGCAGCATGCCCAGGGTGGAGTCACATGGCTGGCTGCACAAGTGAGGTCACAGGTGTGTGCAGTTTCAGTCTCACATGTCCTGGAGGAGAGAATCCAGTATAAAGGAACAACTGGACTTTTCCCATAGGAAGCAATGGACAGAAGATTACAGGTCTTAACGACTACCTGGCAGTGCATTATGGGACCTGAAGTCCATGGGAGCAAATGTAGTTCATCCAGAGCATGCCATATTGAAAAGAGAATCAAACAGGAGTCTGAAAGGGACTCTGGGTGAGTGCTAATGGTGATTCCCTGGCTACAGATAGTCTGTTTACAGCTCCCCCTAGAGATGTGATGACAGACCCGCAACATATATTCGAGCTCAGAAAGCATAGAATTAACAGTTTTAACATCCCAGTCATCAGAATCAACCCCAGATGTTATAATATATTTCATGGAAATTTTGAAGACATATGGAAATTGAATTACCTCAGTAGGGCCGAATATAGATCATGTGGTACTTTATCCCAAGCAATCCCATCAGAAATTTAAACAACTGAAATGTTCAAAAGGGAAGAAAACCTCATCCACCAGTTCAACAGCAAAGTGTTCAGGAAGATAGTGGCAATTTGTCAGTAAAAGGAAATCAATGACAAACTCAATCAAAAGAAGGCAAGCAATGCCATCAGTATCCATAGATAATACCATGAAGTCATCTATGTTGACAAAATAACCAGAAGCAGAACCTATGCAAAAACAGGAGCTGGTGCAGAACTGGTAGATGTACCCAATGGTGGTGGTTCATAATAAACAATGTAATCTGTCTGTGTTGAATTGGGATAGTGAAGATACATGGCTTGGATGTTTCTTGTTAGTGAAGTGGCAATAGGAAGTAGCAGAAGTTCATTCTCCTCCCTTCCCAAGCACAGGGAGACAACTGTAGCATTACTTGCACAAGCATTGTTTAGTACTTGAAGAGGTATATCCCGTTAGGTAGTGAGGGAGGCTAAGGAACAACCAAGGAGCCCTTGTGGTCTACTGTGCAGGATTGGCCACATGGTGCAAACATTGCACCACTTTGTAAATATGGAGCAGGAGAAAGGCCTCATTAATGTCATCTTAGCATAAAAAAATGAGGTTATCGTGCCTCAAGGTGGCGCTTGGAGCTTGTAAATATGCCCCAAAATATAATTCAGTGTTAATCTTCTCCACAATATTACTTTATTAGTACGCTCTATGTCTCCCTCAATCTGAATATTTAATCTATATACCCCGTCGGGTGAGGAGACATGCCTTTCCACGGTTTTAACTTTAAGGAAGTCATTAGTTGGTGTAACATCAAGAAGATCTATAAGACTCTGGCGACAGATCGTGACCTCTGCCATGCTGTCTAGCAGGGCCACTGCCCACTTTCTGTTCTTCAACAAAGTGGCATCTTTGACTAAAAATGCTTGCACCTTTTTTGTTTTTAAATTGGGCTTTTGCTGTGGAAGTTTCTCTTTGTTTTTTGTGAAAGTCTCTGAGGAGCCTCATGAGTCACTTTTTGGCTTAACATGGTCGCTTCAGTGTTATGACCATCTTCCTCTGCCACTCCATTTATCCGGTTTGTTCTGGGAGTTATGAGATTGGTGAAACCCTGAAACTCATGAACTCCATCCACTCGGGAGCACCCTCAGATCTGTGCCCACATCACATCTTTAACCTAGCCAGTGCCACCATAGCACCAGAGCTCTTCCGGACTCTCAACCGACCCTTCGAGACCACCACCTTCTCATCCAACTGGAAGCATGCCAAGATCAACCCACTACTCAAGAAACCTACTGCCAACCCAAGGGAGCTGAAGGACTACGGACCCATCTCTCTGATCTCTTTCCCAGCCAAAGTAATGGGAAAGTTCATCAAACAGCAACTCAACAAATTCCTTGAGACACATCAGGTCCTAGACCCATCCCAATCCAGATTCAGAAGAAACCACAGCATCCAAATAGCACTCCTTGCAGCCACCAATGACATATGCACCATACTGGACCACAAAGACACAGCCGCACTCATCCTACTCAACCTCTCTGACGCATATGACACGGTCTCCCACTCCACCCTCTACGACAGACTACACGACATCGGCATCTGCCATAAAGCACTGGAATGGATCAGATCCTTTATTAGACCTGGCATCCTTGGTGTGGTCTCCCGTAACTTTTGCCTCTGGTGCCCAGGTTGCTGCTGTTTGATGGACTCTGTTTTTGTTACTCTGGGCACTTTACCACTGCTGACCAGTGCTAACATGCTCAGTATTTGAAATTGTAGGAGTAATTGGCTTTTCTATAATTTGCATCTTTGATTTACTAGTAAGTCCCTAGTAAAGTGCATTAGAGGTAACCAGGGTCTGTAAGTCAAATACTACTAGTGGGCCTGCAGCACCGATTGTGCCACCTACATGAGTAGCCCTGTAAACATGGCTCAGACCTGCCACTGCAGTGTCTGTGTGTGCAGTTTTAAACTGCCAGTTTGACTTGGCAAGTGCACCCACTTGCCAAGCCCAAACCTTCCCTTTTTATACATGTAAGGCACCCCTAGGTAGTTCCATGGGCAGGGTACAGTGTATGTTAAAGGAAGAACACGTACTGATGTGTTTTTACATGTCCTAACAGTGAAATACTGCCAAAAAATTTTTCACTGTTGCAATGCCTATCCCTCTCATAGGTTAACATGGGGGTAGCCTTTGAAAAACGTTTAAGTGTAGATTCCCTTTGAGAGCAGATAGGAATGTGGAGTTTGGGGTCTCTGAACTCCTAATTTAAAAATACATTGTTTAGTGAAGGTGTTTTTTAGATTGTTAGTTTGAAAATGCCACTTTTAGAAAGTGGGCATTTTCTTGCTTAAACCATTATGTCTGGTTATGGATTCCTTGTCTGGGTCAGACTGACAGTTGGGTTGTTTGTGTATCTCCACTAGACAGTGAAACAAAGGGTGCTGGAGTGTAACCTGCATATCCTGATGGGCCATCTGAGATAGGATGGAGGGAGGAGCGGTCACTTACACCTGAAAGGGCTCTGCCTTATCTCACAAAAGCAGTCTCCAACCACCTGGTGTGTGTCTAGCGCCAGGCCTGGGCAAGACAGGATCCTCTCAACAACAGAGGATTTTCTTTTAAATTGGGCAATTTCAAAGGCAGAAAGGGGTATACGTATTGGACCCAAAATCCCAGACTTCAGATTACTTCAAGGATTCAAAAGGAACCTCTGCCAGGAGAGGAGCTGAGGAAAAGTGCTGGCCCTGCCTGTGCTTTGTTGGGCAATCTGCAGTTCCTGCTTCTGCTATGAAAGGGGACAATCATGGACTTTGCTGTGAATTCCTGCACACAGCACCAACCTGGGAAGTTGAGGAAAAAAGTTACGGGAGACCACCCCAAGGATGCCAGGTCTAACACATGGCCCCCGCCCAGCTGAAAGTGGGAGAAACTACCCTGCCACCTGGGAGTTCTCTTCACTAAGGTGGAAGAACATGAACAGACCATCAGCATTGGTGTGTTCTGTGCAAGGACAATGTCCCACCGTGAAGTCCTTAACCTTTAGGGAAATGGACCACCTTAACAGTTTTGGATTCTCACCCCTCAACTGCATTAACCATCTGAGGGGCCTGTGGTCAGTCTGAATCTGGAAGTGAGTCCCAAACAAGTAGGGTCTTAGCTTCTTCAGCACCCAGACCACAGCAAAGGCTTCATGCTATGTTTCCTCAGAAGTAACCTCCTACTGATGAAGGCTATAGGTTGATCTAGGCCCACTTCATCTAGCTGTGACAACACTGCTCCTACACCACGCTCTGAAGCATCAGTCTGCATGAAAAAAATATGAGAGAAGTCGGGTGCCTTCAGCACGGATGCCATACCCAGGGCTGCCTTCAGAGTATCAAAAGCTGTCTGGCAAGTCTCAGTCCAGATCTCTTTCTTTGGTTGCTTCTCGGATGTTAACTCTGTTAAGGGAGCAACAATGGTGCCATACTCCTCATCAAACTTCCAATAGTAACCTGTGAGACGTAAAGAGACTCTCACCTCAATCTGGGTCTGGGGGTGGGTTCCAACCCAGAATAGTTTCAATCTTGGGTTGTAGGGGTGCCACCTGGCCATTCCCCACTTGGTGCCCCAGGTACACTGCACTATTTGGCACTTGCTAGGCTTAATAGCGAGGCCTGCTTTCTGCAGGGTCTCTAACACTTTACAGAGGTGCTGCACTTCCTCCTCTCAAGTGGAGCTGAACACAGCAATGTCATCCAGGTAGGCTGCACTGAAATCATCCAATCCAGCTATCACCTGGTTAACTAGCCTCTGAAAGGTTGCAGGGGCCTTTTTCATCCGAAAGGGCATCACCCTAAACTGGTAGTGCAAATCTGGGTTAGAAAATGCAGACCTCTCATTAGCCCTCTCAGTCAGAGCAATCTGCCAATATCCAGAGGTCAGATCAAAAGTACTTTGATATTTGGCAGCCCCTAACCGATCAATGAGTTTATCAGCTCGGGGGATGGGGTGTGCGTCGGTCTTAATGACCACATTGAGTCCACGTTAATCCACAGAGAACCTGAGTTCGGGAGTGGCACAAGGGCTACTGGAAAACTCAATTACCCGGTAAACTTTGTTTCACAGGTGGACTGTCCCCAGTGTCCACATCATGTGTGCACAAGTGCTTGACTCCTGGGATCAACAAAAAGAGACAGCCAAATGGTCCCAACACTTGGTGACAGTTCCTCTGTTATTCTAGAGTCAGTGAGGGGAAGATGGTCACACCCTCCACTGAACCATCTTCCTCTTTGTCAGACAGGTCAGGAAGAGGCTCACTCTCTTTCTCCACCCCATCATCTGTTGCTGGGAGCATAGTCACTTCTGTCCTTTCAAAGTGAGGCTTGAGGCAGTTCACATGCAAGACCCTCAAAGGGTTTCTAGCAGTCTGCAAGTTAACCAGAAGGGTGACATCACTCTTGCGCTCCAACACCTCAAAAGGCCCAGTCCACTTATCTTGGAGAGCGCAAGTTTCATTGGGGTCATTATCAACACTTTTTGTCAAGGATGAAACTCAACCAGAGTGGCATTCTGTTCATATCACTGTTTCATATCTTCTTGACTTGCTTTCAGGTTCTATTGGGTAGCTTCCTGAAGTGGGAAGTCTGGTTCTGAAAAGCCAGCATGTAACTGAATACATTCTGGGGGGGGGGGGGTTTACTGGAGTCCTTCTCCAAGCCTTCCCTACCCATACTCAGAGGTCCCATGAGAGGGTGGCCATACAACAACTAAAAAGAGCTTAATCCATGACCCTTTTGTGGCACCTCCCTGCAGGTGAAAAGAAGGCATGGAAAGGGGATGTCCCACTTACGCCTCAAGGGCTCCAACAGGCCCATAATAATTCCCTTCAGGGTGCGGTTGAATCTGTCACCCAGACCATTTCATTGGGGAGGGAAACATCGTTCTTTACGACTTTTGTTTCCCGAAAGTCGTGGTTAACGAAAGCGCAACAACGCTTTTTTTAACCACGACTCCGTTTTTTTGTGCCTTAACTACGTATGTTCTGAACAACGAACATGCGTGGTTAAGGTACAAAGAAGGGCGTTGGCGAAGGTAAGTGGTGGGTTTAGGTTTTGGGGAGGGGGTGGGGGATTTTAGGTTTTCGGGTGGGGTTGGAGGGGTTGGGGCGTTTTTGGTTTTGGGGAGTGGGTGGGGTGTTAGGGGGTTTTAGGTTTTGGGGTGGGGTTGGGGCGTTTTTGGTTTTGGGGAGGGGGTGGAGGGTCAGGGGGTTTTTGGTTTTGGGGAGGGGGTGGGGGTTAGGGGGTTTTAAGTTTTGGGGTGGGATTGGGGGGTGAGGCGTTTTTGGTTTTGGGGAGGGGGTGGGGGTCAGGGGGTTTTAGGTTTTGGGGTGGGGTTGGGGGGTGGGGCATTTTTGGTTTTGGGGAGGGGGTGGGGGGTCAGGGTGTTTTAGGTTTTGGGGTGGGGTTGGGGGGGTGGGGTGTTTTGGGGAGGGGGTGGGGGGTTAGGGGGTTTTAGGTTTTGGGGTGGGGTTGGGGTGGTGGGGCGTTTTTGGTTTTGGGGAGGGGGTGGGGGGTTAGGGGGTTTTAGGTTTTGGGGTGGGGGTGGGGGGTCAGGGTGTTTTAGGTTTTGGGGTAGGGTTGGGGGGGTCGGGCGTTTTTGGTTTTGGGGAGGGGGTGGGGGCTTAGGGGGTTTTAGGTTTTGGGGTGGGATTGGGGGGGTGAGGCGTTTTTGGTTTTGGGGAGGGGTTGGGGGGTCAGGGTGTTTTAGGTTTTGGGGTGGGGTTGGGGGGGTGGGGTGTTTTTGGTTTTGGGGAGGGGTGGGGGTTAGGGGGTTTTAGGTTTTGGGGTGGGGTTGGGGGGTGAGGCGTTTTTGTTTTTGGGGAGGGGTTGGGGGGTCAGGGGGTTTTAGGTTTGGGGTGGGGTTGGGGGAGTGGGGTGAGGAATGTAGGGTGAATGGTGCCTATTACTAATGCTTTTATCAGGAATGCAAATATCGTTGTTAAGGCATTCGTGGTAAAATCATTAGTACTAGCAACGAGGTCGGTGTTCGACCTCGTTGTTAAGGCAGTAGTTGTTTCTGAAGTCGTTGTTTCGTCGTACAATCCATTGGGGATGGTAAGGAGTGGTAAACCTGTCTGTTACCTCACATTCCTTCCACAGAGCCTTCAAATAAGTGGATATGAAGTTGGTGACCCCGTCAGATGCCACCTCCTTGGGGAACGGCATGTGGGCAAAAAAAAAAACATCAATGCACGTCCCACACAGGGGCAGTGATTTATCTCAAAGTAATGGCTTCCGGGTACCTGGTGGCATGGTCCACCAAGACCAAGATAAACCTGTTGCCCATGGCTGTCTTAGGACCCAGAGGCCCCACAATGTCAATACGAACCCTTTCAAAGGGGGTACTGATTACAGGAAAAGGTTAGAGGGAAGCCTTACATCTCCCCTCACTCTTGCCACTTGCCTGACAAGTTTGGCAAGACCTACAGTGAACATCAGAGTGCCTGGGCATTTGCAGCCAGAAAAAGTGGGTGACAAACCATTCAAAGGTCTTTTCCTGCCCCAAATGTCCAGCTAAAGGCACATAACATGCGAACCCCAGTTTAAGGGCTCTGAAGCACTGGGGTACCACCAGCACACGGACTGCCCCAGGTTCAGCAACCTTAGGCTTGCTATATAGGAGGTCATTCACCCAATAAATTAAGTGTGAACCAGTCTCCTTTCCAGACGCATGGTCTGCAGCCTGCTGCCGCAAACCCTCCAGAGTAGGGTTTTCTGTGCCTCACAGAATGCTTCCCTGATGGGATCCCCTTCCTGCTGCCACTGAGTCAGCTTGGGCTTCTCCCCCAGTTCAGCCACCTGTTCCCCTGTAGGCTTCTGGGCAGCCCCCTCAGATTCAGCCTCCTTCCGGACCATGGGACTTTCTGGGGTGTTTTTGCCATGCCCCTTTCCCTTCCTCCTTGCCGCAGGCACCTGGGAAATCTTTCAGGCTCCAGGGTCTCCTTATCACCCTGACAGGCTGCCATTGACCGGGTGGACAAACACACCCACCCAGGCAGGCCCATCTCCAAGTGAGACCTATTTTCCACCTCCTTCCAGAGGAATCCTCCACGTCATTGCTAATCAGACAGTCTACAGGCATGGTGGACTCACAGGTACTCTCAAAGCACCTGAGGACACCCCTCCATTCAAAGTGAGCCTGTGCCACTCTGCACAGGTGCTCTGAGTTGTCTACTTTGTGAAGTTCATGGGAAACGACCTGGTCCTCAGACACCAGGTGACTTCTCACAGTAGTAACACTGGCTCCTGTGTTTCTCAGAGCCTCCACCCTCTGTTCATTTATGGTCACCCACTGCCTGTGTAGGGTCTGTACCCTCAGATGGGACCACTGCCTGGCAACCCAGGATGTTTTGGGGAGCACACCTACTCCCCATCAGGTCAGAGTTTACTCCTGAACCTGACCATCTAGCCCAGAGTCACCACCCTGAGGTTGAGCCATTGCGTGGTGCACCAGGAGTTCCTGGTGGGGCACACCTACCCCCCACAAGGGAAACACCTTCCCCAAGGCACACACAAGAGTCTGGCTGGCACAGGTCTCCTGACCCCCGCCCATCTAGCAGAGTCTGGATTCCCCCAACCCAGAAATGGTCTAACCAAGGTCATTCCTGTGGAGCTCTGACCTCCGAGCTAACCCCTGATCCTCCAGGTTCTCCACTGTGGCCACCAACCCCCTCTCAACCCTCTGTCTGGACTTTTGCACCCCCTCACTAGGAGTGGTACTGCCCAACACCAGAACTGGTGGGACACTGGCTACAGACAACCACCAAGTACCCCGGACACTGTGGGGTCTCCCTCAGGAGATAGCCCTACGGTACAGGCCCTCCTGGCGTTCCCTCATTGGACCCTCAGAACCTGGGACTGGATCACAGGCACCCTGGGCCTCAGCCCATCCCATTCCCTCTCCTCTAAGACTGGACATGAGATCCCTCACCCATCCCACTACACTGGGACCTACCTGGGACACTGCAATCCTTTCCCACCTCACCTGGTTGGGAAATACCTAGACCACTCCCCTCAGGAGCACCCCCAAATGCCTCTTCAGACTCTAGTACTCACCCAGAGGTCTGCCTCCAGTGTAAGTTCCCTTGGGTCAGAGAACTCACACTCCACCTGGTGTTGGCATAGCTCTGGAAAATAAGGACTAGATATATGCTATCCAGCAATTACATCACTCAACCCCTCACTGGAATGAACAAAACTAGCCTTCACCCAACCATCCAGTGACTCAGCCCTAAAAAAGAACCCCACATCACCCTCCTGAGACTGGTGAGACAGTACCTGACTGTCCCTGACACTCAACCCACACTCTTCTGTGATGTCTCCACACTCCATAAACAGGACTTCTACCTGGAGGGAACCCCTCTCACTGCCACTCTCACCTAGAGCCAGTCCCTCCTACTACAAGGAATATGACTCTCCATTCCAGTTCCCCAATCCACCTCAGGGGCCCTGTGTATCACTGGAGATATCTCATACCCCTGAACCTCCTGGTGTGTTTTAACCCCATCCTTCAAGTAGGGCACCACGTCTCTGGGCATGTGTACTTCTGCAGTACTGAATAAAGAATTGTTGCTGCCACCATTTAAGCTGGACTTAGCCCTCATGACTTCCAGCTTTTTCAGTCTAGCTCATAAGCCAAGATCATCTTTTTCACCTCTAAGGCCATCGTAAGCTTCTCTAACTCCAACTGATGAGCCTTCTCTGCCTGTCATTTCTGTAACTCTTCAGGGGTCAGACCTCTTGATGACACACTGCTACCTATCCTGGAGACCCTACCCCCGGGCATAACAGGTACATCCACTACACCATTATGATCCCTCTGCACCTCCTCACCCTCACCCTCCGCCTCTGTGTGCCCTCCCACCTCCTTGGCTGCCACCCAGGCCCTCTATGCCTTTTGCAGCTCCTCCTTCCCGGTGGAGCTACCGATGGGGCAGGCAAGATCCTTACAAAACCGTTTCAGTTTAGCAACTGTGTAACTCTCCAGCTTCTACAACTCAAAAACAGCCTTTGCAGACACAGCTGGTGCATTACCAGATTGAGGCATGTTGGGAAGGTTTCACTTCAACTGCAAAGTTCCAAAATCAACAAAGAGTTCACTAAAAATATGGAAGCAAGAAAAAGTCCAAAAAGAGATCAAAATCACAAAGACAGGTAGTATGTGGTCACGTAATGGTCTGCACTGAAAACAGTAGTGTACACTTAATCACTGTATGTCAAGTACAAATACAAGTCCAATCCCAACCACTGAATACCAATGTTTGAAATGGGGTCTTTGGTTGGCAGTCAGCTTACCCCCTGTCCAAGCAAGGACCCTCACGCTAGTCAGGGTAAAGGAGAATCACCTTCAGTTAACCCCCGCTCACCCCCTTGGTAGCTTGGCACAAGCAGGCAGGCAGGCTTAACTTCAGGGTCTAGGTGTAAAGTATTTGTACCAGCACACACAGTAACTCAGTGAAAACACTACAAAATTACACGACAGGTTTAGAAAAATAGGTAATATTTACGAAACAAAACAAGAAGAACAAAAATCCACCATACACAAGTCAAGTTCTGAATCAAAAAACAGAAAGAGTCTTAAATCCTTAGAAAACAGTGCTAACGCTGTTAGCATGAAAAAGTACCTGGGTTGCGTCAAAATAACACCGCACAGGTGAGTGTGCGTCAGAAAAGGCCAGCAATGCGTACATTTCTCACTCTCAAGTGAGACTGTGCGTCGTTCCTCCTCCGGTCGGGTCAGCGTGCGTTGTTTTATCCCTCTGCAGGAGAGCGATGCGTCGATCCAGACAAGCACCTCAGGTCCGGGCAGGCTTTGCGTTGTTTTTCCGCACCCAGTGAGGTTTGAATCAAAAATCCGGCTGCACGGTATCAGAAAAACCACCCTATGTGGGTTGGGTTGTTATCAACCTCCATCAGTGAGTGTGGAGTGTCGTTTATCCATCTGCGTGCATCGATCTTCCAGCCGCAATGCAGGTGGAGCATAGATTTCAGCCGCAAAGCCAGCTGCGCGTTGTTTCTCAGCCACGTCTCAGAAGATGCGTTAAAATTTTTCCTGCACAGCAGTGTGTGCGTGGATTTTCAGTCTTAGTCTGCCAGCTTCACCTTTCAAGTCCATAGGAACTGGATAGGGTAACACTTGGCAGGGCAGGAGTCTCAGCAGAGAGTCCAGGTGCTAGCAGGGGAAGTCTTTGATGGCCCTAACACTTCAACAACAGGAGGCAAGCTCAGGACAAGCCCTTGGAGATTTCTTCACAAGCAAGAATGCACAAAAAAGTCCAGTCTTTGTCCCCTTGCACAGGCAGAAGCACCAACTGCAGGATAGCTCCACAAAGCACAGTCACGGGCAGGGCAGCACTTCTCCTCAGCTCTTCAGCTCTTCTCCAGGCAGAGATTCCTCTTGATTTCCAGAAGTGATCTAATTTTCAGGGGTTTGGGTTCTCTTCTTGTACCCATTTAGGCCTTTGAAGTAGGCCTACCTCGAAGGAAAGTCTCTCTTGTTTGTGAGATCCTGCCTTCCCGAGGCCATGCCCCAGACACACACCAGGGTGTAGGAGACTGCATTGTTTGAGGGCAGGCACAGCCCTTTCAGGTGTAAGTGACCACTCCTCCCCTCCCTCCTAACACACATGGCTCAGCAGGATAATTAGGCTACACCCCAGCTCCCTTTGGGCCATATTTATACTTTTTGATCCAAAACTGCGCCAACACAGTTTTGCACCAAAAAGTTTAACTCCAGCTAACGCCATTTCTTTGCGCCACCCGGGGTCAAATTTATACTTTGATGCACCGTGGCGCAAACCATGGGTTAGAGTCATTTTTTTTACTCTATCCATTGTGCCACGTCGTAAAGCAAAATGACATTAAAGCGGAGAAAATAATTCTAATCCGGTTTATGACTTCGCAAACAGGATATGCGCCATTTTTCCCTGCAATAGTGTCAAAAAGCGGCGCAAAAACAGCAAACAGTGCTAAGGAGCCCCAAAATGGATCCCAGAAGCCAGGAGAGACCCCAGGGAGACCCCATTCGACCAGGAACCAGCCAGAAGGACCCAGACAAGACCCAGGAGAGGGAGAAGAAGAAAAGGATGTGTTGTTTCAGTGCAGAGGAGCAGGAAATACTGGTCAGAGAGGTGATGGAATACCAGCATCAACTTTTTTGTCACCTCAAAATTGCCAATTGGGAGGAGAGAGGTAATTTGGCAACAAATTGTCGACAAGATCAACAGTGTGGCAGAGGTACGGAGAACAGTCACTGAGTGCAAGAAACGCTGGCATGACTGTAAGCGCAGGACCAAGGAAAAAATGGCAAGGAACAGGAAGGCAGCAGTGCAGACTGGAGGTGGGAGTCCAGCACCGCAGGAGGCCTTGGACCAGATGGAGAAGATGGTGGCAGCTGGTATTGTCACAACATGAACTAGGGCTCAATTTCCAGTCTCAGGCCATATCCACAAGTGGCATGTACCATTGACAACAGTTGCCACTGCCACCTGTGCTGTGTGTGCTGGTCAAATAGCAAATGGCCATACAGCAGCTGCTGCGCCACATTGGGCCACAGTTGGCACCCAGCTTTCAGACACCCCACATCATTCCACCGGAGACCAAGCTGCTAGCTGTCCTGCACATGTTGGCAAGTGGCTCTTTTCAAACCACAGGTGCCCTGGTTGCGGGGATCTCACAGCCCTCTTTCTCTGCCCTCCTTCCCAAGGTACTTGATGCCATCATCTCCCTCACACCCTGCCACATCAGCTTCCCCAACACACAGCAGAAGCAGCAGGAGACCAAACAGGGGTTTTATCAAATTCATGGTTTCCCACAAGTATTTGGTGCCATTGACTGCACATATGTCCGGATTGTGCCACCTGCTGCAACTGAGCACCTATACTGCAACAGGAAGCACACACACTCCATCAGTGTGCAGGCCATTGTGGATCACCGTAGATTCATCACCAACATCATGGCAAAGTATCCTGGGAGTGTACGTGATTAATTCATCTTCCGCCATAGCACCATCAATCAGCACTTCCAGGATGGACTTTTTTTGTATTGCGTGTAATTTTATGACGCTTACAGGGTTTGCGTCAACATTTTTGATGCATGTGCATGAAAATTCCCCTGCATTCAAGGGTCAATACATTTTAAATGGATAACCGCTTTCCTGGGGTGCAGTGTTGGAATTAACCCTAGGGACCAATTGATGTATAATGTGTGTGAATGTCATTTTTTAACACATATGCGTTATATTTTGATGCATATGCATCTTTTTTGACGCGTTTGCATAAAAAAAATCTGTCTTAAACTGTGTTTGTGTGATTTTTCAATTTTTTACATGCATGTAACTTATAACTATACAAAGATAGGATGGTATGACCTGCAGTGTGTGTTCTAGTGTTTGGGCACTTTGCAGTCTGTGATTATTCTAGACTGTGTGGCTGTGTCTTGAGTTGCCTCTGTGAATATTGTGAATTTGTCTCCTGTGTGCTATTGCTGTTGTATTTTGGTGTTTTGTAAGTGTCTGTGGTAATCTGTGTAAGTGTTTTTTGTCATTTATTGTGATTAGATTTGTCTTTGTACTGTTGGGAGTCTGCTTGTGGGTATTGTTAGTTGGGGTATTGTTGGGCTGTCTGTGGGTTAGTTAAGTTTCCCATGGATCAAACACACCCAAAATAGAGGGTTCAGGAAGACAATGTTATTAATCCCCTTTAATTCCTACCAAAGTGTAAATCCTGTCATATGCTCATGTCTATAGGCGCAATAAACATCAGGTATTGTTACTTACATTATGAAGTACACAGCAGTAATGTCATACCCATGTTGCCCATTCCAGGGTCCACCCCGTGCCTGTGTTACAATAGCTGCAATGCCACCTTGCAACATCCCAACTGTCATACTGCTAAGACAACAGCATTGAGGGGGAGGACATATGTGTCTAGCTAGTTAAACACACCCACACAGTCATAAGAAAACTGCCAGGCCCATCAGTACAATGCAATGTAGCACACATTCACAAATGTCAACATGACACCCTAACAATGCTGACATGTCGTGCCATGCCAATGCTATACATAGTTTGTGCTTGGTCTTAGCAATGTTTAGGTGTATGTGAAATATCAGAGACTGGGTCAGTCCCATATTGTTAAGTGTGGTGCAGGTGGCATCAGAACACCCATGGCCATTGCAGGGCCTCACCATGCTAATGGAAGTAGAGGGAGGGTTGAGTAGGACAAGAAGGTGGCAACACACAATTTGGACAGAACCTACACCTAGAGAATGTGACGAAGACAATTCCCCAAAACTGCCCACACTACATGTGTCATGCAGGTGGGGCATAGGCCTGTGAGAATGCTAATATTAATGACAGGAACAATGAACAGGAACCAAGATTACATTGTCTCACTAATAGGAAGTCAGTGAAGTCACATTACAAATGCCACAACACAGACACGCTAATTGTACAATATCTCATTGCAGAGGACGATGGCTCTCCTGTGGATATGCTTGTCCTGGACTTCCCTGATGACGTGGATGACTAGCTGACAAACATTAGCCGCAAACTCTCCAGACCCCACCTTCAGTTGCAAGGAGGAGCACAGATGCAGCAGCCATCACAGAGGACCCACTCACCACCCCAGCTCCAACCCAGCTAAGGACTCTGATGACACTGGTACCACCTTTGAGAGGACAGTAGTGGGAGTACAGTGGGAGCTGGTGAAGGAGGTGTGGGTGGGGATGCAAAATATGGCAGCCAGCCTTGAGGGGATGCGCATGTGCATGATGTCATCTGCAGAAGAGTCAGCAGCCATGCAAGTACAACAATCCCTACTGCAATGTGTGAGGGATTTCACCACATCAGTTAGGGAGTTGCCACAACACCTGACATCCCAAACATTTCTCTGCATGCACTACTGAAATCATGACACCCTGAGGGCCGACCTGGCTGCCTACCACAGCGATATAGCTGCTATACTCAAAAACCAGCAGCTCCTCCTTGCTGCAGTAGTCATCATATACTTTATTCGACCATAGGTCATAAAAGTTACATATTAAATTGTACAAAAAAAGTACGTTTTCTTCATTATACTTTTAAACTGGCTGAAAATAGTAAGGTTTAGAATAGGAAAAGCTTCTGTAGGCAATGGCCTACTATAATCCACCATTGATCCCGATACATAACTTAACATTTAGATACCAGGGTTTCTGAGACAATTGCTTCATAACGTTAAAATAGTACAAATATTTAAAACTCTTAAAACAATATGGGGTGATTTCAAAATACATATTTCCCAGATGGTATCATCATCAAGATAAATACAAACTATCCGACCCAAGATGTAAAAATTTAAAGTGCTGATTTGATGTTACATAATAATATAATTCCTTAATAATTTAGAGGGCATACTTTAACAAAAAGAGCCTACTACCGGCACAATCATTTGGCAAATTTAAGCACTGTCAAGTCGTTAAGACACAAGCACAGTGTGATAAAAAGCTTATATATTAACTTAAAATGGTTATCGGATTCATGTTAAAATGGCACGAGTACCAGACAGATGCATAAAAAATAGCTCTTTATGGCTAAAACTAGTGTTAAAATGGCAGAAACACATAATGATTACCTACATAATGTCTGAAAAATCTATTCCAAGCCCTATCCAACCCACTTCATCCAGATCATCTTCATCATCAACTTAGTTCATCAATGACCATAAAAGCACATAAAACAGAATATAATAATTCTTAAGTAAATAAATAAATACATGTCTGTAAATAGGTGTAAAATATTAAAACAATAACTTGATTTGCACATATGGCTCTAAATCTTACCTATATAGAGATAAGACCTTAAATAACTTTTTGAAGATGGCAACGTATGCGCCAAGCTGTTGCTAAATACTTACTTACTGAAAGAATTACGTCAGCTGAATTATGGCTTTTTAGAACCCGTAGAGCCAAGGAGCAATTCTTGAATCCCATGTCCCTGCAAATCTTGCGGATCCATTTTGTTCGCGGAATCGCATAGGCTGGGCAGAAGAACATAAAATGCTCAATGGTTTCAAAAATACTGCCACAGGCAGGGCATGTATCGGGAAGATTAATCGACCCCCACCTATGAATCAGTGACATCAGGGGCAGTGAGCCAAAACGAAACCTTGCGTATAAGCTCTTGCCTTGCAAGTCCGGTATCACATCCAAATAGGATTCAAACTTTGGGGACCATTTAATATCAGTAAAGGAATTAGTTAAGCGACCATGGGATTTATGGATTATGTAGTTGTCCTTAACATAAGACCAATAGGTTAACTTTAAAACATTTTTGTGCCGTCTCTCTAATTTGTGGGGATTTTCCCAATAGTCGCCCAAGCCCAAAAGCCTAAGCCAATGGGCCACATGGCGAATCCAGGGAAGAGTATTAGCATTTTGGCATTTCAGTAAATCGAGTAATGCGGTCTTATATATATCTAGTTCGGGGGTTGTCCATAATCTAATCCAATAAAGGAGAGGTCTTAGAGTAGCTAGATCTGCTACTCGGCTTAACCCCAGATCTAGAAATAATGGAAGCAAGGGTGTAGTGCGTGGACATGCAATTAAAGCCCTTGCAAAGTTGTTTTCCCCCACACTGATCTTATTGCAGTTAGCGTAACCCCATACCTCCGCTCCGTACAGGGCTGCACTTTGAGCCTTAGCCGTGTAAATTTTTATTGCTGGGGAAACAACCTTTGTAAAGGAGCTTTGATAAAAACGCAATATGGATGAGGCTCTATGTTGAAGGAGCCCTGCACTTTTCGTAATCTGCTCTTCCCATAGTAGTTTTACTGGTTAACCTAACTCCCAAGTAATCTATAGAGCTTACTTCCTTCAGCGGTACTCCCTCAATGTGGATGGAACATCTTTTCCTAGGTCCCTTGGATAAGACCATCAATTTTGTTTTGTTAATGTTAACCTCCAGCCCATAATCGCTACAGAATTGGTTAAACCGGTCAACAAGGGTCTGCAACCCCATTGGTGTCTTAGAAATGAGGAGTGAATCATCGGCAAAGAGCAGGATAGGGATTTTTTGTGTATTCAGGGAAGGGGCATCATTCTGGCCTGTGGACACAGCCTTTACTACTTCGTTGATAAATATAGTAAACAGTAGGGGGGCTGCAGTAATGCCCTTAATAGCCCCACAGTTGGCAGCTACCAGGAATTCTGACTCCACGTCTTCAAACACTGAAGTTTGTGTTGTCCCTTCAAACCCACCACCACCAACGGCAGAAGAGACGACACACACATCAGAAGATGAAGACATGGAAGAGATCACCTTCACCCGTAGGAGTACCCGGTAGCAGCAGTCCATGCCATATAGGCACTGATTTCCTATGTCCTGTGCTTGTTAACAACCCAGCCGTGCTACAGTTGGTAATGTGCACTGTTCTCCAGCACACTGTTTACCTTACCACTATGCACTGCAATTGTCTCTCACTACCTCATTGGCAATTCATGTTCCTCTGCACTGAATGGCACTTCACCACTGCATGTCCAATGACATGTCCCTCACCACTGCACTGGTGTTGTGTCGCAATAGAAGGTGTCACACTAATGGACTTACAATCCTGGACTATGTAAATATTGCACTACAGCACTTTAAAATAAATAGCACTTACACAAACACTTTGTCTTTGTGTAATGTGACAGATCAACTGTGTAGGAGATTTGTGATGTATGTAACATGGCAATAGCCACAGAATGTCAACACAACAGTGTTGAAAGAATGTGGGATGATAACTATGCACAGGGATCTGGATTTTATCATCATCTGTGCTTCCTTAGGCTTATATCTGAAGCTGAAAGATCACAAACAGTGTTATGCTGTGTAGAACTGAATATGTCAGGTCCAAAGCATGTACAAGATGAAACTCAATGTGGCCCACATTCCCTTCAAGACAATCATTTTGTATGTGACATCTGACTTTAAACTTTAAACACACACACACCATACAGCAGAAATGGATGTGTATGGACAATAACGTCACCTGGGACTGCAATGTAAGAAATTACAGGTGTGAGTTATGTATACAGAACTTCATAAGATTATAACATCACTCAGCTTATCAGGGTTCACATGAACATCAGGCTGCAGGCAGACATCCCACAGTGCCAATGATTCCAACAGAGGACTCAAACGATGACAAATTTAAAATCACATCACCCTTTATGACACATTGGGAACCATAGATACCTTGAGTGGTGGGGGCAATGGATGGCAGATGCATAGAGAAGTAGGTTTGTTGTAGCTGCCAATGTGACAGCTCATTTGGAAGTGGGAATAACCATGTCAAGAATGGGATTTGGATGCAGGATGGAACACAAATGCAAATACTAAATTGACACTGTACACTCATGCAAAGGCCCGGATCCCCAAGCATATGACACATATTGTAAAGGAGTACATAAAATTATTATATGAGTATGAAAGGAAACTTAAACTATGGGAGACACCTAAACTAACCTAACCTATCCTAACTATACATTACCCACAACTGGCCCTAACTGCCCTAAGCTAAACTTACGTACCACATTTAAATGAACACTCTAAACATCAACCCCCGCCCCCCTTATATGACGTGACATGTGTATGGCAACATATACTAACCTAAACACATACTAACTTATCCTAAACAAATATATATTTTTTGTATTTTTTATTTTAGATATATATATTTTTATACACATAAACCCCAACATCATCCCCCATTCACCCACCCACAAAAAACCTGTAATAATATAACACCCTCCACCCACAAATCCACTTATACTAACTAAACTAACAGACTACTCTAACCAAACTCTAAGCCCCCAAAACCCACTATTGAAAAGAACGAGGAAAGAGGAGGGAGGGGTGGGAATTATAGGTGAGGATCCAAAAGTCACAAATTGGCCCTCCGCAGGATCTTCTTAATCTCCCACAGTCTCCTGCTATTGCGGACCACCTCCTGCTGCAGCCTGTCCATCCGGTGCAACATACGTTGCATGTCACGTTTCAGTGTCTGGAATTCTGTCATGTCCGATACAGCAGCTGGGGTTGTCTGGGTACCACTTGTAGAAGCTGGTGCTGGTGCCGTGGTTGGAGGAGGAGGTGCAGGAGGTGCTGCTTTGGGCCTAGGGCTGACGAGGTCGAGGGACCTTCTGGAGTGGCTGTCATCCCTGGGGCCACTGTGGTCTGAGCTGTGGTGGTGGTAGCAGTTGTGGGCAATGCTGGCCCCCCTTGGGGAAATGCTCTCCATACCCCTGTGGCTCTCTCATGTTGATATCTCCGTGCCATATTGCGGAAGCCAGCCTCCACATCGAGTATATTGTAGTACCACAAACATTAGTGGCATCATTGTGTGATACATGTACAGATGATATTCTAACACTTCATCAAAAATAGCACATACATTCCAAATCACAGTACAGATGATAGAATGGCCCTGAGTAATGACATGGCAACGCAGCTTACCCATCCACTATCTAACAGCACAGCAATGCACAACAAGGTGTGTACTTAATTAAATGATCTGTGCATATCTGTACTGCTATTAGTCACACAACAAATCCGGCAAGTACTCAACATGTGTCAGGCCGACTAATAGCTATCTTCAGGATCAAAATCAAGGCACACAAGACCTGTGATTTGAATATGGAATTGCCAGGAGAGTATGCAGTTGGTAATCATGAGGGGGCATTGTATTTTGGAACACATGAATGTTTGAATTACATGTCTGTCATCTAGACTGTGATCGTCACACCTAGGTACACATATCTTCTAGCCCTAACCCTGTGCCTCAGGGGGAGATGGACATGCAACACATACTTTCAAACATCAAGGACAACCACTAAGCTTTGGACAGCTGTACATGGGTTTAGTCAGTCCACCACAGGTAAGGAGGCCTGTCAATCAGGACTGAGTCAACCATTGGACAATCACATCTACATTTATTTTACAAATTGTGGACAATTGTCAACATCATTAGATCTCACTGACACCTTTCCAAAATCAAGCACATTGATGCAAGTACCCATCTGGCCTTGACCTGCATGCACACCTATGACATTTCACTCAAGTGTCATGTAAATGGAGTACAACATGTGGAGCGAGAAGCAGCGAGACAGTCACCCATACAGTCCTACATGTTAATTACTTAACAGGGATGTGCAAGTCTGTGTGTAAAACCTATGTATCACTGGTCTGCGTGAATTAGGGTATGGCTTGCTGACTAAATTATGACACCGGCCACCTCCAAATTAATTATTGGCATACATGTAGCAACAAATCACTGTGTTCATCTGCCCATGTCTATTGTGCAGCACCGGACTCCCAATATATGACTCTCAGTTGCAGAATGTCTAACTTTACCATGGAACAAAATGTCAACCTCCAGTCAAGTCACATATATCACGTGCCAGCACATCATACCTTGCAATGAGTCCAACACACAGGAGTCAATCACACAACAGCTGCAAACACAACACAGGACAAACATATTAACGCTTACTGGATACGTCTGGGTCTGCAAATCAAGCCACTTTACCAATTGTGTAGGGGGCTGGTCCACCTGTAAAACATGGAAGGGTGATGTGTGCTCAATGTCTGCTCACTGTGCAAAACTTGGAACAACAAATCACTGTGTGTGACATTTTATATGAGAGAGCTGCACATCAGGCATGTAGACACCTCCACAGACATACTACTGCAAACATGCATTGACAATGTCACTCCAATGAGTGATAGACACGGACGATGTCACTCCAGTGAGTGATAGACACACATATGCACACATGCACTGTCGCTAACAATCAAGTTGTGCCAAACATGATTACACAATGTTGTGCTCAATTCATTCCAGAGGGTACTTCATTTCATCATTTGTAATTGTGAGACACATGCAATGCCACATTCCTGGTACACTGCAATACCAGTGACTCAGGTATTGTGGCTTGTGCATCAAGGGACAATGAGTAACTGTGTGATGGTCATGTGGGTTGATTTGCGTTCAGGAATTATTGTGCTTTCAGTGGTCCATTATATGTGTGCCAGTGTTGTATGAAGGTTACATATGCCGCATAGGCAGTGTACCCAGAGCCGTATATACCCCCTATGACAACATGATGGCAGGGATCCTGTGTGTTACTGGATGACAATGTTACGCTAAACATGTATTGGCCACTTATCTGATTCAAAACAACAAAAAGATGTATGCTGACAGTGTCTAATTTGATCATCCGTGACAGAATGCATGGGCACAGGTGGAGTCATTGCACATGAAATGTGTTACTCTGCGCCCTGCGTACCTATATCCGGTATTGTAAATCACACTTTGCCAGATTCATTAACTTAGAATTGCCAAATTGGGTGATCAGTGGTAGTACAACCGAACTGACACTGTCCGATAATTAAAACATGGGTTAGCAAATGTCCTACTTCTGCAATCATGATGAGATAGGTCTCTATTTGAAAGTACCTTGGGAATGGTGGCACTCACAGGAATGCTGGCCTGCTGATCTTAGCATACCACCATGTCTGTGATAGCCTTCATACTGAGAAGTTAATAATTGTACATATGCTGCACTATATCAGCAGGAGTGTACCAAAAGTAAAATAACAACCTATTTAATCACTTAAATTGTATAATGGAAGCAGTCAGTGGTCCCTTGAACAACATCATGCTAATAAATAGTTTGTGATCATGCATTCACAAAGAGCAGGGATCCCGTAATGAGCCATTCACTTTACAAATTTTTTGGCTACAAAGTTACATAGATGGTAACTGCACTAGCTCAGTACCAGCAATTGTACCCAAGCCAAAAATGTTGTTGGGCCCTGCTACTCAATGATAGGATTTCAACACCTACTACGAAAAGCCAAGAGATGAACCTGTTTTGTGCTACTGCAATTTGGTAGCATCCTGGCACATTTGGGTTTGGCCATGTGAAAGATTTTCTGTCCAGACGTAAACACACAGAAACAATGAACTTAGGGCCGAATGTGCCTTTTTTTGTGTTGCATATGCTTCATTTGTTTACGCTACAGCTATGGAAATTTGCAAAGTAAATTTGATTGTAGCAAGTGTGCTATACATTTGCATCCAGAAATAATGCAAATGCAACACAAACAAAATAGAAATATCGGCATAAGATATTAGCAGAGAGTAGGAAGAGCTATGTATGTATGGCCATGAATACTGTTCAGACATGGTTTAAAAAAACTGGGGACTACATTGGTTCCTTGTATTGGCATGTGAAATACATCCCATTCATGGAGCACCCACAGGCCTTGATTCATAATTTTGTTTGTGCCGCATTACCATCATCTATTGACGCAAAAGCGGCACTAATTTACCGCCTGGCCCTGGCTTCCAGTAGTGATTCAGTATTGGTAATCGGGAGTCAAAAGGGTGGGAACCACTGACCCAGAGGATTTGCCTACCTCCTTTCACCTCCGAACCAAAAGACATTACCTGCAGGGTCCCCGAATGATCATTCCCTCATACTCAAAAAACAACGAGGTGATGAATGAAGTGCTTGAATTAATCTCATTCACTGGCAATTGTTCTAGCCGCATCCCAATCCATTGTTTTTTTTGCCCACCATGCCACCCCAGTTTCGACCTAGTCATATGCAAATCACTCCTGACCCTGCTACACAGTGGTCCCCCATTATAAGACCCTAATATATGGTACCTACGTACCCAGGGAATTAGGGTTCCAGGAGATCCTTATGGGCTGCAGCATTTCTTTTGCCACTCATAAGGAACTCATACAAACCTTTCTTCAGGACTGCCACTGCAGCCTGAGTGAAATAGTGCGCACACTATTTCACAGCCATTTTTCACTGCACCAAGTAACTTAAAATAAACCTATATGTCTAATCTTCAGCTACTGAAGCCTACGTGCAAAGTTACTGTGTGTGAGGCCACCCTTGCACTAGCAAAGGTGTCCCCACATTGTCCAGGACCAATTTCCCGGACTTTGTGAGTGCGGGGTCACCATTTTAAGCGTGCACTACACATATGTCACTACATACATGTAGCTTCACAACGGTAACTCCGAACATGACCATGTGAGGTGTCTAAGATTGTGAAACTGAACCACCAATCCAAATCTGGTGTTGGGGGGCCAATTCCATGCACCCTGGGGGTTCCAACATGGACCCTCAGTACTGCCAAACCAGCTGTCTGAGGTTTCCACTGCAGCCCACCTGCTGCCACCTCACAGACAGGTTTCTGCCCTCCTGGGGATTGAGCAGCTCAATCCCAGGAAGGCAGAACAATGCATTTCCTTTAGGATAAGGGTGTTACACCCTCTTCCATTGGAAGTAGCTGTTACAGGCATGAGAGGAGTATCCTCCCAGAGCCTCTGAAAATGCTTTGAAGGGCACAAACAGTGCTATCCTTGCATAATCCATTCTACACCAGTTCAGGGACCCCCAGACCCTGCTCTGGTGTAAAACTGGACAAAGGAAAGGGGAGTGGCCACTCGCCTGTCCATCACCACCCCAGGGGTGGTGCCCAGAGCTCCACCAGAGAGTCCCTGGTGTCAGCCATCTTGGATTCCGAGGTGTAGGGACCCTCTGGGAGCATCTGAGTGGCCAGTACCAGCAGGTGGCGTCAGATACCCCTCCTGATAGGTGCATACCTGGGTAGGTAGCCAATCCCCCTCTCAGGGCTATTTAGGGTCTCTCCTCAGGGTGTTTCCTCAGATTCAGTTTGCAAGATTCCTCCAGGACTACTCTGCATCCTCTGCTTCAGCTTCTGACTGTCGGATTAACTGCAGACTGCTCCAGGAACTGCTGTAACTGCAACAAAGTATCCAGGAAGGCTCCTATGAACTGCACCTTCAGGTCCAGCCAGCAACTGTAACAGTTTCCAAGGTATGCACACTCTGAGGACTTCCTGTCTTTACCCTGTACCAGAAGAACTGAAGGAATCTCCCATGGAGTGACGGAGTCACTTCCCTGCTTCAGCAGGCACCTCTATGCGATGAAGACGGCACTCTGGGACTCCTCTCCTGTCAATGAGCGTGATCCCTGGAACACAAGTGGTAGACCAAAGTGACCCTGACTGTTCAAAGGTCCAGCTGTCCAAACTTGGTGGAAATAAGAGCGTGCCTCCCCATGCCAGACAGTACCACTGTGTATTGCGTCCTTTGCAGCTTCTTGGGCTTCTTTGCACTTCTTCAAATAGTTCTTCATGCACAGCGTAGCCCAGGTCCCAGAACTCTATCCTGTGACACACAGCTCTCTGAGTTGTTCTCTGGCGGCATGGGGTCCTTCTGTGTAGTGCTGAGATGACTGCACTGTGCAAATCTGTTGTCCCCGTGTCCTGGGACTCCCATGGGTGCTGCCTGGTCTTCTGAGGGCTCTCTGAAGTGCTGAGAGCCCCCTCTGTCTCCTCAGTCCAAGTTGAGACCCCCAGGTCCCTCCTGGGTCTGTGCAGCTCCTTTTTGACACAAACCTCGTACTTGAGTGAACCAAGGCTGGTTGGCAGAATCCAGTGACACAAAGGGCCATATTTATACTCCGTTTGCGCCGGATTAGCGTCGTTTTTTTTTGCCGCAAATTCGACGCAAAACGAACTCCATATTTATACTCTGGCGTTAGACGTGTCTAGCGCCAAAGTCCATGGAGTTTGCGTCATTTTTTAGCGTGGACACCTACTTTGCGTTAATGATATGCAAGGTAAGCGTTCCCGTCTAAAAAACTGACTCCGAGGCATGTGCGGCGTATTTACACTCCCGGGCAAAAATGACGCCCGGGAGTGGGCGGGTAAAAAAAAATGACGTCCAGCCGTTTTAGCGTTGTTTTTTAGCGCCTGGTCAGGGCAGGCGTTAAGGGACCTGTGGGCTCGGAAGGAGCCCAGAGGTGCCCTCCCATGCCCCCAGGGACCCCCCCTGTCACCCTTGCCCACCCCAGGAGGACGCCTAAGGATGGAGGGACCCATCCCAGGGAACTTAAGGTAAGTTCAGGTAAGTATTTTTTTTTTTTTTTTGTGGCATAGGGGGGCCTGAATTGTGCCCCCCTACATGCCACTATACCCAATGACCATGCCCAGGGGACAGAAGTTCCCTGGGCATGGCCATTGGGCAAGGGGGCATGACTCCTGTCTTTGCTAAGACAGGAGTCATTTCAATGGGGGTTGGGAGTAAAAAAAAAGGGCGCAAATCGGGTTGAGGCGAAAATTTTGCCTCAGCCTGACTTGCCCCATTTTTGGGCGCCCAAGCTCCATATTCCCCTACGCCGGCGCTGCCTGGTGTACGTCATTTTTTTTCACGCACACCAGGCAGCTCGCCGGCTAACGTCATTGAATAAATACGGCGCCCGCATGGCGCTTCAGAATGGCGTTAGCCGGCGTTACATTTTTTGACGCACAACTGCGTTGGCGCAGTTGTGCTTCGAAAAGTATAAATATGGCCCAAACATCCTACATCCAACAACTCAACAAGGGACATCTCTTGCACCAAGCAGGAATCCACAGCCATCTTCTTTGATGCATTTCTGTACTTTTCTTCCAACTGGAGAATCCACTTTTGCACCTTCTTTCAGGTGGGCATGGGCTCCTGTTCTTCCTGGGCTCTTCTTTAACTTCTGGACTTGGTCTCCTTTCTCCACAGGTCTTCAGGTCCAAGAATTTATAATTGCTTGCTGCAGTCTTGCTTGGTTCTTGCATAATTCTTCATCATGACTTGTAGTGTGTTCTAAGGAAACTTGCTGTACTTTACTCCTGCTTTCCTGGGCTCTGGGTGGGGTACTTTACTTACCTTTTGTGTTTTCTTATGCTCCCAGCGCTCCTCTACATACTACACTTGCCTGGGGGGAATTCAACATTCGCATTCCACTATGTCAGTATATGGTTTGTGTTGCCCCTAGGCCTATTGCAATCTATTGTATTTTTCACTGTTTGCACTATTCTATGACTGTTTACTTTCCTGATTTTAGTTACTAGTGTATATATTGTGTATAATATTTACCTCCAGTAGGAGTATTGCCTCTACAATATTTTTGGCCTCGTGTCACTAAAATAAAGTACCTTTATTTTTGGTAACACTGAGTATTGTCTTTTATTGTGTATAAGTACTGTGTGACCACAGTGGTATTGCAAGAGCTGTGCATGTCTCTTAGTTCAGCCTTGGCTGCTCTGCTACAGCTACTCCTAGACAGCCTAAGCTGCTAGACACTGCCTACATTTCACTAATGGTATAAGGTGTAAGTACCTTGGGTATGCGCTACAAACCAGGCCAGCCTCCTACACAAAGTGAGCCCGGTAACCACGTCTGGGCACACTCTGTGCACTCTGGGTGGCAAATGCAAAAACAACAAGGTGATGGATGGAATGCTTGAACGAATCTCAGCCACTGGCATGATTAGAATCATCATTGACAACAAGCTCACAAAGGAATCACAGATTAACACAGTCTCCTCTGCCTGCTTCTTCACTCTGTGCATGCTATGTAAGAAATTCAAGTGGCTACCCTCCCAAACGAGACGCGCCATGACACAGGGCCTCTTCACTAGTTGACTAGATTATGGCAATGCCCTCTTCTTAGGAATTCCCTTCCAACTCCTGCAAAGACTTCAGACCATGCAGAATGCCACACCCAGACTCACCCTTGACCTTCCCCGATGATCCCACATCAAACCACACTTTAGGCAACTCCATTGGCTCCCCATGCAGAATAGGTGCATATTTGAGCTGCTGACCCATGCACACAAATCTCAGCTCAACCAAGGAACCGCCTGCATCAGCCACTGCCTAAATTTCCACCAACCGCCAAAAAGACTATGCTCCTCCTCCTCATCGCTTGCCCACACTCCACTCATCCACTGAAGCAGAAGAGGAGGCCATGCCTTCTCCTCCATGGCAGCAAAAACTTGGAACATCATCTCCATGCATCTCCGGATTATCACCTCCCATATGGAATTCCTTAGAGCCCTCAAGACCTGGCTATTCAAATGAGCCACTGTGATCTACCCTCGAGGGTGATTAGTTGTGCTTTATAAATCCTGTTTGATTGATTGGTTGGTGTTATTTTAGACATATATTTAGGATGCAAATATTGTCAGTCAGTCGACATTCTTTATTCAGCTTAAAAAGCCATAAAAGATTAAAAATATATATGCAGATTTCTATACTTCATTCATTATATATTAAGGGTTCACAACAATAAAATAAATCATTTACAACATTCATACAAAACTTCAAAGAAGTATGTGATACAATTGAAACTCATCTCTCATGGCATTATCACTAACTGTATTCTTTGCATCTCCTCCTTTGTGGGAGCTGAATAAAAACAGTTAATAAACTAAAAACTGTATTAACAGATCAACAATTAAAATAGGGAAAACATGTACCGTACATCGGTAAGTCCTTCGCAAGGCTCCAGTCTCATTATTCATAATGTTTCCTAATTACAACAGCGCCTCATGTAAAGTTTAAAATAGCATAACAGATAGTTGACATACTTAGTTTATGAAAGAATACCATCACTGGCTTATACTGTCTAATATTCATTTGTCCAAAAATAGGGACCAAATAAGAAGAACATGGGATACAGTATAAAGTGCAAAACAACATAATTATGTAGTTTGAATGGATACCTTATCACACAGACAAGGGGCAAATTCCTACCAAATGTGCTTTTCTGAGGAAAGGCTAACATAAAGTGCACAGTGCTCAGTCTTAAACAAGTCAAATACAATTGATAACTGAAGTTCATGATAAAAATGTATGTATGGTTCCAACCCAGAAAATGTGCAAATAGCAGAGTACCTAATTATAATTGGCAAGGAGGCAATCAATCATTTAGGGATTTGTAAAGCGCACTACTCACCCATGAGAGTCTCAAGGCGCTGGGGGGGGGGGGGGGGGGGGGGAGAGGAAGGGGGATGCTGCTACTGCTCAAACAACAAGGTCTTGAGAAGTTTCCTGAAGGTAAGGAGGACTTTGGTCTGGCGCAGGTGGGTGGGAAGAGAGTTCCATGTCTTGACGGCAAGGTGCAAGAATGATCTAGCGGTAGTTGTAGTTCTGTGGACGCGAGGGACGGTTGTGAGGGCAAGGTCGGCGGAGCAGAGATGCTGGGTCAGGGTGTAGAAGGAGAACCATCTGTTGAGGTACTCTGGCAACATGTTCTATTCATTGTTTCATACAGTATTCCAAGAATAGCTGTTTCACCTTTTCTTTACAAACCTTATTGAATGATGGTTTATAAACAGCTCCAACAAATAGAATATTTCCTTACATAAACAAACCAGGAAATCTGATTTAGATTATCAAGCAATAGACAGTCCTCAAGAAAAGCTCTAACCAGAACCTCTTCCAGTTCTCCCACAGCTAAAAATCCATAAAATCAATAGAAAAGGACCAATTGTATAATTTCAAATAACTGCAACCTAATTCTTCTCTGCAACAAACAGATGAGGTGTTCCTAGGCTCTAAGAGTAATCTGCAAATAAAACAATTCTCAGCCTGTTGAAGAATATCCAAGTTGTTGTGTAGCAATTTTTAGCTATAGTTTTATACACGTTATTTTAGCAAACTAGGCCTACCACTGTGCACTTTAACTTAGATATATTTCATTTTAGCTCTGTTATATTATTTTACCATTAGCCACATTTGTAGTCTTGTATTATTTTCTCTATCTGTCTGTTCTTCGCCGAGGATAGCACTGCATTCTTAAATAAGACATTTCTTTCACTCTGTGATTTTCTCAAGGCTGCAGTAAGATAGGTTGCTGGCAAAAGTGGTACGGTTTTCTCCAATGTTCACAGAAACATGCACACTCTTACTTGGGGATCCTTTCTTGGAACATCAGATGTTTTGTTATAAAAACACTACTTTGACCCATGTACGTTAGAGGGAGATTCCAGCCAGATGACCATGACTGTACACTGATTGCTTCGCTACAGCTGCATATGTAAATTATAGGCCTCTTGCTCTGGTATGAGGGATGATGTCTTCCCAGGAGGAACCTGAAAGGCAGAGTTAGATCTTAATACAGCATAGGTAGGAACTCTCCCTACAAACCTTAGTGACAGTATGGTAGCGTTATTCTTGTGTTTTAATCACTTTGTCACAATTTTAATCTTATTGGGCTTCATCGTTCTAGTTATTGAAATGCATGCTTTATTACCTAAGATGCAGTTACTTCAATAAAATCATATTGAATTTTACTCTGCCTCCGATTGTCCTTGCATACGTGAGACTAATGTAACTGAGAGAAACAGAAGAGATCTGAGTGACCAAGATTCCCCTGAGGAGTCATATGTGATGCGCCCGGTTGCCCCAATCATCTCTGCTCTCGGGTGGAGATGAGGCACTGCTAGTTAGGCGGAACAAACCCGGATTAGGCCTACAGGTGTCACATGGTGCGGGATCAGACTCAGTCCCCGCAGTACAAGTGATTCTGCCACCCGAATCCAGTAGTCTCATTAGGATAATGAGAACCTATGCGACATTGCGCTACCAATGTTTTGTCAGTCACAAATTTTCGGGTCCTCCTGAGTATCTCTGTCTCGCTAAACACTGTGGAGCCCTGGCTGAGGATGAGATATCCTCGTGCTGAGAGTAGCTGTGTCTGTGCAGCGTCAATTGGTTACTGAGCCTCCACGTTTTCAGCTTTTTTTTTGTAAAGTGTGCTTGGCCCGCTATGAAATAATGTTTCAGTGTTGCTTCCGGTTCACGTTGAGGCGAGGTGAGATGCACAGACGCTGATGGAGCGAGAGGAGCTCCCTTCGTACATTGTTGCCGCTGGGTGCTGTGTTGCAGAACCCCCTGCCCTTGGGGTGGTTCCGGGCACTGCTTGCCACTTGCACCTTGCCTGCTTGCTGCTGAAGCGGTTGTGCGCCCGGGGTTCGCCTGAGCTCCACGGCCGCCGAATTCTGCCCCGCAGAGATCTGCCCCGCCACAGCGGCCGGCCTTGAGAGACTTGCTCAGCTCGACTCGGCATAAGACTCCGTCCCTGCCCTCACTTGCCCCACTTTTGCACCTTGTTGGGGGTGTGTGGAGGCAAGCCGGTGTGCTGGCCAGAGCTGTGGCCCGGAGTAGGGGAGTGGAGCAAAGCGGAGCCGCAAAGTTGTCTGGGCGGCGCTTGAACTGTCTGCAGTGAAGCAGTGGTGCAGTGCACACAGAGTCCTCGGCGTTTTCCAGAGGGAGGACGGAAAAGTGGAGAATTGGAGAAGAAGGGATAAAGAACAGCACAGGTCTACGAGGGACAGAAGAAGGAAGGAGAAGGCAACGAAGGAGATCAGTGGAGACCGTCGGATCAAAGCATATGAACAGGGAGCAAGCCTGACCTTGTCCTGTGCAAGAGGTAAAAGGGTAAAATGAAGTAAAGGTGAGAGTGGGGGGTTGTTTCACCCCCCCGGTCAATCTAGAACGAATTCTAGTGTCACAAAGTCTTTTAGTATCTCCCTCAGGCAAGGTGAGCGCAACTGCATTAGTTAATAGCTGCGGAGTGAGTGCACCAGGGTCACACGGGAGCGGCCCAGCTAGGTCTGGGTGCAGCTTGTGGGCCCTGTGTGCCCCGCTCACCCATCGCTCCTCGTTTATGTAAATCTAATGCTCTTAGCATCCAGTACACTGCTGTACGTTGCCGTGTGACTGTGTAAATTCTACCTACTATTACTACTGCAGGATGTTTTGTGCTCAGGGCCTTTCCAATTGTCCACCAGCTGAAGTGAGCGCAGCAGTTTTAGTAAACTGCTGCAGAGAGAGTGCACCGGGGCTACACGGTGGCAGCCCGCGAGGTTAGGTGCGGCTTGTGAGTGTCCCGGATGCCCCGCTCACCAACCACTGCAAACTTTAATATCAGCCCTTCAAACATAAGCACAAACTCTAGCAAACTGTGCTTCTCTTGCAGTAAGCCGAGTCAAGAGATAGTCATCATGAGATCTGGACGTCTCAGGATTCCAGCAGAGGGTAAAACCAAGCTTTTAAAATCTCAAAGGAGGGTGCAAAGGAAGGCAAAGTGTTCAACAAAGTGTTTAGCGCAGAGCCCGCAAAGCAATGGGCTTGATCAGCTGGCAGCGCCCCTCACTCCTTTTCAGCTCTACTTTAAGAAATCAGGAACCACTAATAAGTTTGAATTCTTAAAAGATCCAGCAGCAGCTTTCTTCTCAAATCCCAAAACTGACGAGGGTCTTCCAACCCCACTGGTTCCACAAACAGTGGTCACAGAGCAGTTGGGGCTCGAGATGCTAACAAACCCAATTCAACAATCAGGGGTGGTCTTCCCCTGCCAGGAAGCATCAAAGTGCCAAGCCCATGAAGAGCATAATGATCGCTTGGTTCAAGAACAACAAACTAATTCCAGATACATAAGTAGCCCAATAGTGCACAAAAACTTGCAAGTGGGTAGTATTGTGACTATGCCTCAGGTACATGCTCAGGAGAGGGAAACTTTTCCAGGCAATTATCAACAGGCCTCAATTGTTAATTTAAATAACACAGAGCCTCCAATCTCTGCGGGTAACGAGACAGAGGTACAAAACAACATTGTGTATGAGAAAACCTGCCAACAATCGGCCCCCATCCTGTGGTCAAATTTTAAAAACCAGGGGGTCAATGAGAGATTGGACTTTGGCTTTGAAGCAGCAACAGGAATTCTGGAAGATTCTTGGCTGCAGTCTCTCTCGATAGCAAACAACAAAGATCTGGGAAAAGCACTGGACTTAAAAACCTTTGATCTGTGAATCCTAAGGATCAGCAGTTTAGTCAATCACTGGTGGTGGGAAGCATTAAACACAGCACCGCTATGCAGCAACAAGAGAGAACTTTTAATTCAATCATTGAAATTTCTAGTGGTATGCCTAAACCACAACCAGTTGACGAAGCAATGGTAAGAAGCAACTTGATTGCTTCACCTACCAACAATACCCCCTGGAGTCCATCAATATGGGAAAAAGGATTCTTTCCAAAAAAAACGTTCATGCAGATCATCCTACTTGTGAGATGGGAAATCTTACTCAACTACACGCCTCACTTTTAAATGCTCTACATACCTCAACAGCGGTTCTCAACATACAATCAGATAAACTTGACTTACAAATGGATCTAATGAATGTAATGGCCACACATATCGCTGACATTAATAACAAACTGGACTTGCTGGCCATTCGCCCAACGTAACAAAAGTGCAATCACTAGCAAGCTTTTTGCAACTGTGGCCCAATAATAGATAAATTGAGTATGTTACCAAATATTTTAGAAGAGATGCTGCAGGAGGTTAAAGAAAGGAAATCTAACGAAGTCATCCCCAGGAACTGCGATTTATCTCATACAGTTACATTCCAAAAGACATTAGGTTTTGTGGCAAGCAGTCCAGTAAAAAAAGATGTAAACATTCAGTGCACTAACCCAATTCACATAGATGGACCATATGGATCATTACAGTCGGAACAAACAGCATCTACTAATTTGGAGTGTACAAACGAGCAACCTGTCCCAATACCGAAACCTCTATCTAAGAGACAAAAAAAGCGAGCCAGAAAGGCAAGGAAACAAATACATGCCAAAGCTGTTAATGACAATCTGTACCCCATATTTTCAGTGCTCGGAAAATCACAAACTAAGGGTTCGGGGCTTTCAGGAAGTATGCAAACCCCTAATTACATCAAAGCCACAAGGGAGGGGGAAGCTACTGGTTTAGGACAACTACCCACCGGAGACCGTCTACCTGCTGACTTGCTAATGTCAGTCGAATATAACAGGCTTCAGGCAACACCACAAGTTCAATCAAATCTGTACGCTTCGGAGATGAGGGTGGCGGCTTCTTGTCAGGGGAGTCCAAGGGCAGCAATATGTATTAACAGCAAAAAGTCTGTGATCCAATTAGATGCTCAATTACCAGAGAAGGTTCGATCAGGGCAGTCAAGAGGCGGGATACTCAGATCAAAATATGCTCGACAGTCAGAGGCATCAGCTAACAATTTGTCTGGTAAGAACAAGAAGCAATTGACGCCTCCAGGACCACTCTCCTACGCTGCCGTCGCACAAGACGCTGCCCCACAATTTATAACAACCCTCCCGGACATGGCATTTTTTCGAACCTCAAAACATCTCCCTTGAGAGGATCATCCACCCAGGTCAGCGCTGCTCAAGTTATAGTAATTCCCACAGACATAACGTCGGGAACTTGGTCGAATCTCGAACATCACCGGGGGATAAATAGTGATGAGGTTAAAGCACAGCCCCACAGCCAGAATCGTAACACAACCCATTTAGCAGATGGTTCACAGTCTGGAATCAATCTTGCTGGCAAAGAGATATATTCGGTATCAAGTTTAAGTTATAACCACCCCTCCAGGATGGTTACAACTACTAACAACGGTGGCCGAACAAAGACTAAAGTTATGTTTCAAAATACGCAAATAGCTGCAATAGATCTTGAAAATAATGCCGTTCTAAGTAAACAATCATCCATGCGCAAAAGGGCCACAAATAGTAGCCAGTTGGAGGATGCTCAGCCAAAGAGGCCGACGCCACACAGAATTATAGATCGTTTAGCAGATGCCACGCAGACCAGAACGGATCATACTAGCAAAGAGATACACTCGGTATCAAGCCTAAGTTACAACCACCCCTCCAGGGTGGTTACAACTACTAACAACGATGGCCGAACAAAGACAAAAGTTACGCTTCAAAATACACAAATAGCTGCAATAGACCTTGAAAATAATGCCTCTTTAAGCAAACAATCATCTATGCTTAGAAGGGCTACAAATAGTAGCCAGTTGGAGCATGGTCAGCTGAATAGGCCAATGCCACACAGAATTATAGATCATTCCCATCAAATACAATCTATTCACGTTATCAAAAACGATAGGGAATCAAGGCAGGTCGTTCTAACCCCGCATTATAAATCTCAAGATAGCCTGAATAGGGGCAATATCCCCAGCTTTTGGCAGAGCTTCCATCAACTAAGAAAATCACATCTGCAGATTTAATATCACTGAAATTCCTCCCCAGCAGCTCGCAGAATGACCCGGAACAAACATTGACAATGTGGAGAACAAGTGAAATTGCTGCATTAATTATGGCAGTTGAGCAGCAGTTTGAAATGTGGGGTATACGGTTATTTCAACCAACTAGACCACGCTATCCTTTTCCCCTATTGTTAAATCAGAAAAGAGAAGTAATTCAAAAACCGGAGCAACAGGCCCATGAACATGGATGGGTCCGTACGTCGGGGAATGGGAATAGCGGCAATCTAAATGGGAGGAAAATTATTTAAAAACTTCAACTGACCCCCCAACTGTAGGGAATGGAGTACAGGATGAATGGAGATGGATGGCGCACACCATAAACTTGAGGAGAAGTAATTGACCTAGCATATGCAATGTAGCAGATACAGATCAAAGGCTGGCTGTCACCATTATGTCTTGGAACATCGCGGGAGCAAAAGCAATCATTACACACTTCTAAGCCACTCTTTGAAGTCTCCCCCACCTCAAAGGCACATTTGAGTATTTAAACAGGGCCTCTGTCCCTACCGACTCAGACACTTCCTGGAGAAAGAACCTGAACCAAAACTGTGGTGAATAGTACTCTCCAAGGTCTTGGATAGAGCTTGCCTCCTGCTCCCTGAAGTCTCAGGACCAAAAAGACTTCATCTCTACAAGAAGGACTCCTTGTGCAGTGAAAATCGACACAGCCTGCCAGAAATGACGTACAGCCTGCACCCCAGTAAAAAATTCACCGCACGCCGAACCGGAATGACGTAGCCCAACTTCACAATGAGGAGATCGACACAGCGCCAGCATAGCAACAGGCAATTCGAAGGCCCACTGGATCGACACACAGCAAAGCCAGAACCACGCAGCCCGACTTCCAGAGAAAAGTCGATGCAGCGCCTGCCATGCAGTAGAAATTTTCATGCAACGGCCACCAGATCGACGCAGCCCCTGTGACTTTGTCCTGTCAGCACCAGAAATCCACACAACATCCCTGGGGCGTCCGAAATCCCCGCAACTTGAAGAGGATCCACGTCTGAGCACTGGAAATCAATGCACAGCCGTTCCTGCGTGAAAACTTAATGACGCATCGCTGTGTGCGGCCCAAGAGATCGACGCACACCCCCTTTGTTTCCACTGCATCACCTCCTCTGCGGTTCTTTGTGGAGATTTTGCATGCAAACCAGGTACTTTGTGCTTGAAAGAGACATTTGTTGCTTTTTAAAGGCGTGAAACACTTTGGGCCTCATTACGACCCTGGCGGTCAAACACCGCCAGGGTTGTTTTGGCGATTGTACTGCCAACAGGCTGGCGGTACAATCTGCCTCATTATGACCGCACCTCCGGGACCGGCGATTTCCGGCCATGGATGTCCCGGTGGTTTTAATCCGCGCTGCACAGGGGATTACGACTCCCCTTCCCGCCAGCCTGTCTATGGCGGTGGAGACCGCCATTGAAAGGCTGGCGGGAAGGGGAGTTGAGGGGCTCCTGGGGGCCCCTGCACTGCCCATGCACTTGGCATGGGTAGTGCAGGGGCCCCCAGGCACAGCCCCACCCTGCTTTTTACTGTCTGCACAGCAGACAGTGAAAAGCGCAACGGGTGCAGCTGCACCCGTTGCACGGCCGCAACACCGCCGGCTCCATTAGGAGCCGGCTCCAATGTTTCCGGCCGCCGGCCTAGCGGGGATGTCATAATGCGGCGGGAGGGATTGCGTCCTCACAGACGGCCACTTGCGGTAAAACCTTGGCGGGCGGCCTCAGCCGCTCACCAAGGTTGTAATAAGGGCCTTTATATTACTTTTACAGTGATATCTCAACATATACTTATAGCATTTTAATCATTCTGACCTGAATCTTATCAGATAAATATTATATATTTTTCTAATCACTGTGTGGTGTATTTTTGTGGTGCTATACTGTGTTATTGCATGAGTTATTGCACAAATACTTTATACATTTCCTTCTAAGTTAAGCCTGACTGCTCCGTGCCAAGCTGCCAGAGGGTGGGCATAGGATAATTTGGATTGTATGTTACTTACCCTGACTAGAGTGAGGGTCCTTGCTTGGACAGGGGGTTACCTAACTGCCAACCAAAGACCCCTCTTCTAACAAGACCTAATGCGTTTCAGTGCTCTAGGCTCCCAGAAAAAACTATGTCATTTACCACAGGGGTACAAGAACAGCCCAGAACTGTTCGCTGCTCGTGTAACATCAATATTGCACAACATTGTCCCTGAAGCATTGTCCTATGTAGATGATATCTACCTTACAGACGATAAATTATTGCAACATCCAATACGGGTCGCCCGCATTGTTGTAGGATTTGCTGAATTTGGCTATAAATTAAACTTTCAAAAAACAAAAATAGCCTTCAGTATTGTCCTGTTTCTGGGTTAGGAATTATCAAGTGAAGGAACTAGCCTAGCGCTGCAAATCTTAGAAAAATGCGCACAGTTACAACCTCCAAATACCATTAAATACTTCAATCGCTAATGGGTTTTCAAAGTTTTTACAGAACATACATTCCAGATTGTGCATCACGCACCAAACCCTTATATGAGTTGATACGTCCTGACTTTTCCAGTAAATTCTGGACAGTCAAACACACACACATCCTTAGAGCATTGCAACAAGACATGCTTGCGGCACAACACTTACGCACAAGGGACAATACAAAACATCTGGTCATCAGAGTAATTGCTGGTTCCATTGGTTCACCTATGTAACATTCAATGAGGGTGTGACAGTCCCGATTGCATACAAATCACATTTGTATTCAACAGCAGAAAAGCGTTTTGCTCCCATTGAGAAAATTCTCACTGCTGTTCAGATGGCTGTCATTAAAGAAAGACCATTAGGCCAGGGGAGATGCATTATTTTTGTATCTACAATCCCAGCACTTGAGGCTGTTACCAAAGCCAGCGTTCCAAACGCTAAAGCATTACATCCATGTTGGATCCAATGGGCAAGGTCTCTGACAGCCACTGATGTTGATTATATTTTTGATCCAAAGTCACAAACTCAAGAATTTTTGCAATATGAACTAGAATACCCAGTTCCGGCAAATACATTGCCTATTGATCAATATCAAAGACTCATGTACACCGATGGCTCAGCACAACCTGCAATAGGCACATAGCATCAATACTCCACTGCTTGCGCAATTGTAAGCGGCTACATAGAGGTTAGTAAATTCTATCCACAACATGCAAAACATAGGGGATTACACTGCACAACTAGCTAAAGGCTCTGGTGATGGCATTGGAACAGACAGATCCTGACTAGCTAACACTGACTGCATACTATTGTGTCCAGTCCTTCAATGAATATCTACATTATTTGCGCAAGAATGGGTTCAGAGATTCCAAAGGTACCACCATCAAACACAGACTTCTGTGGAGGAAAGTAACGGATCTGAAGGAAATGCTACCAAATGTCCATGTTGTACATACACTTTGACACCAGCGCATTGGAATACACGTTGTCGGGAATACACTGGCTGATGAAGCAGCCAAATCAGCAGTAGCTACAGCTTTTGTTGCTGCAGTAACTCGTTCTAGGACAAAATCGGACAATGAAATATGGGCTGCAGTGACAGCCACGGTTGAAGGCACGCCCTTACCAAAAGCATATCCTGCTAAATATTCCTACCGGTTCGGAGACTTGTTTTCTGCCATAGCCATACTACCAGGTGTGGGTAATCGTGAGATTCCCAACAGAGATTAAAGACCAGAGTTGATCAAAGCAGCGCATGAGGGAGTTGCTTCTGCCCATGCTGGTGTGGCGGCTACAATATCATTGTTGCATGCTCGTTATTGGTTGCCAGGTCTATACTTACAGACCAAGCAGTATGTCCTTTGTTGTGATATCTGCCAACAAATTAAGGAGTCCACCGCCAAACGCCCACCTCAGATACCCCTGCCAATTTCAAACAAACCATTACAATGTGTGTACTTGGACCATTGTGGTCCCCTGACACCTGACAGTGCATACAAATAAATTTTTGTTGCGGTTGACTCCTGCTCCAGATTTCTGTGGGTGTGGCCACAATGCTCAGCGGACGCTTGTACTGGTATTAAAGGTTTGCAAGTTTTTATCTGCAGTTGCGGCTTTCCATTTGGACCAATGCAATGCTTTCACCTAAAGGCCATTCAGGGATGCCTTGGCTGTGTTAGGGGTCCAACTCCATTACTCATCTCCATTTCATCCCAAGGGAAATAGTGTCGCGGAGCGAAGAAACCAAGATTTAAAGCAATCCTTAACAGCCAGAGTATTAGGTATGAGTCGCAGTTGGCTTAATTACCTGTAAGGAGTCCAGAGAACACTTAATAATCTGCCTAGAAGGTCCCTGGGGGGTTGTACTACATACAAGTGCCTGTTTGGAACTCAAATGTATGTTCCAGATCTTGATGGTCCTGGCATGGAGGCGGCAGAAACACCCTTTGACATAAATCAATGAGTCACTTTCTTGTAGGAATTACAACAGTTCTGGGACGACAACGCTTTTGCCTGTGCTGCCTCCTTAGGAATTAAGGATGTACAGATAACTTCTACCGGCTGGATTCCAAAGGTTGGGGATCTAGTACGTGAAAAAGTTGCTGTGAAAAAGGAGTTTGGTCCTTATCGAGCACCTGTTCCAGTCCTGGGGATACACAGTAGGAGAACTGTTATACTACCAGCACTGCCTGGTTCTAAAGAAAACCGCTTTGTCTCTATTGACAATGTCAAGTTATACCATGTGACCAATCCTGCACAGCAGACCAAGAGGAACCACCAGTAGTACCTGAATCACTCTCACTACTGGTTAAGACGTCCATCTACAAGTTTTAAACAGCAATGCTGACACCTCTCTGAGCTTGGGGAGGGTGGAAAATGATCTTTCATTAGATCCACCAGCATACTTTACAAGAAGCACAGAAAATGTTGATCGATCATTCTCAAATTCTACACAAACGGATGGCATCATTTATTATGAACCACAGTGTGAGACCACTGTTAGTTCTCCTCTTCAAAATATGGCTCCAGTTTTTGCATGAACTACTTCTGGATACTTTGCTGACATCACTGACACTTTCTCGGACTAACCTGCCTCTTCTACATCCGAACTGTCAAGGACACGTAAGCTGTTAATTTGTCTCAAAACAAATTACACTGTTCTCCCATGGAACTATTTGTGGCTTTCCTTGACTATATTAGCTTTTCTCCTTTGGATTGGTTTTGTTATTACTTTCTTTCTACTGATGCATGGTCATTACCTTCCTGAACGATCAACAGGGGAAGGTGGATGAGGTCCTGAAACCCCTTTTCTCTTCTCACAAGGTCAGCAGAGACTTGTCTTATGTGAACATTTCCGCTATACCAATTCCTGATGGGATTGTGTGGGATAAAGTCACATTTGATATGTATGGCCCGACGGAAGCCATTCAAATACCATATGTGTTTAAACTTTCTATTAATTATGTAATAATACCCAGAGTTGTTTCTGATGACTGGGATGTGAAAACAGTTGATTCTATGATGACTGAGTTGCAGTATTTTACTGTATTGAGAAGTGAGGATGCTTATCAATCCATAGAAAATTATGGAGACATGTTCTGCTATAATTATTATGGACACAATTGCATTCACAGACCAAGTACCCCAAATACTATTTTTAATTACACAAAATGGGAGCATTGCCTGACTCCACCACAAGGCAGTTCTAAAACATATTCTGAAAAATGTGCATATTTTTCTGGACCCAGTGTTAAAAGTGCTGAATCATAATATTTCAAATAGCCATTGATGGAAAATGTACATATATTATTGACAGATACAAAATTCATTTATTCAGATTCCTTTGTTTCTCGGTTGGCTATAGAAGCTTATGAATATTGGTTGAAGTCAATTGACTTAAAAAGTGTGTGGGGAACACAAAATTGGAAAATAAGGGGAAAAGAAGCTTTATTTAGAGTATGCCTGATACCAGTTCAGATTATATTTTTGATTGAGACTGTACAACAGACAAGTTGTTTAGGCTTGGCAAAAATGAAGGATTTTAATGTAGCCAGTATTCCTGCCCCTGCAAAATTTTACAAATGGCAAAAATGTATTAATGCAACAGAAGATCAGCTCGATGAGTGGGGCAAAAATGGCACATTTAATGCTTCACTTTCACGTCCTGGTGGGTGGCTATTGTGGCCAATAGATACCAATGGGTGTCATAAACATTTTGTAAACTCCACTGGGGTTTTAGAACAAGTAGGCCTGACCCTCGCTATGTGTCATCTGAACACGCGGGTATAGTAACGACATACAGTGTAGGGAAACTATGCCAGCAATAGTTGAAGAGTTCCTCACTAGATGCTGTTAAAGAACACCTCAGTCTCCTGTTTAATAATACTGACTTACGGGATTTCCTGTTAGGCCCCACAAAACAATGTAGAAAGTGTTCCTTATATGCAGTCTATAATGAAATATGGAAGATTTAAGGCAAAATAGATCTGGAAAATTTACAAAAGGCAATAGCTGTTGTAGATAATGGGATTCATACCCTGTCCGTCCGGACACACACCTCAAACAACATTGTTTCTTCTGCAATAGACATTGTACAAAGCGACATGTCCTCTTTACACCATTGAGAGAGTCAACTAATATCCATTATGCAGTTAGGCTGGCCACTGCAAATACTGAAAGCAGGTTGTGTTCCCTGGCAACACGTTAGCGTGAGAGACATCATTATTACATTTAATTTACGTGACAAAAACAACTAATGGCTAAGAAGGAAGAGACTTATGTCATGTTAAATATTGAAAAATTTGAAAAGTTGGCTTTCACTGTGGCTGAAATACCATCTGCTGAGTGGTTAACATACAGGGTCATCAATCTGCCTATTTCAACACTTCAATTCACATACTGCTTAAAACACATTCTAGGGGCCAGATATGAAAGGCTATGAGATAGTTACATACACGAGGTATGGGAGCTGCCCTTCACAAACAAATGTCTCAGTGGCATGAAGGAGATCTTTCTTAGCAGTAGTGAATGCGAGACTTCTGTCAGCCATTTGATGGTTTGAAAACAGCTGTCCCTGAATGGACATGTAACGCTTCGGCAGAGAACTTGGCTTGTTATCTGAAGAGAGTCCCAGTCCCCTTGATTAGACCTAGGCTCCAGATGCTCTCGAACGGCAGCTATGTGCTCCTTAATAGTGAGAGTTGTTGTGGGATGTGAGCCGGAATAGTTTATGTCGTTTCGGTCTCCAAAATTGTTACATGCTGCGGGGATGTACTTTTTCCTCCTACACGACAGAGAGAAATAGCTGAGATTTGGCCCCATATCGCTACTTCAAATGTGAATTTTGACAAGTTGAGTGGACTCAAGGCTTTATTGTTCCCAAAACATGTGGCGCTTACATCTGCATGCAAGACCTATGCACTTCAGGTTGCAAGGTCATCGGCAGAGATACAGTCCCTTTTAAATACTAATTTTCTGAGACAGTTTGGTGAACTTGTGGGACTGATATTTAATGCGTCCAGTACTACTTGAATCCCGAATTTCTTTATGGCTGTTGGTTCTGGTTTCGTTCACACCTTCTCCTCTATATTTGGCTTAATACCTTCAGCCATCCATTCAATATTTTCCAGTATTTTTGGGGATTTCCGATAACTTTGGCTATAATAGGTGGCATTTTGCTATTGCTGCTTTTTCTGTACAATGTCTGTCTCATTACAACAAGGAGGACGGAAATTGCTTCTGCCAGTACAGCTGTGACGTGAACACATGATGCAGTACTTTGAAACACACCTCCTGGAGCTATTGGAGTGTGACTGGTCTCTGTCATTCAGACTGGTTTTGCATTGTGTGTAGCCCTTGTTTCAGTGCCTCTGGTGCCCTTTTGAATGTGCACTGAAAGTTTGTCTTTCTACGCATCGCTTGCTTTCATTGGACGCTGATCTGTTGATGTTCTGGCTGAGAGCTCATTACCAGACATGGTCTTTGAGGGTGGGATTGCTATGGGAAGCTGTTTATGAGTTGCTCTTTGTGGATCGTGCAGCTCTAAACTCACTGTTGGGCACACCACGGGATGCTGCTGCCTCAGCTGGAGCTCAGGCTTCGGAACACGAATGCTCCTTGGTTTTCCTTGGCGAGGAACTTCCTACTTTACCACCTGTCGAAGTGGAAGATTTCTTATCTTCAATTGTCCCGGATTCAATTGATGACTTTAAAAATGACTCTGACTTTTGAAATTCGGCATTCTCGATGCCACAATTAACATTTTAAATTGTCCCTTTCATACCTGGTCAAGTGTCTTTAAACTTGTCATCATTGACATTTCCATATATAGATGATGAATTCTAGCAGTTTTTATATGTTAAGTTAGGCTTTGAACCACCTTGGAACCAGCAAGGGGAGGGTGTTGTGTAGCCATTTTTAGTTGCAGTTTTATAGACGTTATTTTAGCAAACTAGGCCTGCCACTGTGACTTTAACCTAGTTATTTTTTTTTAGCTTTGTTATATTATTTTAGCATTAGCCTCATTTGGGGTATTGTTTTATTTTCTCTTTTTAGCTGTTCTTCGCCTAGGTCAGCAGTCTTAAATAAGACATTTTGTTCACTCTGGGATTTTCTCAAGGCTGCAGTAAGATAGTTTGCCAGCCAAAGTGGTACCCTTTGTCTCCAATGTTCACAGAAACAGACACACCCTTACGTGGGAATCCTTTCTTGGAACATCAGATGTTTTACTATAAAAACACTACTTTGACCCATGTACGTTAGATGGAGATTCCAGCCAGATGACCACGACTGTATGCTTCGCTGCAGCTTCGGATGTAGACTACAGGCCTCTTGCTCAGGTATGAGGGTTGATGTCTTCCCAGGGGGAACCTGAAAGGCAGAATTAGAGTTTAACATGCTGTGCTCTAACACAGCTTAGGTAGGAACAATCCCTACAAACCTTAGTGACAGTATGGTAGCATTAGTCTTGTCTTTTACTCTCCTTGTCACAATTTTAATCTTATTGTGCTTCATTGTCCTAGTTATTGCAATACATACTTTATTATCTAAGATTCAGTTACCTCAAAACCATTTTGAATTTTACTCTGCCTCTGATTGCCCTGCATACGTGAGACTAACGTAACTGGGAGAAACGGATGAGATCTGAGTAACCATTATTTCCCTAAGGAGTCATGTATGTCATGCGCCCCGTTGCCCCAATCATCTCTGCTCTCAGGTGGAGATGAGGCACTGCTAGTTAGCCAGAACAAACTCAGATTAGGCCGGCAGGTATCACATGGTGCGGGATCAGACTCAGTACCCGCAGTATAAGTGATTCTGCTGCCCAAATCCAATAGTCTCATTAGGATAATGAGAACATATGCAACACTGTAACCCCAAATGCCTGCCCCAAAGCACCCAACAGGTATATACTTGCTTTAATCATTCCTACTAATTCCTTTACTGGTTTTTGATGTAACCTGTGTGCAAGCTTAAAGACTGTTGCTTTTGTTTTACAAATTTTTTGATGTCTCAAATATAACAAGGGGGACCAGTAAAGTGTTAAATTAAATAAACCCCCCAAATGATTGACGGTCTTAGTTCTTTCTAACTGAGCACCCTCAAAAGATGTGTCTTTATGTTTGTCTAAGGAGGCCCACAATGAATAACAAATTACTTAGTAAAATTAACCTTTTGGTCCAAGCTCTACAGAAAGGATAAGAATGAGTCCAATAAAAGTTGGAGATCATTAGTTGTTCTCAATATAATTACTGCTTTGTCAGCATATAATAAGATGGGGATTAAATTGGACCCCAATGTAGGTATATTTTCCCCCATCCATGAAAAAATAGCTCATTATTGTTTAATTAAAGCAAGAAAAAAAGGGGGCACGTATTCATCCCTGATGCACGCCGTTATACATTACAATTAAAGATTAGATTGGTCTGAGGGCCCATAACAAACTCTTACTGCAGTTTCCCTATGCATCTTTCTTATTCATTTTAGAAATTCTTTTTCCTCCCCCGATTTCTCCATTCTCTCCCATAATTTCGTATGATTTACTAGGTTGAGCACACTTGAGAGATCCATAAATGTCAAATAAAATAGCGCTCTTTGCCAACACATATTTGATAGCTAAAATATAAGAATTACAAAATGTATCTCTCGTACCAATTCCTGGTCAGACTCCAAACTGTTCTTCCAATAAAATCTTCTTTTCCTCAGCCCATGTCTCCAAAGAGGACAGAAGGACCTGACCTAAAATCCTAGCACTGGAATCAATTAGTGATATAGGGCAATAACAATTAGGGGAAACTTCTATCCCCCTTCTTGAAAATGGGGACTACAGTTGCAACACTCCATATCTCTGAAGGGGACCACTTTCTGCTATTCTCAGTACATTATGATGACCATAAGGGAATGTTTGCCTTGAAGATATCCACAGAGACACCATCAGTGCCTGAGGCTTTTTCTGAGATACTCCTATGGATCGGCAAGGGCACCTCTTCAACCTCTATTGAGTTACTAAAGGCTTGTAACTCCTTTGAGAATAACAGTCCATCACCCTCCAGATCGGGGGGATGAATCTCTGCATCTTCATTTTGAAATTATAGAGTAGTAATTCACCTAGGCTTTATATGGAATTACAGACTCTACTCTGGGGGATGTATAATCTGAAAACAAAGTATGGTTTACAACCTCCCAGTATTTCATCAAATCCATTCCCCTCCCTGCCTCTAATAAATGTTCCCATGCTTAACACTTTATCTCCTCCTTATGGATTTCCAGTGTTTGTTTATACAAATAGCATGCATACTTTATTTTCTTGGGTGGTCTTAAGCAATTATGAAGGGCAGATTGTGACTGCCTATGAGCCTCGGAACATACAGCATTAAACCATCTAGATGGCCTGTCCACAGTAGAAACTCTTTCAGAGGTTAAAATGTTTGAGATTGCAGACCGTACTTGTTAAAACCTTCTATTATATGGAACGGGTGATTTTCGAAAGTCAAACATGATAAAAAAAGTCCCCATTCTCAGTAATTTATTTTTCAATGAAGGCAATGGTGTCAAACTTATTCAATTTTATTCTCAAGCCCTTATCCTTCACATACTCATACTCACCAAGTATCTTTAGAGGACCAAAAATATTCCAATTAAAATTATTTAGTAAAATAGAAATGAATCTAGAAGAGGGAGGAGAATGACCAGAAAATAAAGTAAAGACCAAGGGCCCCATTACGACCTTGGCGGATGGGATACTCTGTCACAAACGTGAGGGACATCCCACTCACTGTTTTATAAGTGCCATAGGATATAATGGAATTTGTAATACTGCGGATTGGATATCCGTCATGTTTGTGGCGGAGTATCCCATCCGCCAAGGTCATAATCAGACCCCAATTTGTTTTCGTTCGAGTCAGAGCTGCATTAACTGAGACAAAGGTAACTAAACCTCCCTTCCTTCTGCAATTTGGTGATTGGGTAGCATGCTGAAAAAAAGCATAAGTCCTCCCTTATCCGGGTGTCTTGACAACAAATAATATTGTAACCTCTGACAAAGGATAGCCGATCAGAAATTAAGTTTAGAGCGAGCACCTGCAATATTCCAAGAAATAAGGGACACATCCTTCTCAAATGGAGAACCAAGGCAGGGCAAAGAGACAGTTACATCAGGTATTAACTAAACAAGAGATTCCTACCATATAAGATGTTACAGGGGTGACAGGGATAGGGGATTGACCAGAATTTGGCAAACTAGGCAGTCAGTCATTATGAATATTGTAGGCATCAAGGGGCTCAAAACGTTTTGCTGTTGTTACATTAAAATGACTGTGCATTCCCACGCAGGCATCTTGCCTCTGAACAGGAAACAAATAACTGGTGAGCTTTGAGGGGATTAAACTATAAAAGTAACCCAAAGGATGGATCTGAATTGTATCCTTGCTTGTAGTTAAACAGGACAAATGATGTAAAAAATACCTATCATGATCTGGTCCTTAAAGTTCACCACAATGCAATCCCCCTTTGTATGTTTCCTATGTAGACTGATTCATCTCAACCTTCTAACAAACATGAATTGTCATAAATACTATTGAGAGTAATGTGTAATAAAAATGCTGCTCAGTTTTGGTTACTTGAAGATGTTCAAAATGTTTCTTGGGCAATGTAAAGTTGTCCAGGTTTTGGATGAACTAGAAGTAAATGTTTGTACTGTTTGTACTGGTGTATAATACATATTTGTAATGGAGATGGTATATTGACATATTATTTTTATGTTTATTTGCAGCCCTGAAGATGTCTTAGATGAATAAAACACATTGGCTGCAAGCACATTATACCGTAAAGGGAATAACTAATAGAGGAATTCCCCAAAATTAAATTGGTCCATTGTGCACCCCTGCTCTTCTCAACCACTTGGAAGATCTGTGTGACATACATAATTTGGAATTACCTATTTGTGATTAAAGGTAACTAAGAAGTGTGCTGAGTTATTTTCTAAAACTCAAATTTGTGAGACAACATTGTGCTGTCTTGCAATAGGGGATTGTAGGAGCTGATCCTCCTTTGCCTCATGCACTGCAGATGATACATGGAAGTAATTGACTGCTCTAGTCAACAGTGATTGGTGTAATACTTTTAGAGAGCCCCAGCCACTAAATTGTGAATCCTTTGTTAGAATCTAAATGGGCTGTTATTTGCACCTATCACACCTTTTACTAATAATGGACTTTGATTATAGTCAGGAGGAGCTTTTTGGAGAATAATTCTCTAAAACTATCAGTAATTAATGTTAATCAGAAAGAGATTGGACCTAGGAAGGCTGAGGTACTTGAAGACAAATGTCATAAACTTAAAAGATTGAAAAAAAACAGGAACTTGCCAAATGGTGGAATGGATTTCCTCTAAAGAATGATATTGAACACATGACAATAATGAGAGGCCTAAGGAATTTGATTGTTCCTAATTTTGAGGATTTAGATAGCGATCTTTTAGAGGAATGGGAAGAAGGCACGTACTTCACTTCAGATAGCATGATGCAGATCCAAGTAAAGAATCCTGAGAGAATGGTTAAGAAACTACAGGAGGAGATAATGGAGTTGGAGAAAGAAATTAAGAACACAAATCTCCAGGAGGCAACTCGAAAGAATTCTGAGATATTGTAAGAAATCGCAAACTATCAAACTTATTTGAAGTCCAAGAAGCAGAACAAAATACAGTGAAATTACAATGATTATGAGAAGGGCAGAGTATTTACCTTTCCCAAAAATGTGATAATGTCATTGGCAGAAAACTGCAAAGGATGGTGTGGGATCAAGTGAAAAATAACAACATATCTTTGAGTGCACCTTTCTATTGTTGATGAAGAGTGGCACAGGACAGGGCACAAGCGCCACTGGTCAAACAATTAAAAAACATTATTTTGTAAGAGGGGTTAGAGAGATTTCAGATAGAAAACAAGAGAAAGAAAGTGAGAAGAAAGTTAGATATAGACGAGGTGGAAAGAAACACAAAAACAGGAGTTCAAACAAGACAACAAGTGAGAAAGGGGCTGTTAAAATGAATGAGCCAACTGAGAATATTGACATGGACACAACAAATGATTCAGGCACAGGGGAAATAAAAATTGTTAATCATTTATCCAGGAATGTGATTGATGATGAAATTCAAATGTTTAGTAAAGGTTTAAATGTTTGCCCAATAAAATGAATGAAATCTTGTGATTTTTCAAATGCTCATCTTAATTTATTTGAAAATGTAAGAAAACTTGAATTAAAGACATTATTAAGCAAACATTAGGTTAAATTTAAACCTCCTATAGAATGTAAACCATTTCCATTGAGCTATTCAATCACTGATGTGTATGGTATACAAACATTGTTTTCATTGGATGAATATACTGATGGAATTGATATTGCACAAGTTAGGAGTTATTTAAATATATGGGAGGACATAAAATTGATAGTGGATTAAAGCCAACTTCCAAGTTTATGCCCCCGGACCACCAGATACAGTTATTGACAAATTCTGCAGGAAGGTTGTTTAGGACCTTTATAAACTAGAAGACGTGCTAATCCTAATTAACATAATCATAAATAAAATGTCACTGATAGGGAAATGTTAGGACTCAATAAACTACAGAATGTTGACCGCATTGAAATGTGAGAAGCCGATAAAGGAGGGAAGATCAATTAACAAAAGGAGATTTTTGAGACAAAATTATGATCACAAATGTTATGAGAGGCTATTTGAGAATCCTATAACTCACATTATGAAATTGATCATTGCTTAATTGGAAGTAGTTCTACTTTCGGATTTTCTGTATTTTTTTTTTAAGTCGATTTACCTAGTTATCCATGCATATATGCTATGGCTAAGGTTCTAAAGAGTGGAGATTTCCCACCTGGTAAACCAATTATTTTGGTAATGACTCACCCATGGTAGACTTGTCACAGTATTGTGACACATTTTTGCAAACATTAGTGTCTAATTTTCCATTTTACGTGCAGGAAAATAAATATATTTTAACACCTTCACTGCGTGGTCTTCCTACCCCCACCCCCGTGCTAAGCCTTTTTTTGATATTTGGAGTGGTTGGCTCTTAGGACCCCATAACCTTTTGGCCACATAAGCTATCCACGCCAAATTTGCATCCTTTTTTCCAACATCCTGAGGTTTCGAAAGGTACCCACGATTTCTGGATTCCCTTGAAATACAGCTAAATATTGTTTTTTTTTCTTGGATAAACAGGAAAAAGTGCTGCAGAAGAAAGCATCTGTTTTTTTCCTCCACAAATGGCATCAACAAAGGGTTTACAGTGGTAAAATCATGACATTCTTGGCTTTTAAACACAGGCAGCAGTTAGGGCATTTTACTGGGATATACCCCATTTTTTCAGTTTTTTGCGCTTTCCAGTTGGTGACAGAAATGGTGGATCCCAAAAAACTATACATATCTGAAAAGTAGACAAACTTCTTACTTCAGCAAGGGGTCATTTGTGTATATCTTCCAGCTTTTCTTATAGAAATGAACAGTTGAAATAAAAAATAAATTGCAATGGAGTTAAAAAAGGCCATTTCTGTCCATATTTTCATCCGTAACGTTTTCCACCGAAGGTAGATTTTCAAGAGCAATGCACTGTTACATCTGCTGGACCCTTCTGGTTGTGGGATATATAGGTCTTGTAGGTATACCAAGAACCCGAGGTACTCAGAGCCAATAAATGAGCTGCACCTTGCAATGGGTTTTCATTGTGCACTGGGTATACATCAATTCATTTGGTAAAATATAAAGATAAAGCGGTATCAAGGAAACCTGTTTTTCCTAAATGGGCACAAAATATGGAATTTAGAAGCAGTGGATTTTTGCACATCTCTGAAATTGTCCGTACCAAATCTAGCATGTGAACCAGAAGGCCTTTCTCAAAATGATTTTTTCCTACACACTTCCATTTGGATGGTGCAAATGCAGAGAAAGACAATTGGTGATAATGCTTGTTCTGCTATTTTGTGTTCTCTAAGTCTTTTGCTAAAAATGGTGCCACACTTGTGTGGGTAAGCTTAAAGCCTAAGACAGGAAACGCCCAATACCACAACGTGGACACATCACATTTTTCTACTGAAAACTGACTGTTATTTTGCAATGTGCAAAGCTGTAGATTTTGGGATCTAGCTCAGCTGGCACCTAAGGAAACCTAGCAGCCCCGTAAATTTTTGCAAACTAGACACCTAGTGGAATCCAGGATGCAGTGACTTGTGTGGCTCTTACCATCTTTTGCTACCCAGAATCCCTTGCAAACTTCAAATGTGTCTAAAAGACAACATTTTCCTCACATTTCTGTGATGCAAAGTTCGAAAATCTGAGGGGAGGCACAAACGTACTTCTATCCAGTATTCCTGATAAAAATGGCATCTCACTTGTGTGGCTAGGCCTAGTGGCCGTGACAGGAAACACCCCAAAATGCAACGTGGACACATCACATTTTTCAATTGAAATCTGACAGTTTTATGCAATGTGCATAGCTGGGGATTTTGGGCCCTAGATCAGCCAGCACCTAGGGAAACCCAGCAAACCTGTATATTTGTTAAACTAGACACATTGGGGAATCCAGGATGGGGTGATTTGTATGGCTCTTACCATATTTCTTTTACCCACCATCTCCTGCAAACCTCACAATTTGTCTACAAAAACACATTTTGCTCAAATTTCTGTGATGCAAAGTTCTGTAATCTGAGGGGAGCAACAAAAATCCTTCCACCCAGCATTCCGTGAAATCGCCTGATAAAAAAAGGAACCTCACTTTTGTGAGTAGGCCTAATTCCTGCAACAGGAAACGCCCCAAAACGCAACATGGACACATCACGTTTTTCCACTGAAAACTGACTGTTTTTTTTGCAATATGCATAGCTGTGGATTTTGGGTTGTAGCTCAGACGACACACAGGGAAACCTAGCAAACCTGTACATTTTTTAAAACTAGATACTTCAGGGATTTCAGAGTGTAGGTCCTTCCATACATTTTTACCCAGAATCCCTTGCAAACCTCAAAATTTGGCTATAAAACAAATTCTCCCCACATTTCTGTGATGGAAATTTGTGGAATCTGAGGGGAGCCACATATTTCCTACCACTCAGCCTTACCCTCGGTCTCCTAGTAAAAATGATACCTCACTTGTGTGGGTGGGCAAAGTGCACGCAACAGGCATGCTCATAAGGGCAGTTTTATTTTTAATGTTTTTAGGCTGACTCTGCTTTTGGCTCCCACACAGATGAAGTACAATTTTTATCAGGAGACCCAGGGGTATGCTGGGCACTAGGAAATTTGTGGTTTATTTCTGTTTCTGGAAGAATGTTTCATAGAAAAACAAGGAAAATATGTGATTTGAAGAGCATTGTGGGTAAGGAATCTTGTTGGGATCCACAGGAGACACACCACCCTGTACTCTCCTGGCTGTCTAGCTTTGAAACATATCTAGAGTTGATACATTTTCCCTAGACAAGAAGCAAGTATGGTACCAAGTCTCTTACTTCTGTGACGTCCCACCACTCAAGTTGTGAAAAAAAATCCCTTACAAAGACCCACAAACCTAGTTGGTGGCATGCTTCACCATTTGGGTCCCACCCTAGATACCTGGCATGTCAGGAGCGTGCTACGAGGCCAGATTACAACAGAATGGGGTTTTTGTGAGTTAAATTTGAAACTGAGAGGAGAAGTGCAATAAAAACATCTTGTGGCTAGCCAGTATGTATTTTTACACATACATACTGGTTGGATTTGGCACAAGGATGAGTGATGGTTCAGTATTTACATTTGTATTACCAAAGATTTCACAAAAATGAAATGCACTGTTAAGAATTGAAAGGTAAAAAAACTGAACCATCTGCTTCACAGGCCGTTCACACACCTTTCACACATGACACACACAAGACAATTCACGCTGCCAGCCACGGGTCCAGCACAGTACAACACTCACATCTACGGACAGCACCATACAAGGGCCCATCACTTTCACTAGTCCCCCTAGTTGATACAATAATCACACCGGCTGATGGAATGTGTGGACTAGGTTTTGGCTAGCAGTGAGGGTAGTGAGTAGCAGCAAGTCACTACTCACACACTGGCAGTCGAGCACAAGCTCACACACACCGCCAGCCAAGGGCCAGTCCACGCACACAGCCAGCTAATTGCCAGTCCATGCACACCACTGGCCAAGCGCCACTGCATGCATACCACCAGCAAAACTCCACTCCATGCACACTGCCAGCCAAGCGCCACTCCACGTACACTGACAGCCAAGCACCAGTCCACACACACCACAATCACATTTTTTTAACAAAAAAGGAAAACACAAACTCATTGTAAGTAAATATAAAAGTGCAAACACAATAGGTCTAACTAAATACATGACACAACACTAAAATCCAACTATGAAACTGAACAAAAAATATAAAACAATATAGAACAGGCAGTTCACTTTTACATTCACGGCAGCTACCAAAAATTATTTTGGGTGTGGCACATTCTGAAACAAGTGGGCACACAGCACAGTTTTAGAAGGACAGTCAGGGCAGTACATAGGACTCTCCTTCCGTGCACCTCTTCACATACAGAATCTACGTCTCCCACTGGGAAAGTATTTTTTGGGTGTGGAAGGAATGTGATCAGGAAAGTGGTGATCTTTCAATCTAGCCACATCCTCCACCACTCCAAATCTAGGAACAATTGCCTGTTCCAGTACAACAAGGCTGCCTATCACAGACTCCTAAAACTAAACGAACGTCACCTTGGACTCTGGAGAGCAATCCTTAAATATAACAAAAGCATTAAAGGTTGCTAAGTGGAAAAGATGAGTAGCCAACTTCTTTTACCAAATGTAAGCTTTACGAACCGCAGTTTAAGGTTCCAACCTCTGATCTACTCTATCAACACCACCCATGTACCTATTACAGTCTAAAATGTACACAAGTTTGGCACGTCAACAACCTGAACCCAAACATTCGCAAGTGAAGTACTTTCATCACGGATGGTAGTCAGTATGTCGAAATCGCTTCTGTCTGTACATTTCACAGCTAGAAGTTCATCACAACGCAAAACACTACACTGTACCGTTCATGTTTCTAACAAACAAGCTCTTGTGGGTACCCTTTACGGTTCAAATGGATTGTGCCACAAGCAACAATGTCCACTTTGACCAATGCCCTGAACAATTGCACATCAGTGTAGCTACATATAAAGGGTGACCTTTGTTAAAAAATCCTCTACCAAGTTCCAACACAATCTTCCTACTAACTCCGAAAGTGGACTGACAGCCAGGGGGGTCAATACTGTAATCCCTACCAGTGTACACCCAGAAATTATAGACACATCTATTCCTACTCTCAGTCAGCATATGCATGTTAATTCCATAAAATGCCCTCTTGCTAGGAATGTACTGCTTGAAAACCAAACTGCCCTTGAACAAGACCAAAGACTCATCAATAGCTATTTCTTTCCCTGGAACATAGATCACTGAAAACCGATCCACAAAGTGAGCAAGGAGAGGCTGAATCTTAAAAAGACGGTCACAATCAGGTTGGTCTTGTGGCAATGCTAAAGCATTATCAACAAAATGCAGCATCCGAAGCAGAAGCAAATATAGATCAAGACTCATGGTTGCAGATAACATAGCTGTTCCCATTAATGGGCTAGTAGACCAATATGAAGACAGTGACAGGTTCCTTATCAAGCCCAGCAAAAAATATAAACATAAGAACTTCTTCAACTCATCTAGATTTGTGGGAGTCCACTGGGCAGCTCTTAAGTGGGGCTTAAGTCTGGCACTGTTGTCTCTCAAATACTGCTTTGTTTACAAATTAGTTTGCTCAAAAATATCTTTCAATAATATGTAGGCAAACTATTTCATCATTCTTTTTACACCGTTCAGTTTTAGTTTCAATTTTTTGCATCACCAGTAAAGGAAGGCAACACTGACTGCACCTTGTTTGTGGCAACCCAGGCTTCAGCTTTTCCAATGAGAAGCCTTTCAGCTCCAGGCTGCAATACAGGTGCATCTGGCTGCACTATTAGCATATCAGTGTCCTTCTCTAATAGAGGCTCTTCCTCTGCACTGAGAGTGGCTTCATCAGATGATTCCTCTTAGACAGAAAATTAATTGTCAGAATATTGCACTTCCTCCTCTGCCTCAGATGTAGAGTCAATCTCATAATAATGGTCAGAGGATGATTCAAGGAGGGAAGATTCAAAAAGAATACCAACAACCTGCTGAGCGATCATCTTGCCGCTATCCATAAGCCTTACTAATAAAAGTAAATTGATAAATATGTCAACAACAACCAACACTGTGTAAAATAAGTAATAAACAAAGTGTCCCTTTATGAAAAAGACCTAAATAATCAAAAACAAAGCCACTCACTTGCCAAAGACAGCTAGACTCACGACACCTACTATGCCCCTACTCTGCACAAACGCAGGACACACCAACAATATCCCACTAGAAAGGAAAAACAAAAGAAAATTACACAGAGGACAAGACAATACACATTGTGCACAAACCCAAAGATAATTTCACAAACAATCAAACAGAAGCTAAATATGTTGCTATTATTACAGCATTTACAAAAAACGCATTCATGCAGGACAATGTTATTCATTTGGATTAAACAGTACAAAAAACGTTTCCTTATCAAACACATGAAACTGCAATTCAACCAGTGCCGAAACCATAAGCAGCAGTTGCAGCAAAGGAAAACAAAAGCTTTGTACTATAAAAAAAGAGAAACAGAACATTATGATCTCAAATGATGACTAGAAATTAAACAGTTAACGATGTAAAACAATATGTAGTCTGCCCGTCACCATTCAAATGCCAGCCACACACATCGTCAGCCAAATGTCAGTCCATCGGGGAACTGATTTCTAATCAGTGGAGGTTCCTTCATAGGAGAGGAGGAGTGTTCTCCTCCCCCGCCCCACACACACACACACACACACACACACACACACACTGCTGCAAGGAAAGTGTGAAAAATAAAATGGCAATAAAAAGATGTATTGGCATGTGCAATTCAAACTACTCCAACTGCCTCAGACAGCTGGGTTAGAGAGCAGGCACAGGCATCCAGTGCTTTTCAGAGCGCTGAGCTAGCCCGCTCCAACCAATCCAGATGCTTCACTCTTGGTGCTTAACAGCATGAAAGCAGCAAATTGATTGGATAAAGGAGTTGGCTGAGGAACCTCGTGCTCAGACTGGTGTCTAGAGCCAGCAAAATTGAGGAAGTGCTGCTGACCATCGGGGACCTGCTGCTGTCAGCCAGTGTAAGATTTCCCCCACTGGAGGATCAAGGAGCAGACTGGAGTGGGATGCACAAAAAGCCCTCCACAACACAGAACCTGCCTACCTTAAGTAGCGACTCAACTTCCACATACCCCACAGGACCCTATGCTCAGCCCATCTCTCTCTCGCAGAAATACTCTGCATCTGGAAAACCAGAAGAGGAGGACGCTCCTTCTCCTACCTCGCCGACACCACCTGGAACGCCCTACCCATCCACATCAGACAAACCACCAGCTTCATGAAGGAACTGAAGACATGTTTTTTAATCCACCTCTGGTACCCGCGCCTCCCCCCCAGCGCCTTGAGACCCTAACAGGTGAGTAGCTGTGCTTTATAAAACTTTGATTGATGAATTGATTGAGTCCATGCTCAGTGCCAGTGCATGCACACCTGCCAGCCAAGCACTAGCCCACACACCCAGACCATCAGCCAAACTCCAGATAACTTACACAGTAGTGGTTTTCTGTCCCCCTCGAAAATTACCACTCTGCTCCCAAGGGGAACAGAAATGGTCAAAATACATGGCCCAAACAAGAAGAGCAACCCGTGCCAAAGGGGCCATTTCCCGACGTATAAATAAATAAAACCACTAGTGTCTACTACTGGCCGTAAAAATATGGCCAAAGCATTTCCCCGGTAAAGGGGAGTGACACTTGCCCAAGGGGTAACTCTCCAAAATACAACACTGAAAACCCTGGTGTCTAGTGATCTTCCACCTAAAAGCGGCCAAATTACCCTCTGGGAGGGGCAGAACACATAATAAAATGCCCCCAATGGGAGCGACCCTTAGCCTCAACGCAATCAATAATAATTATAAAAATCCCTGGCTTCTAGTGGGTGTCGCCCCCCCACCCACGGGGGCCTGATCATCTTAAAAATGGGTGGATCAGGGCTGAAACACAGACACATGGGCCCTCATTATAACATTGGCAGTAAATCCTGCCTAACACCACAGCGACGGCCTCCAAAAGACCGTTGCCATGGCTACATATCGTCCACCATAATATGACTGTAGCCAGAATTCCACCAGGAGGCTGGTGGAATTCCGGCTCCGTTCATGGTGGAGGATGGCGTTAAGGTGGCGCTGCTGCCAGCAGCAGCACCACACCAGTAGAATGCTGCTGACCGTATCATGACACATGATACGGCCTGTCGGTGTTCCGCTGGCAGACGCTGCTGCTGGCAGCAGCGCCGCGTCCCGTCTCCTGCCGGTGGACTCCCTGCAAGCAGGTAAGTCGGGTTCTCCAACAAAGGAGGGGGTGTTGTGTGTGTGTGTGTGTGGGTATGTGTGACTGTTTCTTGTGCGTGCGTGCATGCATGTGTTAGTCGTGTGTAATGCAGGTGTACAAAAACAGGGAACAGATATGGGTTCAAGGTTGGCTCCCTCTTATGCAAAACATTTTATTGGTCTATTTGAGAGGGAGCATGCCTGGGGCCCGCATGCTGCAAAATGACTGTATAACATCAGGTTTTAAGTTTTAAGGGAAGGTATATTGATGATATCCTCATCATCTAGAATAGCATAAAGGAAGGATCTGATGGCTGCACACTGGTTTTTGTATAATAATATGTTTAATATCCATTTAACCCCAAAGTATGACAGCCATACCATACACAGTGACATTCCGGCCTCTAGTGCCCACCAAAAATCAACCATCAACTCAGTCATTTACAGGGAGATGGTTCAAGCAAGAAGGTATAGTCGCCAGGATTGAAAATGTAAGAAAAGAAGACCGGGGCTATAATGAGTGATATTGTTTAGAGGATTCTAAAAGAAGTGTGTCAGACCTGTCATTCTTGGGGTGCTCTTCCCATAAACTTTATGCCTGCTCTGTCTCACTTTCACTGATCTGTTTTTGTTGGCCTTAGGATTCTGGGCACTTTACCACTGCTAACTGGTGCTACAGTACATGTGCTCACTCTCCTAAACCATGACAATATTTGTGTATTCACAATTGGCATATTTCATTTACTTAAAAGTCCCTAGTAAAGTGCAATATATGTGCCCAGGACCTGTAAATTAAATACCAGTAGTGGGCCTCCAGCACTGATTCTGCCACCCACTTATGTAACCATTTAAACATGAATCAGGCCTGCCACTGACAAACCTGTGTGTGCAGTTTCACTTCCATGTTAACTTGAAATTTAAACCCCCCTGCCAAGCCTTGGATTCCCCTTTTATTACAGATGAGTCACCCCTAACGTAGACCCTAAGAAACCCATAGGGCAGGGTGCTAAGTAATTCAAAGGCAGGACATATACTTTTAAGTCTTACATGTCCTGGTATTGAATAACTCTCAAATTAATGTTTTACTACTGCGAGGCCTGTCTCTCTCATATGATATAATTGTGACTTCCTTATTACATTTAAGAATGTGTTATTCCTAACTGAGAAAGAGTATACCTGCCATCTTTAGTACCTATGGCATTGTAATGATTAATCCTCTCTAATGATAAAGTTGGATTTACTATAACAATTTTGAAAATGCCACTTTCAGAAATATGACAGTTTCCTGCTTGCAGCCTGTCTCCAATATATATCTGGGCTGGGGTGACTGCCAGCCAAAAAAAACAATTTCTACCAACGAGTTATGAAACTACAGAGTCAAAATACTTTAAAAGTCAGTTATTGTTAGAAATTGGGTTTCTGGTTGGCAGATGTATGCACCCTGTCCAAGCAGGAACCACAATCCTAGTGAGGGTAAGTCAGATACATACCATAAATGAACCTGTGCTCATCCTCTGGTAGCATGGCGCAGAGCAGGCAGGCTTAAATTAGGAGGAAATGTGTAAAATATGTGTGCATCTCTTCAAACAGTAAACCAATGAAAACAACACAAAAAAGACAACACACCTGGTTCGAAAAATAAAGATTAATTTTATGAGCAAAACAAGATCACAAGTGACAAAAAAATCCAGTAACTAGAAGTCAAAATATGAATTTTGAAAGATTAAAATGCAAGATAATGGTTAGAAGCATAAAGTGCAAACAGGAGAATCTGGTCGCACTGGACCGGGGCAGATCCAAAAGTTCAGGCTAACCATAATGGAACGTGGGTTAGATAAAGTCCCAGACAAGTCCCACTGAAGTTTTACCTTCTCAAACGTTGAGCCAAGAGTCCCATTCATGGGAAAGAAGTTCACCTGGAACAAGGAGAGCTTTGTTGGCAGTGGTCTCAGACAATGGTCCCAGGCCCAACTCTCTCCATGCTGCTGCATCACTCTTCCGCCTGTCTTCTCCTGGGTTTTTCCTTTTGAGTGCCTTCTCCTTGCTTTTCTCTCATTCTCATTGCTTTCTCCTTACTTTTTCCTTTGTTTTTGTGTACCTTCTCCTTGCGTTTCCCTCATTTTCACTGCTTTCTCCTTCCTTTTCCTCCTTTTGTGCTACCTTCTCCTTGTTTTTCCCTCATTCTCACTGCTTTCTCCTTGCTTTTCCGCCTGTTTTTCTGTGCCTTCTTCTTGCTTTTCCCTAGTTTTCACTATTTTCTCCTTGCTTTTTGCCCCTTCTGTAGTGTACCTTCTCCTTGCTTTTTCCTCATTTTCACTGCTTTCTCCTTGTTTTTCTCCTACATTTCTTGTGTGCCTTCTCCTTGCTTTCCCCTCATTTTTCACAGTGTTCTCCTCACTTTTTCCTCCATTTCTTTGTTACCTTCTCCTTGCTTTCCCCTCATTCTCACTACTTTTTTAGGCCTGCACCTTGCGCCTGGATAGCATGTTGAGTAATTAGTCATGCTTTGCAAATCCTTGTTGATTGATTGGTCCGTGGTTGCGAAGAGATGCAGAGAGGCAGACTGGAGACTTGTGGTCACAAGCAGCTATGTTTGTCAAACAAAGAGATGATCTTGTGGTGGCTCGTGCTGATTCTTCATGCTAGTGCTGTGGTTCAGGTGTGATTTGGCCCGGTCATAGTCATGAAGAGCCCAAAAGCCAAAAGCTACTTCCAAGGGCACAGGACTGGAGAGAATCCTCTTGGGGGCCAGGAGCTGGTTGAAGGCGAGTCCAGGAACTGTAGCAGGTCTGTTGCAAATCTTTTGTGCCCGTAGGGCTTCAGAAGAACAAGAGACAAGCCAGCAGGGCCTTAGAGGCACTGTGGGTCTAGGTTGGAGAGATTCAGGTCAAGTCCTTCTCACTACCATCCCAGGAGGGCAGCATGTCAGCACAGCAGATCAGAAATCCAGCAGAGGCCAGCAGAGTGACAGTCCTCTCATCAGCACAGCAGTCCTTCCTGGCAGAGTATCCACAGGTCCAGAAGTGTACTGGGTTGGTAGTGTCCGAGATCCAGTCCTTAAAACCAGTGGTGCTTTGAAGTGGGGAAGACTTCAAAGAGAGGCCTTTGAAGTGCACAGAATCCCTGCCCTTCCTGCACTGGCTCTAGACTTAATACAGGGGGTTATGCAGCACTTGTGTGGAATTAATACATAGCCCATTCAGGTGAAAGAGTCAGCTCCTTTTTCCCATCCTGCCCAGGATGGCCCACCAGGCTGTGGATGACCCATTAGCCACACCTAAACTCCCTTTGTGTATGACTGTCGGGAGAAAATGCACAAGCCCAACTGTCACCCACCCAGGTGTGTATTCAGAGACAGACCGAAGGTACCAGATGGTTAAAGTAAGAGACAGCTAACTTTCTCAAAGTGGCATTTTCAGAATTACAATTTAAAATCAGGCTTCACCATAAGTGGTGATTTTAAATTGTGGTTCCAGAGACACCAAACTTGTGGGTTCCATCTCTTACCAACTGGAAATTATGCTTATAAAAGGTAATAAGGCAATCCCAATGTTATCCTATGTAGGAGATAGGCCTTTCAGTAGCAAAAAACACATTTCAGAGATTTTCACTACTAGAACAGGTAAAACTTAAATGTACATGCCCTACGTTTGAAATGCACTGCACCCTGCCCTTGGGCTGTCTAGAACCAACATTGGAGGTGTCTTATATGTTAAAAGGGAAGGTTTGGGCATGGTAAAAGGTGTAACTAGCCAGGTTGACATGGTAGTGTAAAACTGCATGCACAGATCAGCAATGAGTAGCACAATCAGTGCTGCAGGTCAAATAGAATTTCATCTACAGGCCCTAGGCACATGTAGTGCACTTTACTAGGGACATAGAAGTAAATTAAATATACCAACTGCGGATATGCAATGTTACCATATTTTAAACATACAACACATGTATTTTAGCACTAGTTGGCAGTGTAAAGTGCCCAGAGTCCTGAGGCCAACAAATATGAGGTTAGAAATAAAGGAATAAACAGGCAAAAATGTTTGGGGGTGACCCTACAAAAAGTGCCAGGTCCAACAGTAATCATCAATGGAAATCTAATGAAGCCATAAAAACACATAAATACATCTGTTTCATGACCCAATATAATTCACAGAGTATACATTTTTTAATATACTCAGAAAACATTGGCATATTCCTAAAGACCCCTCAATGCCTCAAGGGTTTGTCTTGGAAATACCAAAAACAACATGCTTTGGAGGGGTCACGATTAAGAACAAGCTCTGTCCTAGCTATGTGAGATCAACTTAAAATGTAGGTATGAATGCCAACTGGATTCCCGAGAAGCTGAAATGGTTTTTGAAATATGAAAACTGTAAAATATGTGATTTTTGGACAAACGAAAGAATTAGATTTTACTAAAATAGTAAAAGAACATGTAAAGTTAATAGTTTCATCAATTTAAAAACAAATCACATAGTTTATAAAATAGGATACATGTTGGTAATAGTATGCACCCACAGAAAACTACATACAGAAACCCATTTCCAAGAAGGTTATCCTAAATTAGATATGGTTACATGCTTCATAACATATTAGGAATAACACGAAAGATGATAATAGGGGAATACAACTTCAACAAGCTCAAGTCAACTAGATAATTTTTTTCTATGACAATATTTATTATAAGATTCTGCCATAAATACATTTGGTTTGGGTTATGGATAGCTACATTAGCAAACTCAAAAGAACTATTCCCCATAAAGGTGACATATTTCCACATTACCATTTTTTCTGCATGATCGTTAGCTGTGCAAAACAGAGATTTAACATCTTAAATTAGATTCTGCCATAAATACGTTTGGCTTGATGTTGGAAATGGCCTTTCTACAGGGTCACCCTCAAACATTTTGCCTATCTCTTTTTCTGACCTCATTTTTGCTGGCTTTAGGACTCTGCACACTTTACCACTGCTCATCAGTGCTAAGGTTCATATGCTCTCTCCTTAAAACATGGTGACATTGGCTCATACCCAATTGGCTTATTTAATTTACATGAAAATCCCAGGTAAAGTGCACTACTGTGAATTAAATGCTACTAGTGGGCTGCAGCACTGGTTGTGCCACCCACATAAGCAGCCCCCTAACCATGTCTGAGGCCTGCCACTGCAGGGCCTATGTGTGCAGTTTTACTGCCACTTCAACTTGGCATTTAAAAGTAATTGCCAAGCCTTAAACTCCCAATTTCTACATATAAGTCACCCCTCAGGTAGGCCCTAGGTAGCCCAAAGGGCAGGGTGCTATGTAGGTAAAAGGCAGGACATGAGCATGTGTGTTCTATATGTCCTAATAGTGTAAAACTCCAAAACTCATTTTACACTGCTGTGATGCCTGCTCCTTGCATAGGATACCATTAGGGTTACCCTCATATACTGTTTGAGTGGTAGAATCTGATCTGAAAGGAGTAGCCAGGTCATATTTATTATGGCCAGAATGGTAATAGAAAGTCCTGTTTATTGGTGAAGTTGGATTTAATATTACTATTCTAGAAAGGTCACTTTTAGAAAGTGAGTATTTCTCTACACTCAAAACCTTATGTGCCTTACAGCCTGTCTCCAATCCACATCTGGCTGGGTTAGTTGACAGCTCCCTTGTGCATTTTACTCAGACAATCCCAAACCCAGGATGCTCAGTCAGGCCTGCATACATCTGCATACTGAATGGGTCTTCCTAGGCCGGGAGGGTGGAGGGCCGGACACTTACATTTGAAAAGACAGTGGCCTGCCCTCATACAATGGACTGCCAAACCCCCTACTGGGACCCTGGCAGACAGGATAGAACTGAAAGGGGACCTGGTGTACTTCTAAGCCACTCTTTGAAGTCTCCCCCACTTCAAGGGAACATTTGGGTATTTAAACAGGGCCTTTGACCCTACCAACTCCTACACTTATGGACAAGATACCACTGGTGAAGAAACTCCTAACCAGGACCTGCAACCTGCCAAGAGGAACTGCCTGGCTGCCCAAAGAACTCACCTGACTGCTTTTCTGCAAAGGACTGCTGTCCTGCTGTTGACCTACTGCCTTGCTGCCCTCTGGCTCTTCTGAGAAGTGCTCTCCAAGGGCTTGTATAGAGCTTGCCTCCTGTTCCTTGAAGTCTCAGGACCAAAAGAGTTCATCTTGCAAAGAACCCCTTGTGCTGCAAAAATTCGATGCACAACCTGCCAGAAAAGACGCACAGTTCGCATCGCGGCGAGAAAATCACTTCACGCCGAACAGGAAGGACGCAGCCTGGCTCCCTGAGTGGAGATCGATGCAGCGCCAGCATTGCGACCGGAACTTCAACGCATGGCCCACTGGATTGACGCAAAGCCAAGCCGATACGATGCAGCCTGCCTTCCTGCGAGAAGAATCGACAAACTGCCTGCTGTGCAACAGAAATTTCTACGCAATTCCCACCGGATCGATGCAGCCCCTGTGACTTACTCCTGCACACCTAGGATTTTTCTGCATCATCACTGGGGCATCCAAATACCCCGCAACCAGAAGAGGATCCAAGTCTTTGTTTCGGAAATCAACGCAAAGCCTTTCCTATTGACGCATCATCTGTGGGTGCCAGAGAAATTGACACACCTTCCCATTTTCCACGCATCTCCTCCTTCTGCGGCCCCTTGCGGAGATTTTGAACACAAACCAGGTGCTTTGTGCTTGCAAGAGCCACTTGTTGCTTTTTAGATCTAAAGACTCTTTTTATCCTTTTCCAAAGTGATCTTTCAAAGTTTACTTATCAAATCTTGATCGTTTTGACCTGCATTTCACCAGATAAATATTTTATATTTTTCTTAACACTGTGTGGTGTATTTTTGTGGTGTTATTGCATGGTTTATTGCACAAATACTTCACACATTGCTTTCTGAGTTAAGCCGGACTGCTCAGTGCCAAGCTACCAGAGGGTGGGCACAGGATAATTTGGATTGTGTGTGACTTACCCTGACTAGAGTGAGGGTCTTTGCTTGGGTAACCTGACCACCAACCAAAGACCCCATGTCTAACACTTGAGACAAGAATTACATGAATTAGTAAACTCAGAAGAACTCTTCCCCTAAGGGTAACATAATTTCCTTCTTTTCTTGCATGGTTCTCATGAGTATAAAACAGGGATAATACATCTCAAATTAATTACATTATTCTCTGTGACTATTCCCATGATAACATTCTGCCTTGAGTATGTTCGGTTTGGGAAATGAACCAAATGCATTGCTAAAATAGAAGCATTATCCCCTTTATGGGTGCCATTATTTTTCGATCCAATATAAGGCTCATTATGTAGATTTATTAAGGTCTAAGCTAGGAGATAGTTTATATTTGCTTACCTTTATTGTCGTTCTGTATTTCTTATGTCTTGATTCATGAAAGTCTGTTGGGGACAAGCTGTCATTTTTGGAAGATTGAGGCGGTCATCCCAACCGCGGCGGGCGGCAGTAGCCGCACGCCTGCCGGGAACCGCCGAATGACCGCACCGCGGTCAAAAGACCGCGGCGGCCATTCTGGCTTTCCCGCTGGGCCGGCGGGCGACCGCCAAAAGGCCGCCCGCCGGCCCAGCAGGAAAGACCCAGCAACGATGGAGCCGGCGGAGTTGCTGGGGTGCGACGGGTGCAGTGGCACCCGTCGCGATTTTCAGTGTCTGCAAAGCAGACACTGAAAATCATTATGGGGCCCTGTTAGGGGGCCCCACGACACCCGTTCCCGCCATCCTGTTCCTGGCGGTAAAAACCGCCAGGAATGGGATGGCGGGAAGGGGGTCGGAATCCCCATGGCGGCGCTTCAAGCAGCGCCGCCATGGAGGATTCCCTGGGCCAGGGGAAAACCCATTTCTGACCGCGGCTTTACCGCCGCGGTCAGAATGGCCCAGGAAGCACCGCCAGCCTGTTGGCGGTGCTTCCGCGGTCGTTGGCCCTGGCGGTCGGTGACCGCCAGGGTCAAAATGACCCCCTGAGTCTCATTACTATCGACCTTCCCCATCATGAAGTATTGGTTATTGTTAATAAAGGATGACTTTTGTACATATGTGTGCATATCTTGTATTTTCACATGCTAATGCCACGTATGATGGTGACAGCAGATGTGCACCTATCTTCTATCTGCTCTTGTAAGTGCATTTAGTGTTGGAATGGAATCACAGGAATTTAAATAGGGATTTCAAGATGGTCCTTAAGATGGTTTGCGTCTTTTCAGAGATAGACACAAGGATTAATTTTGCATTAAGAAAATAGTGCTAAATATAACAGAATATAAGCAGCTGCTCATGCTCACAAAATGTGTTCTTGTGCTAAGAATTTTTTCCTCCCAAATTACTCTTAATTTTGTGTGCGGGCAGAATTGCATTACTATTGGTAATTCCAAGTTAAAGAGTAATTTAGGATTACCAACATTATTCTGATTACGCTGGCACAATTGAAATTCTGCCCAGACCTAGTAGCAAAGCAGAGCAGTCCAAGGCCTTTTTAGAGGAAGTGGCGTGGGCCAGTAATCACCATTTGCTTGCACTCCATAATAACACTCAATAAATGATTGCATGTCTGTGCTTATTTTTTTTAAAAGGAAGAATTCATTTATTACTAACACATTATTATATACCATGAATTAATTTACAAATATACACAGCAGGATGATAGACATACCTTTGGTGACATTTTCAAATCACATTTGACCCCAAATGGATCATAACCCCCAAAATCACAGTACACCCACCCATACCAGATAGAACATCACAATATAGGGGGTTATCAATTTACATAAAGCAGGCCCATTGACTTTGTCAGGCTTTGTCACATCAGTGTATAATGTAAGCCTATTGGCTTTGTCAAGGGGGCACCACAATATAAGACCAATTGACACATGTTACAAATCACGTTTATATCACTGAGCTCAATAACCATGTTTAAATAGAATCACTATTGTCAATAAAGTATTGCCATGTTAATCAAAAACAGTGTCAGCATTATATTGTCAATAAAACATTTTAAATCAACACAAGTCTGAGCATTTCCTTTACACATGTGAGGCCACATAAAAGGCAGCCATGGAACCAACCACTACATGTCCCTACAATTATTATTCAACTCTTAGAAATGCTTCAAAAAATGAGGGAAAATCATTTTTGGACCTGAGAAACTTAGGGCCAAGTTTTAAATCCATTTGAAGGGGTGCTGCAGCACTCCATGCAGCCCCCAGAGTACTTAAAAGTTACGTTGGAGGGACCACTACCATACGTGGCCCACCCCAGAAAGAGGAATTCTCTCAGTTAAGCCCTGGCAGGGCACTATGAGGTGCTCCCTTGTGGAGCAGCTCAGCCTTTTCAATTGCATTTGCTTTTTGAATTTTTTAGTTTAGGAGTGGTGCCCAGTCCCACCCAGGACAGGCCGAACCCATCTTCTCCCAAGTGGCCATGGGATAACTCCAGGGCCCTGGACGGCTCCTTGCACCTGCCCGCAAACCTCAGTGTGCTACAGAGGAGTCCGGCTCACTGCTTCGACTGCTCCCGTGGCATGATCAGCTTGTTCACTGCACCTAATGGCAGCAGGAGCAGCAATGTATTGCTGGGCCTCCCCCACTGCACCTGGTCACGGACATTGGAAGTCAGAGGTGATCCTATGTCCTGGGTCCTGGGGATAGAGTCCAAAGACCATATCCATGAAAGAGAAGCCCGAGGGATGGGTTCCCCATGCCTAACATGACTCTTGGCAGGGGTTCAAAAACAGATCCCATCCCTAGACAGAGCAAATAATGCATCTTGTCCAGACCCCTGGGTTCTGACCCACCATGGGGTTAATTACTTAGAAGTGCAGAGGAACCACATGTGCTCTGTTTCAGCAAAAGGGGCATATGTCAGGATCTTTAAAAGCCACAACTGAGGCCCTGATGAGCCAGCTTTAAAGATATTGGGCTCAATGTATCCATGTTTGTGAGCTATAGCCACCAGGGGCATACCCAGCAGGACCCACTTTACAGAGAGCTTCTTCTGTTGCACCTGGCTCCTGATGCTCCCCTCCTCCTGCTGGGACACATATGTTCAAGTCTTCCCCAAACTGATCCTCAGTGGCTGTCTCCTGGCCGGCATAAATGGCCCCTGGGAGACCCACTGGTCCTGGGGTCAGCAGTATACAGATGTCTCAGTCTATGAGGGAGTTTGTCCTTCCAGCTGTTCATGGTGATGCCAGTGTCGCAGTCCAGGTCTTGTACTTGTTCTCCTTCATGTTCTAGGGATGCCATTGTTATGCCCAGTGAAGTCTTTGGGTGGGAGACATCCCTTTGCTTGACATTAAAGATGGTTCTGGTCAGTTCTCTTTTGTTTCCAGGGTATGGGTTCAGTCTGGCTAGTGACATAAAAGGCCGGTGCTAGGTCTGTGTATCTGTGGGGGAAAGTCACCATGAAGTTGGTTCTGGTCCTGTTAGGAAAGCCTACTCTCCTCTAAACCCAGGTCTTTCAAGCACTGGTTGGCTCCAATTTGCATTTCCCAGTAGGAGAACCATCTCCAGGCCAGGTGGCTAGAAGCTACCAGAAACTTTAGGCAGAAAAAATACCAACTTACTGAAAGTTGTATTCTAAAATAATAATTTAAAGTCTGACATCACCATTAAAGAGGATTTTAAATACCAATTCAATAGAGTGTAAGAAGTATTTTTCTAGCTGCTACTAATCCAAATTTAGCATTTAATACAATTAACATTGTATCCTAAAGATTCCCTAAGGAAAGATCCAGTGAAAATAAACTTTATAGATAGTTCGGTGTAACAACATGTTCAACATTACTTTCTACATGCCTTACTTTTAAATATCCGGACCTTGCCTTTATGGGTAATAAGGCATGAACATGGCTGACTCAATAATTAAAATGAAAAGTTTGCACCTGTCAAAAAGGATATTTTGACATGTGCAATTTACAGTATCATTTGTCACATGCAGGTTACAAGTGTACAGCTATCACACTGTGCAGGCTTTAGCTACTCAACCAAGCCTATACGTGTGTGCACAAGGGTTTAAGTGTAACCAACCCAGTGCTTACCTGAACTATGTCGCAGTAGCCTCATCTTAAAAGTTGATGGTAAACACATGAAGTGCAATTAACCATGAAATTACTAGGATTAAGACTTAGGTAGGGAGACTGTGTGATCAAAATGCAAAAACAAAACAAGGTATATGGTACTTAAGGACAGAAAAGGGGTGGAGAAGTGGAGCCACCCAAGTGTAAAGTGTGTTCACAATATCTTTTCAAGATGATTATTATAAAAAAGAAAGCAGTGATGTGAACTGCAATAGAAACATCTAGGCATGCTAATAAATAAAACCGCTATCTTAATTGCATACAATTTTAAAATGTAAGACTATTATGCATCACAACTTCGTAGTACACATGCCTTATTGTAGTAAGTGACCTAGGATGTGTGCTTAAAGCATTCTAGACTCTACGGGCCTCATTTACTAAAAAGTAGCGCAGCATGGCGGTGCACCAAATTTGGCAGTGCTGTGCTGCATCACTTCAGAAATGCAGGGATGCGCCATATTTAATACAATATGGCGCACCCCTGTGTTTTCCCTTGCTCTGGCGCTACAATTAGCTGCCTAGAACCAAAGCAGGCACCCTTGCACCATAGTGCATTGCAAGGAATGATTGGGACACCTTCCTGCACATAAAGAATCAATAATGGTGATTTGTACAATGCTGCACACATAAGAGTAGCAAATAATCATTATTTAATGATTATTTATGTGCAAGAAGGGACACCTTCCTGCACATAAATAATCAATAATGGTGATTTGTACAATGCAGCAGACATAGGAGTAGCAAATACTCATTATTTATTGATTGTTTATGTGCAGGAAGGGACATCTTCCTGCACATAAACAATCATTAATGGCGTTTTGTTCTTCCTATGATGCAGAATGCAGCACACATAAGAACAACAAAAACGAGGAGAAATAAAAGTACTTCACCTTGTTGATCCATGCTAACGCCACTACTTGGAGCTGCCTCAGGTTTACTGATCTTCTTAAATCTGGGTCAGTGTCAAAATGCAATGGATGTTGCAGTGGAACACCCTCAGCAACACCCATTGCATTCTCCTTTCCTGCAAAGTGATGCGTGTAAAGGGGCTGTATTTACAAAGCGGCGTAAAGCCACAAAAAGTGACTTAACGCCGCTTTGTAAATAAGGAGCAGGGCACTACACCACTGGAATGTCGGTAAAAGTGATGTTCCAGGGGCGCAATCCCTTTGTGAATGAGGCCTTTAATGTTCAAATTAATTTTTAGTCCTTTGTCATAGTACTAGCTTAAATCTCACAGTTTTTCTGTAAAATGTTTATAGTAATTAAGTGGTGAAGAGCACAAAGCCCAAATTAAAGTGCCTTTCGTTGATCAGGGCCTAAATTCCTGATTATGTGAAGAAGTGACAGAATTGTGCGATTAGGATCCTGGATATTGTTCGGAACTGATTGAATGCATCAATGAAAAAAACTAAAGGAAACCATTTGATAAAGCACAACAAACTGAGCAGCATTTACATCATCTGCCATCAAAATCATAGGGCTTTATGCGTGACTGCGCGACCACAGAACATTTGCAGAGATGCGAGTGTAACAGACCACCTACTTGTTTTTGCTTCAGTACATAAAAACACCACTTTTAAGCAGAACGATAACATTCATGCACATTTAACTCGCTTTCAAGAAAAAAAGATCAGTTTTTTTTTTAATATTGCTCAATTATCTGGGTGAAAAGGTCAACATTAATTGTTAGACAAAACAATAAAAATGCATTTTTTGTTCCTGATTGCTAATGGTTGTGTGGTGCAGTAATTCCTAGACAATTGCACAGCATGTTCCATTTCATTCTCGTCGGGCATCTGTTTTGTGACTGAATAAGCCAGACATCTTATGTCCCATACATGTCACTCAGAGGCATGAAAATAGGTTCCTGTCAGTCTCTCAGCAGGAGAAACAACACACTCAGAAAATTATAGTGTTGGTTTTAATGGTGCAGAATTACTTGCACTAGGTTAAGCATGCGCTGTATAGTTATTGTATAAATGTGGAAATTACTGCACTAGAGGAACACAAGCTTTTATTTGAGTGTTTACTTTTCAGGAGAAATGGTTAGCAGATATTAAGATAGGCTTTTAAAGGTATTCAGAAAGTGCATTTTTAAAATTACGTACTTAAGGAGTGTGAACAGGGAATTTGAAACACAGGGTGTAGTCTGCCATCCATGCCAATGATGAAGTGGGAAACGGAAGTATTTGAAAAAAAATTGCTTTTTCTTATGTCATAAACTATGCTTTCTTTGTCAAAGTTTATGGATTTTTTTTTTGCTTTTCTGAAAATTATTAGGGCCTCATTTACAAAGAAGTGGCATAGCACGGCTACAAATTTTGCAGCGTCATGCTGCTTCATTTCAGAAACGCAGGGTTGTGCCATATTTACTACAATACAGTGCACACCTGTGTTTTCCCTAGCACTAACTCTGAAATTAGCTGCCTAGCGGCAACCAAGCAGCATTGCAACATAGCGCAAGGGTGCCTGCATTGCAAGGAATGATTGTTTATGTGCAGGAAAGTTTCCCTTTCTGCACATAAACAATCATTATTGGTGTTTTGCATTCTGCAGTACACAGAAAAATCAAAAATGAGGAGAAATAAAAGTATTTGTCCTTGTTGCGCCACTCTAACGCCTGTGGTGGCTTTATTTTTTGGCACTGCCTCAGGTTTACTATTCTTGTAAATCTGAGGCAGCGTCAAAATGCAAAGGCTGTTGCGATGGAATGTCCACAGCAACACCCATTGCACACCCCTTTCATGTAAAGTGATGTATGCGAGGGGGCTGTGTTTACAAGGTGGCATTAAGCCACAAAAAGTGGCTTAACGCTGCTTTGTAAATATGGGGCAGGGCATTGCACCACTGGAACTTTAGAAAAAGTGACGTTCCAGTGGCGCAATGCCCTTGTAAATGAGGCCCTTAATGTTCAAATTAATTTTTAGTCATTTGTCATATTACTAGCTTAAATCTTACAGTTTTTCTGTAAAATGATAATTAACTGGTGAAGAGCACAAAGCCCAAATTAACGTGCCTTTCGTTAATCAAATAAGTTGCATTGTGAATGCCATTCTCAAAGACACTCGTTTACTCGACCATGGGAAGATAAGAGCTGTCTTAGCTATGAGTGTGGAAGCTAATCAACTTTTGAATTTCAACACAACCGAGAAAACTCAACAGTGTATGGGGCTTATTTACAAGAATCTGATGCGTCAGATTTCTGGCACTGCCCTGTACCCCCTAACCAAGCGACGGCAGTGCTGTATTTACTATACAGAGCTCCATGGTGCTAAGTGTCCACAATTGCATCAGAAATTCCGATGCACCTGTAGTGCTAAAATGACACATAGCTTGACTAGCATAAAAAAAAACAGCGCTACTCAAGCAATGCATGGAAGGCCCCCATTTTAAAAAGACATGCACCATTTTATGTCTGCTGTGAGCAGGCGTTAAGTATTTACCATTGCACCAGTTTGTAAATGTGGCGCACAATAGGAGACTGCTTTCCGCCACCAGTCCGTAAAAAGAAATGATGCAACAGTGGGGCAGGGGGCTTGCAAACAAGCTCCTATATGTGCTCCAGAAACTGTCCTGTCTTGTGAAACTGCTACTATCCCACTATATTGTTGGTTGTATCAACATTCTGTAAAACTGACATATCTTCATTAACATATCGATTTAATATGATATATTATTTAGTACATAATCAAGACTTATTTAGAAATTACATTAAAATTTAATCCAAAATCAGATTTATATAATATTCTGTGTATGTGGTGCATGGGGAAAAGCTAGGATGCTACCTCCCCAGCACGCCACAAACTGAAGCTGCCTTTCGCAGCCTTTATCAGCAGACATGTAAGCAGACAAGATGACAGAACTGCCAGACCACCGATTTTTATTTCCAAGTTACTTGCTGCTGACAGTGCAAAACATGCATGTCTGCAGCACAAGCAGGCGGGGGGGTGGGGGTTCTGAAGGGCATGACCCATGCTCAGCCTATATAAGAGGGGCGCTTTTAAGTCATGCTTTCCATACATATTCTCCATCTATTAAACATTTTGACCGTACAGTGTTCAGTACTGTCATTTTAATGATATGAGCATGCTCTGCCAATTATACCTTTTCAGTTTATCCGTTCTATGCTTTGATTTAAGGCAGGATAGAGCAAGGGTGAAGTAGAGTCTGTGCCAAGCCCTATACTCATTTTTGATAGAACTTTTAGATGGAGCAGGCCCACAATGAAGTGATTAACAGACGTAGAGTAGAAGAGCACATTCCAGGCGGAAAGATCAAATGGCAGGAGAGAGTGAGTTTCAACGAGGGATCTGCGTGGTATGGGGTTAGGGTAGAGTGTGTGTTGTATCTATTTGCCGAGGAGCGAGAGATTTCTTGGTAGCCCACCTGATTGGACTTTGACTAGGTACTGTTCAAATTCTTTTCTATGTAAATGATTGTCTTGCATTACATCAGGGCTCCAGCAGGGACTACAGTGCTTGTTTAGTTACTGCTAAAAGTGTAAAACACATATTAGAATAGATATGTGAAAATATGCACATAGAATATTTGAAGAAATTTATTTGGGCAATGCTAAAGTGCAGATTGTGACAACAGGATCCCTTTACACTTTTACAGTGGAATGGATATCCTGCACATACTTAGGGACAGATTTATGAAAAGTGGCACTGCACCTAGTTTCTTGCGCCCCTTAGCATCCAGCTAACACCACTACGTGTGCACCGTATTTAGTATACGGCGCGACATGGTTATAGTTTGGGAACTAGCATCAGAATTTTCGATGTTAGTTTGGTGCTTTGCAAGATTACCGTCAAAAATGTTGACACTAATCCTGCAGAGCACCCAGAGGCCCACTGAAACTAATGGGAGCCTCCTTTTAATGCATTCTCTGAGCAGGCATTAAAAATGCCAGAAAAAATGACACAAAGAAATCCCTTATTTTTCCTAGCGCCATTTTTTCGGCCTCCCTTACGCCAGAATGCCCCGCTTGCATAAATTATACCTGGCACATTATTCCTGGCACAGACATAATGTGGCGAAAGGGGTTACAAAATACATGCAAGCATTGAACCACTGTAAATCTGGTGCAGCATTTTTGGCCATGAAATGCAACATTAATGTGAAAGAAATGATGCTAAAGTGTTGTTAGATGGCACAGGCCCTCTTAAATCTGGCCTTTACATTTTAAGGTGACCCTGTAGAAGGCTCCTGGGATCCTCTCTTATATTAACTCTTTAGTATGAAATGTGTTAGTGAATATTTCACCTTTGTTCAATGTATTGTATTTGTTCATTCTGCAGAATTCACCTACTTGTGTAAAAAACATGTTTCCCCTAATCAGCCATAGACTATAGGAATAGTTTCTAGAATTGCCAGCAGCATATCAAATAGGTAGCTGGTTTCTCATAATATTGAATTGCATGATAGATGTCCTCAACTCTCCACTTCCCTCTTCTTGAGAGTTGTTGGATTTTCTGGATGTTTCTGTCGTCCTCTGGTCTGCTTTGATTGGTCTGTCAGGGAATACATCTGTAAATGTACATTAAATGGCCAGATTGCTGAAAATGCGATAAAGCCTGCTTGCAGATTTCAAATATTTTGCAGGATGTCATGGCATTTAGGTGACATAAAAGCAGTTGCAGGATCCATTAAATTTCAAGCATGTATACCTGAAACGTCAGTACGGTTTGAAAGGTATGCTTATTTGTACTATTTCAGGTGTTTCTTTGTAGTCAGTGGTGCAGGGAGCTTCATACGAGCAGTAGATTCCTTCCGTGCAGTTTGGTTGTGACATGGGGGGGGGCCTAGGGTAAGCTAGTCCCAGACTAGTCTTCCCCTGCAAAGTTTTGTGGGACGGAGGAAGGGGGGGACAGGATTGGGTAGAGGGGTCACCTAGGGAGGTTGGACCTACTTAGGGAGCAAGGAGAGGAAGTGACGTCCTCTCCCTGTGAATAACAGGAAAAGTTAGGAGCGTTTAGAGCTCCTCTCTTCTTGAGCTTAGCTGGGCCTTTTTGTTGTGGTGCAGCGTGATAGCTGCATAGCGGGAGACAGACGCAGTGTGTGCTGCACTCCACGTCCTGGTGGAAGCCGATGTGCAGATTTACTGTAGCCCGGTGTGCTGAGGGAGGCCTGGGTCGGTCTGGAAAGGCTGACCTGGGCTGCATGAAAGGGCGTGGCAGCTGCAGTGGCGGCATGCAGCTCGCCAAACAAGGCAACACAAAAACGGGGCAAGGAGTATTTCCCCTCAACAGGGGAGGGCCAAAACCCCAGAGAGGCATAGGAACCTCACCTGATCCTGGGGGGAAACAACTCGGGGGACCTGTAGTGAGGGAAGGCAGGGAGGGAAGGGGGAGAGCCCTTCATGGGGGCTGCAAGGGAGGCCCAAGGGAGGGCAGGAAGGGGGGATAGGAGATGACATGGGGCTGGTGGGCCCTGTAGATTTGAGGGTGGCTAAAGCTGGCTGTAGTGGGCAGGAGACTGGTGCCCAAGGGCAGAATGTGGGCACAAAGCATAAACAGGTATGGGTTGACACCAGCATGCCCAAGGGTGAGGCAGTTTCGCAGGCAGAGGGTGGGGACGGGGGTACTGAGCACAGTGGGAGTGGGGTTGTGGGGGGTGGGTTGGATGGGGCAGCAGGAGTTTTGCAGGGCGCTGAGCACAGGGGCCTAGCGGTCGGCCTAGGTATTGAAACAATTGCGGAGTTGGAGGCCAGGCTCAGAGAGCAGTGCAGGGCGGTAGAGGAGACAGAGGCCATTTGGGAATGGTTGTGCAGGGCCAGAGAGCAGGAGGCGGAGCAGGCGCGTTAAGTCAAGAAGGTGAAAGTGACACTGATGAAGGGGAGAGACAAGGGGTGCCAGGAAGTATGGGTCCACTTGTTGTGGATTCCAGAAGACCCAGGAGACAGAGATCAGGCAGAATGAGCTGGTGCGGCTTGGGTTTCTGCAGCGTAAGGGACACGCCAGATTGGAGCAGCCAGGTGGGTGGTAGCGCAAGGCCAGCAGACAAGGCTGGCAGTAAGTTGGTGACAACAGCGGGAAGCATGACAGCCCGGGACGTTGGTCTGAAGAACTAGGGGGCTATCAATGGCCCCACCTACCACGAGGGATTACGTGTCTTGAGTGACACCCGTGGAGCAGACAGCCTGGGAAGGGTCTAGGCGCACCTCCACAGTTGAGTGAGTGATGGAGCAGGGTTAGGATGATGCATTTGATGGTGAAGGTGTGCTGGAGCTGGATTATGAGGATGCTAGTGATGAGTTGGAGGACAGTGAGGTTTTGAATGAGGGTAGGCATGTTGCGAGGGCTGGTGGCACAGGGGCCTCACAGGCATCGGAGATCGGTGTCTTACAGGAGTCACTTGCGGACACTGGAGGCATGAAAGAGCGACAGAAGGCTGCGGGCATGGCGGCCAGGTGCCCGAGGAGGAGTGAAGCGGGTTTACTGACAGCTAAGAAGGATTGTTGGATGGTCTGGGAGGGCCAGTGGTTGCGGGGGCAAAGGAGTGCAAATCGGTAGTAGTGGGGATGGGGTGACTGATAAAGACAGCAAGGCTCCGCAGGAGGCTCAGGGGACTGATGGAGTAGGTGTTTCGGGAACACAGGCTGCAGCAGGGGAGGCAGTGGGCGAAGAATCTAAGGAGGACATAGGTCACAGGAAACACCTGACATAAATGGGCTTAGCCATGCTTTTAGGGTCCCATTTGTCTGACAAGACAAAGGGTAGAATCTGGCATCATGAGTATGTAGATGTCTTCAAAGTCCTTCATAGAGACATACAGGTGAAGGACAGGTCGAAAGAGGAGAAGTGGGAATTGGCTAGGAGACCTAGGGTTCCTATTACGATGGAGAATTGGACATCCAGGTTCCTGATATGAACTAGTGTATATTGTGATAAATTCCCAGACAGGGTCATCACTTTTCTCAAATACATGGATGCCATTGGGAAAGCCCAGATTCATTCTGGGGGAGGGGGTTTGCCTGGCTCAGCTAAGATGAGGAATTCAGGGCGAGGGTTAGTGTAAATCCTGAGAAGCCATGGGGGGGATGTAGACTCTGAATTATGGATGCAGTGGATGTCGTCCACGCAATCTACAGCCTCGTTGCATATGGCGAGCAGTTTACCTATCATTTACAAGTCCTTTCATAGTTGTACCGCTCTACAAGGGGTGGGTGCCACACCTAGTAGTGCAGGTAGGGGTTCCTACACAGGAGGTTCAGCGGGGCATGTTGGAATTTCAATAAGGGATTTTGTAACAGGAACCGTTGAAGTTTCAAGCATGAATGCTCCAAGTGCGGGGGCAGACATCCCATTACACAATGCTTCACACTGGCCAGCCCTGCAGAACAATGGAGGATGGGGAGGGGCAGAGGACAGCAATGCCCTGTTGCTCTAAAGGGCTCCTACGCCCATTAAATTGGAAGTGTTCTTGCCATGGTTGCAACAGTATCCGGAGGTGGATGCGGCGATGCAACTTGAGTGGGGGTTCAAGGAAGGTTTTTGGGTGGGGTATAACGGACCCAGAATGCAGAGGTGAGCTAACATTTTGCATTCAGCCAAGAAGCTTCAAAAAGTGGTGCAGAAGAAACTGAGCAAGAAAGTGCAGGAAGTGAGGATGTGGGACCCTTTTCGGAACAGCTGTTACCTGATCTGATGATATTTCTGCTGGGGAGGTGCCAAAAAAGCAGGAAGGGGATTTCCAGTTGATCCATAATTTTTCCTGGCCTGAAAGGGCATCTATCAATGATTTTATCGCCACAGTGGACACCAAAGAGGTATACATCTCAGTAAATGATGCAATTGGCTTGATCAGGCAATGTGGGCAGGGAGCAGAGTTGGCAAAGTGCGACATCTAATAGGCATTTTGGTTGTTGCCCATTCATCCTGGGGATTTCTCCTTGCTGGGGTGCAGTTTGAGGGTGTCATCTATGTGGACAGGGTCCTGCCTATGGGTTGTGCAATTTCGTGTGCTCTGTTTGACTCGTTCAGTTCCTTTCTGCAATGGGTTTTCACGAGAGGGAGTGGGCATAAGGCAGTCACACACTATCTGGATGACTTCTTGTTCGTGGGATGACCAGTTTCTGGTGCTTGTGGGAGGGCCCTAAAGAATTTTAAGGACATGGAGGAGGTGTTTGGGGTTCCTTTGGCTCCTAGGAAGACAGAGGGTCCCAGTACATTGTTTTTTTCTGGGAATTGAGCCGGATGCGACCAACCTGGTAGCCAGATTGCCAGGACAGAAGATATGGGCGATTCAGACTTTTTTGGAGGAAGTGATTGATGTGGGTCACCTGGAGCTTAGGAGAGCGCAGAAATTGTTGGGTTTTCTCAACTTTCCTTGTGGAGTGGTAAGAGGGTCGTGCATTCTGCAGACGTTTGGACCAGGCCATGCCCAGTGCCACATTGCCGCATCACAGGTTTCAACTTTCTTTGGTGATAAGGGTGGATTTGCAAGTGTGGCTCTCCTTTCTGGGGGATTTCAATGGGGTGTCCATGTGGTTTCAGGAGGATAAAGTTGTGTGACAGGTCCACATTTTTTCACCTGCATCTGGAGCGCATGGTTTTTGTTTGTTCTGGGATGGCAGGTGGTGTGCAGAGCGCTGGCCACAGCAGTGGCTGCGGCAGGGGCACAGCATCGCATTCTTGGAGTTTTTTTCCATTACTGGTGGCATTGGCTGCATGGTGTGACAAGTTGCAGAACAGGACGGTGATGTTTTATATGGGTAACATGACTGTGGTGGAACTGGTGAACAGGCAGAGAGCTAGGGATTTAAGGGTTGTGAGGCTGTTGAGGAGATTCATGTTGTTGTGTTTGCAAAAGAATATAATTTTCAAAGCGACTCACTTGCCAGGTGTGAACAATGTTATTGCTGATTCGTTGTCTCGTTCACAGTGGCACCGCTTTTGCAGTATGCCACTGGGAGCAGAGGCTGTCAAGATGTTGGTCCCTACGGAAGTCTGGGAGTGTGAGAGTGCGTAGTCTGGTGGAGATGTCGTTAACCGAGTCTTCCAAGAAAAGCCATCAGCTAGCTTGGAAGGATTTTCAGGCATTCCAGGAGGGAGCAGTGAAGAACACAAGCAGGGATCACCAGGAGACGGAAGCTGTGATCATGCTTTATGTGCTAGAACTAATGGACAGAGGTTTATCACAACCATTGCAGGCAAACTGGCTGGTTTGTCCTTCTATGCAAAGCTCTTGTGGGGTTTCGATTCGGCAGGTGACGAATTGTTGGGCAAGGTCCTAGGGTTGGGGAGTGAGGATGGTGTGTGATATGGCGAGGTGAAGTTGGAATCTGGCTGCCTCAGGATATGGTTGGGGAAGTCCAAGATGGATCTGGCAGGGAGAGGGAAGTGGATATGGCTGAAAGAAGGGGGCTGTGAGACAGTGTGCCCAGTAAGGGAATGACAGGAGTTTTAGCCATGTCCAGGGGACAAGAAAAGGGAAGCAGGGCCATGGCTTTTCAGCTGTTGAGGGTTTTGCGCAGAGCTTTGGTGGCTCTAGGCCGAGATCTGGCAGCATTTGGGACCCACTCATTTAGGATTGGGGCAGCTACATCAGCGGTGTGTCTGGGGTGGAGCATGATGAAGGTTCGCAAGACTGGGAGATGGAAGTCCAAGTGTAGTGAGCATTATGTCCGGAAGTGAGGGTGTGTGTGAAAGGGGGGGCGGTTTGTGGTTTCAGGGGATGGCAGCTAACTTGTTTTCTTTTTGCCTAGGGTGCGTGAGAGGTTCTATGAGTAGAAAAGCGGTGACTTGGATAGTGGGCCACACGTTCATCCACTGGGCGGCTAAATACACAGAGCGGCAGATACATGGACGCAACCTGGGACTACCTAGCAGATGGCATGAAGTGCTCTGGTGGGGGAAGGGTGGCATGCAATGGGGTAGTTTACTGCCTTGGCTAGGGACAATAGTGGCTAGGGAAGGATGTCCCGACATGTTGGTCTTGCACTTGGAGGAAAAAGATTTGGTACAGTTATCAGGACTGACACTGCTGAAACATATACAGAGGGATCTGGAGATTCTCAAGCATAGACTTTCTGAGACATATTTGGTGTGGACAAAATGTATTCTACATGGGATATGGAGAGGGGCAGTTAAACATGCAGCTAAATAAAAAGCATAGAGGAAGGTGAGCAGGGCAATGAAGGTTTTTTGTGTGAGACGGGGCATTCAGGTGGTGTCTCACGGGGAGCTCAAGGAAGAGAAAAGGGAGCTTTTTTGTGCAGATGGTATGCACCTATGGGAGCTGGGCTACGCCTATTTCATGTTGGAGCTCAGGGAGGTTTTGGGGAGGTTGTGGAATGAATCAGTGTGGTGCAAGTGACGTGCCAGGGGTTTGATTGTATTGCAGCATTGTGCAGGATGTTCTGGGGCAGTAAAACACCAGCCAGGGTTTTCTTGGTGGCGATTCATGGGGGGCGGGGGGTGGAGAGTCAGATGCAGGCAGATCCACCCCTTGGGAGGAAGAATAAGGTTTTCAGGTGAAGAAAGATCTAGGGGGCAGGTTAGCTGGAACAGGTGAATGAAGTGGTGGTTAGAGGATGTTTCGGAAAGGAAGTGAGGAGGATGACGGTGATGGGAGAGAGTGACGGGGTGAAAGGCAAAAGAAAATGTGAGACATTATGGTGTGAGATTGTGGAAGGGGGAGGAGAAAACAGTTATTACTTTAAGCAGTTAATATGTTGTGTTGTGACATGTTGTAATGTTTATGTCAATCCTGTCCCTTTTGCACTAAGACTGGAGTCAGGATGATTGTCCCACGAGGGAGGGTCCTGGGGGAAGCTAGATGCAGATTAGTCTTCCCCCAGGAAGTTTTGTGGGATGGAGGGAGGGGGGCAGAATTGGGTAGAGGAGGTCACGTGGGGTGGGGCTGGGGCTAGAAGGGAGCCAGGAGAAGAAGTGACATCCTCTCCCGGCGAATAACAGGAAAAGTTAGGAGCATTCATATCAGTTAAAGGGAAAGATGGGTGATGCCAGTGGAGGACGGGTTGAGGCTATAGGGGTGCGATACATGGGGGGGTGGAGAGTCAGATGCGGGTGGATCCACCCCTTGGGAGGAGGAATAAGGTTTTCAGGTGAAGGAAGATCTGGGGGGTAGGTTGACTGGAACAGGTGAATGAAGTGGTGGTTGGAGAAAGTTTCGGAAAGGAAGTGAGGAGGGTGACAGTGATAGGAGAGAGTGACGAGGTAAAAGGTGGAAGGAAAGTGTGAGACAATATGGTGTGAGATTGAGGACAGGGAAAAAAAGGAGAAAACAGTTATTATGTTAAGGAGTTATTATGTTGTGTTGTGTTGTGACATTTTATAATGTTTATGGCAATCCTGTCTTAGTAAATGGCCTTTTGTGCTACGACTGGAGTCAGGATGATTGTCCCACGAATGGCTGAGACATCTAAGTGCTCACTTTTTGCTCCCAGCATGTTTGCAGTCTTCACAAATGCACCTCACAATTGTGAATCATGCTTTACTTTGGATTAGAAGGGAGGGTCATGGAGGGAAGACTCGATACATGAATCCTACCCATATCTGCGAAGATAGCTGACATTTTCAGTCTTCTACCTTGTATTCTGGTATTACTATGTTTGGGACTGGGAACGCATAAATTACTAGCTTTGTAGCGGTAGTTAGTTTGTGTGGGATTTAAAGAGTACCGCCTCAGAATTCCTTTTATAAACGACTGTTTTTTAATCTATTTCTTTTGATGAAAGTGGAAAAATTGCACCATTTTGCCTTCTATTTAAATTTTTTTGCAGGAGATCTGAGTTTTGTGGTTTGAATTTAACATGTAGTGACATTTTTGAAGTAGTGATTATATAATGTGAACCTCTTTGCTAGCTAAAAATCAAATACAGTTGGCTGAGAAACTATACCACTGATCGTTTTGCAGTTTCTGAATTGCATCTCTAATGCTCCTTTAATGTAAAATAATCTGATTCAATGAGAATTCTTGAAGTTTTAGTTGATCCAGCCTCAACCTGTTTGTTAACTGACTCGCCGGGGATCTTGTGCAAAAAGAACACAGCAGGGCTATAGTGGGCAACATAAGCACATATTAGTACTGCAGGGATGCCTGGGAGAAATAATTTTGTCTGTGATAAAATGTGTGACTTGTGAACCAATTTGCACATTTTAAACAGTCCTTTTTGACTTGGGGGAAGTAAAAATACTCATGTACGTCAATGAGACGGACAATTGTCTGGCTAAAATCTGTGTTTAATGTGATGTGAGAGCAGGAAGATAGGAAGCAAATATTGACCAAAGGCTGCAAGGGACTCTCAGAGACTGCTTTCCATATACAGAAGACTTGCACACTAGGGGCCTTATTTATACTTTTTGGTGGAAAACTGCACTAACGCAGTTTTGCACCGGCTTGCACCATTTTTTAGCACCAGCTGGGCACCATATTTATGGAATGGTGCAAGCCGGTGCAAAGGGTGGGCTAGCATAAAAATAAATGATGTTAGGCAGGTTAGAGTCAAAATAAATGACTAACCAGATTAGCGTTATTTTCTGACGCTAAGGGGCATATTTATACTCTGTTTGCACTGAATTAGCGTCATTTTTTAAAACTCTAATTCTGTGCAAAACTAACTCCATATTTATACTTTGGTGCTAGACCCGTCTAGTGCAAAATTATGGAGTTAAAGTCATTTTTTTGAAGTGGAAACCTACCTTGCCTTAATGAGATGCAAGGTAGGCATTCCCGTGCAAAAAATGACTATGGCCTTAACGCCATATTTATACTCCCATGCAAAAATGGTTCAAGGGAGGGAGGAGGGGACAAAAAATGGGGCAAAGCTTGCTTTGCCCCATTTTTTAAAGCCTGGGTCAGGGCAGGCGTTAGGGGACCTGTGGGCCTGTTTCCATGGTGGAACACCATGGAATAAGCCCACAGGTGCCCACCCCAGGCCCCAGGGGCACCCCCACCCACACCAGAGGGACTGCAGAGGATGGGGGACCCCATCCCAGGTAACTACAGGTAAGATTGCATTTTATTTTTGAAAGTGCCATAGGGGGCCCTGAAATGGCGGGCATGACTCCTGCCTTTTCTAAGGCAGGAGTCATGTGGCATGGTAGGTTTAGCACCATAAAATGACGCTAATCTGGTTAGAGTCATTTTTTTTTTTACTCTAACCTGCCTAAAATCATTTTTTGGTGCTAAACCCTCTTTTTCTATACTGCCAGCCCCACCCGACTAAAGTCATTTTTTTTTTTACTCTAGCCTACCCTTTGCACCGGCTTGCACCATCCCATAAATATGGTGCCCGGCTGGTGCACAGAAATGGTGCAGGCTGGTGCTAAACTTTTTGGTGCAAAACTGAGTTAGTGCACTTTTGCAGCAAAAAGTATAAATAAGGGCCAATATTTTGTAAGTTTGTGCCACTTTTGAGTAAAAAAATGACATTAATGTGGTTTAAAAAAAGTATGAAACAGGGCCTTGGTGCTAGACGGGTCTAGCACCAAAGTATAAATATGGAGTTAGTTTTGCACTGAATTAGAGTAAAAAAAATTACGCTAATTTGGTGCAAACAGAGTATAAGTATGCCCCTAGATATTTGGAGCAGAGGAACTGGTTGGAGGCAAGGCTCAGATCCACCTCCTTTGTCCCTAGCTTGCAAGGCATGGCCAAAAACCCTTGTATAGCAGGATATATGGGCAAAGGCTGTTGGTGCAAGATGTGACTAAATGACATATGTCTCAGAAGAAGCCTGCTGAAAACAGCAGATGACTCCGTCTAGTGAGCTGTGGGTGCACAGAGACCCTATATATAAAGTATGCTGCAATAAATATTGAATAAATATTAGATTTATGCCCTCTTTCATGTTTAAATAAGATTTGTACAAAAGCACACATCACAAACAAAACCTCTAATCACCAAGGCCAAAGGCAGGCTCTTCCAATACAAAATCTGGGGATTAGGTGTGGTTACATGGTGAAGTCTGCGTGTAGAGGGCACAGTATGGACACAAATCATTTCTATTGGACCTTACAGACATTTTCACCTAACTTTAAAACACTTTGATTTCTCAGGATTTAAAAAAAAAAAAAAAGTAAGATCCTATTACCATGCTTAACTATAATGTTACTATAACCTTTGGGTTTGATTTTCAGGAATTCATAGGTTTTTCAACAAAGTGTAAACATATAAAGGCGTGCCATTTAAAGTAGTGCAGACATTAGTTTTGTGAAACGGTCAGAGTACCAAATATAAAAGGCAGGCCTATTGACTTTATCGGGGGCACAGCACATCACCATATATAAGGCAGATCTATAGGCTTTGTCATACAGTCATCACAATAATCCAATATATTCCTTCTTAATTCTCACATCACAATGCTAAATAATAATAATAATTGTCATAAAACTATTCAAATACAAAAATTTGTATTAAAAAAACTAGAAACATGTGAGCCTTAGGACCAATCACAAGGGGCTTCCACATTCCCGGAGAAGAGAATACAGTTCCACCTCAGAGTGTTTGAAAAGCTATAGTAAGTTTTCCTGGTGTCATACATTCAATTACCTAGGAGACTTACAGTGCTTTTAAAACATTCCTCCAGAGGCTGGTGGGCTCCCTGCAGCAAGCCCACAACTTTTATAATTTGGTGGGGGTGCCCCTGCCTCTCCCTTGGGCACTAAAACAACTAGGATATAGTTAAAAAGCCAATGCGGGGCATTATGGGGAACTCCCATGAGGCAGAAGTGAATGGTTTTTTTTTTATTCAAGAGCATCCACTACCTATTTTTTTTTTCATGGCAGCAGCACAGGGATCCCACTCCTACAGTGCTGCACTTTTTAAAAATGTTTTGGTGCCCATTTGCAGCCAATCAGATCTTATCTTATGATCTGCCAGTACCACAGTACTACAGTGTCCTAAAATATCTATACATTTTGAACCTCAATTTCTCAAAAACTACTGAATAGACTTACACCAAAAGCTTGCTTTCTGGGAAAAGTTCTAGCTTTCTGCCAAATTTGGTGTACTTCTGTTGAACAATTTTGGCTGTCGCTCTGTTCAAAGTTTCTCAGCAGAACTGAATCTGGAACACACATATTGTTACCAACCCCTTTTACCCTGAATCTTGCCAGGAATGGGCTAAGGAGGATGATATTTTTTTCCTATGGAAACCAGTTCTAACTAGAACTATATGGTGAGAAAATAGATTATTATTCTGGATGGATGATAATCCACCACAACTAGTAATGTCACTGTTTTTGTTAGGGGCTGTACATGTTTCAGTATTTTAAACGTGAGCTCAATACCTGGTAGCTATGGCACAGATCAGACAGGCTTAACTTAAGAAACTATGTAAAATATTTAGAAGTAACAAAACAGTTAAAACATTGAAAACACAAACACAAAACAGATTCAGATTCAATTTATAGAAGGAGAGAATAATGCAATTAATAAATTAACATCAAAATGATATAAATCAATTAAGGAGAACTATAGTTATGACTTTTTAAAGTTTTAAATAAAAACAGCTCCAAAGAACATAACGCACTAACCTCAGGCAACTAGTTGCGGAAGACCAGGACTAGGGTAACAATTAATGCTGACTGAGATAGAGCAAAAGTCGGATACACAGGTCAGATTGGTCCCAGTCTAAACGTTATCTTTACAATTTAAAAATTGTAGTATGGTACAATCCTCAATGGGGCAAGGCTGCATGCTGGATCTCAAGACGGCTCTTTGATTATGGAGTGACGTAGGACATGGTCTTGGTGAAGCTATGGAAGAAGGTGGGAAACCTCTGAATGGGAAACATTCAGAGTTCGAAGTGGAAGTCAACTTTGATTGAATGTTGCTCAGAGTTGGGTCCGGTGAAAATGTCTACCTTTGAATCATTTCTGGAAGTTGGAACTCTTCAGGGTGGCAAGTCAACAGGCTGAAGAGGGTTTGAAATCTCTTGCTGCCAGCTGACATCTGACCCTCTGAAACGGATTGCTAAAGTTTAGAAAAAAAAATGTGCAGCTGTCCCTAAACTGCTGGAAAATTATATAGAAAAGTATAAATGCATTTCTCTGCCTTGTCACAATTTAATAAAGTGGCAACAGGTAAAAAACAATAATAAAATCTACTACCTACCAATATTTAAGATCCTAAACCAGAACGCCACAAAATGCAGAACACAGCCAAACTGTTCTGAAAACAACATGGCTGAATTTTAAGTTAGGAAAACACACCCATTAGCCAGTCACATACTGCCTTATCATTTGCATGCACCATAGTATACTGGTATACCAATGTATGCCATGGTACAGTATGTAACTATTTTAAAATGTATAACTTTAACACTGCTTACACTATTCACACACCACAAATTACCATTTTACTGATTAATACATTTTCCTCTCACATTACCTCCAAATCCATTCACACAGTTTCAGTTTAGAATTATTTAAATTACCACACTTCACTCCACACAATTGAACTGTACTCACTTCACTCCATCCCACTCTAATCTACACCACTACACTGTGTGCTATTCCACTGTGCACCACTTTACTCTATGCTATTCCTTTCTATGCCACTTCCCTGTACGCCTCTTCAGTGACATTACTGCACTGTATGATGTTCCACTGTATACCACTCCATGCCTCTCCCAATTTATGGCACTTCACTCAGCGCTAATCCAGTGTAAGCTATTACACTGTACCTCACTCCATTCTATTCAACTTCACTTCATGCCACTCCACTTCACTTCAATCCACTCTACTCCACTCCACTACACTTTACTCATCGCTACTCCACTATATGCCATTCCAATCCAAGTCACTACAGCGCATGCCAGTAACATGCACCGTTATTACATTATAGAACACTCCGCTGCATGGCACTGCACTGTAGGTGATGCCACCCTATGGCACTCCACTCTACTGTTCTTTATGCCATTCTGCAGTACGCTTCTACACTGTACACCACTGCAGTCTACCCCATTACAATCTACATCACTCCACTTTACAACACTCCACTCTACAGTATTCCACTGTACAATTCTCCACTATGTAACACTACATTGCATGCCACTCCAGTCTATGCTATTCCATTGTACACCACTGCACTGTACCTCACTCCACTGTATGCCACTCTAATGTATGCTCATCCACTCTGTCACTCCACTCTACGATATTCCACTCTATGTCACTCCACTCTACTCCAGTCCACTTTACAACACTCTGCTGTAAGGCATTCCATTCTAGCCATTCCACTGTATGCCACCCCACTGTGTGACACTCCACTGTCTTCCACTCTGATGTACACTATTCAGCTATATACCATTCCCTCGTGCTCCACTCGACTTTACCCCACTTCAGACTAACCAATTCCACTTGACCCTACTCCATTCTTTGCTACTGCACTGTATGTAACTCCACTCTATGCCACTAGTCTTAATGCCACTACACTATACAATACACTATTCCACTGTATGCCTCTCTACTCTACAACACCCCACTGTGCACAACTCCACTCAACTCTATGCTATTCTACTCTATGCCAATACACTCTACGCCACTACACTCTACGCCACTACACTCTACGCCACTACACTCTACTTTACACTCTTTGCCACTCCACTCTACACTACTCCACTGCACGCTATTACACTGTACCAAACTATGCCAATCCACTATTTGCCACTCCACTGTATGCTATTTAATGTACGCCACTCCAGTCTATGCCACTCCACTGTGCACTCTTCTACTCTATGCCTCTTCGCTGTACGCCACTCCACTCTACTCCATGCTATTCCACTGTGTGAAACTAAATTACATAACACCTAACTCTGTGCTATTAGACTCTATGCTTTTCCTCTGTATCTCCACTCCACTGTATTTTATTGCACTCTACCCAACTTGACTATACTAGAACGCTAATCTATGCCACTCCATTGTACACCACTCCACTGCATGCTATTCCAATCTATGTCACTCCACGACACTTTGCCATAGCTACTAGGTGGTTGAGCCTTGGTTTAAATTATTGAAACTGTGTGTTATGCCCACAGGTCTGTGGCTTTATTTCTTGTGGTTGAGTCCCTCCCACCACAATTAATGACCCATGTTCTTGCATCAGATAAACACATCTAGAACTCTGGATCTCACTCATATACACAGTCTCAATACCACTACACTATACAATAAACTATTCCACTGGATGCAACTCTACTGCTCAAAACTCCACTGTGCACAACTCCACTCTATGCTATTCTACTCTATGCCAATACACTATATGCCACTAAATTCTTCAACACTACATTATACTTTACACTATTCCACTCTTTGCCACTCCACTCTACACTACTCCACTGTACGCTATTACCCTGTACTACACTATGCCACTCCACTCTTTGCCACTCCACTGTATGCTATAATGTACGTCACTCCAGTCTATGCCACTCCACTATACGCTCTTCTACTCTATGCCTCTTCGCTGTACGCCACTCCACTCTACTCTATGCTTTTCCACTGTGTGAAACTAAATTACATAACACTTAACTCTGAGCTATTAGACTCTATGCTTCTCCTCTATCCCCCACTCCACTGTATTTTATTGCACTCTACCCAGCTTGACTATACTAGAACTCTAATCTATGCCACTCCATTGTACGCCACTCCACTGCATGCTATTACAATCTATGTCACTCCACGACACTTTGCCATAGCTACCAGGTGGTTGAGCTTTGGTTTAAATGATTGAAACTGTGTTTTATGCCCACAGGTCTGTGGCATTATTTCTTGTGGTTGACTCCCTCCCACCACAATTAATGACCCATGTTCTTACAGCAGATAAAACATCTAGAAGTCTGGATCTCACTCCTATACACATTTCCTGATGGCATCCGGCACAAATGTGATCAAAATATGTGAGCAGCAAAAATATTATTAATTTAACTGTTATATAGTGCATTTTTCATCCAACAAACATCTTGATGCAGTAATAGCCTCAAAATGTAAGTAAATCATAAACGTAAAATGAGTTGAGTAGTTGGAGTAGAAATACATTTTTACTTGTCTACTGATTGCCAGAAAATTATAGTAGGGTTGGTAAATGTTGAGAATTCCAGTGCTTTGAGACTGTTTTATTTATGTTTCCATTATATTGTAGCTAACCTCATAGAAGAACATTATCAGGAGACAGAGAGGTATAACTAAAAAAGATTTGCATTTTGTGTTTAACATTGCTCAGTAAACGTCTTTATGCACTAGACACATATATTTTATCAGCTGGTACAAAGTGCCAAAAGTATTGTGCTGGGGAGATTTGGTCATTCGTCAGGATATTATATGTGCATATAAACAGAGTGAGAATGATTCAATAAGGTAATATTACATGTTGAGATATTCTTGCATCTAAATCTGTAACTGCACTTAGTTGTAGATCGCATGAATGGAATTCTCCCTGTTCTTGCATAGATCTACTAAAGGTAGACCTAGAAGTCTTCACCACCTTAAACAAGAGTCAGAGTCTCTTCCAATTGAATGTATAACTCAAAAGCTACTTTCAGTAATGGCTGACCTGTTTCTGGACATTTTTTCCAACGGGTAGAGATATTCTAGTGGCAAGTATAAGGGAATTTTTAATACATTAATTCTGAATTAAGAAAAAATAACGATTTTTTTTAATTCCAAGAATATTAAAACACATTTCATTACCTACTATTCAACTAGGTCCAACACAGTAACAAGGGACAATGCACCTGCACTAAAACCTAACATATTACATTTTAAATTAACTTTTTTTTATTAGCAAATAACTATTCATTTTTATACATTTAGGGCCATATGTAGCAACACATTTTCCCATAGACACAGAATGGGTAAAACCCTTTGATACATCTGGCCTTTAATGTCAATTTTTCCCACCCATCAGAGTATCATTTGTGTTGAATGTGTCATAATCATGAATGTGAGTACTGTATTATTTCATTCATGATTTTTTTAAATTAACATTTACAAGATATTTTATGAAACTGTTATGTACATTAAAAGGTTAACACATTTATAATGTTGAAAACAATGCCTATTTATAATGTTGCAACGAAGTTTAATGTAAGATTTAATTGAAGTTGTTCATTTCCCTATGCATTGATTTTATTGCCTGTCACTCATTGTTTATGTGCAACTATGTTGCAGTAGCGATGAGTGACAATGTGATGTAATTGACTTACTCAAAGGCTGAACTAGAGTGCATTCAGGAATGTTGTTTTCAGCAGTACTGCAAAAGTAAATGTAGGTGAGTATTTTGTGAATAGGAATTTTCTTACTCATTTGTGGGTGTGTTTTGTTGTTTTTTCATAGTCTTCCTTAAAACCCATCTTTTAGTGTCCTTAAAATCCACCTATTGTACTGTTCTTATTACTCATTATCCCATGACTCCCCCTTGTCTTTCTCACATTTACTATTAGGACCTATTCTTATGTGGGTGGAGATCTCTGCACAGAAATGTAGGAGAGCGGAGGTGGAGCTCTCTGCCCGGAGGTTTGTGAATTGCTTTTTGGAATACAAAAATGAGTAATGCTTTACAAATTACATTTTTAATGCGTATATTTTATTAATTTCTTAACTGGATAAAAGAAGAAAAGTAGGCAATTGTATTTGAGGGTTTTTGGTGCAATCTATGTCCCTGTTTCTATTTTATTCCCCTTCGCTTTCAGAAGGTTAGTTGAATTCACTTGACCACAACTCTAATGTAGTTTTGAAATGATGATAGGAGGCTGAATACTAAATCTTGCTGTTATCTATGCACAAAATCAGCTCAAACCCATATGCATGAACCAAGTTTGCAAGTTTAGCCACATTGACTTTAAAGGAAACAGGGAAAATAAAATACTCCTTTGGAAAAACATGTTCTATTTGACAATCAGATGACAAGTGAAGATGGTAGATGATATGTTCTAGTTTTTTTATTTGTGTATCTCATTTGACTGTGGTTCATTATGAATAACACAAAAGTATGTAATCACTGAAGACTATTTTTACCAGAGATGCTCTGTACTAACCCACAACCATATCAAGCATAGGCAAACTCAATAGATCTGGTATTGGCAAGCAAGTGTGATGATTAAATGATTTTAATTTGTATTACACTTAGAACACACAAAATGAAAAAATATATATACATTCCTTCAGCTATATGTGTTTGCCAAAAGACTGCAATAAAACATTTTAGCTTTAAAAAACATTCACTATCAGTTATGCCTTCGATTTGATTACTCTTTGTGAAGGAGACAAGAATAAATCACCAGCTGACAAAGCAGGCAGATCACAGGTAGCTTCTATGTTAGAGTATCACTTTATAAGTTGAACATTGAAAAGGTTAGAGAAAATAAATTGCAATCTAATTTGACAACATATATGCAGGCAGACTAAATACCCACTTTTTGAAGCTGATATACAAAAATAAAATAAAATGCAGAGTTTGAAACAGTATTGTTAGTGAAGAGAAATTAATTATTTTTAGGTGGATGTGAATAGGGTGCTCAGTTTTTATTGAGTCAAGCTGAACCTGCCTAGTGAGTAAAATAGTCTGACCTATTGCCCCATGCTATTTGTTCTGTAAAGTGTATTGCAAAATGTGAATGACAAGTAACTAGAACAAACGATGAAGTCCACTGTTCAAAAACGTCTGTGTATGTGTATATATTACATGCCACATATTATATGCCATTTATTTTGACAAATCAATAGCGCAAGACAGTTAAAGCTGTCTCAAGGTTCTGACCTCAAATATAAAAACAAAAGAAAGTACGGAATCTGATGTGGTTTTAAGAGACTGTATAGTATCAATAGTGGGAGTGTAATGTCATGCACAAACACTTCTATTTTTTAACATAAGGGGGCATATTTATGAGAGGCTTGCACTGGCATCGCAAGGGCAGTGCAAGCAGTAAGTCATATTTAAAAAACAATAACTCTTAAAAAATGCGTCATTTTTAAGGTTTGCGTGGGGCAAAAGCTGTGTTGAATGCAGCTGCATCACGCGTTATTTATTATGTTCCCCCGTAAAATCTGATGCAACTCTAATACAGTAATATTTATGGGTGTAGCATTGCATCACGCATCATGGGTTTGCACAACACAAAGCTAGAAATGCACCAGAATTGCTGCACATCAGAAAACCAGGCATAGAAAGTGACACAGTAGCTGAGGTATAAAAACATCAACATCACAAAACACTTCTGCAAGCTCAACTATGCCATGGAGGTCATCATACTGCAACTCAGAGTAAATATGAGACCACCACCACACTCATCCACCACGTAGGCATCAAAGAAGGAGGGAGTAGTTTTTTCTGCAGGGTATATCTCTTTGACCTCAGGGAGGAGGAAGTCATACAGTTCTACAGACTCAAGTAGGAGTCCATCATTGAATTGCTGGAAAAGATTGCACCAAGTCTCCAAACACCAACTGCAAGGTCCAGAAACATCTCACGTGTACAATTGATGGCTGTCCTCCACATGATGGCATCAGGTTCATAACAACCAGATTAGCAGGAATTTCACAGGGAGAATTTTCTGACATTCTCCTCTCTGTTTTGGATGCCATAATTAAACTGACACCCCAGTACATTTTCTTCCCCGAAGCCCCACAACAACTGGATACCAAGCAAGGATTCCACTCCATTGCTGGATTTCCCAATGTTCTTGGTGCAATTGATTGCACGCATCTGCAATTGGTGCCAACTGGTGCAACATTTCACCTGTACAGAAACCACAATGATATCTACTCTATCGATGTCTAGGCCATGGTGGACCATCAGGGAATGTTCATAAACAAGCTAGAAAAATATCCTGGAAGTGCACATGATGCATTCATCTTCTGACACAGTACCAGCAATGAGCAGTTTCAGAATTGCAAATATGGTAATGGCTTACTCATGGGCAAGAGAAGCAAAAATATACATTATACTAACTAAAAAGTTGTAATGTATGACATAATAGCTATCTCCGTGTTTGTTTATGGCTCTTGTGTCATGTGCATAAAATGGGAATAACTTACTCCAACATGCAGATAATGATGTCCCATTGTGCCATTTCCTCACTCACCATGCAATGGACGTAGGAGAAATTCAACAGTGACAATTATTGTGTCATCTCCCACTCAGTGAGTGGACAGAACCACATGTACTGCACTGTTTAACATATCAACACACAAATCATGTGGTTCACAATTAAATCTATTATGAGTAGAAAGAATACATATTAGCTAAGTGTGAGATGTGTGCATGTTCAATGGTGAATCAAACCTGGATTATTAGCTAACGTTCCACTAAAATAACTGGTGCTGAGCAAATCATGTGTTTCTATATAAATGTGTCACACAGGACAGCACATCTGTAGGTTGATCAAAGTATCAGGAGCACAAATGGAAGAGGAACTTGTAAAATTAATGTATATTATGCACTTTTAAGTATAGCATTAAAGCATGTGTAAATGTCAACTCTAGATACATATGTGATACCAAAAGTACATGGTGCACATATGTTTCAGCCTTTCGAACATTCTAGGTCCAAACATACACATAGATAATAACCCAAATTGAGATACTTCATCAATGTGTTATATGACCAATGTAATGGCTCAAGGTGTGTACATTTTCTGCATCTCAGTCCATAAATGTAAAACTGCCACAGTCAATGAATATGCTGTTGAATATGTCATACACTAGAAAATAACATAGGAGGAAATGCAGCCAAGGTAAGGGATCACAGTGTACTCGGGATCTTAAACTGAACCCTCTCATGCTACATCAATGATGTCAGAATCAGGGCATATAAGTACTAAATCACCTAAAAGGCAAAACCTCATATGTGCATGTGAAAACCAAGAGTGTTGTGTATAGTTCTTTAGTATAAACCTCCCTGTAGCTTCATCATGCTGTCCCATATGTAAAAAGACTATGGCCCTCATTACAACTGTGGCGGTAAATACTGGCTACCGCAGTGCTGACGGCCACCAACATACTGTGACCGTGGCGGTATTCCGCTACGGGTATTATGACCCACACAGAGAAATCCGCCACAATACAGACACCCACACAAGTCCGCCAGACCAAAGGTCAGTGATAAACTGGCGATAGCCAAACCCACACCATTATGCCAACAGGAATATGCCTGCAGTATCACGACCCATGAATCACCGCGGCGGTCTTTCAATCGAGGTAAACCATTGGCAGTATATACCACTGTGCTCAAAATACACACGCATTTACAAAACTACACCACACTGGACAATTCAAACTAAACACACCTGACACACATACACACACCACACACGCACACTAACAGCCACATTACCCACAATCAATGAAAAAAAAAGATTACCTACACAGAGAGACAAGCCAGGAGCACCCACTCAATCAGAGCCACAGAACACAATCACCCATACACTGCGCACCTCACAGCATACACCCCAACACAATATCCCACACATCACCCCACATATCCTCACACATATCACACACACCACATCCATGGCACCTAAAAGACACCCCAGGAGGAGCTAAGGGCCATGGTGGAGGAAATCATCTGGGTAGATCCACAACTATTTGTATCCCAGGTGCAGCAGACGTCCATTGCAAGGAAGATGGAGCTATGGTGGAGAATCGTGGACAGGGTCAACGTCGTGGGACAGCACCCAAGAACAAGGGATGACATCAGGAAGAGGTGGAATGTGTCCCGTGGTTGCAAGACACCAGGTAGCAGTACAGAGGACTGGCGGTAGACCCCCACCTCTTCCCTCCCAACTAACAACATGGAAGGAGCCAGTCTCAGCAATAATGCATCCTGAGGGCCTCGCAGGAGTAGCAGGATTGGACTGTGGTAAGTCAAATCTTTACTACTTTATCCCCTCCTACCTGCATGCCATCACAAACTCCTACCCCTATCCTCTCCATCACTCCACCACCTCACATATACTGCACTATCACAACCCACCCATCCCAATACCAAGCCCTGCATGCAACACCAAAACAAGGACCCCCAACACAGACCTGCATTGACACCCATCACCACAGCATGCCCAGTAGAGAGATTCACCCAGCCCACAGAATCACAACTCACACAAGGCAAAGCCAACGGAAATCACAACCATACAGGGAAACACACCCATGCACGAGATGGAGCATGCAGATACAATGACACTGCATTTTCATTCCCACAGGACCCCAACTCAACGTCACCGGAGAGGAGGTGCCAGCTACATCCAGCCCCCCCCTGAAGAGGCCCACAGTGACGACAGCAGCTCTGCACGCCTGGATCAGGATGACTAACCTGGCCCATCAGGGACCTCTGGACAGTCGGGTACCCAGCCACAGTCCCAACCCACTACCGAACCTCCCCCTTCAGGAAACACAAGCACAGCACCCACCCAGCGGGCCCATGCCACTGTCCCCAGGACACGTTAATCAGCAGTGTGTCCACCACTAAAGGGACCCCAGGCAACCCCACAAACACAGGACGATCAGGGACCTGGGGTCAGTGGCAGTGGGCATACGGTTCAGGGGACAGAGGCACAGGACAATAGGGAAGCTGGGAGGACTGCTGTGCGACAGGTGGGGGGCAGGCCCAGGGAACCCAATCTCCACGAGGCACTCTCCAGCATCCCCACCATTCCCAGGAGACGATGGGCCAGATACTGGACAAGGTGCAGGCGACCCAGCAGCTGCAGGAGGGACAGTACCTGGGGATCAGGGATGACCTAACTAACATCTACACCATCCTGGTCACCATTGCAGGGGTTATGGCTGACATGGCCAAGACCATGAGGGAGGCAGTGGCACAACAATGGGCACCTGACACTAGCCAAACCGATGAACAGCCTTCCACCTCTGCCGGCGCTAGTGGACAGGAGGCCCCGCCACAGGACCAACAGGCAACCAGCACCCCACCCCCTGCAGAAGGAGAACCACCCCGCAAACGGTCCCTGCGATCCAGGCAGAAGCCAGAGAACATTGCCAAGACCTCTGCCGCGAAATAAGACTCTCCTGATTGTCACCCTTCTGTCCCACTCTGTCACCCTGTCCACTTTGAACTGCCATTGCTCCACTTTCTATGCCCCCTTGGACAATGCACCTGTGATACCAAGAGACTGGACTCTACCATGAACTTTCTTCCACCATCACTCCAGCCCATTGCACATCCCCCTCTTCTTATGAGCACTTAAATAAATACCCTTGGAATAAATACTAATCTGGAGTCTGTCAAATGATTCACATATGTATTAGTACATTATCAAAGCATTGCAACTCAAATGTACAGTGAAATAGGGTACAGTCAGTGGCCATGCACATAGGGAAATCAGGCTGCAATGTACAATGTCCAACAGAAAACTGAAATGTAAAGTGAATCTACAGTGTAGTACCTGTGTGTCACTGGTTGTACTGCTGAATAATACGGATTCTGTTGTCAACATCTTCTTCCTCTGCCTCCTCTTCCTCACTGTCCACAGGCTCCACCGCTGCCACAAGACAATCTCCAGGCACATCCTCCTGCAGAAAAAGCACCTGGCGTCTCAAGGCCAGGTTGTGCAACATGCAATGATGATCTGGCACACCTTCTTGGGTGAGTAGTACAGGGAGCCACCTGTCAGATGGAGGCACAAGAACCTGGCCTTCAGGAGGCCGAAGGTCCTTTCAATAATCCTCCTTGTACGCCCATGTGCCCCATTGTAAGGTTCCTCTGCCATTGTCCTGGCATTCCTCACTGGGGTCAGTAGCCATGAGAGGTTGGGGTAACCAGAGTCACCTGTGAATATCGAGGGACAACTGTTAGACACACACTAACCCTTAGGGACAACCCCATACCCAGACACCCACTCATACTGTGTGGGGACCTTGGGCTCACCTATTAGTCACACCCGGTGCCTCTGGAGTTGGCCCATCACATATGGGATGCTGCTATTCCTCAAGATAACGGTGTCATGCACAGAGCCAGGATATTTAGCATTCACATGAGAGATGTACTGGTCCGCCAAAACACACCATCTGCACATTCATAGATTGATAGCTTTTTCTATTCCTGAAAACTTGTTCATTTCTCTGGGTTGGGGGGGGGGGCAAATGCCACATGTGTACCATCAATGGCACCAATGATGTTGGGGATATGACTGAGGCCATAAAAGTCAGCTTTCACTGTTGCCAAATCCTCCACCTGGGGGAACACAATGTAGCTGTGCATGTGTTTCAGCAGGACAAACAACACTCTGGTTAACACATTTGAGAACATTGGCTGAGACATCCCTGATGCCATGGCCACTGTTGTTTGGAAGGAACTACTTGCCAGGAAATGGAGCACTGACAAGACCTGCACTAGAGGGGGGATACCTGTGGGCTGGCAGATAGCTGACATCAGGTCGGCTCCAATTGGGCACACAGTTCTTGGATTGTGGTCCGATCAAGTCTGTATGTAATGATAATGTGTCTGTCCTCCATTGTCGCAAGGTCCACCAGGGGTCTGTAGACCGGGAGATGCCACCATCTCATATTCAGCCTCAGGGGTTGAAGCCTATGGAAGAGAACGGTGAGCAGAGGGTCGTATTCCCACATCTATTGCACTAATGATGATTTGTTTACTTTACAGAACCCAAATTTTAACCCGACTGTCAGTTTCTGTGCCAATGTCTGCTGTGACGCAGTTAGGTGCCATGCCCTGTGCCCCCCTGAAATGGCAGATGCCTGACCTGTGAGGAGGGATGAGTGGAAATGAGGTAATTGCGCTGGCATTGTGCGCCGTCGTGGTAGGCGGTCGAAGACCGCGGTGCAACTTCACATTGGTTATCATTGAGCCCTATGGGTTCCAGGAGCAATGGCGATGTACGCCGGTGGTGACGGTATGCATCGCTGCGGACGTGACCACCATTTTCTATCTATCCACTCACTTGCTACCTGACCTTCAACAGGAGAGGACCTACACTGCAAGTGCTGCTGTGACCTGTGTCTGGAAGCGACAATGGCTAAAGTGTCTGGGAAAGGGCCTCTGGCTTCACTGCGGAGGAGTTGGAGAAACTGGTGGATGGGGTCCTATCCCAGTACACGTTAGTCTACGGTCCTCCAGACAAACAGGTGAGTACACTGTGAGCATGATGCATGGGCCATAAATGTATGGAGTGCTGTGTATGTAAGCCACATGTAGGGGAGGCAGAGGCGTCCTGGCTAGAGTGCAGCATGTAAGGTGGACAATGTAAGTGCATCAGGGGATGGGAGGGATCTGGTGGGCCATGAAACTGATGGTTCAGACGGTTGACTAATTCCCTTATCTGCTGTCTTTTCCCTGCAGTTCAGCGCCCACCAGAAGGGTATTTGGGGTGCCATCGCCAAGGAGGTGCAGACCCTGGGCATCTTTGACAGGCGGAGCACCCACTGCCACAAGAGGTGGGAGGACCTGTTGCACTGGTCAAAGAAGACAGTGGAGACCCAGCTGGGGCTGGCCTCTCAACGAGGAAGGGGTGCCCATTGCACCATGACCCCCCTGATGTTACACATCCTGGCGGTGGACTATCGGGAGTTGGATGGGCGCTTGAAGGCATCACAGAAGCCACAAGGGGGTGAGTAGAGATACTGACTCCTGACTTTGAGCACGTTAAGAGGTACCTGGGTGGGGGATGTAGGATATGGATGCACCTAGGCCAGGGCGAAAATGGCAGGGTAGGTCCCTTGTTGGGCAGGTTCTGAAGCACTCATACCCCAATAGTGTTAGTGGGCATCTACTACTGGGCAGGGACCTGTGGGTTTCTGTTGTGACGCTGATGGCATTAGGCATTGTACTCCATGGGCTGGTGACTATCTTAGCAACTGGTTGGACATGGGTTAGTGCATAGGGCTGCTCCCTGTGTGTTGTGTCCGCCAACGGTAGTGGTGTTGCTGGCATTGACCAAGTGTATCCTCTGTCTCTTCCCCCCTCTTTTTGTTTTGTTACCCTGTCCTTGTGTGCATTAGCATCATCTGGCGGAGGAGCGGAGGCACCGGCGATGGAGGCCTGGAGGCCGAATTCACCAGTGGGATGGAGGGCGAGGGGAGCACCACGACGGGGACAGGAGGGGAGACCACAGACAGTGACTCATCCTCCGATGGAAGCTCCCTGGTGGTGGCGGACACCTCTGTGCCCACCCTAACAACAGGTACAGCTGCCACCCCCCTACCAGCACCGCCCACCCTGCAGCCCCTCAGCATGTTTCCTGTGCCCGCTCACCCAGGAGGGTGGGTATCTCCTTCACCCCAGGCACCTCAGGCCCTGCCCCAGTCAGCCCTGCGGCCCTCAGTGAGGAGGCTATTAACCTCCTGAGATCCCTCACTGTTGGGCAGTCAACCATTCTGAATGCCATCCAGGGTGTTGAGAAGCATTTGCAACAAACAAATGCATGCCTGGAGGGCATTCACTCTGGCATGGCAGCCCAACAGAGAGCTTTTCAGGCTCTGGACTCCGCACTGATGGCAGCACATGACCCTGTGTCTAGCCTCCCCCCTCCAACTTTCTCTACCCAGTCCCAATCCCCTCAACCCCAGCCTATCCCAAGCACACCTTCTGACCAGCAGTCACCCAAATCAACACACAGAAGTGGTTCAGGCAAGCACAAGTACCACACATCATCCCACAGGCACTCACACAAGCACCATACCCATGCAGACACACCAACATCCACTGCCTCCACTGTGTCCCCCTCCTCCTCCTCGTCCATCTCCCTCCCAGTATCGTCTCCACTCACACCTGCATGCACTACATCCTCATCCACTACCTCCATCACCAGCACGCCCATCACTAATCACCCCTCACTGGCAGTCACCACCCCCACATCCATTCACACGTCCCCTGTGTCCTCTCCCAGTGCGTCTGTGACACCTCCTCCCAAAGTACACAAACGCAAGCACCCACCCAGCCAACAGCCATCTACCTCACAACAGCATCCAGCACATGCACCTTCACCCAAACTCAGCAGAAAGACACTTCCTACCACCACTCCCTCTTCCTCCACTCCCAAACCCTCTCTCTCTTCCCACCCCAGTGTGTATAAAAAGTTTTTCCTGGCAAACATTGACCTGTTCCCTAACCCTCCACCCCCCGTCCTTCCCCTCGGGCCAGGGTGTCCCGAACCCAGGCCAGCACCTCAGCCACCAAGTTGGCGTCCGCTGTGGTACCTTCAACTCCCAGAGGCTCAAAGGGGACACCTGTCAGGCCAGCCAGTGTGCCACCAACCCCTGCAAAGGACCAAACCATTCCGCCACCTGCCAAGGTTAAGAAGGGAACGACATGCAGCAAGGGCAAGGAGCACGACCCACTCAGCAAGGCCTCCTCCAAAACTCCAGCAGCCAGAGCCGAGGTCGCAACAGCATCTGCCACGGTGAGGAAGGGGCAGAAAACCCAAGGCAAGGCACTTCAGCCGTTGGAGGCTGCAGGTGAAGGCATCTTCACAACCTATATAAGTTTGAATTAATTCAGAAGATTCTGATCAAAAGTTTGTTACTTTGCAGACATAATGAGCGCAAACAACAAAGATCTGATTAGAACATTCAAAAGTATTCAGCACTGTAATCTACTGCCTAAATGTGAAAAACATCATGTACATAGCTATGTTTCACAACATGAACAATGTTTGCAATGGCTCATACAAGTTCAATATACATGTGTAAAGCAATGGTCAACAGTATCTAACACATCTGGTTAAAAAAATATATATATATATATGTGGCTGCCTGCATGCATAACACTCATGGTAAGCTGTGTTTAAGTAACACTGTACAAAATCATTGAATGTTTGTATGTTTCACTTTTCAGGTGATTAAGGATATGGGTTGCAGCCATGGCTCATGATCCCATTAGCCAATCCGCAGATGAAGGCTGAAAAAAGATGTAACTCTGCTCTAACAAAGACAAGGAATGTAATTGAGAGGATGTTTGGGGTCTCCAAATTCCAGTTTCACTGCCTGGACAGGTCAGGAGGAAGACTCCGATACTCGCCTCCTATGGTGTGCAAAATCATTCTTGTGTGTGCAATACTGCATAATATCTGCTTAAAAACAAAAGTGCTGTGGGACTAAGAGAAACAAATTCAACATGAACAGGAAGAGGATGCAGACAATGATGCTGACATAAAGCACACAACGGCAGGTCGGTGGAGAAGGGGCCAAACAATTTCAATTTTTTTTAATAATGAACAATAAACGATATTAATACCGACAAAATCATGTCAACTTATCATCCAATATATTTGTTTTTTAAACTTATCCATTGTGTTATGTATTTGTGAATGTCAACTTCCATATCTAGTCATTCACATCTTCTCAACTAGATGTAGTCCTCAACATGTATGAATCATGATTTGTGATCTGTTGATAAACATGGGGCCACATTTCCAACTAAGAACAAATCAATGCAACAAGCCAATGTGATGCACTGTACTACATGAAAGGGACAGGGTAGGATTGCCACATGCCCAGTAGATATGGGTCTTTCCCATCCTTCTTCTCTTAAGCAGTACAGGCTAGCACAGCAAGCTGTCTTGCCATGTTCTGTTGCATCAAAGTGTGTTACTTACTCAGTCACCTCTTCTAAAGTCATGCTGCAGCATATTTCACTTAAACCTTCCCAACATCAGGTTGACCTGGACGTGTATGTGTGATAAAACCACGTGCAAAATGCATGTGGCTCTGCAAGACTTACACAAAACATAGGCTGAAATGTGGGCCAGTGTGCATATGGTCAATGTGTGTGTCTGGTAGTGTGTGTTCGAAGTGACACTCTTTAGGACAATACAAAGGGGCTGTAGTACAGAACAGTGTGTGCAGACTGAGTGTGTGTGTTGCATGTCAGTATGCTGCTGTTGGCATAATACATGTGGACTACAGTAGTGGTAATTGAATGTGTGGGACTGTACATTGCAGGCCGAAGTGCCTGCACCGCCACATAGCATGGAGGACCTTTTGTATCATTTGTGGGCAAGGTCCCGGCTACCTGGGGATAACATAAGGATTAGTGAAATGCCACCAGACAGTTTGATAGTTCAGTAAAGCTGCAATCTGAGTGGGAAATGCAGTGTGCTACCCTAAATGTGTGTTGAATCCCTGATGCTCCAAAATGAAGGTGAATGGACACATCTCAGGAACAGAGAACTTGGTCTGAATAGGGTACCTAAAAGAGTGGGGCAGAGGACCCAGGATCAACATTCAAATGCGCATATGACTCTAGGTGACATCTAGGTGTGTACCCTGGTAACTCATTTGATTTATGATGTAGGAGAAATCAGCTCTTGAGTCCATTCTTGCTGTTCTGCCCTGCTCCCCTGACCGGGTGATAATGTTTTATAGTGGTGTGTGTTGGTGTGTGTAGTGTGTTCATATGTGTCTCAGATGAGGGGCTTTTGAAGAACCAATGCATACGGTTGTTCTTGGTGGCTCTCATTACTGTCCGCGGCAGTCCGTACCGCCAATGGCATACTGCCTTTGAATGACCGTGGGGCTGTTTGTGGATCATAATTTGGTGGGCGGATTTTTGATGGCGTGGCGGTGACAGGTTACTGAGTCCCGCCTTTCCGCCATGATTGGCCCTCGTGGTGTGTGGGGATTGGCAGATTTTGGCTGTTTGGCTTTTTGTACTCATAATACGTGGAATGGATTCCGCCGACACTGCTGGTCTTTTGGCGGAAGCCAGCACGTCAGTCAGCAGTGCTTCCTGCCAAACTCATAATGAGGGCCTAAGTCGGTCAAACTACCACTCTGGCTAAATTCACATATAATGATCCATACTATACATGAAATGAGGGTTGTCTGTGTGGCAAGGCTAGTATGTATGTACCAAGTGACACATTTATCATCAGTACAGCACAACAATTTAACTTGCTGTGCTGACCCAAAGTGAGAGAGCAGGAACGCAGGGCAGGAATGCATTGTCTTTATACTTTACAGTGCATTCCTGTCCTTTCCCATCACAAGACCACTTTTGTCTGCCTAGTGTCAATGGTTTCACCCTTGTGTAATGGTGGATAATACTGTCCAGCAGCTCTTAAATCATCGCATTCCTAAAGCATGCTTCAATGTTGGAAAATGCCCTTTCTGCACAGTCACCCCAAAACCTTTTGCCTTTTTCACTCCACTTTTTGCTACAGCTTTAGGACTCTGAGCACTTTACCATTGTTGACCAGCACTGAAGTACTTGTGCTTACTCCCCTAAACATGGTAACATTGGTCTATGCACCATTATCATATTTAATGTACTTATAAATCTCTTATAAAAGGGGCATACCAGATACCCAGGGCCTGTAAATGAAATGCTACTAGTGGGCCTGCAGCACAGATTGTGCCTCCCACTTCCTTAGCCCTTAAACATGTCTTAGGCCTCCAATTGCAGAGCCTGTGTGTGCAGTTTTACTGCCACTTTCACTTGGCATTGAAAACCTCTTCCAAGCCTTAACCCCCCTTTTATTACCTATCAGTAACCCCTAAAGTAGGCCTTAGGTAGCCCATAGGGCAGGATGCTATGTAAGTAAAAAGCAGGGCGTGCTCTTTTAACTTTTGCATATCCTGGTAGTGAAGAACTCCCAAAGTCATTTTCTACTACTGCAAGACTTACTGCTCTTATAGGCCAGCATTGGGAATTCCTTAATATGCATTTAAGCTGTAATTCCTGATCAAAAGTCATACCTTTGTCATGTTTCATATCTTTGGAATGGTAATGATAAATCCTATTTACTGGTAAAGTTGTATTTACCATTACTATTTTAGGAATAACAATTTTAGAAAGTGGACATTTCCCTGCCCCCATTGCTCTGTATGCCTTGCAGTCTGTCTCTGACACACGTCTGGGGTAGATGACAGCTACACTCTGTGCTTTCCATCTAGACAGGCACAGGAAGGCAAGGTGTGTCTGAGCACTCATCTGCATTCATCTGCATCTTGATTGGGCCCTCCTGGGCAGGAAGGGTAGAGGGGAGCTGACACATACACATTAAGAGGGCAGTACTTGTGCCCACACAAAGGGCTGATTACTACCTACTGATTGTCTAGAGCGAGGACTGGGATGAAAAGGGGACCTGTGGACTTCAAGGAGCAGATTTAAAGTCACCTCCAGTCACCTCTAGTTCAAAGTACTGGGCTTTGACTCTACCAGATCAGTACACTACTGGACCTGGGAGGATCTCTGTTGGAGTAAGGACTGCTCTGCTGCAAGGATTGCCACTCTGTTTGACGGACTGTTCCTCACTGTTCTGAGGAACTGCTTGACTGCCTTAGTGAGCTGCCTCTGCTGATCTCTCTTCTGCTGAGGACAAGGACTGGACCCATCTCACTTGAATCCAGAGAGACTCCAAGGGCTTACTGGCTTGCCTCCCGTTTTCTGAAGTCTCAAGAACACCAAAGACTCCTTGCAACTCACTTCCTACAGCTACTTGATCAGGCGGGAAGACCTTTGCATTCTACTAAGGTAGACAGTGCTGGGCCAAGTGGGCACAGCTTCCAGCTGATTTTCACATTTGTAGCAATTTAAAGGGAGAACCATGAAGTCTAGGGGAGCTGGTTACCCCCTACTGATTGTCCAGAGCCAGGACTGGGATGAAAGTGCGAATCACACTGGGGGCCTCTTGTTAAGCTGTACATCATCCTGTCAAAAGGCAGGAAATCCTTTGCATACTACTAAGATGGACATTGCAGGCCAAGTGGGTGGGGCTTTCAGGTGATTTGCACATTTGCATTCTTGTAACAATTTAAAGGAAGAACCATGGAATCTAGGGGTGCTGATTACCCCTACTGATTGTCTAGAGCAAGGACTGGGATGAAAGGGGGATCTGTGCACTTCAAGCAGCTGCTCTCAATTTGTGCAGGCCCCCCCCCCCCGGGTCAATTTCAGCCCCGGGGGCCCATCCCCCAGAGCCAAGCCATAAACAAATGGAGGAGGGTGGCAATGCCGCCTCTACCCTGGTTGATTTTGGCTCCTGGTGCCCCATCCCCCAGGGCCTGGCCATAAATAAATGGAGGGGGGGTCACATGGCCCACCTCCCCAGGCAGATTTTGGCCCCAGGGACCTCACTCTCTGGGGTCTGGCCATAAACAAATGGAGAAGGCTGGCCATATGTCCACTCCCTGAGCTGATTCTGGCACCTGGGTCCCAATCATCCAGGGCCTAGTCATAAATAACTGAAGGAGGGGAGGGTCATGAGACACACCTTCCCTTGTCCGATTTTGGCACGGAGGCCCCATCGCCAGGGCCCAGCCATGTCTCCTGGGTACCACCAGGGCACCCAGTGTGCAATGGCACTGAGAGAGGAGCCTCAAGTCCCTTAAGGGCCCAGCTGGCTGCCCACCTCCTGCAGGAGCCAGAATTACTATTAAATCAAATCAAAAGTCAAATCAATGTATATAAAGTGCAAATACTAACTGTAAGGGTCTCAAGGCGCTGAGGGGGTTTGTCCTCTGAGCTTCAGTTCAAGAGCCAGATGTTAAGGTCCATTCTGGACTGATGCAGCGAGGGTGACTGCCTGAGGTGCAGGGGCAAAGTATTCCAGCTCTTTCCCGCAAGGAAGGTAAAGAATCTTCCTCCAGCCGAGGTCCTTAATTTGTGGGGTATGGTGGATAGAATTTGCTGAGCAGAGCAGAGAGGTCTGGTGGGTGAGTAGAAGGTGATGCAGAGGTTGAGGTGAGCCGATCCTAGGTCGTGGAGGGCTGTGTATGATTGTACAAGGAGTCTGAAGTTAATCTTTTTCTCGATAGGAAGCCAGTGATGGTCTCTTAGGTGATTGAAGATGTGTTCGCAGTGGGGAATGTCCGGAGTGAGTCTGGTGGAGTCGTTTTGGATATGCTGTAGTTTCTTCAGGTACTTCTGGGTAGTGCCAGCGTACAGGACGTTGCGATAGTTGAGTCTTCCGGTAGCCTTGTCATGGGTCACGGTTCTGGGGTAGTCATTTGGGATCCATTTGTAGATCTTCCAGATCAGTCAGGGAGTGACAAAACAGGAGTTTGCAACTGAGTTGACTTGGCAGGTCATGGTGAGTGATGCGTCTTGGATGATGCTGAGGTTGTGTGGGTGGTCACTAGGGCTGGGGGGGGTGCCAAGCCTGGATGCCTATGAGGAGTCATTCCAGGCTGATGTGGAGGGTCCCAGGATAAAGATCTCAGTCTTGTCAGAGTTTAACTTGAGGCAGCTATCCTTCATCCAGGCGGCGACGGCTTCCATGCTGTTGTGGAAATTCTTCTTGGCAGTTATGGGGTTTCCGGTCAGGGGTTTCCAGTCAGAGCGCTGGGTGTCGTCGGTGTAGGAGACGATGTTCAGTCCGTGGTTCCTGATGATGGATGTGAGCAGGGCCATGCAGATGTTGAAGAGTGCGGGGCTCAGGGAGGAGCCCTGTGGAACTCCGCAGCTGATCTCCATAGGTTTTGACAGGTAAGGTGGGAGTCTGACTCTCTGGATTCTGCCTGACAGGAAGGAATGTATCCATTGTAGTGCCTATCCGCAGATGCCGGCTGCGTGGAATCTGGAGCAGATGGTGAGGTGTGTAACCACGTTGAAGGCAGTCGATAGGTCGAGTAGGATGAGGGCTGCTGTATGGCCGCAGTCAAGGAGTGAGGGGATGTCATCGAGGAGGGCGGTTGCTGTGGTTGCTCCTTAAACCTGATTGGCAGATGTACAGGATGTTGCTGTCCTCGATGTGCTTACAGAGTTGAGTGTTGGTGGCTTTTTCAATGACCTGGGAAAGGCAGCAGAGATATGGGGTGGTAATTCTTGAGGTCCAGGGGGTGGGCTGTTGGTTTCTTCAGGAGCTGGTGGATCTCTTCAGGCTTCCAGTCCTCTGGGAAGATTGCTTATCTATGGAGCAGTTGAGGGTGTGGCAGAGCTTGGGTGCCATGGAGGTGTTGGCTTTGTTAAAAATGTGGTGAGGACAGGGGTCCGTAGGGGATTTGGAGTGGATACTGCTCATGATGGTGCAGGTCTTGTCCGTGGTGAGGGTGTTCCAGCGGTGCAGGATCTGTGATGGTCTAGGGAGTCAGAGCTTGGAGGATTTTAGGGTACAAAGCTGTTTATTATGTCTTTGATTTTCCAGTGGAAGAAGGTGGCTAGTCTGTCGCAGAGGTCTTGGGATGGAGGGATGTTTACTGTTTCCAATTGGATTTTTGCAAACTCCTTGACAACGGCAAAGAGCTCTTTTGTGTTGTGAGCAGTGGTGCTTATCCGGTCCTGCAGGGTGTCTTTCCAGGTGACTCCGATGAGGTGGTGGTGGGATTTGGTTGCAGCTCTGAAGGCCTAAAAGTCTTACAGGGACTTGCTGTTTCTCCATTTTTTCTCTAGCCATCTGCAGGTGTGCCTGGATTCCTGGAGTGTAGGGAGAACCAGCTGGCCTTCTTGAGGTGGTGTTTGGTTGAGGTCTCATGGAGAGGTGCTAAGGTGTTGGCACATTTGGAGATCCATTAGTGGAAGCTTCGTGCTGAGATGTTAACTGCGGTGAGGGGCACAGGAGACTTGCTGAGGGTGTTGGTGAGCTGTTCCTCAGTGATCTGGTTCAATTTTCTGCTTGGGGCTTGGAGTCTGTGGAGGTGGATGATCAGTGAGGTGGTGATGAAATGGATTCAATGGTGGTCAGTCCAGTGAAGGGTGGAGGTGTTGTCGACGGTGATGTTGCGGGTGGAAAATATGGTGTTGAGTGTGTGCTGAGCAATGTGGGTTGGCGAGGTGACCAGTTGCTTTAGTCCTATTGTGAGGAGGTTATCGAGCAGGGAAGCAGTGTTGCTGTTGTTTCTATTGTCAATGTGGCAGTTGAGGTCCCCGAGGAAGAAGTAGTTCGAGGAGGAGAGAGCATGAGGAGAGATGATGTCAGCAAGGGAGTCGCTGAAGGCTGTGCAGGGCCAGGTGGCCTGTAGATGAGGGTGACTTGTATGGTAGACTTGGGGGTGGCGTGAATCTGGAAATAGAGGTGCTCCATGAGGGGGGAGAGTTCTTCCGTATTAGTTGTCAGGCAGAGGATGGATTTGTGCATGATGGCCAGCTGCCACCTGGTTGAGACAGCCAGTGTTTGCGGAGTAGTTTGTAGTCACTGGGGATGGCGATATATGTTGCAGATGTTGGGTTTGTCCATGTCTCAGTGAGAAAGGTGATGTCCAGGTGGGTGGAGTCTAGAAGGTCCCAGAGTTCTACGGCATGTTTGTGGAGGGATGGAACGTTGAGGAGGATGCAGCTGAGGTGCTCCAGGTTGGTGTTCAGTGGCTCAGTTACGGGACTTGGAGAAGAGTGAGGGTTCAGTGGCAGTAAAGGCAGGAGACTGGTCCATGGGAATTTCAGTGTGATGCAAAATGGCAGGCGGTAGAGCTTCCTGTGTTCAGCACATGGAGGGTCTCCAAGTTGTAGCGATGGAAGATTGGAGGAACTGGGTTTGTGGTGCTGGGCGGGGTCAATGCAGAGATGGGCTTGACTTAGGCACTGCTCACAACTGCACAGCGACCTCCATTAAAGAGGGGGAAGGTCCGGTCAGCTGGGAAGCGGGAGGGTGGGAAAGCGCTTTGTGGGAGGAAGTGGGGCAGGGATGCTAGAGCAGCAGTGGAAGGGAACGGAGCGTGGGGAGAGTTAAAGGCTGAAAAGAAAGAGACAAGCATCAAAAGAAAAGAAAAAATAAAGATGACAGAAAAAATAGCAAAAAGAAAAGAGACAGCAGATACTTACACTCAGATGGCCACTAGGCCACCAGGGATGAGGCACAGGTGGGAGCCTGCGGGTGGAGGTGGGACTCAAACTCAGAGTCAGACAGGCTTTCAGTTCGCTTGCAACAGAGGCAGCAGCAGTAAACAGGTGGAGCTGCACGGAGAATGACGAGCACACACTGACCGGGAGGTCGGAGGAGGTCGCCCCAATTGCACACAGGGAACTGCTAAACATGGAGCTTCCTGTGCAAAAGAGCAATAGTTACAACTCTTTACCTGGCCCTATATCTGAGGGCAGGGAAAAAGATTAAACCTGTGCTTCAAGGAGGCAAGAGCATCCTTGACAGCTTTTGCCCACTGGAAGCATAGGGTTTTCTCTGACTTGAAGGAAGCTGTCAAAACCCCCCACCCCCCCAAGTCAGAGCAAGCAGCAACATCCCGGGGGTGGGCAACCCAGGACATAGCAGGTCCTAATGGGGGGAGTTCCCAGGGCCATGTATGGCTCCATAACCGGGGCCGTGCAGCCCCCCTCCAATGTTTATATTAGCTCCATGGAGGTGGTGGTGCCCAGGGCCTGGGGTTCATGACAGACCCCCTTCATTATTTTATTTCAGCCCCAGGGAGGTGGCAGTTCCCTGGGCTACCTGGGGGCCATGCAGCCTGCATTCATTTCAGATTTAGTCCTGGGGAGGTGGCAGTACCTGAGGCTGTAGAGGAGGCCATACGGGCCTCTCCCGTTACAACTTAACATTTTTAAGTGGTGATACAACCAGTGCAGCGACTCTTTTCTTGCGGCCTTTAGCGCCCCCTAACACAACCATGTGTGTAGTTAGGGAACTAGCTTCAAATTTGTGATGCTAGTTTGGAGCTTTGCAGGATTAGCGTAAAAAATGTTGACGCTAATCACTTAAAGCCCATTGAGGCCCATTGTAAACAATAGTGTGCCTTCATTAAAAGTGTAAAAAAAAAAAAAAGATTTTTGTGCCATTTGTTCAGACCCTCTAACGGGGAAACGCCCGCTATGCATACATTATTCCTGGCACAGGCATATAGTAGAGCAAAGGGTTACAAAGTGGCATAATTCTTGCATTGCACCACTTTGTATATTTGGCGCAGCGATTTTGGACACGTTGGGCCACATTAGCATACAAAAAATGACACTAATGTGGCTAAAGGAGGCGCTAGGGGCTCTTAAATCTGCCTCTTAGAGTTTTTTCCTGGGAAGTTGGTGGTCCCTGGGGCTGCGGGTGGGCCACATAGGCTGCCTTATGTTCATTTCATATTTAGCCCGGGGGAGGTGGCGGCCCCCGGGGCTGTGGGGCAGGCTGTATGGGCCTCCCCATTACAAGTTAGTGTTTTGCCCCAGTGAGGTGATGGACCCCAGGTCTGCAGGAGGGCCACATGGGCCCTGCATATTTCAGTCTCATCACCCTAGGGAGGTGGTGGTACCCAGGGCTACGACATGCCCTAGGAAGGGTGTCCTATGCGCCCCCTCCTTTTTTAAGGCCCCAATCCACCAACACCTGGCCCACCAGGGGGCAAAATAAAACAAAGGGCTTGAGATCGCCCTTTCTAAAAAAAAACTATTTAAAAAAAAATCTGCAAATCCTTCTGTGGATTTTTCTGAGATTTAAAAAAATGTTTTTTAGCCCTGGCGGGGTCTGTGACAAATGCCTACTCCAAGGCTATATGCTCATGGTGACCCTTCCCAGGCCCCTTTTCTTTTTTTCACTTTTTTGTATGACTCAGCTGAAGCAGAGTCCCATAATGGCTGCCTACACTTCCTTGTTGAAGTGTTGCAAGCCAACCAGATATCAGCACTGGGACAATTGGATCCATAGAGGATCTGCATCCCTAGGTATCTATATTTTTCAATATCTTCAAAACTACAGAACAGACTTGCACCAAATCACAAAAAGCACAATCTGTGGAACAGAAGCTATCATTCTGCCAAATTTGGTGAAAGTGTTCAGTGATATGGGCTGTAGGTGTGTCTAAGGACCCTATGGGAAAATGAATGGGGAAAATACATTTTGGGACCACCACTTTTTCTCAGCCTCCGCTTGATGGATCACCCTAAAACTTTGAAGACAATAGCTGAACCGACTGATGAATTTGTTTTGAAAATTTCATAAAGATTTGTCAAGTGTGCTAAGTTATTTGCAAAACTAAAAAGGATCTTCCCAAGGAAACTAGGGATTTCCAGTAGCTAGTTATAGTTAGGACCTAGTTTCCATTGAAAAAGCATTTTTTGACTTGCCTATATCTTATGCAGTGCTCAGCAAATCTTCACAAAATATTTCTAAAAAAGGTGTTCCCTAGAATCATGTTGTGCATAGAAAGTTTCACTGTGATCCGTCAAGCGGGGTCTGAGAAAAAGGGTGGGTCAAAAAATTTGCAATTCCTAAGTGAATTCCATTGACTCTTTAGACACACCTGCAGCCTCAACCACTGGATGGAATGACACCACATTTGGCAGAAAGGTAGCTCTTGGTCCACAGATAAGTTTAAGTGAAAATAAAGGAAATCCAAACTTGGATATCTAGGGTCGGGATGCCTTTGTGAATTCTGATGTTCTTGTGCAGAGATCTGATTGACTGCCAACACTTCAACTAGGGACCTATGTGTACTCATGATGTGGACACTAGGGACAGTCCACCTATGAAAAATAAGGTCTACAGAGTGACTGACAAGGTTAGAGCCATCATCAAGGATGAGGTTTCCAAGATGCTAGCCTTACGGGTGATGGAGTTCTCCAATAGTCCTTGGGCCAGCCCAGTGGTCTTGGTCCCAAAGGCTGCTGCCCCAGGTGCCACTCCTGAATTTGGGTTCTGCGTAGACTACCATGGACTCAACACCATCACTAAGACTAATGTGCACTCTATCCCCTGAGCTGATAAGCTCATAGATTTTCTGGGAGCTGCCAAGTTCCTTAGCACGTTTGACTTAACATCTGCATACTGGTAGATTGCCTTGACAGATGGGGCCAAAGGGAGGTCAGCTTTTTTAACACAACAGACGCACTACCAGTTCCAGGTCATGTTTTTTGGTATGAAGAAAGCCTCTGCAACCTCTCAGAGGGTGGTCAACCAGGTTTTGGCTTGGCTGTATGATTTCAGCTCAGCCCACCTGGATTACATTGCAGTTTTGAGCTCCGCCTGGGAGGATCACCTGCATCACCTCTACAAAGTGTTGAAGGCCCTGCAGAAGGCAGGCCTCACTATTAAGGTCAGTAAGTGCCAAATAGGGCCGGGATCTGTTATTTACTTGGGATACCAGGTGGGGAGTGGCCAGGTGGACCCCAACAATCCAAAGTTTTTGCGTGGGAACTCCCCAAACCTCAAACAGAGGTGAGAGCCTTCTTAGGTCTCACCTGTTACTACAGGAGATTTGTCAAGGGGTATGGCACAATTGTTGCCCTCTTGACAGAACTGACTTCCAAAAAGCAGTCCAAGAATGTGATCTTGACTGACGATTGTTAGACTGCTTTTGATGCCCTGAAGGCAGCCATGTGCACGGCACCGGTGCTGAAGGCACCTGATGTCTACAAGGAATGCATTGTGAAGACTGATGCTTTAGACCATGGTGTGGGGGCAGTTCTAGCACAGCTAAATGAAGAGGGCCTAGACCAGCCTATTGACTTCATCAGTAGGAGGTTACTCCCCAGGGAACAGAAGTGGAGTGCAATTGAGAGATAAGCTTTTGCTATGGTCTGGGCACTAAAGAAGCCAAGACCCTACTTCTTTGGGACTTACTTCTGGGTTCAGGCAGACCATAGGCCCCTCAGATGGTTAATGCAGATGAGGGGCAAACACCCAAAACTGTTCAGGTTGTCCCTCTCCCTAAAGGGAATGGACTTTACAATGGACAACTCCCTGGTATAGAACACTCCAATAATGATGGTCTGTCCAGATTCTTCCACCTTGAGAACTCCCATGAGGTTGGGTAGTTCTCCCCACTTTCAGCTGGAGAGGACACGTGTTAGACCTAGCATCCTCTGCATGGTTTCCCCTGTCTTTTTGCCTCTGCTTCTTGTACTTTTGACTGTGTGCTGGATTTCCTGTTTGCTGTTTTTTGGTACTCTGGGCACTTTACCACTGCTGAGCAGTGCATGTGCTCCCTATGTAAATTGTGATTATGATTGGTTACCCCTGATTCACAATTGATTTACTAGTTAGTCCCTAGTAAAGTGCACTAGAGGTGCCCCAGGCCTGTAAATGAAATGCTACTAGTGGGCCTGCAGCAATGATTGCTCCACCCACATAAGTAGCCCTGTAAACATGTCTTAGACCTGCTACTGCAGTGTCTGTGTATGCTGTTTTGCACTGCCAGTTCTACCTGGAAAGTGTACCCACTTGCCTGGCCCAAATGTTCCCTTTTACTACATGTAAGTCACCCGTATGTTAGGCCCTAGGTAGCACGATGGGCAGGGTGCAGTGTATTTAAAAGGAAGGGCATGTACTGGAATGTTTTACATGTCCTGATAGTGAAATGGAGCCATATTTGGTTTTCGCTATTGCAAGGTCTATATCTTCCATACCTTAACATGGGGATTGCCTTTAAATGTCTGTGCAGTGCAGTTTCCCACTGGGAGCATAGGGAGACATGGAATTTGTGGTCTTTGAACTACTCACAATTTAAAAATACATCTTTTGGTCAAGTTGGAGTTTAGATTGTGTGTTTGAAACTACCACTTTTAGAAAGTGGGCATTTCCTTGCTTAACTACTCTGTACCTCTGCTTTGCTACTGAATACAAGTCTGGGTCAGACTGACAGTTGGGCTGTTTGTGAATTCCCTCTAGACAGTGACACAAAGGGAGCTGAGGTGTGTCCTGCATTTCCTGATGGCTAGAGTGGGAGGGAGGAGCGGACACCTGCACTTGTAAGGGCTGTGCCTGACCTCTCACCATACAGTCTCTAACCCTCTGGTGTGTGTCTGGGGCAGGGCAAGGAGGAGGTGGAGCCTTGTGCAATATAAAGACTTTACTTTGAAGTCTGCCTACTTCAAATACAGAAATGAGTTAATGTATTGAACTGCTGATCGCACAACCTTAGAGCACTTCTGGATCAAGAGTTACCTCTGCCAAGGAGAACTGAAGAACTGTGAGGAGGAGTACTGCCACTTTACTGTGTGTGCTTTGCTTTGTGCTTGTTGTTTCCGGTGCTGAGCACCAGGACTAATTCTTTAGGGCTAGGGCTTATTCTTCTGCCTCAAGCATTTGCTGGGAGCAAAAGACATATGGGAAAGATGGAGGAAAGGAAAAACGAAAAAGCGTCACAAAGGGAAAAAGTAGAAAGCTGCTAGAGTGAGCTAAAGGGGCAGGGAGTGGCTTTATATTGATTGAATATGCCTGAGATGGCTTCAGGATTACGCTGCCTCAGTATTCCGTGTTTGCACATTAAATTGCAGCCGCTGCATGTTTAAGAGGAGGGCTTTGGGCACCGGCACCTTTTAATTTACAAGTTAAGCACTGGTTGGCCTGCAGTTGCTGCTTCTGCCTTATGGAGGACAAAGACGGGACTTTGCTGTGTATCCTGCTAGTGATGATTCTCCAAGGACTTAGACTGAGCTTGACTCCTGTTAAGAAGTCTAAGGAACATCAAAGACGTCATCTGCCAGCACCTGGGCACTGTTGCTGAGACCCCCTGACTTTTTAATTGGTTCTACATCCAGTCCCTGGGCCCCTGGAAGAAGACGCTGGCAGAACAAAAGTAAAAATCCACACACCAGAACTTAGCAGCAGAAAAATCAATGCAGTGCCTGCACTGCAGCTGAAAAATCAATGAAGCGCCGGTGAAATTGACGCATTGCCAGCTCAAAGATTCATCACTGCAGTATGTCTGGATTTCCCATGCATCATCCCTGGTCATCAAAATCTTTAGCATCACCCCACAGACCCAAGGCTCCTGGTCCATTAACCAATGCATCCGTTCTCTGCAAGGAAAGAATTAACGCATCGTTTACGCAGCGGAGAAAGAATTGAGGCCCCACTTGCTTCTCTGGTGCAGCTTTATTTTTGACACATACCAAATACTTTGTGCTAAAACAATGCACCCATTGCTTCTCATGGATTAAGACTCTTTTTATTTAAAAAAAATATGTTTTTATTTGTGTATGTTGGATTTTTGTTGTTTTGAACTTGTTTGATTTAGATACATATTGGCTATTTTTTAAACTGCTATGGAGTCCTTTTTTGGTGTTCGCACTGTGTTGCTGTTTGTGTTTTTGCAAATACTTTTTACATTGCCTCCGAGATAAGCCTGACTGCTTCTGCCAAGCTACCAAGTGGTGAGCAGAGGTTATCTGAGCTGTGTATCTCCCTTATCCTGACTGGAGTGAGGGTCCCTACTTGGACAGGGTGTAAATTGACCATCAAATAGAGACCCCATTTCTAACAGCTACCCCCCCCAAGGTGCCTACCCTCTGGAGGTAGCTGTTGCTTTTGCTGAGAGCTCCCACAAGCAAAAGCAAACATGGCCCTGTTTTCTGCAAGAGGAGCTGTCAAACAGCTCCCGCTTGCAGAAATTTGAGTTTTCATCTATTTCCCTGCACGCAAATATGCATGTAGGTAACAGATGAGAACATTGCTCCCACAAGCAGGGATCTACTATTCCAAGCAGCTACCTGCTTGCATGAGCAATGTCAGCTCCTGCAGGAGTCAGGAGTTGGCTGATACTGCCAGGAACTTAAGACTCCTCCTATGGTCCCCATTTTTAAAAAGAAAAAGGTCATGGTGGAACTGCCGATTTGCAGTTCCACCTTGAAAACTATCTAATGAAGACACTCAAGAAACATTCAATTATCAAAGTTACAAGCCTAAGGTCAATGGTGACATTTCTCCCATCGTCCTTTATGCCACCGTAGTGTAGGTGATGCACTATACATGTACCTAAGGAGGTACCACTTAATAAATAGTCAGTAGAAAGCATTCCACTTGGTTAGACATTTTGCAGAAAACTGTGGCCTTTTCTTTGATAAATACGCATGGCAGAATTCATCCTGGCACGATGCTCATTTTACAGAAAGTAAACCTCAGCAGCAAGCAATTACACATACAAACAAAGCAGGTGCCCACATTGAAGCTCCACTTCTGTAAAGTACAAATCAGCCTAACTTAGTGTTCATGGCCAAGGCAAAGCAAATGTGTTTTCTCTGCATTTCCACCTTGAAAAGTCACCTTTATTCCTTGATGGTTTTGTTTGTACCGGAAATGCCGAAGGGTGGGAGCGACGTGGGTTTCTGTGCTTATAGGGGGTGAATGAATTAACGTACAGTAATTGAAATTCCTTCAAATTAAAAACAAATTTAAATTCACTTAAAAAATACAAAGGTTTCAGGGATGTTATAGTTAGGCTCACATTTTAAACATACAAAACTATAGAAAATTACTTGATATAGTTAAGGTTATCTGAAGTAATGATAATTTGTGCCCTAAGGTAACTATAACTTGCACCCTTGCCATGCTCTGCTAATTACTCCACAAATTACAGCACTCATGACATCTTTGATAGCATCATTATTAACATCGATGTAATAAATTGAAGTTCATTCTTTCACAAAAAACTGTGCTTGGTCGGGGTGTGAGTTATGATTACCTTACGACACGAGTTATACTTACTTTTCTTTGGTTCTATATATTTAAAATGTGTGCCTAATTATAATGTCCCTGTAACCTTTTTTTTGGTGAATATATGTGTGTGTAATGATGTTCAAATCCTCACAGAGAACGTTTATGAAGATAATCGTGACCAAAGCTTACTGAAATAGTGTGTAAAGATAACATTCAAGTCCCTGCATCCTGACTGTTGAAAAGTAGTGATGTCAACTCCAAACACAGGACCCGATTCACAAAGGTAAACTTAGACCAAAATTTTAAGTTTAGATGTAAACTCTAACTTTATTGATAGTCAAGTTAGACTCTTGGTCTAAGTTTAGACTTTTTGTTTAAGTTTAGACGACAAATCTAAATTTAGTTCCAACGTCTATCTTTACTATGAGTAAAGTTCGACCTTTAGTCTAAGTTTAGACTTTGGTCTAAACTTGAACTAAAAGTCTAAACCTAAGCCAAAAGTGAACTTTACTACGAGTAATGTTAGGCTTTAGACCTAATCTTTGAATTTTGGTTTAAAATGTAGGGCCATATTTATACTTTTCGACGCACAACTGCGCCAACGCAGTTGTGCGTCAAAAAATCTAACGCCGGCTAACGCCACTCTGAAGCGCCATGCGGGCGCCCTATTTATTCAATGACGTTAGCCGGCGGAGCTGCCTGGTGTGCGTCAAAAAAAATGACGTACACCAGGCAGTGCCGGCGTAGGGGAATATGGAGCTTGGGCGTCAAAAAATGGGGCAAGTCAGGCTGAGGCAAAATTTTCGCCTCAACCCGATTTGCGCCATTTTTTTTGACTCCCAACCCCCATTGAAATGACTCCTGTCTTAGCAAAGACAGGAGTCATGCCCCCTTGCCCAATGGCCATGCCCAGGGGACTTCTGTCCCCTGGGCATTGTAGTTGGGCATAGTGGCATGTAGGGGGGGCACAAATCAGGCCCCCCTATGCCACAAAAAAAAAAAAATACTTACCTTAACTTACCTTAAGTTCCCTGGGATGGGTCCCTCCATCCTTGGGCGTCCTCCTGGGGTGGGCAAGGGTGACAGGGGGGGATCCCTGGGGGCATGGGAGGGCACCTCTGGGCTCCTTCCGAGCCCACAGGTCCCTTAACGCCTACCCTGACCAGGCGCTAAAAAACGAAGCAAAAGCGGCTGGACGTCATTTTTTTTGACCCGCCCACTCCCGCGCGTCATTTTTGCCCGGGAATGTAAATACGGCGCACATGCCTCTGAGTAATTTTTTTAGACGGGAACGCCTACCTTGCATATCATTAACGCAAAGTAGGTGTCCACGCTAAAAAATGACGCAAACTCCATGAACTTTGGCGCTAGATGCGTCTAACACCAGAGTATAAATATGGAGTTCGTTTTGCATCAAATTTGCGTTAAAAAAAACGACGCAATTCCGGCGCAAACAGTATAAATATGCCCCGTAGTCTTTTGGTCTAAGATAACCTTTGTCAATCGGGCTGACAGAGAGTTTCTGATAATGGGCATGATTGAGACTCCATGTAAATCAGTTGTCTACAAACTTTTCTATGGTAAGACCAACTTCTGATCATTGAAAATCTTTGTGAACTATTGCCTAATATAGGAATATCATACATTTACACAGAGGTCAAAGAATAATAATAATAATTATTGAGAGAAAGAAGGAGAGAAACAAATGTGAAGAAAGAACTGCAGAGAAAAAGGAAGAGAGAAAATATAGGAGAAATAAAGAGACCGGAAGAGGAGAAGAATGAAAAAAAGAAACAAACAAACATGAGGAGAATGGAGTGAAAAGGAAAAAAGTAAAGTTAGAGAAATAAAATGAAAAAAGGTGGAAAAACAAAGGAGGGTAAGCAAAACGTTGGGAAAATGTTGTACAAAGAAAAAAAGAAAGAGAAAGCAAGAGGGGAAGATTTGAGAAACAGCGAGATAGTGTATGATTATAGGAATCTTACAGCCCTTGTAGAGATGGTATATGAAGGTAATCATGTTCAAGTTCCCACGAAAATAGTGTGATGTTATAGCATTGTTCATTTCCCACAGGGAGAGTGTGTAAAGATAATTGTATTCAAATCCCACCAAAATAGTGTGTAAATACAGTGCTTGAATACCCAAACAGAGAATGTGAAGATAATGTGAGGTTACTTGGATGTTCAACTCCCCAAAAAGATGGTGGGGGAAGATACATTTTTTCAAGTTCCCAATGGAATACTGTGAAAAGACAAGACAGTGTGTGAAGCTAATGATGTTTAGCTCCTCTCAGATATAGTGTGTAGGGATAATCATGACCAAGGCCACCTAAGAGTGTGTAAAGATAATGTTCAACTCCCCACATGGAGAGGGTGTAAGGATAATGATGCTCAAGTTCAAACAGACATAATATCTGATAATGGACATGTTCAAGTATCCATGTAGACGGAATGTGATTATAGGAATCTTTTAGCCCTTACAGAGATAGTACCCAAAGGTAATCATGTTGATGTCCCCAAAAAGATAGCTTGTAATTATAGCATTGTTCAAGACCCAAGTAAGACCAATTTCTATTATAGTAAAGTTCAAGAATCCACAGAGGGTGCTTTAGGATAATCATGTTCAAGTCCCACTGAAATAATGGGCAACGGCAATGCTTTTATCCCCACACAGAGTGTAAAGACAATATTCAAAGCCAAAAAGAGATTGAATGTAATTATAGGATAGTTCAAGTTCCCAAAAAGACACTGGCCCTCATTACAACCCTGACGGTAAATCCTACTTTCCGCCGCGCAGAAGACTTCCAACATACCGCAGCGGCTGTGGAATTCCGCTAAAGGTATTAGGACCCACAGCTTGGAATCTGCACAATACAGACACCCACACAAGTCCGCCACACCAAAGGTCAGTGATAAACTGGCGATAACAAAACCTCCACCGTCACGCCAACAGGAATACGCCTACAGTATCACGACCCACGAATCAATGGGGCGGTCTTTCAACCGCAGTATTCCATTGGCGGTACACAACGCTGCACTCAAAATACACACACACATTTACAAAACACAACCACATTGGACAATTCGAAATACACACACCTGATACACATACAAACACCACTCCAACACACTCAATCCAATATAAAACACACACCCACACCACCCACAAACCCTTACTACCAATTTTTTTAAAGAAGACCAAAGTCACTACCAAAAACAACACCAGCAGACACACACCATCACTTACACAACATCCACACACCTCAAACAACACACACCAACACCTCCCCACACACATCACAACCAACACCACCTTACACATCACCCACACCACATCATGGCACCTCAACGACACCCCAGATTTTCTGAGGAGGAGCTCAGGGTCATGGTGGAGGAAATCATCCGGGTAGAGCCACAGCTATTCGGATCACAGTGCAGCAGACATCCATTGCAAGGAAGATGGAGCTATGGCACAGAATTGTCGATAGGGTCAACGCAGTAGGACGGCATCCAAGAACACGGGATGACATCATGAAGAGGTGGAATGACCTACAGGGAATGTACGTTCCATGGTATCGAGACACCAGATTGCCGTACAGAGGACTGGCGGGGGACCCCCACCTCCTCCCCCACAACTAACAACATGGGAGGAGCAAGTCTTGGCAATTATGCATCCTGAGGGCCTTGCAGGAGAAGCAGGAGGACTGGACTCTGGTAAGACAAATCTTTACTATTTTATCCCCTGCACCCCACCTGCATGCCATCACATACCCCCACCCTTACCCTCACACCCATCACCCCAACAACCCACAGATACCCCACTAACACAACCCACACATCCCAAAAACCAAGCCCTGCATGTAACACCAATGCATGGACACCCATCACCAAAACATGTCCACTACAGAGACTCACTCATGCTCCAAAATATCAATCACACAAGGACCAAGCAAATGATTAGAGGGTCACTCACCCATTGCACAAGATGGCACACACAGATACAATAACTATGCATTTACACCCCAACAGGACCCATACCCAACATCACCGGACAGGAGGTGCCAGCAATATCCAGTCCCCCCACAGAAGAGACCCACAGTGATGACAGCAGCTCTGCACGCCTGGATCAAAATGACCAGCCCGGCCAATCAGGGACCTCGGGACAGTTGGTTCCCCTGACATAGTCACAAACAACCACAGAGACTTCCCCCTCAGGAAACACCAGCACAGCACCCACCCAGTGGGCCCATCCCTCTGTCCCCAGGACCCGTCAATCAGCAGTGTCTCCACCACTACAGGGAACCCAGGCAACCCCACTAACACAGGACGATCAGGGACCTGGAGGCAGTGGCAGTGGGCACAAGGTTCAGAGGACAGAGGCACAGGATGACAGGGAAGCTGGGAGGACTGCTGTGCGACAGGGGGAGGACAGGCTCAGGGAACCCACTCTCCACGAGGCACTCTCCAATATCATGGGAGCTTACCACCATCCCCAGGAGACCATGGGCACGGTACTGGTCAAGTTTCAGGAGACCCAGCGGCTGCAGGAGGAACAGTACCTGGGATCAGGGAGGACTTGAAGTCCATCAACACCACCCTGGTCACCATTGCAGGGGTGCTGGCAGACCTTCTCAACAACATGAGGGACACAGTGGCACACCAACTGGCCCCTGACACTAGCCTGGACGATGAACACCCCTCCACCTCCTCCGGGGCTAGTGGAGGCACCGCCACAGGAACAACAGGACACCAGCACCCCACCCACTGCAGATGGAGAACCACCCTGCAAACGGTCCCTGAGATCCAGGAACAAGACAGAGAACATTGCCAAGACCCCCACCAGGAAATAAGACCCCCCTGAATGTCACCCTTCTGTCCCACTATGTCACCCTGTTCATCCTTACTACCAATTGACCCTCGGGTAGGTCGCTCCCCGAGTGACTGAAATTCCCCTTTTCTCTCCTTGTATCCCGTGCGTGTGCCCCCGAGTGCCGTGCGCCGTCCTCCCCTCTCAGCCCCTCCTTTTTAGTAGATTTTAGTAGGCTCTTGTTCCCTTTTCGCCGTCTTGCCGTTTTTCCCGCCGCTCCTACCGCGCTTTTCCCGCCGTTTTTTGCCGCTCTTTTTTGCCGCTTCCAGCTCCCCTGCCCGCCCACCTCCCGCCTCCCAGCTGACCCCGCCTCCCCACCTACCCCTTAAATGGCGGCCGCTGCAAGGCAGAGGTAGCGACCACTGACCCTCGGGTAGGTCGCTCCCCTGCTCACGCAGCGCCTCCAGTCCCTGACTGCCTTCCTCTCCTGTGAGTGTGCTCCTCCCTTCTTGCCCGTGTACCCCGAGTGCTTGAGCTTGTGCTGGTGCTGACTGAAATCCCTTTTCTCTCCTTGTATCCCATGCGTGTGCCCCCGAGTGACTGAAATTCCCCTTTTCTCTCCTTGTATCCCGCGCGTGTGCCCCCGAGTGCCGTGCGCCGTCCTCCCCTCTCAGCCCCTCCTTTTTAGTAGATTTTAGTAGGCTCTTGTTCCCTTTTCGCCGTCTTGCCGCTTTTCCCGCCGCTCCTACCGCGCTTTTCCCGCCGTTTTTTGCCGCTCTTTTTAGCCGCTTCCAGCTCCCCTGCCCGCCCACCTCCCGCCTCCCAGCTGACCCCGCCTCCCCACCTACCCCTTAAATGGTGGCCGCTGCGAGGCCGCGCAGCGGACGCGCGCAGCGGGCGCGCCGCTGGCGCGCCAAAGGCGCGCCTAAGGCAAGCCCGTCTGCGCCCGTCCGCGCCTGGACCGCGCCTTGTGCCCGAACCCCTGGCCCCCGCGCCCCCCGCTTGACCTATGACTCCGCCACCCTCGCCAACCTCAACCCCGGCCGCGCGCCGGGCTGCTACCGCGCCACCCCCAAACGTACCCACGGACCCTTCACCTGCAGCAACTGCCGCTTCACCTGCCTACGGACCCACACCGCCACCACCAAGAACGACAACCCCGGAAGCAACCTCGAATGCATCCTGGTCAACACCCGCTCCGTCCACAGGCACGCCATCGAACTGTGGAACCTCATCAACTCAACGAACCCAGACATCGCCTTCCTCACCGAGACCTGGATGAACCCCTCCTCGGCACCCGACATCGCCATAGCCATCCCTGACGGCTACAAAATCATCCGGAGAGACCGCTTCAACCGCACCGGAGGAGGCATCGCCATCGCACACAAAAGCTCCATCAGCATCTCGACCCACACCGACAACTCACTTCCCGACGCCGAACACCTCCACTTCGCGATCCACATCGACCCCAAGACAACCCTAAGAGGCACCCTCATGTACAGACCACCAGGACCCCGCACCAAGTTCAGCGAAGACATCGCAGACTTCGTCAACCCCCACGCACTCTCATCCACCGACTACATCCTCCTAGGAGACCTCAACTTTCACCTGGAGAACCACACCGACAACAACACCACCGCCGTTCTAGACAACCTCGCCAACCTGGGACTGAAACAACTGGTCAACACCCCCCACCCACTACGCCGGACACACGCTCGACCCCATCTTCTCCTCAAGCAAACACATCACCTTCAGCCACACCACCGAACTCACATGGTCGGACCACAGCTGCGTCCACTTCAGCTTCAAGAAAACCACCGTGCATCACCACACCCGGCAACCACCAAAAAGATACTGGAACCGAATCACCACAGAACAACTCGCAGCAACGCTCTCCCTGAACCAACCCACCAGCACCAGCAACCCCAACGAGGCCGCCAACAACCTCACCAACTGGATCTCCGACTGCGCCAACCTCCTGGCCCCTCTGAAGACCCAAACCAACACCAACAACCACAAGAAAAACTCCTGGTTCACCACCGAACTCAAAAACTCCAAGAAAGAATGCCGCCTCCGCGAGAAGACATGGCGCCTCAACCCAACAGAGGAAAACCTGACAGCTCTCAAGGACACCACCCGCCAACACCACCAACGCCTCCGCACCGCACGAAAAACAGCCTACCAGAACAGACTTGACAACAACGCCCACAACAGCAAGGAACTATTTGGCATCGTCAAAGAGCTCTCCAACCCGGACGCAGAAACCAACCCCATCCCTCCCTCACAGGACCTCTGCGACTCCCTCGCGACCTTCTTCCACCGTAAGATTGCCGACATCTACAACAGCTTCACGACCACCAACATGAACCCGCCCCCGGAAGCCGCAAACGACATCTCCACCATCCTCGCCTGGAACCCTACCACCACCGAGGAAACCACCCGCGTCATGAACTCGATCCACTCGGGATCACCCTCCGACCCCTGTCCTCACCACATTTACAACAAGGCCGACAACATCATTGCACCCCACCTCCGAGACGTCATCAACGCCTCCCTCACCACTGCTACCTTCCCTGAAAGCTGGAAACACGCAGAACTCAACGCCCTCTTAAAGAAACCTACAGCAGACCCCACCGAACTCAAAAACTTCCGGCCTATCTCCCTCCTACCGTTCCCCGCCAAAGTGATTGAGAAAATCGTCAACGCTCAACTCACCGCCGCCCTAGAAACCTCCGACTCCCTCGACTCCACTCAGTTCGGATTCAGGGCCAACCACAGCACCGAAACCGCCCTCATCGCAGCCACGGACGACATCCGAGCCCTGACCGACAAGGGTGAAACCGTGGCCCTCATTCTCCTGGATCTCTCTGCAGCCTTCGACACGGTCTGCCACCGCACCCTGATAGACCGCCTCTGCAGCGCCGGCATCAGAGGCAAGGCCCTGGAATGGGTCATCTCCTTCCTCTCCGGAAGGACCCAGAGAGTCTGCCTCCCCCCCTTCAGATCCGCAGCCACGGAGATCATCTGCGGCGTACCCCAAGGATCCTCCCTCAGCCCCACCCTATTCAACGTCTACATGACCCCCCTGGCAAACATCGCACGCAAACACGGACTCGACATCATATCCTACGCCGACGACACCCAGATCATCTTATCCCTCACCAACAACCCCACATCAGCAAGGACCAGACTGCACGACGGCATGAAGGAAGTAGCGACCTGGATGACAGACAGCCGAATGAAACTGAACACAGATAAAACGGAGGTCCTCATCCTCGGCCCTACCCCCTCCGCATGGGACGACTCCTGGTGGCCCCCCGCCCTAGGCAGCACTCCCCAACCGACCAACCACGCACGCAACCTCGGCTTCATCCTGGACTCCTCCCTCTCGATGACCAGACAGGTCAACTCGGTGACCTCAGCGTGCTTCAACACCCTCCGCATGCTCCGCAAGATCTTCCGCTGGATCCCCATCGACACCAGGAAGACCGTCACCCACGCCCTCGTCACCAGCCGCCTGGACTACGGGAACACTCTTTACACCGGCATCACCACCAAGCTGCAGAGGAAACTTCAACGGATCCAGAACGCCGCAGCACGACTCATCCTGGACATACCTCGCCACCACCACATCTCCGGACACCTGAGAAAACTCCACTGGCTCCCGGTCAACAAGAGGATCACCTTCAGACTCCTCACCCACGCACACAAAGCCCTCTACAACCTCAGACCCAAACTCATCAACTCCCGCGTCTCCTTCTACACCCCTCCGCGCACTCTGCGCTCCACCGGTCAGGCCTTGGCAGCCGTTCCCCGCATCCGCAAAACCACCGCCGGAGGAAAATCCTTCTCTTTTCTGGCAGCGAAGACCTGGAACTCCCTGCCCAGTCACCTTCGCGCCATACCCGAACACCTCCCCTTCAGAAGGCAGCTCAAGACCTGGCTCTTCGAGCACTGACCCCCTCCCCCCCAGCGCCTTGAGACCCTTATGGGTGAGTAGCGCGCTTTATAAATGTGATTGATTGATTGATTGATTGATTGATTGATTCTTAAACTGCCATTGCTCCACTTCCTATGCTAATTTGGACAATGCACCTGTGAAACAAATAGACTGGACTCTGCCATGGACATACCTCCACCATCACCCCAGCCCATTTTACAACCCCCTCCACTTATTTGCACAGGAATAAACACACTTCAATCACAAAACAATCTGGGGTCACTCTGTTCTTTCACAAATGTGTAATTGCAATATCAATGGAACATAGCAATGTCAATTTACGTGTTCACATACCAATGTAACACAGCTGTAGGCCAGGAGTAAACATAGAAGAGGGCACAAAGTGGGACCCAGATCTGTGAAATGGAAAGTCAAAGTGACAAGTCAGTGTCCATACATTGAGTGAAAATGATAGACTTATGCTAGCTACAACAGTATGAGATGTGAGAAGCAGTAACATCATCTTACCTGTATTTCACTGGAAGTATTGCATGATGATGTTGTTTCGGTTGTCGATAACCTCTTCTTCTGCCACCTCTTCTTCACTGTCTACAGGCTCCACAGCTGCCACAAGACCACCATCTGGCCCATCCTCCTGCAGAAAAGGCACCTGGCATAGCAAAGCCAGGTTGTGCAGCATACAGCAGGCCACGATTATCTGGCACACCTTCTTCGGTGAGTAGTATAGGGAACCACCTGTCAGATGGAGGCACCGGAATCTGGCCTTCAGTAGGCCGAAGGTGCGTTCGATTATCCTCCTAGTTCAACCATGTGCCTCATTGTAGCGTTCCTCTGCCCTTGTCCTGGGATTCCTCACTGGGGTCAGTAGCCATGACAGGTTGGGGTAACCACAGTCACCTGCAAATGTCGAGGGACAACTGTTAGACACACACTAACCCTTGGGGACAACCCCAGACCAAGACACCTATGTCAACTGTATTGGGACCTTGGCCTCACCTATTAGCCACACACGCTGCCTCTGGAGTTGCCCCATCACATAAGGGATGCTGCTATTCCTCAAAATGTAAGTGTCATGCACTGAGCCGTGATACTTGGCATTGACATGGGTGATGTACTGGTCTGCCAAACACACCATCTGCACATTCATCGAATAGTAGCTCTTCCGGTTTCTGTACAACAGTTCATTCCTGCAGGGGGGGATAAATGCCACATGTGTACCATCAATGGCACCAATGATGTTGGGGATATGTCCCAGTCACCTTTCACCGTGGGTAAATCTTTCACCTCTGGGAAAATGCATAGCAGACAGGGAAAAGCGCGACAGGTGCAACTGCACCCGTCGCACCGCTGCAACAACGCCGGCTCCATTTGGAGCCGGCTCAGTGTTGCGGCCGACATCCCCGCTGGGCCGGCGGGGATCTCGAAATGGCCACTGCAGGAGTGTGGCCGCATTGGCGGCCGCACGGAGGATATAACGGAGGATACAACGGAAGAAACAACTTGGCGGGCGGCGGTTGCCGCCTGCCAATGTTGTATTGAGGGCCACAGTCCTCACAAGGATGGTAACACGTGTATGTGTGTGTGTGTGTGTGTGTGTGTGTGTGTGTGAAAAATACAGTGGGTTGTCATAGTGTTAATTTTAGAAGTTGTACTGTGTGTAGTTTCACCATCAATGGCACCAATGATGTTGGGGATATGTCCTAGGGCATAGAAGTCACCTTTCACTGTGGGTAAATCTTTCACCCCTGGGAAAATGATGTAGCTGCGCATGTGTTTCAGCAGGGCAGATAACACTCTGGACAACACGTTAGAGAACATTGGCTGGGACATCCCTGATGCCATGGCCACTGTTTTTTTAAAAGACCCTCTGGCCAGGAAATGGAGTATAGACAGGACCTGCACTAGAGGGGGTGTCCAAGTGGGATGGCGGATAGCCGACATCAGGTCTGGCTCCAATTGGGCACACAGTTCCTGGATTGTTGCACAATCAAGTCTGTATGTGATAATTATGTTTCTCTCTTCCATTGTCGACATATCCACCAGGGGTCTGTACACCGGAGGATGCCGCCATCTCATCACCTGCCCCAGCAGACGTGCCCTATGGAGGAGAACAGTGAGCAGAGAGTCATCCAACACTAAGGTATCACAATGTGTTATTTGCAGAAACGTTAGTAAGCCGCGATGTGCCGGTATCTGTCTGTATTCCCAGCCTAGATAGGTGTGACGCAGTTAATTACCACGCCATGTGGCCCTCTGAAATGGCGGCTGCCTGACCTGTAATTTGGGACAAGGGGAAATGAGGTAACTGCGCTGGCATTGTACACCGTCGCAGTGGGCGGTTGAAGACCGCTGCGCAATTCTGCATTGGCTAACATTGTGCCCTATGGGTTTCAGGAGCCAATGACGATGTACGCCGGCGGTGACGGTACGCACCGCTGCGGACTTGACCGGCATTCTCTGTCTGTTCACTCACTTGATACCTGACCTTCAACAGGAGAGGACCTACACTGCAAGTGCTGCTGTGACCTGTGTCTGGAAGCGACGATGGCTACAGTGTCTGGGGAAAGGGCCCCTGCCTTCACTTCGGAGGAGTTAGAGAAACTAGTGGATGGGGTCCTCCCCCAGTACACGCAACTGTACGGTCCTCCAGACAAACAGGTGAGTACACTGTGATCGTGCTGCATGGGCAATGCCTGCTTTGAGTGGTGTGGGTGGAAGAAAAATGGGGGGGGCTGAGGCATGCATGTGTGGATGGTGAGTGTATGTGCGTCAGGGCATGGTGGGAACTGGTGGGCAATGAGTATGACGGTCTGGACGGCGGAGTAATTTCCTTTCCACCTGTACCATTGCTCTAGGTCAGCGCCCACCAGAAGAAGGGTATTTGGCGTGCACTCCCCAGGATACAGCAATGGGCATGGAGGCCCCTCGTGTAGCAGTGGTGTCGTGATTTCATCTGGCTGAGGTTTCACCCCTCCTCCTCCCCTGAGGTGCCTGTATATTTTCGGTGTGATGCCCCAGCTGTGTTCTCTCCGTTTCGAGTCAGGTATCATGTTTGGGCTTCACCTTTTTGGGCCCAGTGGTCTATGGACAATAATTTGGTACACTATCCGGACTTGTGTAGTTGGTGTACATATTTGTATATACTGGATTTTGAATTTTTACTATCAGATTTTTCATGATTACATTGGTTACAATAATTCCCTTTTGTCCTTGTGTTCATCCAGGGGGTGGTGGGGGGGGGGGGTGTATTTGTAATGTTGCTGCATGTATTTGTGTGTATGTTGTTGTGGGTGAGGGTGGGGTGGGGGTATTGCGTGTTGCATGTGTGTGTGTGTGTCACTCTCTTTTCCCTCCCCCGCTCCCCTGTGTTGTAGGTGCAGTACTCACCGTGGTCGTCAACGGCGTCTGTTCTGCTCCTCATAGAGCAGGAGGAAGACCAGCATGGGCAGGACGTGTAGTTCGGGCTCCATGGCGTCCTGGTTCCTCGTTGGGTGTCGAGAGATGAGTGTTTTTTCTTCTGTGTACCGTTTCCGCCGTGCTTTTGATCGTGTTGGTACCGCCCCGGAAAAGGTGGCGGATATGCGTCTTGAAATACAGTGAGCGGTACTTTGTCCTCCGCCTGTCTGTTGGCGGTTACTGCTGCGCTGTTTGTTTATACCGCCGTGGCGGTCGAAGTGTTAAAGTGGCTGTCTATGTTGGCGGTTTCCACCATGGTCGTAATTCCAATTGACAATGTTCAAGTCTCCTCACAGATTGTGTGGGAATATAATTATGTTCAACTTCTCACAGAGCTAGTGTGTGAAAATAATCTTGATCAAGGTGCACTGAAAAAGTATGTAAAGATAGTGTTTAAGTCCACACATGGAGATTATGTGAAGATAATGAAGTTAAAGTCTAAACAGAGAAGGTCTGTGATAATAGGTATAATGAAGTCTCCATGTAAATGGTGTGAGATTATAGGAATCTTATAGCCCTTTTGGAGGTGCTATGTGAAGGTATTGTCTCTGTGGGGACTTGGTCCATCTTATTATTAAGCAATCTCTGTTTGGACATGAACAAAATTTTCTTGTGAGGAATCAAGCACTGTCTTTACCTACTATTTTAGTGAGACTTGAGTATGATCATCTTTAAACACTATCTCTGTGGGGCTTGAATATTGCTATAATCACACACTATCTTTGTTGGGACCCAAACATCACTATAATTGCACACTATTACAGTGGGGACTTGAAAATGATACCCTTAACACCCTGTCGCTCTGGGGACTTCATCCATCCTATCATTACACAATCTCAGTTTAGACTTGAACCTCATTATCTTCACTCTGTGTGAGGACTCAAGCACTGTCTCTATGCACTATTTCTGTGGGACTTGAACATGATTATTTTTACACACTATCTCTGTGGGGACTCAGACATCTCTATAATAACACGCTTTCTTTGTGGGGATTTGAGCATAATTTTCTTCACATACCATCTCCACAAGGTCAATCAGGTTCCTTTACCCACACACCATCTAAATGGAGACCTTATCATGCCTATTATCATATACTATCTCTGTTTGGACTTGAACTTCATTATTATCACACAGTCTAAGTGTGTGGGTACCAGAACATTATAGCAGTGTTTTAGTGGGCCTTGATCATCTCTATTTTCACACACCATCTCTGGACTTGAACATCATTATCTTCGTAGTCTCTACATAGTGATTCAAGCACTGTCTTTGTACACTATTTCAGTGAGGATCTGATTATGTTCACACACCATCTCTGTGGGGAGTTGAATCTCCCAATGACTACACACTCTCTCTGTGGGAATTTGGATATGATTTCCTCTATACAGTATCTCCATGAGTGCTTTAACACCCCTATAATCATGCACTATACTTGTGGGGACTTGACTGTATTTATCTTCACACTCTACCTCTCTGGGCACAGCTGTAGACATCATGGCCAAGATTTACTTAGGGCTTGCTTCCCCATTGCATTACGCAAGGCGCTGCAAGGCAATGCAAACCCTTAAGTCAGATTTACTAAGCCACGCAAAGCCACCTTGTGTGGTTCTGTGTGGTTTAGTAAATTTGGAGTAAAGCAAGGCATCACAAGTCACTACCTTGTGTTCCTCAGCGTATCCCCATGCATTCACCCATAGATTATGCGACATTTATTAAGACTAGTAAACCCGGGAATTAATAAAAACAGTAACCCACCCACCAGAAATGTAATGAGGGGAACTATGTCGATTTCCCATTGTTATTTCCTTTTTGTACATGTGATGCGCTGTGCAAAACACATAGAAAAAGGAAAATGCCTCTGAGGATTGATTTGTACATGCACAAAAACAATCCTGCCTGTAATGCAGACCTCCTTGAATCATGGTGCAAGTGCATGCATTGGCCCAGGGCAGCATATAGTGTGCCTGCACAGAGAGAGAGAGAGCAGAAGTGTGCCATATATTGATAAATATTGCTGCATTGCGTTGCACCAAATGTTGGTAAATCTGGGACCATATCTGTAGAGACCTTGAGGCGGATGTGGTTACTTACCAGCTCTGCGGGCATTTTCACACATCATCCATTTGCAGTTATCACATACTATCCCTCTAGGCATTATCTTCCATGGTCTTTATTCAGACATTAACATGACATGCTTTCCTAGAGACATGGTCTAATAGCCACGTTGACAAAAATGTAAGCAACTAATCAAACTCTGGATTCCCCTTGGCCTCATTGCTTGATCCCAAATGTTAATAACTTTATAGTTTAGGTCTCCTGCCTCCTAAACGTTTGAGAACAATGCAATAGCTTAAATGCAGTTTTAAGTGACATTCTGAAATCATGATATATTTCCTGAGGCATTATTAACATAATAAATCTTGTTTACAAACCCCTAGGACATGCGTAGTAATTCATATGTGAATAGGTTATGATTTTATTTGTGTATATTCTTCATAAAAAAAACATTTAGGGTCTTGACAGGATTGCCACCAACCTGCTGTGGTGGCAAACCTGAAAACACTTAAGTTGACGGTGTTCTGCCCACCGTATTTAGATGTTTTGTGGCTGAGCCATAGACCGCGACTGACAGAGTACCCTTCCTATCCGTCAGGCTGACGGGTTCCTTCCAAACATATTTATATGTCATAGTCCTGCTGGCGGTGTCCTGCCAGCGGTTTGCTGATGGAGGGAGCCTGTCTTTGGACCCAATGGATATCATACAACAGCAGTGGCTATGGAACAGAGGTAAGTCTCTCACACACACACACACTGTAACTTTGCCATATGTGTCCACCTGCACAACACATGACACAACCCACCTCATACACACTATTATCCATTGCCATCCCAACACCATACCACATGCACGTGACAAAAAAACCACACAGACATACATGCATAACACAACATACACACCATTAATACTGCACCCACACACGACCACAACAACCAACACAATTACACACTCCTCTACACAAACACACTCACACATAGCCACAACTACACACATCACAACAACGACTGCCACACAACAACACTCACCTGACTGTTGGAAAATGCAACTCAACATACACAAAAACATTGGACCCATAGGCAAGTAGCACACATACTGACACAACCACACCACCCACTCTACCTCCATCCACCTCAACCAGCCAATCCAGTCACACACACACATACACATACTGACTGATGTACACAACTGGCAGCACAACATGACAGGTACAGGTCCCCTTGCAATGTGCCCACATTGACATAGTTGACAAGTGCAATTGTAATGTTATTGAGGTGTCAGCATTCATTGGGCAATGAATACCAACACTGCAATGAAATCTGTGTATGTGTGCCATATGTGTTTTGAACCTGTGTGTCTCCATCCATTTGTTACACAATAGTGTTCCCACCATATGCATGTCACATTAATTTATTTAAATCACAATACCATGTGTATGACTGCAGTGGTCCCAAGCACATGTGCAGTGACCACATAACGTACACTGGCAGTGTAAGTACCTTTGAATATGGCAACAGGAGTGTTGTGTTTTCTCCATGCCACAGTGGCAGCAGGGACAGAAGGTCTTGTCCAGTCGTGCCCATTTCTAAAACGGAAATGGATTCGGGAGAAAAGGTAAGTTTTACCTCATTTCCCCACCAACACGCCAACTCAGGTGAGGAGGTCGGACCACCACAATTGGCTTGGCCAAAGGCACACATGGCGATAAAGGTGGCTGGAGTACCACCGGCATGCCTTATTTCAGGTGGCATCGTCAATGCAGATGAAGTTTCTTGGTAAAGATGGTGGGTCTTGGGAGGGCTATCGCCTACGTGACTACCAACATCTAAATTGGGTGGACGGAACGCCAAGACGGAAGATGGGTTTTCAGTTGGAAAATGAACGGCGGTACCACCAAGATCTAAATGAGGCCCTTAGTCATGCACTTTTGAATGTACTGAATCTCAAATGAAAATTACGGAGTAGGTCCTCACAAGGATGGTAGCAGTTGTTTAAGTCCCTACAACTATGGTTCAGTGCGCGTGATTTAATAACATCATATTTGCAAATTTGAAGCAGGATCCTATATCTTGATTTTTTTCTTAACATCTTTCTGTTATTAGTACATATTAAAAACATTAGGAAATGTTGTTTCCCACAAGGCTTGTACCTACACACAGGCCATCATTACAACCGTCGAAAGCACCGCCAACAGGTTGGCGGTGCTTTCCTTGGAATTACGACCACGGCGGAAACGCTGCGGTCGCACCGCCTGGACTGGTGGTTTCCCGCCACGTTGGTCCCGGCAGTTGTGGCAGCGCTGCTTGCAGTGCTGCCCAGGGGATTACGAGCCCCCCTGCCGCCATGAAAAGGCTGGTGGAAAGGAGCTCTACTTTGTTGTGTGGATTTGTAATGTGCAGGAAGTAACACATGGCTGGACAATGTATATCATAAGTTATAATTTGGTCTGGCTTTGTGTGCCACATCATGCAGCTCATTTATGGTTAGGTAACATAAATGCCTTTCTTACCCTATGTCTACCATTTATCCCTCCCCTGGAGAGGTGTACCATCTATACAGGCTCATTCATATCCCACCAATTAAATAATTGTATGTGGAAATGTTTTGATATGTGTATGCGCTCACAATCAACACATCTGGGGCCTCTCTGTGGCAGAATACCAGCATATATTTACGTGAGCCTGTGTAGCGTTTATCTACCCTTATTGGTATACTCAGGTTAGACAATATTGGCTTGCCCTTGCACATCCTTTTGTAGCACATGTAGAATGCTAAGCCAGGTTGACTAAGGGCATAGCTAGCTGGCTAGTATAGGTACAAAAAGAGCGACTTTGGTGAGCCCTGTGATTTTTACACACTTTGAAATAGTGTAGTACTCTTGAGGTTGTAACATTATTGTTGATATTACCTACACAGTTTTTACTTCACATGCCTCACACATCCCATGTATATGTGGAAATTAAGTGTGTAAGTAGGTTCTCAATGTGTGCCCATCAAAAAACTCAATCTTGTTGAAACATTCTGCTATTGCATTGATAAAGTATGAATTGCTAATTAGAACACTGGATTGGGTGGAACTGATGTATGTGCACATACACTGGCACCATGTTCAATTGAGTTTAGCTCAATCTTCATTTAGATCACAAAAGTCAAATTGGTGTTTCTATTTCCAATATATTTGTAGGCCTTAGGAGCACAACCATACAAAACTCAATATTTAAAAAAAAGAAAACAGATGTGTTATCTTGTCGAGGTTTCTAACTTCAATTACACCACATGAGTAGGTTTGCCCTCAAAGAGTAGCATATACACATATTTGAGAAAAACATTATTGGGCCTATTTACAATTAATTTTACACATGGAAAAGTGGTTTACATTTGAGCCATGACCTTAGTGAGGAGGAGACCTTAGTGAGGAGGAGACCTTAGTGGGAGTGTTGATTTGGATTTAGGGCCCTAAGTGTACTGGGTTCAGAAGAGGGTGGCATGATGCTTTTACAAGGCAGATTAAAAACTGCCCCGGGGCAGTCACACATTTTGATCAGGATGTTCTCCTTCAAAAAGTGGGGAAATAAACATCTTTCTCCTCTGATGCATGTTTACTCTCCAATGGGTGTTGTGGGGTTTGAATGGGAGGCACACACATCAGAGTCAGAAGATGTGACTCCCATGTTCCCAACTTGTGTGAGTGCTAGTAAGGTAGCATGGTAGTCCCTGGCAAGCGTTTGTTGGTTTAAAAACAGATTTGTTATTGAGTGCACTCATTGTTGCTATGAAGGAGTCTAACTTGGACTCCAGAGACATGCTAGACATTTTAATTCCCACCAGGTGCAACTAGACTGGTATCAGATGTAGAAGGCTGGTGTTGTTGTCCCTTCTGCATCATGACACCTGTGATGTCAGCTAGGGACTTATTAATCCCATGGAGCCAAGTGTAGGTGTCTTTGATGGCCTTTGACAAACTCTTATTAGGGCTAAGACAATTATAGACTCCCTCAAGAGTGCCCGCTATGTTCTCCATCGTCAGCCATCGTCTGCTGGATTCCTACCACTCCACTGGAAAGTCACTTGGGTATCCTCAGAGTCCTCCATGTATCTGTTCCAACATCATCTCCCCTTGCCGTTTCTGGAGGAGATACATTAAAGGACTCCAGGAGGTGTTGGAAAGTGCCATTGTCCATGGTTCGACAGGATGGAGTCATCAACAGGTTGGGCATCACAAACAAGCTGATCTCCAGGAGGTGCTGTTTGTCCCTCTGGAAAGATAATATACGCTTGGAGGACTCCATGATTATTTATGACAAAGGTGAAATCTGTAACATTCAGACAGTTTTTTCTTCACTTTCAAGTACACAGGGATATGTGGAACATATGTTTCCACAAGTGAATGGCCATGTTATAAAGTTGTTTTTCACATGGCAAGGCATGTATGTTGTTCACATGACCTCAGTATTCACTTGGGGGCCTATTTGTCTACATTTCAGACAAATGAATACAGGTCACCAGATTGCTGTCCTACTCTACCTAAAGGAGTGAGTGCCAGAATGGACCATATTTTACATGTCTGTGCTATCTGCCTACACTGTTGCAAAACTGGCTTCTACACACCAGTAGTAAACTATTCCACCATGTAGCAAGGGTGCTTGCATTTGCTCTAGCCAACTATTGCAGGGCTGCAGTGACCAAGGCATGTCTTTAGCCTCATACTATCCTGCACTCTGGCGTTCACACAGTACTACATACCAAGCCACTTTGCTGTACTGTCTTGCATGCTATTTGTGCTTCATTGTTCCCTGGGGTTCCTCTTTCAGAAACCTCACCATAAAACAGTATGGCAAGACACGTTGATGCCCTTTAGATAAGGAGAAGGGCCTGTACAAGGCCTTAATCCAAATTTGACTGGAGAATTCTATAGTTTTCCAACATACACAGTCTACTACAGACTCCATGACATTAAAAACTGAAGAACATCTCTGAAATGGATAGCCTCCTTCATATTTGGTAGTATGCAACAGCTCATGTTCACTCCATTATCTCAGAACCCAAGGGACTCATCCTCAGAGTTCAAAAAATGGCTCCACTCTGCTGCACTCCCTTGGACATGTAGCTGACTCCCCTGGCACTCATAATTGAGACCCAGGAACTGTACTTCATCTCTTACACTGATCACACCCTGATCATACACTGACTCTCATGAGACACCTTCAGGACCATGGGTGGGTCTCCTTTGCTGTGTGGCTGTTTGGTGTGATCCACTTGTGGTCCTTCTTTACCCAACATGACTGCATGTATGTGAGATTAGTTGCTCATATTCAACATGAGATAGAAGTGTCCTCAGCGTGGTTGCCCACATGACTAAGCCCATTACCCTCATTCTCCAACCACCACAGACACCTGTACATCTTCCTAAACAACTACCTCACCATGAAACGTCATATTGGCACAATCACCTCCACCTGCTTTCATCTTATTTGCATGGTCAGACATTTCTTTATATGGCTCCCTCCTGATGCCTGTATGAGAATCACCCAGGTCATTATCATACTTTGGCTGTAATACACCAATGACCTCTACTGCCTCTCTGCACACCTGCTACACCTGAGGCAAACTATCCAAAACACTCCTGCCAGACTATTACTCAGCCTATCTTGTGGCACACACATCACACTCCGCAAATTACATTGCCTCACCATTCAGATGCACTGGCAGTTCATGATGCTTAGCCATACCTGCAAAGCACTATAATACCAGGGACCCACCTAGCTCACAAACCCTCTACGCTTCCACCAACCAATAACAAACCTCCGCTGTGCATCACTTGCACTCGCCACACAACCAATCTCCAAATGAACATGCCAGGAGGTAGGGTGTTCTCATGCATGGCAGGCTACACCCGGGACAACCTTTCCCAGCACATCAAGGCAGCAAAATCAAATATGGATTTGTACTAGTAACTGTACATGTGGCTGTTGGAGTTGAACTACTTGCAGGCCATACAACTCCTCAGCACCTGGAGACCCTCCTGGGTGGCACATTGACCCTCTAAATAGACACATTGACTAATTTTACTTAACAGAATGCTTTGGGACAGCTAGACCCAACACAAGCACAATTGCGTGATTGTAAAAGAGGGCCTGCATTGGCACTGGCATATCTACCATGTTTCCGAGGTCCATGCATGATGTGCTACCCAAGTCCAGGTGTTGTACTTCATGTTCTTTTCAACTTGTAATCCTGTTTTGTAATGGGATAAATTACACTACATGTCCAAATATTGAGAGGTAATCCCTTGACTGAGGCAAGACATCACGCATGGGCCTAGGAAACTTGGCAGGCCTAGACAGGTAAAATAGGTAGTGCCCAAGGAAAGAACAGTGATGTGAAGGATGAGTTGATATGTGGGGCATTCCTGCGGCCCTTTCATTCAGCACAGAGCATCACAGCACATTTCAGTCCAGCAAAGTGTGTTGCTGCATTGGCCTGCATGACAGTTTGCTAATATATGGTCCCTTGTTTTGACTTATCCTGAAGTTCTTCCTGGTCCTCCACTTCAACACTGCCCTGCTCTTCCACTCCAGCTTCTAACTCTGTTGGGATAAGTGATGCACCTGCTTTTCCAGTGATCCATCTCCTCCTGGACATCAAGTCCTCCCCCAGTCCTCATGACTGCCTTAAGGTTCCTGGCCAGTCTTCTTTTGCCCTGCACTTATAATCATGCCACACCTTCTTGCACTCCAGAATGGTCCTCCTTGTTTGTATCACACAGTTGATTTTGGCCACTAATGGATTGGCACATGGCCTCCTTCCTACCTAACCTACCTGATAGCAATTTTGAGGTGACACCTCGCTGATTAATATTTGTTTCTCATCCTCACTGAAGTTGAACTTCCTCTTCCCCTAGGAAGATGGCAAGTCTTCTAAGTTAGGGGGCGGTTACCATCTTGGCTCCCTGAGGCTCGGTTCATGCCACTATTGTGGAGTATTGCTGTGTTAAATGTGCCTCTTTTTAACATGCTCCTGCTATGGAAAGCACTTTTTGCATGATACAATAATGATTTGTGGTACATAAAGGTGGTATACGGCATTCAAATCAGATTTGCATGATGTGGGGAGTACTTGCATTGTGGCACCTCGTGCCATTCCCAACACTGTTGTGTATGAATTTCTGATGTAACTTTGGTACTTGCACCATGGTGCACCGTACCATAACAATGGTGCATCCACGGGGCAAGGAAGTGCAGCAGTACACTGCAGTCTTTTCTAGAGCAACTCAGCCACAATGCAGCTTTGAGTTAGAACGCTTTAATTTAATTTATTTAAATGCTTGGTTAGTAAAAACCATTGCATCATCCAAACTACATACAAAATCTTAATACATAATTCATATAAAAAAACAAAATGATAAACAATTAAAATGTTATCTGTACAGACCCTAATGCTCATTAATAAAGTTCATTACACATAAATAAAAAATTATGTTGCCACATCCATTGATAAATATAATTGTGAAAACAATGGTTACTTATCTTTTTAGTCATACAAACTGCAGAAATGATTAGTATGAAGGGCATTTAGACTTAACCAAAAATGTATTAACTGAAGCCCATATGTAGAAGAGAACTTTACATCCAATAAAATTACATTACCCATGTCCCAGAATTAGACTACATGTATGTACTGCCAATACATGAGCTCATATAGCACTCTCAACTGGAATTATATTAATTTGTGTGTCCAGTTTATTAGAGGCCTGACTTAAAAATGAAATTAGTCTGGTATTCAGCATGGTGTCCAAGGAATTGAAACTGGTGATCACTGCTTGCCTGCATGTGCGTATGGCTCTCTGGTTAAAGGCAGTCTTGAGATATTTTCTATTTTCTTGTCTTAAATCTTGACATATACAAATCAAATGTAGTAGGTTCCCAACTCCACTTCCACACAAAAGGCAAGGAGAATTAAGTACAGAGCCTATTGGGGGAGCAGAGTTTAGGCCCCCTGGGAAAAGACCAAATCGATATTTGATGAACAAGTCTTTTTCTTTTTTTGACCAGCCCAAGTCCTGATATGACTGACGATTTAGAATTTTGTACTTGTTTACCATAGCCCAATCATGAAATCTACCAGCAAAGAGACTTTTGTCCACAGCTAGAGATTTTCTTTTCACAGAACGATGAATAATTAATTAAAAAAATTGAAGTGATAAAGGTTTTTCCCACAGTGAGCAGGCCCCCAAATCATCAAGGGCCTGATCTAAATATAGCTGTGATGGGGACCTCTAGTTCATACATATCTTTTTCCAGAGTGCTTGACTTAGCCCGTTTCCCTTGGATTGTTGTACGCATATCCAGATTTTATTGTAGGCACCCTGTCTTGCTACTACTTGGTTCGAGTAACCAAACTCCAGCCTAATTTGGGCCTGTGAGGCTTTCATTGGGAGAGGGGAAAAGAGCTCTGAAGACTTTTCTGATTATCCCATTCAGAAAAATAGCGTCCCTACCTCTCAAAGCTTCGCTACCATAAGTGACATCTGGAATTAATTTGGCGGTTATCACTTGTAGCAGTGGTCTGTAGGTAGGGCCATGTAGCCATCTTAGTAGGGTAAGGAAAGCAAGTAGCAGGGTTTTTCCTTTTCGGGTTGAGTCAAGTTTGTGCGGGGTGAAGGATCCCTTCTCATCAAATAGAACTCGCAAGTACCTGTATGTTTTACCTTGTTCAAGTGTTTGGCCTTGGTGGAACCACTTATGTGATTTGTGTATTCTGCTGCTTATTTCTATGGTTTTTGACTTCTTATTTATTTCCAATCTGTTTGTTACTGTGAATTCTGACAATTTCGCTATCAGACGTTGTAGACTAACTTTTGTGTAAATTACAAGGACTACATCATCCACATAGAGCAAATTTGAAATGAGAAGGTCACTGATCTTAGGAGGGTGAGCATTTACCTGGTGTAACAGGGAGGCAGATCCGATACATAGAGCTTAAAGAGGTAAGGCGCAAGCACACAGCCTTGTTTTAGACCACGTTCAGTCCCAATTTTCCTTGATAGGAAGGAGCCGTCCCCTATTTTCACTCTAACCCATGTATCTGTGTATAGCATCTGTATTGCTATCAATAACTTTGCAGGAATACCACAGAAGGTTAATTTAGCCCATAACTGGCTGCAGTGTACTGAATCGAAAGCAGATTTAAAATTCATGAAACATAGGTACAGGGGTTGTTTTTTCTGTTTACATTTGTCTATAATGGAGGTAAGTGATAGAATGTTGACAGCTGTTCCCGTCCCTTTAATGAAGCCTGTCTGATTAGCTGGGATAATGTTATTTCCTTCATCCCAAGCTCGCAGATCGATGAAAGAGAGCCAGCATAATATTTTGATTCCGAGTAGGTTGGAGTAATTAGGCGATAATTCTCAGGGTTGGTACGGTTACCACCCTTAAAGATCAGGTGAATAATGGCCCCCTTTCAGAAATGTGAATAATTTTCTGCCCAGAAACCGGAGTTTATTTTACATAAGGCATTTGGGACCCCATTTGGGCTGGGTGCCTCACCCTGCCTGCTGTAATCGATGAGTTTGGTAATCTGAGCAACGGAGAACATTTTCTCGTTTTCTTCGTTAAGCCTGTGGTGGGTTAGCTTGTCACCAGTTTGCTGGCCGTGAGTCCCTGATGGCCTCCCAGTACTGGGCACCATTCCTTGACAGTTTTTATCTTGGTTTAAATATTGGGTTAAAAAGTCAAACCAACATGATTTGAAATATCAGAACTATTCAGGATTGTGGGGGCTTTGTTTAGGTTATTTACCATTGTCCAGAATACCTGAGAGTTTCTTTGTTTACATAAAAATAGGGCCTTTGCCCAGACGCCCTGCCTGTTCCTTACATTTTCCTCCCACATCTGTCTCCGAAATAAGCAAATTATTGTCTTTAAATCCATATATATATATATATATATATATATATATATATATATATATATATACATACATATATATACACACAGGGGTCGATTGCCAATCTTAACAATCTATTCCTGTTCTTCCGTAGTTGCATAGTAACAGCTGTTATTTTTATTAATTCTCTGTTTTTTTATGTTTTGTCGCATGTAATACTGGTGAGGTTTATGGGAGGTGTCAGAGAGAACTGTGGCTGCAAACTCCTCCAGGAATACGGACTATAATCTTTTTTGATCGTCAATTGGATCACATATGAGCTTATTGAATAATGCCTCTGGGTTTTTTCCAATAGTTTCAATTGAATCCCTGCACCATCAAAGTTTCTTATAATTGGTTGAGGCAAGGTTCCTGGAGGTGGCTACTGCTAGTTTGTGGTTAGGATAGCTATGACTGATCTCAATGCTTTGCAGCCCATGGTCACTTAACTCAGTCATTACGATACAGTAGGAGGAAACCAAGGTTACAAGCGGCAATGTAACTAGTGCATAGCCAATTAGGGATTACCTACCAAAGGCGTAGCAGGTGGCCACAGAAGGTGTATCCTGTCGATACCTACCATTCAGAATTCTAAGATCAAGTGCCTCTAGATTCTTAACAAAAGTAGCCACCTTGACATCTGTAGTGCCACTGACTATGTTCCCTAAAGATTGCTGTGAGACTGACCATTTAAAGTCCTGCTACACAATCCGTTCCTCTCTTTCATAAGGTTGCAAAAATGTTATATTAAAATCCCCTACAATTAATAGCTCCAGGGTGTCTGGTCCTTGGAGCCCTGCTAAAATTACTTCAACAAGTTTGGAAGACAGAAATTTCTTGGAATGGGTATCAGGATGTATCTAAACGTTTATTATCAGAAGGGGTCTCCGTATCGTTTTATGCCAGTTTGACACTCGTACTCAAAAGGTCAGCATGTTCTTCTTTTATCCGTGTACAGGTTACTTTCAACCCAACTGCAATAAAAGTCGCCAAACCTCCCTTTGGGTGCCCAAAATTCTTATCCTTACTGGCTGGGGGAAAAAAGCCCAGGTAGCCATCAATTGAGAATGGTTATAGTGCCCAGGTCTCCTGAAGCATCACAATCTGAAAATCTTTTAATAGTGCTTAGATCTTTCTATTGGTTGTTAGCACTAATCCCATTTATATTCCAGGAGCAAATTGTTTGTAAATTACAAAGGTGTGGTGCTTTGGAAGAATTTAGTAAGGTGGGATATTGTCAGGGGCTCCCATCGTTGTGAAGAGCAGCTGAAAGCCATACTAGAATTAATTGGCCAGATCCCCGCCCCTTGTCCAGTGCGTAGCTTAGCGGGTGGTAGATGCCTGGTGTGGAATTTCCAATTGCTGTTTTCAAAATTGAATAGGGTTTTTGAACTTTGTTCTTTACAGTGAGTTCGGCCGTCCGATTACCCAAATCCAAATGTTCACAGTAACAGATTTGTTGGGGGATTTTTAGGTCAATTCCCCAGTTGTGGAAAACATTTTTCTCCTTAAAGACCCTGTTGACGACAAGTGATGAAGACCAAGTCACCAGAGTGGATTCTCTGGGGAGCTGTTTGCCGACTCTGCTGTGGCTACAAATTCTATGTAACCAATATCTACCAATTGGATATTCTCCAATGGCGGTATTGCTTCTAAAAGTGTTAATATATTCCCACAATTTAAAATGTCTTTTGGGCCCCTGGTCTGGTATCTTGAAGAGAAGACTACCTTATTTCCACTTCCAGACAGATCCTGGCGACAACCCTCCAATATTGAATCCTGACTAGTTTCACACACTTGACACTGCTGGTCATTCGTACTAGTGAGTGGAAACCTTTCACTACCGTTCGATTGCTGGTTTTCTCGACCCAGACATTTGTCTGAGCTAGCTATTGTGATCTGCTCAGTAGTGGGCCCTTCCTGGGACTCAAACACAAGGGGGGGGGCGTTATTCTACCGACTGACCAACTTCCCCTATTTACAGTACCGTCTATTGTAGAAGCCACTGCTACAGAACCATTTTTAAATACCTTCCTTTTAAGATTCCCTCTTTGCCCCTCTTCTAACCTAAGTTCAGAGTCGGCCCCTTGTTTTTGGTCATTCCCTCCCTGGTCTTGGGGCACTTGCTCTTTTGTTTCCCCATAGCCTGTGGTTTCCAAAAATAGGTACGGCCCCTGCCTCCTCTAGTCGTGGAGTATGCCCCATAGAGACTGAAGGATGATGTCCTCCTTTATAAGTGTTAAATAATGGGTACGTCTTAGCCTTTGAGGTACTGCTTTTGTAATTTATATCTTTTTCAATTTTTTTTTTCTTTTCTCAAATTTGATACTTGTGGAGGCTGGTATATTTATCATGGCATCACCGGTAGCACCCTGGACACCCTCCAACTTTTTCCTTGCTTTCCTTTGTTTTTTCCGTTGCTTTTTGGTTGCCAATAGTTTTAACGCATTTTGGGTTTGGGACTTTAAGACTGTGGGGGAAAGTGAGGAAGGGGACGGTAGGGTCTTACTAAGTGATCCTTCCTAGGATTCTGATATTTCTTTTGCTAGTAACTTTGTGATAACTTAGTTCCCCTGGCTTGGGTTCCCCACCAATACATCTTGGTCTATTGTATCCACTTTCTCCTTTGCACCTGTTGCCTTACCCCTCTGTTCCTCCGCATTCAACCCTATTTCAACATCCTTTCTTCCAAGAATAATACGCTTGGCTTTGAAATCTGACATCAGAGTGCCTACGAGCTCTGGTAGAGCGTCTAATGTGCTAATTATTGAGGTGCAGGTGCAGTCATCCTCTGTTGTTTCTGCATAGTTCTGAGCTTGTTTAATCAGAGTGTTTAGATCTACCCATTTTTGATCAATCCCAGAAACAGATCGCGCCATTATATTTAGTAGGTCCACCTGCATGTCCATTTTTGTAGATTGATAAGACAGAGCATCCAGGATTAATTGTGAGGTTTTGAAAAAAAGTCCCACACTTTATCACTGTGCCATTCCTCATTGAGATAGTCGTGTTGCAGGACTTCCGTTTGGTCACTCTCTATTGCACATTCTTGACCTTGTAATGTTAGCTTTGTCTGGTTATTACCCGTGCTGATTTGCGCTATGAGTGGGGAGTTATCAGGCACAGATGGAGAACCAGTTTTAGGATTGGTGAATAGATATTTACCTCAGCCATGCTGGGTGCCTTTCTGACAGTCGTTGACTTGACTCCTGCTGTTCGCACTGGGGCTTAGGGCCCCGGTTCCTGGCGAATGGAGGCAATACGTTGTCGCTTTTTGCAGGCTCTTTCATATCCCCCATTCTAGAATTTTCTGTGGCAATTACCTTCTTGACAATAACGTTCACCTCCAGGGGGATCGGATGCCTTCTCGTCAAGAAGGTTTTAGAACTGTTAAGAGATGGAGATGGAGGAGGAGACAGCGGTCTCATAGTAAGTAGGTCCAAATCACTAATTGATCCCCAAGTGTTTCCTTTACCAACAGGTGATTCGGGTGAGGTACTCAGATGGTATTTTGCCCCCTCCTCAACTACTTCCGATTCAATGTGATCCACGTGTTGATATTCATTGCACCCAGTTAAGTAATTTATTTTTGGAGAGAACGGTATATTGGGGTGCCCTTGGGTTTTGAAAAACTGAAGAATGGAAGATTTTCCTTGGATACTAGTTGACTCTCCTTGAGCTGCCTCTGAGCCAACGTTCTCTCCCTTTCCATATTCAAAGCTCCCTTCACTTGGGGAGATGGGATGGGGAAGGGCTCTTTGATGGAGGAAAAAAGCACTTCCACTGGGTCTGTCAAAAAGTCAAATTTATGTGGCATCTTTACTTCCTTCCGAAACATACGTGCACATGGAGAGATCAAGTTGGGCACTCTTCCACAGACTTTTTTGACCACTTGGAGTGCACAGTTTGCAAGTATGAGGTTTTATGCTTCCTCTTACTTCTTTTTACTGGTAAAGGAGGCTCTTTCCCGGACCGCATTCTCAAAAGTGCGGAATGAGTAACTGTTACACTGTAATTTTTCTTTCGGTAGCAACAGCTTTTACAGACTTGTGGAGATTCTAGGCGATCTGTTGGTTGAGAGGAATTGGAGGGAATAGTAGAGGAATTTGTTGTTGTTGATTTCCACCACTTTCCAATTGGCAAGCTGTTCCCCTGAACAGGGACCGCTTCCGCAATCTGCAAAACAGATCAACACATCAAATGCACTGAGATTCACAGGGGGTTTCTGGCGTGAACGTCGCACAGATCACTCGGGTCGAGGTGGTAGGGGAGCAAACAGAGTGCTGCAAACCACACCTGAACCTAGCCCAGCCACTTCAGCGCCTCTCTGGCTCTACCCTAGGACCCTGGCTCTAATCCCACAGCCATGCATACTGCACCTGCCATGTATTACCGCGGGTCTACATTGCACTCTGTCTCTCCTTGGAACACAAGTCGCTGTTGTTGTTCAGGCCAACCGATCAGTCTATGAGTGTCTTCTTCTGATATTCTTATGGCATGTATACCCTCTTACATAGCAGTGCAGCATTGGATCATTAACTGATTTATCCCTTCACATTTTACCCATTCTGAACTACACCAGAGTACCAAATGTGCCAGGGATGCAATGATGGCCATGAAGCAGTACAAAGTCATACGGGGGTGTAGCAGAAGCTAATCAAGGCAGGAGATTTTGTTAAGGCTAAGGATGGGGCCTCAAAGCAAGGCTTGTAACATGCAGTGGTGGTCCAGCAATGATAATAATGAGCTGCACAGGGTCAATTTCTTCCTCCTTCCTGTGCCTCCACCTAAACAGTCTGCCACCACCAGGGAACGAGGGGTGGAGGGGAGGAGGGCGGTGAAGGGAGGTGGAGGGTGCCAGGGCCAAGGGCGGCTTAGGGATCGTGTTCAAGGCCAGATCAGTTCAGCTCTAGACAGTCCAGTCCAGACCGGTTAGGGGCCACAAGGGTTATGCCACAGATTCTTTAACACCACCACCACCATCCCAGAGCACTCCTCTCGTCAGCTCGGGTGGGCTCAGCTATGACATCCTCCGGCGTCCTCCAGAACACTTCTCTGCCTGGCGCCCGCAGCTCTGAGACAGCTCCAATGAAGCTCTGTGACAGGAGCTCAGCGACCCACCCTCACAGGGGCCTAGTTTGCAGCTGGACACTGGCAGTGTCCGCAGCTCTGCAAACTATGCAACTCTACTGCACGGCAAGCCCGCTGCCCTGGAAATGCTCCTCTCACTTCCGTCCGTCCGTCCGTCCGAAGCTCCCTGGATGTCTGACTACTAACTCAAGAAAGAAGCAAACAGCTAGCTTATAACTCATAAATATGCCCATTGTGCTTACACTGAAAAAAGGAATCAACCAGTCTCGTGCTGTACCAAAATAAAATTAATAATAAATTATAAAAAAATAATCCACAAAAGTGGCAATCATCTACCTGCATATTAATCTGACTCTAAACTTGATCATGTAGTGTCTCATACCATTATCAAGTATGACAGGAAACAAAATATACATCTTAACTTCACAAAATGTACGTCTTCACTGTGATAAACCATATACACACTATAGGATGAAGAGGAATTCGTGATGCATTTGAGCCTGCAGTTGAGACCCTTACTCTCAGAAACAAAAAGTATTGCTTTGAAGGTAAACCAGGTTTCGGGTCACTTATTTCATTATGTTTGAGCCTGATCATTCTTCCAGACCAGTAGTTTCTAGCACAATACTGATTCAGGTTACCACATACATGTGTATCCGAACAGGATACGAACACAATCATTTGACAGTCAATTACAAAAGGCAAATGACGCACTTTATCTCCCAAAATCTGATTAAAATTAAACGAAGCAGCAGCTTAAATGTTTCGAATGCGCCTGAAGATGGTTTAGCAAATCATGCTTCTCCATATTGCTATTTACATTTAGGTAAATTTAGCATTCATCAAAATAATACGTGATTTCAGTCTTTCTTCCACAGTGGATCTCGATTAATCATCATACATCATGCTGCTATTTTGTTACAGGTTTTATTGATGCCATTAAGTTCACCTTTATTGTTTTCAAATTCCTTTTTCATTTCATTCATACCGTGGCCATGATGCGCCACTTTGTGATTACTGTCTTTATTAGTTACATAATATCCAACAATGTTTTAAAGAGATGTGCATATGAACAGTGAAGCCTTTTAATTTGGGAAGAGTGACCCTGGGTCGAGAAATAAATAAACACAAGGTGTAACAGGATCTTGTCCTCTTACTTGTAACCTCTTTCTTATATTTAATTTGAGCTGTTGTCTGTCAGTGGTATCTATCTGCTCTCATTTATATGGTACGTTTATATGGAAAAAAAATATAAGGACATTGTAAATCACCAATGATTTATGTGACTATAGAGGCACAAGGCTGCAGGCAGAAAACCTTCATAGGTCAAATTCCATTTATGGACCACATTCAAATTTATTATCACAGTTGTATTTATTAAAAACATTGGCCCGGATTCTGACCTTGGCGGACGGCGGAGGCCGTCCGCCAAGGTACCGCCGACAAATGACCGCACCGCGGTGAAAAGACCGCGGCGGCCATTCTTACATTTCCGCTGGGCCGGCGGGCGCTCTCCAAAAGAGCGCCCGCCGGCCCAGCGGAAATGCCCCTGCAACGAGGACGCCGGCTCAGAATTGAGCCGGCGTAGTTGCAGGGGTGCGACAGGTGCAGTTGCACCCGTCGCGTATTTCAGTGTCTGCAAAGCAGACACTGAAATACTTTGTGGGGCCCTCTTACGGGGGCCCCGCGGCACCCCCTACCGCCATCCTGTTCATGGCGGGTTTCCCGCCATGAACAGGATGGCAGTAGGGGGTGTCTGAATCCCCATGGCGGCGGAGCGCGCTCCGCCGCCATGGAGGATTCAATGGGGCAGCGGTAAACCAGCGGGAGACCGCCGGTTTACCCTTTCTGACCGCGGCGGTTCAGAATGCCCTTGGGAGCACCGCCAGCCTGTTGGCGGTGCTCCCGTGGTCGGTGACCCTGGCGGTCACCGGCCGCCAGGGTCAGAATGACCCCCATTGTATAAGATAAAATAAATTGCACATCCATTCTCCCCATCCCTTTCCCAGTGTCATCCTTGGTGACCTATAGTGGCCTCCATATAGCATGCAGAATCGTCAGAGAGCTTAGTGAGCAATTGTTATATGTTTAATGAATTTGGTAACTCCTAAAAAACATTTCTATTATTGCACTTAATTTGCCTTTATTGAAGACTGACTTCCAAGGTAACTTGCAGTTTCCTTATAACGTAGAGGAAGGAGGTCTTTTATCTCATTTAATATGTGGGCTTTTCCACTGCTTCTAAAACAGATTAAGGGCTACATGTACCAACGTTTGGTTTTGCGGCTCGCAAATTGCAAGTCAGAGCGACTCGCAATTTGCAAGTCGCAAAACCTTACGTTGCATTGTGTCAATGACACTATTTGTGATTCGCAAGGGGGTCGCAAATGCCCACCTCATGATTATTCATGAGGTAGGTCACAATTTGCGACCCCCTTGGGCATGGCAGCCCTCACAGGGATGGTGGCCTGCTGGAGACAGCAGACCACCATGTCTGTGACTGCTTTTAAATAAAGCATTTTTGTTTTTTTTTAATGCAGCATTTAAAAAAAAAAAAAAAAAATGAACTTTTTCGTTTTATTTTTTCAGAGCAGGCAGTGGTCATTACTTACATCAGAAATAGCCGCACATAATCTCAGCATGTCTTTGCCCTCTGCTGCTCTGGTTCTGTCTGCTGGGTGAAGGGGTGGCACGGGGTCATTATCCTCATCGCAGTCCGTCTCTGTGGGTTTGACTGGTATGCCTCTTGTCATTGCGATGTTGTGCAACATTGCACATGTGCCCACGATCTTGAAGATGGTTTCTGGACTGTATTGCAGTGCACCCCCACTCTTATGCAGGCATCAGAAACAATTCTTCAGCAGGCCGAAGGTCCTTTCAATCATGCTATGTGTCCTCCTGTGTGCCGCATTGTATCTCCATTCACTTGGTGTTGCAGGATTGAGGTACGGTGTCAAGATAAACGACCGCACTGCATATGCACTGTCTCCTAGAATGACAGGACTGTAAAATTAGTTTTTATCTGTGACATCAAATATACGTTATGCAACATTGTTCACTGTTAAATTACCAAGTAGGCATCTTTTGCCAAACTCTCCAGCAAGAAGTCTTGTGTGTATTCCACTGTATCTGAACATGTATGAATCATGTGTGCTACCAGAGTATCTAGCCACAAGATCAGTTATTATGTTGGAGGCATTGCATATGACCTGGAAGTTAATAGAATGTGTACATTTCCCATTCTGATATACATACTCTGTTGCAGATGGTGGACAGATTGCTACATGTTTCCTAACAATGCAGCCAATGACTTGTGGAAATTGAGCTTCCTGGTAGAAATCAAATTTAGTTTTTGGCAAATCCTGTGGGGTTTTGGGGAATTAGATGTACAGATGAAGTTTTGTTAACATAGCGTTTTGGAATACATTAAAGAAGCTTGAAAGTACACTTTGAGATACACCTCCAGCTGCTCGTGAGACCCTTTGATAGCTTCCTAAGGCTAAGAGGTGCAGGGAGCATAATACCTGCACATGAGTATGGCATTGGTTCTGTGTGTGTGTGTGTGTGTGTGTGTGTGTGTGTGTATCGCTGCAGTAGGGGTTGTAAATCAGTTATTAAGTGAATGGCAGAGTTCAACCTGTATGTTTGATAAATCTCCTTCTCTGTCAAATCGGGTAATGCGCACTCTGAAAATGCACTCCTGTCTCCTCCTCCCTCTCCTCAAACCTGCCAGGGTTGCCATGATGTAGAGTGCAGCCATTGTTGAAAAGGGCTGATGCATTCTGGGCCTCTTTATATAGGTTGCCAATGTTTAATATCTGATTTCAATTGGTGGTAAATTGCACATGCAAAAACCGATTTTGTGACTACTCGCAATTTGCGAATGCTTGATACATTGAATTGCAAGTCGTTAATTGTGAATTGCAGTTTGAAAAACGCAAAAACTAGTCACAATTATAAGGAATTGCTATTTTAGCGATTCCTTAAAATTGCACTGCGAATGTCTTTCATAAATTGTGAAAGGCGATTTTGCATACACAAACGGTGGAATTTACCAATTTGCATGGTTTGCGAATGCAAAATCCTTCGATACATCTGTCCCATGGAGCTTAGGGTCTCTGAATTCAAAATAAAAAAATACATCTTTTGGTAAAGTTGGTTTTGGACTGTGGCCCTCATTATGACATTGGCGGTTAGGACTGCTTACCGCCATGCTCACTGCCGCCAACATATCGCAACCGCAGCGGATTACCGCTACCCATATTATAACACGCACATAGCAATCCGTCACTATACAGACGCACAGACAAGTTTGTCAGCCCAAAGGTCAGTGATAAACTGGCGGTATCCAAACCCACACCGTTATGCCAACAGAACTACGCCCACAACGTTATGACCCACGCTCAAAATACACACAGACACTAACAAAACAACACGACATTGGACAATTTTAATAACACACACCTGACACTCATACACACACCACACCCACACCACTATAGAACACCCACCCACAACCCTTTATGACTAAAAACAATTGCCACAAGAGAGATAGCAAGACCACAGACAAACACCACCATCACCTACACACCATCCACGCACCTTAAATCACACACCCCAACACATCATCCTACACACCCTCACCCACACCACTCACACTACACCCATGCCACCACAAGGACACCCCAGATTCTCTGAGGAGGAGCCAAGGGTCATGGTGGAGGAAATCATCCGGGTACAGCCACAGCTATTCGGATCACAGGTGCAGCAGACATCCATTGCAAGGAAGATGGAGCTATGGTGGAAAATCATGGACAGGTCAATGCCGTGGGACAGCACCCCAGAACAAGGGATGACATCAGGAAGAGGTGGAACGAGCTATGGGAGAAGGTGCGTTCCACAGCAGCAAGATACCAACTCGCTGTACAGAGGGCTGGCGATGGACCCCCACCTCCTCCCACACAACTAACAACATGGGAGGAGCAAGTCTTGGCAATCATGCATCCTGAGGGCCTGGCGGGAGTAGGAGGAGGACTGGACTCTGGTAAGTCAAATCTCTATTATTATCAACCCCCCTACCTGCAGGCCATCACAAACCCCCATCCTTACCCTCACTCCATCACTTCACCACCTCCCACATATCCCAGCATCACAACCCACTCATCCCAATACCAAGCCCTGCATGTAACACCAATGCACGGACCACCATCACATACCTGCATGGACAGCCATCACTAAAGCATGCACACTAGAGAATCAGCTAGCCCACCAAATAACTACTTACACAAGGCACAGCTGCCAGGGCAGTAACAACCGTAGAGGGCAACACACTCATGCACAATATGTCACGCGCAGAAACAAAAACACTGTATTTACATCCCGACAGGTCCCCCACCCAAAGTCACTGGAGAGGAGGATCCAGCAACATCCTGTCCCTCCCCCCGAAGAGGCCCACAGTGATGACAGCAGCTCTGGACACCTGGATCTGGATGATCAAACTGGCCCATCAGGGACCACGGACAGTCGGTTACCCAGGCACAGTCCCATACCACCACAGAGCCCCCCCTCTCAGGAAACAACACCACAGTACCCACCCAGCAGGCCCATACCTCTGTCCCCAGGACACGTCAATCAGCAGTGTGTCCACCACAACAGGGACCCCAGGCAACCCCACAAACACAGGACGATCAGGGACTGGGGGCAGTGGGCACACAGTTCAGGGGACAGAGCCACAGGACAACAGGGAAGCTGGGAGGACTGATGTACGACAGGGGGAGGACAGGCCCAGGGAACCGACTCTCCAGGAGGCACTCACCAAGATCCTGGGAGCATACCACCATTACCAGGAGACGATGAGCCAGATACTGGACAAGTTGCTGGAGACCCAGTGGCTGCAGGAGGGACAGTAGCTGGGGATCAGGGAGGACTTGAAGGACAAACACCACCCTGGTCACCATTGCAGGGGTGCTGGCAGACATTGCCAACACCATGAGGGAGGCTGTGGCACACCAGTGGGCCCCTGACACTAGCCAAACCACTGAACAGCCTTCCACCTCCACTGCCACTAGTGGACAGGAGGCCCCGCCACAGGACCAACAGGCCACCAGCACCCCTCCCCATGCAGAAGGAGAACCACCCAGCAAACAGTCCCTGCGATCCAGGCAGAAGCCAAAGACTATTGCCAAGACCCCCGCCAGGAAATAAGACTCTCCTGATTGTCACCCTTGTGTCCCACTCTGTCACCCTGTCCACCTTGAACTGCCATTGCTCCACTTCCTATGCCCCCTTGGACAATCCACCTGTGATCTACATAGACTGGACTCTATCCTGGACATTCCTCTAACATCACCCCAGCCCATTGCACATCACCCTCTACTTATTGGCACTTAAATAAACACAATTTGAATAAATACAAGTATGGAGTGTGTCAAATGATTGAACTATGTATTTGTTTAACAAGCTTTAAACACTGCAATACAACTGTACAATAATGTATACATAGGGATAACCTGTAGTTGGCTGCAGTCAACACACCAGGAGCGATAGAGGGGCACAAATATCTGCAAATAGAGATGCCAAAGGGTACAGTAAGTGGTCATACAAGTGGGAAAATAAGCCTGCCAGTGACAATGTCAAACACAAAACTGTCAATGAAAAGTGAAATTACAGGATCTTACCTGTGTGTCATTGGAAGTATTGTTGTATTATTGCACTTCTGTTGTCCTCATCCTTATCCTTTGCCTCCTCATCTTCACTGTCCACATGGGCCACTGCTGCCACATGCCCATCTCCAGCCTCATCCTCCTGCAGAAAAGGCAACTGACGACGTAAGGCAAGGTTGTGCAACATACAGCAGGCCACAATGATCTGGCAGACCTTCTTGGGCGAGTAGTACAGGGATCCACCTGTTAGATGGAGGCAATGAAACCTGGCCTTCAGGAGGCCGAATGTCCTCTCTATGATTTGTCTTGTTCGCCCATGTGCCTCATTGTAACTTTTCTCTGCCCTTGTCCTGGGATTCCTCACAGGGGTCAGTAGCCATGAGAGGTTAGAGTAACCAGAGTCATCTGAAAATATTGAGGGACAACTGTTAGCCACACGCTAACCCTGGGGGCCCACACCATACCCATACACCAACACCAACTGGATGGGAACCAGGGCTCACCTATTAGCCACACCCTGTGCCTCTGGAGTTGAGCTATCACATATGGGATGCTGCTATTCCTCAGGATAAAGGCATCATGCACAGACCAAGGATATTTTGCATTGACGTGGGAGATGTACTGGTCCACCAAGCAAAACTATCTGCACATTCATGGAGTGAAAGCTCTTTCGATTTCTGAACACCTGTTTGTTTCTCCGGGGGGGACAAACACAATATGTGTACCATCAATAGCCCCAGTAATGTTGGGGATATGTCCCATTGCATAGAAATTAGCTTTCACTGCGGCCAAATCCTCCACCTGCGGGGAAAATGATGTAGCTGTGCATGTGCTTAATCAAGGCAGACAACTTTGGCCCGCACGATTAAGAACAGTGGCTGAGACATTCCTGCTGCCAAGCCCACTGTCACTTGGAAGGAGCCAGTTGCCAGAAAATGTAGCACAGATAGGACTTGCACAAGAGGGGAGAACCCTGTGGTCTGATAGATAGGAGATATTAGGTCAGGCTGCAATTGGGCACACTGCTCCGTGATTGTGGCCATGTCCAGTCTATAGGTGAGGATAATGTGCTTGTCCTCCATTGTTGCCAAGTCTACCAGGGCCCTGTACACAGGGGGATGTCTCCATCTCCTATTCATCCACAGCGGTTGCAATCTAGAGGGCAAAACGGTGAGCTGGTCAGTATTCCATATTAAACACTATACTGCATTGCATGTTGTGACTGTAACAGTATATTGTTGGATAGGCCCAAATGGTGTCTATGTGTACTGTGACGCAGTTACCTGCCATGACCTCCCCCCCGAAATGGCATCCGCCTGTCCTGTGTGGAGGGAAATGTGGAAATGAGGTCATTCCGCTGACGTTGTGCGCCATTGCAGGACGCGGTCAAGAACCGCCATGCAACTCCTCATTGGATACCATTGGGCCCTATGGGTTACAGTGGCGAATGATGTTGTACACCGGCGGTGATGGTACGCACCGCTGCGGATGTGACCACCATTTTCTATCTGTTCACACACTTGCTACCTTACCTTCAACAGGAGAGGACCTGTGATCTGTGTCTGGTACCAGCCATGGCTCGTGTCACTGGGGAAAGGGCCCCTGCCTTGACCGCTGCGGAGTTGGAGAGACTGGTGGATGGGGTCCTACCCCAGTACCAAATGCTGTATGGACCTGCAGACCAACAGGTGAGTACACTGTGCGCACAATGCATGGGGAATGAATGCATGGAGTTGTGTGTGAGGGCCTTGTGTAGGGGGGTTGGTGGAAGGGACCTAGGCAGCATGCTGCAAGTATGGTGGGAAATGTCTGTGCATAAAGGGATGTGAGGGCTATGGTGGGCCAAGAGTTTAACAGGCAAGACGGTCTGACTGATACATTTTCCTATGTGTATTTCTCTGCAGGTCAGCGCCCATCAATAAAAGGTATATGGTGTGCCATCACCAAGGACATGTGGACCCTGGTGGTCTACGGCAGGCGGAGCACCCACTGTCAGAGAAGGTGGGAGGACCTGAGACGCTGGGCACGGAAGACGGCAGAGGCCCAGCTGGGGACAGCCTCCCAAAAAGGAAGGGGTGTCCATCGAACCCTGACCCCCGATGGCCAGCAAACTGGCAGTGGCCTATCCAGAGATGGATGGGTGCTTGGGGGCATCACAGCAGCCACAAGGGGGTGAGTACAGTGTCCCAATATACAACTTGCGCATGGTGGGGTGGCTTCTGGGTGGGGGATGAGGGCTTGTGGGTGCCCCTAGGCCAGGCCGGACATTGCAGGGTAGGTCCCATGTTGGGCAGGGTCTGATGTAAACCTCCTCCAACCAAGGTAGTAGGCATCCACTCCTGGGCAGGGGTCTGTGGGTCTCAGGTATGCTGCTATTGGCGTTAGGTATCCCTGTCCATGGGCTGGTGACTAGCATTGTGACTGTTAGTGCATTGCCTAGGGCGTAGGACTGTTCCCTGTGTGTGTGTGTGTGTGTGTCATGTATGCCAACATTGATATTGTTGCCGCCATTGACCAAGGGTATCCTTTGTATCTCCCCCCCTTTTTGTTTTGTCACCCTGTCTTTATGTGCATTAGCATCATCTGGCGGAGGAGCAGAGGCACCAGCGACGGGGAGAGCTGCATCCCACAGGACCAAGGAGGCCGAAACCACTGACGGTGAGGGCACCAGTGGGACGGAGGGCGAGGGGAGCACCACGGTGGAGACTGGAGGGGACAGTTCTGACAGTGATACTTCCTCAGATTGAAGCTCCCTGCTGGTGGCAGACACCTATGTGCCCACCACATCTACAGATACAGCCACCACCCCCGTACCAGAACCACCCTACCAGCAGCCCCTCAGCGTGTTTCCCATGCCCGCTCACCGAGGAGGTTGGGTATCTCCTTCCTCCCTAGGAACCTTAGGCCCTAACCAGTCAGCCCTGCTGCCCTCAGTGAGGAGGCTATTGATCTCCTGCGATCCATCTGTGTTGGGCAGTCAACCATTGTGAATGTCATCCAGGGGCTGGCAGCCCATTTGCAACAAACAAATGCATTCCTGGAGGGCATTCACTCTGGCATGGCGGCTTAACAGAGATCAATCCAGGCTCTGGCCTCCTCCCGGATGGCAGCCATTGGCCCTGTTTCTAGCCTTCCCCCTCCAACTTCCTCTACCCAATCCCATTGCCCTCAACCCCAACCTTTTTCAAGCACACAGGCAGACAAGCATGCACACAAGACAACACACAGGAGTGGTTCAAGCAAACACAAGCACCACACATCATCCCGCAGGCATTCACACAAACACCATCCAGATGCAGACATACCAACATCCACTGCCCCCACTGTGTCCCCCTCCTCGTCATCCACCTATCTCCCTCCCATTTGTGTCTACACTCACAGCTGCATGCATTACATCCTCATCCACTCCCACCATCATGCTGATCACTACACGCCCCTCACTGGCAGCCACCACCCCCACATCCATGCACACGTCCCTTGTGTCCTCTCCCACTGTGTCTGTGCCCCCTCCTCCCAAAGTACACAAACGCAAGCACTCAGACACCCAACAGCCATCCACCTCACAACAGCCTCCAGCCCATGCACCGGCACCCAAAATCAGCAGACAAACACCTCCTACAACCACTTCCTCTTCATCCACTCCCAAACCTTCACCCTCTTCCTGCCCCAATGTCCCCGAGAAGCTTTTCCTCTCCACCACTGACCTCTTCCTTATCACTCCCCACCTGTCCTTCACGTTGGGCCAGTGTGGTCAAAACTCAGGCAAGCACCTCAGCCCCCAGTCCACGGCCACAGTAGTGTCGACAGCTACAGCAGGTGGGAGAGGATCCGGGCACTAGGCAGCAACAATGAAAGGGTGACTGCACCAGTAACGTCTAGGAAGGGCAAGGAGGTACCACCAGCTGTGACAGGGAAGGGCAAGGAGGCACCACCAGCTGTGACAGGGAAGGGCAAGGAGTCACTACCAGTTGAGACAGGGAAGGGCAAGGAGGCACTTCCAGCTGTGACAGGGAAGGCAAGGAGGCACCACCAGCAGCGTATAGGAAGAGCAAGGAGGCACCACCAGCTGCGACAGGGAAGGGCAAGGAGAAATCCCCGGCTGCTGACAGGAAGGGCAAGGGGCCTGCACCAGCAGGCAGGAAGGACAGGAGGCCTGGTGCTGGGACTCATTCGGAGCCCCCACCACCAACCATGGTGGTTCAGCTATCCGAGGCTACAAGGGAAGGGCTGGAGCCTCCCCCACCACTGCTAGCACCGCCACCAGCTCTACTGCCATCAGCAGCAGCCCCAGTGGGCAACCGTCCGAGGCTGCAGAGGATGGGCTGGAGCCTCCAACCACTGCCAGCACCACCACCAGCACCACCGCCAGCAACGCCCCCAGCACCACTGCCAGCAGTAGCAGCCCCAGTGGGCAACCGTCCGAGGCTGCAGGGGATGGGCAGGAGCCTCCCACCACCACCACTGCCAGCACCACCACCAGCACCACCACCAGCACCGCCGCCAGCAACGCCACCCGCAGCAGCAGCCCCAGTGGGCTGCCATCCAAGGCTGAAGGGGATGGGCTGGAACCTCCGCCACCACTGCCAGCCCCGACACCAGCACCGCCACTGTCACCACTGAGCAGCCGTCACCGCAGGCAGACAGTGTGTAGTCCTGCATTCATGGTTTGTTGTGCGTATTTGCCCCTGCAAATCCTGTGGTCTGACACCCAGGTGAGAGACTGTGACCTTGCACTCCCCAAGATCTGCATCACAGGGCACAATGCCCCCTCCAGAAGCAGTGGAAGAAGCCATCCACTCACCCCATCCTCCACAGGATGAGGCACACTAGGCTCAATGCCCCCACCAGAATCAGTGGAGAAGCCATCCACTCACCCCATCCTTCCCAGGATGAAGCACACTGGGCACAATGCCCCCTCCAGAACCAGTGGAAGAAGCCATCCACTCACCCTATCCTTCCCAGGATGAAGCACACTGGGCACAATGCCCCCTCCAGAACCCGTGGAAGAAGCTATCCCCTCACCCCATCCTTCCCAGGATGAAGCTCACTGGGCACAATGCCACTTCCAGAACCAGTGGCAGAAGCCACCCACTAGAGAGACTGTGTCCTTGCACTCCCCAGGACCAAGCAGTGGGCAAACCACCCTCTTGAGAGACTGTGGCCTTGCACTCCCCAGGACCATGCAGTGGGCAAACCACCCACTAGAGAGACTGTGGCCTTGCACTCCCCAGGACAATGCAGAGGGCATGTTGCCCCCTCCAGGACCAGTGGTTTTGTACCATCTTCCGGCTGAGGTGCACCCCCCCATTGCCTGTCCCTCTGAGGTGCCTGTTTATTTTCAACCTGATGCCCCTGCAGTGTTCTCTCCGTGTTGTTTCAGGAGTGAGATGGGGCCTAGGCCTATGTGTTGTGGCCCTGTGGCCCACAGACATTGAGGACTGGGCAGTGTCCCTCCATTTCTAAATATGTATATACATTTGTATTTTTATGCATTTATTCATGTTATTTTATCGTATTATACTCACTTTCTTCAAATCATTTTGTCCTTGCATTATTCCTGAGGGGTACGGAGGGAATATGTAATGTTACTGCATCTGGTTTTGTGTATGGTGTTGGGGGTGTTGCATGTGTGTGTAACTCTCTTTTTCCTCCCCCTCCCTTGTGTGGTAGGCGGCAGTACTCACTGTGGTTGTCTTCGCCTGCATTGCTGTTCATAATGCAGCAGAAAGTAGACGAGTATCGGAAATATGTGCAGCTCGGGCTCCATGGCGTAGTGGATGTTCCCTGAGTCTCCACAAGTGAGATCTTTGACGTCTGAGCTCTGTTCCCGCAATGCTTTTGATGTCATTGGTACCGCCCCGGAAAAGGTGGCAGATTGGTGTGTCATAATACAGTGGGCGGTACATTGTCTTCTGCCTGGCTGTTGGTGGTTACTGCCGTGGTGCTTGTTGATTCTGCCTTGGCAGTTGGGGTGTTAAAGTGGCTGTCTGTCTGAGCAGGTTTCTACCGTAGTCATAATTCCATTTTGGTTACCACCGGCCTGTTGGCAATAATACTGCTGCTTTATCACCGACCGTCAGGGTTGTAATGAGGGCCTGGGTGTTTGAAAATAGAACTTTTAGAAAGTGGGCATTTTCTTGCTTAAACCATTCTGTGACTGTTTGTGGATGCCCTGTCTGGGCCAGGTTGACAGTTGGGCTGTTTGCCCCGCTCCTCTAGACATTGACACAAAAGCAGCTGGGGTGTAGTCTGCATATCCTGATGGGCCATTCTGGCAGGAAGGGAGGGGAGGAGTGATCACTTACACCTGAAAGGGCTGTGTCTGCCCTTACACAATGCAGTATCAAAACCCCTGATGTTTGTCTGGGGCCTTTCCTTGGCAAGACAGAATCTTGTAAACAACAGAGACTTCTCTTTGAAGTAAGCCTACTTCAAAGGCAAAAAGGGGTATAAGAACTGGACCCCAAACGACGGAGAATCAGATTACTTCTGGAAGCAAGAGGAACCTCTGCCAGGGAAAAGAGATGAAGAAGCTGGAGGAGGAGTACTGCCCCTTTGCCTTGCTGGGTTGGCCTGCAGTAGCTGCCTTTGCCTAAGAAAGGACAAAGACTGACTTTTGTGTGAGTTCTCAATAGTGAAGAATCTTCAAGGGCTTGAACGGAGCTTGCCTCCTGTTGTTGAAGTCTCAGGGACATCAAAGACTTCTCTCTGCCAGCACCTGGAATTTCTGCTGAGAGTCCTGCCCTGCCACACAGTGTCCCAACCTGTCTCAGGGCCCTTGAAGGGTGAAGCTGGTGGAAAAGAACAGAAATCCATGCAAAGAACGCCGTGCTGGGAAACTTTCTATGTACCACCTGCCCCGCGGCTGATAAACGATGCTCCACCAGCCTTGCAGCTAAAATTTATACTCTACCTGCATTGCAGCTGGAAGACTGGGGCAACACGGCTGGAGAAATGATGCACAACACCCGCAGCGGCCGCTCTTATTGACACAAGCCCCCGTGCAGTGCAGTTTCTTGATACTGTGAGACCGAATTTCAATGCAAAATCGGTGAATGCGGAAAATCAACGCAAAGCCTGCCCAGACCCGAGGTGCCCGTCGGGATCGACACATCGCTCTCTTGCAGGAGAGGAGAAATAAAGCACGCCGACCCGACCGAAGGAGGAACGATGCCCGGACTCACTTGCAAGTGAGAAATCGACATATCGCTGGCCTTTTTCGAGGCAAGCTCGCCCAAGAGGCTTTATTTTGATGCTACCCTGGTACATTTGTGCAATAACAGCATTCTCACTGTTTTCTAAGAATTAAGACTCTTCTTTTTAAAACTAAGATCTTGACTTGTGTATGTTCGATTTTTGTCATTTTCTTCTTGTTTTGTTTTGATAAATATACCCTATTTTTCTAATCCTGTGTTGTGTCATTTTGTAGTGTTTTCAATGTGTTAGTGTGTTGGTAAAAATACTTTACACATTCCTTCTAAAGTTAAGCCTGCCTGCTCGTGCCAACCTACCAAGGGGTCTGAGTGGGGGTTAACTGAGTGTGATTCTCCTTTACCCTGACTAGAGTGAGGGTCCTTGCTTGGACTGGAGGTAACCTGACTGCCAACCAAAAACTCCCTTTCTAACATGTGGCAAAAAGTTATTAGAAAAAGTTTAATATAAGTCAGTTTTTTAAAAGTGCAATAGAAACATGCTGAAAGAATCTAACTTTTCTATATTTAATATTTACACATGGAGCACAGAAATAAATATGTTTCATTTGCTGTTTTGTATATGCTCCATGACCTGGCCTGATGTCTCCCTTGTCTGTTGGCTGTGGCAACAGGCACTGTGACTTCCGAACTCAGCTGTAATAAGTAAGTAGAAATTAGAGATTTTTTTTATACCAGGATTGCAGAATCCACAGTATTATGCAACAGATTCTGTCAGCTTGTGACTCTGCAAGCCTGATCTGACTACCCGGAGACTAAGGCCCACACACACTATCAGCTGGAGAGAAGTGCACTAGACAGAAAACACTACATCCAATTTGTTTCAAGTGGTTCGTAAGCTACGTGAAAAATTGTCCTTATGAATAAGGTGACATAGCGAAAATAGGTCAGGGAAGGACGGAAAACTATGCAATTTTGTTCTACAAATAATTATGCACCTTTTTCAGGTTTTTCTCATTTTTGCACAACCATGGCCAGTATTTAGCAAGAAGCCGGTGTCCACTTAAATGCTATGAAGGGCACAGAAGTCCGATTGCTTAAGCGAGTGAATTGCCTTCAAATCTAGTATCCTGTAGGAATAATGTAATATGTTTTTAATGTGTATGTTGTAGAATGTGTGTCAATATTGTAAAATGGTTATTTTTAATTGCGATTTTATATTCCAAAGCAAATTACTGATGACAATCAACAATTTATGAAGAAAGCACTACTACTGTTTTAGCCATGAGAATATCGAATACTAACCCTGTTGGAGCAGGATCCACAGAGTGTTATTGATTATTACCACAATACCTAGAACAAATACGGGATCAATTAACTATGTGGGCATAAAACATGACTCAGTGGCATCTCTCACAAAACAATCATACCCTCAAGTGCATGAGGGAATAGGCTAGTAAAATTGCTAAATAGTGCTTGCAGCATTATTGGTTTTTTTATTTATTTTTTATTTGTACATTACACCTTGAAAGCGGAGCAAGGGAAATCATGTGAAAGATACTCAGAGGTCATTATGACCCAGGCGGACGGCATTAATTTGGAGGAAAGTACTGCCAACAGGCTGGCGGTACTTTTTTCCATATTAAGACATTGGCAGTTAAAGCCAAACCGCCAATGTATCACACCGTCTGCCACAGCGGTAATAACCGCCGGTCTGGATACTTCAGTCTCCAGCCTGGCGGCTGTCACTTGCCCGCCTGCGGGATTATGACCCCGCCTACTGCCATGGTTTTCGTGGCAACCTTACACCCACGAAAACCATGGCAATAGGCATTGCCAGTGACAGGGAATCCCTTCCCTGTCACTGATGGGGGTCTTCCCTGCCTCCCTCCCTTAGTTTCCTCCCCACCCCCCCATCCTCTCGAGACCCCCCACTACATACAAGCACCTTTATGCACACACAAATACACACAACAAAAAATGAGAAACAACGCCAACCTCCTATCGTGGTTCCAAAAGGAATCCAAACAGGTTTATATGAAGAAACGTTGAGCTACAACAAATATCATTCTATGCATTATATAGTAATACTATTTAGTTAAAGTAATAACACATAGATATGTAATACTCATATATATATATATATATATATATATATATATATATATATATAGAGAGAGAGAGAGAGAGAAACGGACACTCTCAAAACAAATTATAAAGCTCTCTCTCATCAGCATTCGTACTCATATATACCACACGTACTCATACACAATAAAAAATGAATAGCATAGACAAGTGACTGAAACAGTACATGTATGCACCAATATTCAATCTCATATCAGGTCAATCATTCATAATACAATGTGTTATGATAACCTATGAACCTCTTTCAATCAAACAGTTCATCTGGAGAATCTTATATTGTTTCCTCCTTCGATACGCTTTAATGGTAGTAGTTGTAGACATCGAATGTTCCAAATGCACTGTCCAGCCCTCTCTAAACTCTTCACAGTCGCCTAAAGTGCCGACGTACGTTTCGGTGCAATGTGACCAAAAGGTCACCGACCTTCTTCAGGGCACTGGTAAACTGTCCACAGTTAATTAAAAACATCCAGAAAGAGAGGTTTGGTCCAAAACATCAACTTTAAACAAATTGGAAAAAAAATATATATATATGATAAAGAAGCTCAATCGAAAGCCCTAACAGTATAAAGACTCCACACACCCAGAGATGAAATAGGGCATGCCACTGTGCTCTCAAGCCAACAAACTACTGTGTATGAAGAAAATAAATCACCCAAAAGAGTGCAAGTTCGACATCCTAAAGTGTGAGTATAAAAAGGACAGGCCAGAAGAAATAAATCCATAATCAGGAGAGAATTATACCCCAGATGAAAAAAGTAAAAGAAACTGCTACCAAATAGCAAAAAACAAACAAACAAAAAAAAAGAAAAAAAGAAAGAAGAAATGAATAAAACATAAAACATAAAATGCCAAAGAAAAAGATTTATTAACAAAAAAAAAAAAAAACACACCCATAAATGCCAGAACACAAAACATCCTCTTAAATCAGGGCACAAGGACCCAATTTTATATCCATAACACTGTGTCCAAAATGCATTTAAAAGGTGCTGAAATAGGAAAAAGGGAAATCAAAACCACAACAAGATGCGTTTCAGAAAGATAGCTAAATATAATTATATCTTGCATATAAAGCAAATGTATTAGGACAAACCTAATACTCCAAAAATATCCAACCGAAAGGATCTGAGTTAAAGAAATTAAAACAGAAAGTAATAAAGAAAATAAAACAAACAATACACCAAGTATTACACCGGGGGGTTCCTACATTTAGATCTAACCTGTAGCCTAAATATAAAAAAATAATGATTACTCATGTAAAACAGATAGTAGCAAAAACTTGTATGCTGGCAAAATATAGGGGGCACATAGGTCGAAAAATTATCCCTGCCTAAGTCTTTCGACCTGAGGCCAAAGTACACTGACAGGATTCAAAACGTACTCACCGGTCTAAGGCATAATAAAGATGCAAAGAAAGTCACCGACTTGGGTGTATATCACGAGTCCAAGGAATCCTTTGAGCAGATCCGCTAGTTTTAACGTCCACTAACAGGAGCAATCAAACACCTGATTGCTTTTACCGGAGACGCTAAATACGTATACTCTGGTAAGCAGCATAGAAAACAGACTGGTGTGTTTGTTCCAATAAATGATGTTCATTGCGGCCACCATCTTAAAGAGGAGCTCACAACAATTACGTGTATGGTATAAATATAAAAGAGTCAGTAATACCACACAAAGCCCAAAGATTAACAAAAAACTAAAACAATGGACAAATATATAAACTGTGAAAAAGGCTAAAAAAATATATAATTGAAACAGTGCAAAATACAAATTCAAAGTATACAACAACTATGGAGCACTCAAAAATCTGATAACACTAGATATAAAAAAATATGAAACAATAATGGAGGCTAAGAGAAAGTATGGTTGGTATACATTTTACTTCAGCAAAATTTTGAAGTAAAAAGCAACTATCATTGCCTACCTACTGTATATATAAACAGGATCATGTTTGATATTCAAGATCCACCAGATGGCATAAAAAGACATGGTCTATGTCAATGAGCAAAAACTCACCAAAGAATAACGAATAATGAGACCTCATGGCATAACATATTAGACTGATAGACTAAAATGAATTCTATGTCAGGACCAGAGGCGAGGATTATGCATCATCTTTCTTCACTTTTTATTAACAGCAGATTCAAAGTTCAACAATAAACGAACTACAACCCCCATGGGACCCCATACCATTGGTAACCAATGTCCAATCACACTGCTATCCGACTGTCCGCTTTGTCTTTTAAATTGAAATTTCTCTTAAAACCAAACAATGGGAGAGGAAGAGACATGAACACACGCATACACACACTCATACCCACATTCATCCATGCATGCATACATCCATTCACACACACATCCACACACACTGACATACATACAAGCACACACACATTCACACAACACAACATACACGCGCTCACACATCCATACATGCACGCACATACAATACGCATCACACACCCGCATACAGGCACGCACATACACACACACCCCCACACACACACACAACAACCCCATCCCCCTCCCCTGTCGGAGCACTCTCCTTACCTGATGTCAGGTGGTCCTCAGCCAGGAGACAGGATATGGTGCTGCTGCCAGCAGAAGAATCCGCCAGCAGAACACCTCCAGGACACCTCATGTCCCATGATACGGTCTGCAGCGCTCTACTGGCGTGACCCTGCTGCTGGCATTAGTAATAGCACTGAATACCACCTTACCGCCGTCTGCCAGCATGGCCACAGCCAGATTTCCGCTATTCTTCTGGCGGAAATCCATCTGTGTTCATAATCCGGCTGACGGCTGGTAGCCGCAGCGACGGTCTTTTGGCTGCCGTTGCCGCGGCGGTAGGCGGTTTTCACTGCCAATATCATAATGAGGGCCTCAATGTCCTCAATGTATGTCACAAGAAGCAGTCATGATATATAGGTTTGCAGCGTCTTCAGTACTTATACCATTCTGGAAAGTATTACTAGATAAAGTCTCAGCTGCCACATGAGCTAATATGAATTGCGTTGTGGAACTAATCTTGGTGGGATTTAACAGGGATGTATGTATTCTATTTGTATTTTAGCCGTTTTACTTGCATGGCTACTTATTGCAGATATATGGAAGAGTGGTGTCCATCCAGGGATTATTGTATGGATTCAGGAGCTTCTCGACATCTTCAGTTTCAATAAATAACTGAGCTTAGATAAACCTATTAATGGATTTAAACATGTATGGGTTTACGTACCGGTGCATAACTTGTGATGTAAGATCTAGGAGTGGATTAGAGAGTGAAGTGATGGTGCAGAAGGTATTTAAAGCCACACCAGTCTTGAGGTGATGTCTTGTTGTCAGAGGTCTTCAGATGCAGAGTGGGATTATCTGCTTGTCCCTGGATCTTCAATTCCACAGCCGAGTGTTGCAGATGCCAATCCAAAAAAGGAGAGATTAAGAAGATTAGCAGCATAAAAGGTGGTAACGTGTTGCCTGGGCTTGAAAGGCTTCTTACTGGTTACCTATAATAGTTGATTGCCAGGTGGTCAGATGGGCAAAGCACACTAGAGGGCATATTATCAGTGTCCTTAGTTACTTGAATATTACTGTCTCCCGAATAGTAACACTCATTGTAGTTAGCTTGCAATGACCGTACAGATTTGAGTGCTTGTTCGAAAATTGTTATTTTTATGATGTACTATGAACATGTTTGTTAAAGTTGAGATTTATGTAGCATTTTTGTGATATCAATAATTGCCTATGATTAAGAACACTCAGGCCCTCATTACGACCCTGGCGGTCAGTGATAAAGCGGTGGTAATACAGCCAACAGGCTGCTGGTAACTACCACCAAATGATGATCATGGCGGAAAGATTTCCAAAAGACAGCCAATGTACCACACCGACCGCCAGGGCGGAAACAACAGGCACCATGGCGGTACCCGCCTACAGCCAGACGGAAGTCAGAGTTCTGCCAACCATATTATGACCAGACATTCCACCACCTTTTCTGGGGCGGTACCAATGACATCAAAAGCCTGTAGGAACCTCAGAAGTGGAGACACAGGGAAGAACCACGCTGCCATGGAACCCGAACTGCATGTTTTTTCCTATGATATTCTACGTTCTGCTCCACCACGAACACCAACGCCGGCGAAGACGACGACGGTGAGTACAGCTGCCTAGCACACAAGGGAGGGGGGGAAATGAGAGTGACACACTCCGGCACCATACATACCCCACACACACACACCATACACACAACCAGCTGCACAAGAAAACAAGCAAAAACCCCTAGATCGGCAAGGACAACAGGAATGTATCAAAGTGAATGTAATAGGATCAACATATTATAAATAATAATTTAGGCAATGTAACAGATATATACAAATGTACATAACAAGGGACACATCCTAGTCCTCATTTTGCGTGGGCCACATGGCCACAGGCCAAAGTCCAAGGCCCAACTTGTCACCTGCATCAACACGGAGAGAACACTGCAGGGGCATCAGTTGGTAAATAGACAGGCACCTAAAGGGAATGGGGGGGCACCCCAACCGGGAGCTGAAACAGGACCACTGGTTCTGCAGGGGGAAACATGCCCGTGCTTGGTCCTGGGCAGTGATAGGCCACAGCCTCTGGAGTGGGTGACTTGCCCACTGGGGTTCTGGAGGGGACAACATGCCTGTGCTTGGTCCTGGGGAGTGATAGGCCACAGTCTCTCAGGTGGGTGTCTTGCCCACTGGTTCTAGAGGGGGCACCATGCCTGTGCTTGGTCCTGGGGAGTGATAGGCCAAAGTCTCTTTAATGGTAGATTTGCCCACTGGTTCTGGAGAGGGCAACATGCCTGTGCTTGGTCCTGTGAAGTGATAGGCCACAGTCTCTCAGGAGGGTGTCTTGCCCACTGGTTCTGGAGGGGGCAATATGCCCTGTGCTTGGTCCTGGGGAGTGATAGGCCACGGTCTCTCAGGTGGGTGTCTTGCCCACTGATTCTGGAGGGGGCAACATTCCTGTGCTTGGTCCTGGGGAGTGATAGGCCACAGTCTTTCGAGTGGGTGACTTACCCACTGGTTCTGGAGGGGGCAACATGCCTGTGCATGGTCCTGGGGAGTGATAGCCCACAGTCTCTGGAGTGGGTGACTTGCCCACTGGTTAAGGAAGGGGCAACATGCCTGTGCTTGGTCCTGGGACGTGATAGACCACAATCTCTCAGGTGGGTGTCTTGCCCACTAGTTCTGGAGAGGGCAACATGCCCGTGCTTGCTCCTGGGGAGTGATAGGCCACAGGTTCTCGAGTGGGTGACTTGCCCACTGGTTCTGGAGGGAGCAACATGCCCGTGCTTGGTCCTGGGGAGTGTTAGGCCACAGTCTCCGGAGTTGATGACTTGCCCACTAGTTCTGGAGGGGATAACATGCCTGTGCTTGGTCCTGGGGAGTAATAGGCCACAGTCTCCCAGGTGGGTGACTTGACACTGGTTCTGGAGGGGGCAACATGCCCATGCTTGGTCCTGGAGAGTGATAGTCCACAGGATCCGGAGTGGGTGATTGTCCACTTGTTCTGGAGGGGGCAACATGCCTGTGCTTGGTCCTGGGGAGTGATATGCTGCAGTCTCTCGAGTGGGTGTCTTACCCAATGGTTCTGGTGGGGGCAACATGCCCGTGCTTGGTCCTGGAGAGTGATAGTCCACACTATCGGGAGTGGGTGACTTGTCCACTGGTTCTAGAGGGGGCAACATGCCTGTGCTTGGTTCTGCGGAGTGATATGCTGCAGTCTCTCGAGTGGGTGTCTTACCCACTGGTTCTGGTGGAGACAGGCCGCACAGCAGCCCATGGATGCAGCATTACATTTCAGCCACCTGCGGTAGCGATTGCACTATGTTGGTGGTGGTGGGAGGCTCTGGCATATCCCCTGCACCCTTGGATGGATGCACTCTGGTGGTGCTGCTGGTGGGGGAAGCCCCTGCACATCCCCTGCATTCTCAGATGGATCCACAACCATGCTTGGTGGTGGGGGCTCCATCACAGCTGCTGGCCCAGGCTCCTAGGCCTTCTTGCCTGCTAGTGCAGGCTCTTTACCCCTCTTGCCTGCTGGTGCAGGCTCCTTGCCCCTCTTTTCTTCTAGTGCAGGCTCCTTGGCCATCTTGCCTGCTGGTGCAGGCTCCTTGCCCTTCCTGTCTGTTAGTGCGGGCTCCTTGGCCTTTCGGTGGCAGGTGCAGGCTCCTTGCTCTCATCAACTGTGTCACTAAGGCTCTGCTAATCAGACCCTCAGTGCTTATGCTCTCTCTGCTTTTAAATTTGTCACTATAGGCTAGTGACTTAATTTACCAATTTCAATTGGCACACTGGACCCCCCCTTATAAGTCCCTAGTATATGGTACCTAGGTACCCAGGCCATTGGGGTTCCAGGAGATCCTTATGGGCTGCCGCATTTCTTTTGCCACCCATTAGGGGCTCAGACAAACCCTTTCACAGGACTGCCACTGCAGCCTGAGTGAAATAGTGCACACATTATTTCACAGCCATTTTCACTGCACTTAAGCAACTTATAAGTCACCTATCTGGTAGGTGCAAAGTTACTAAGTGTGAGGGCACCATTGCACTAGCAAAGGTGCCCCCACATAGTTCAGGGCCAATTCCCGGAACTTTCTGAGTGCAGGGGCGCCATTACACGCGTGCACTACATATAGGTCAATACCTATATGTAGCTTCACAATGGTAACCCCTAATATGGCCATGTAAGGTGTCTAAGATCATGTGATTGTCCCCCGATTCCAAATCTGGTATTGGGGAGCCAATTCCATGCATCCTGGGGGCTCCACCATGGACCAGCTCTCTGAGGCTTGCAATGCAGCTACAGCTGCTGCTACTTCACAGACAGGGTTCTGCCCTCCTGAGGTCTGAGCAGCTCAGTCCCAGGAAGGCAGAACAAAGCATTTCCTTTGGGAGGAGGGTGTCACAACCTCTCCCTTTGGAAATAGGTGTTACAGGCGGGGGAGGGTTAGTCTTCCTCAGCATCTGGAAATGCTTGGAAGGGCACAGATGGTGCCCTCCTTGCATAAGCCAGTCTCCACCGGTTCAGGGACCCCTCGTCCCTGGTCTGCCATGAAACTGGAAAATGGAAAGGGGATTGACCACTCCCCTGTCCATCACCACCCTACGAGTGGTGCCCAGGGCTCCTCCAGTGTGTCCCAGACTTCAGCCATCTTGCTTTGCAAGGTGTGGGACACTCTGGAGGCCTCTGAGTGGCCAGTGCCAGAAGGTGACGTCAGAGACCACTCCTGATAGGTCCATACCTGATAAGGTAGCCAATCCCCCTCTCAGAGCTTTTTAGGGTCTCTCCTGTGTGTTCTCTTAGGATTTTACTTGCAAGTTTCCAGCAGGAATGCTTTGGAACTGCTACTTCGTCCTCTGGCCTTGGATCAACTGTAGCCTGCTCCAGAAACTGCTGCAGCAGCTACAAAGTATCCACAAGGGATACTTTTCTTCTACAACTTCAGCTCCAGTCAGCAAGTGCAACAGTTTCAACAGTGTGCACACTCTGAGGACTCCCTGTCTTCACGCTGCATCAGAAGGACTGAAGAAATCTCCCGTGGGGTGACGGAGTCGCTCCCCTGCTCACGCAGGAACCTTCTAAGTCAATGACCGGTTCTCTTGGACTCCTCTCCTGGCAACGAGCTTGCTCTCTGGAATGCAGAGGGTAGACCCCATCAACACAGACTGTCCTGTGGTCCTGCTGTCCCGATTTGGAGGAGGTAAGACCTTGCCTTCCCCCTGAACAACAGTGCCCCTGTGCACTGCATCTTCTTCACCTCCTGTGTCCTCTGTGCACTATTTGTAAAATTCCTTCATGGACAACCTGGTCCAGGTCCCCAGCACTCTATCCTGCGATGTTCAACTTGCTGAGTTGATCTCCGGTGGCGTGGGACCTTCCTTTGTAGTGCTGCACCAACCACATTTCGCACCTCCTTTGTCCCCGTCTACTGGGGCACCCGTGGATGCTATCTGGTGCTCTGAGCACTTCAGAGAGCCCCCTCTTCCTCCTCACACGGAGTCGGGCCCCCAGGTTCAGATAGTGCATAGTTGACACAAAACATGACTTTGCCGGAACCAAGGATTGTTGGAGGAATCCAGCGCCAAAACACGCCTGCATCCAACTACACGACTTGGGACATCCTTTGCATCATGCAGGATTCCACTGGCATCTTCCTAGGGTGCAATTCTGCAGTCTTCGTCTAACCGGAGGCTCTTCTTTTGCACCCTCTTCTGGGTTGGCACTGGCTGCTGTCTATCTTGGAATGTCTTTTGACTTCTGTATTTGGTCTCCTTCTTTTGCAGGTCTTCAGGTCCAGGAATCCACTGCTTGTTGTTTGCAGACTTAGTTGGTTCTTGTAATAATTCAAATCACGAGCTGTAGTGTGTCCTAAGGAAACTTGCAGTACTTTACTCCTGCTTTTCTGGCGACTGGGGTGGGCTAATTTCCTTACCTTTTCTGTATTCTTACTCTCCCAGCAATTCTGCACACACTACACTTGTCGAGAGGGGAATTTGTGATTCACATTCCACTTTCTTAGTATTTGGTTTTTGTTGCCCCTAGACCTATTTTCTCCTATTGCATTCTATAGCATTTCCTATTGGTTGCACTAACCTATGTCTAATTACTTGCCTTATTTTGGTGTCTAGTGTATATATTGTGTATAATACTTACCTCCAGAAGGAGTATTGCCTCTAAGATATTTTTGGTACTGTGTCACCCAAATAAAGTACCTTTACTTTTGGTTACACTGAGTATTGTCTTTACTTGTGGAGAGGTAATGTGTGAATATAAGTGGTATTGCAGGATATTTGCATGTCTCCTAGTTCAGCCTTAGCTGCTCTGCTATAGCTACCTCTATCAGCCTAAGCTGCTAGAACACAACTACATTTCACTAATAAGAGATAACTGGACTTAGTATAAGGTGTAAGTGCCCACTACAAACCAGGCAAGCCTCCTACCTTGGTGGTGCAGCGGTGGGATGAGTACTTGCAATTGCTTTACCACTTTGTTACTGGTGCTTTTTCACAAGAAAAGCTTGTTCCAATACTTAGGGCATATAGGTGAGGTTAGAGGAGGCCAGACTGAGGCTAATGCAGCAACATTTGGCCTTAGACAGGGAATCCAATCCCTGGCTGTGGAAAAGGAAAGGCGGGGGTTGGGGTTAGTTCCCCATGGTGGCAGCAACAGTTTCAGAAATTCAAATGTTAGGGAACCTTCATTTGACTCTAGGGATCTGCATAAAGTTGTCCTTCCTTACAAGGATGGTGATGACATATGTAAGTGGTTTCCTGCACTTGAGAGGGCCTGTAAGGTTCAGAGGGTCACTCGTGTACAGTGGGCTGCTATCCTGTGGCTATCCTTCTCTGGTAAGGGGAGAGACAGACTCCTTATTTTCAGAGAGGATGATGCAGTTAATTACCGAATTCTTAAACGTGCACTCTTAGATGGTCTGGGATTAACCACTGAACAATACAGCATAAAGGTCACAGAGACCAGAAAGGAGTCATCACAGGATTAGACAGACTTTGAAGACTGTTCAGTGAAGATCTTAGAAGGTTGGTTAAATAGCAATAAAGTGATTGACTATGAAAGCCTGTATAACTTAATTCTGAGAGAGTATATAATGAATAATTGTGTGTCTGACTTATTGCGTAAGTATCTTGTGGACTCAGATCTGACCTCTCCCCAAAAATTGGGAAAGAAGGCAGACAAATGGGTCAGAACAAGGGTGAACAGAAAAGATCATACAGGTGGTGACAAGGACAGCAAGAAGAAGGATGGTAAGTCACAAGACAAGGGTGGGGACAAAGATAAAAAATCATCAGAGTCTTCATCAGGCCCACAAAAATCCTCTGGGGTGGTGGGTCCAAATCCTCTTCTTACAAAGATAAGAAACCTTGGTGTTATTTGTTTAAAGCCAAAGGCCATTCGGTAAGTGACCCCACTTGTCTAAATAGAAACACCAAATCTCCCACCACCACAACTCCAACTGCAACCACTAATGCCCCTAGTGCCATAGTAATAGCATTGATGGCGGGAAGAGCATTACTAACAGCCAGTCAAAGGGTGTAACTGGGCTCACCATTGGTAATGTAGTTGGGGTTGGTCTAGTTAGGGAGATCACTGAGGCTGTTTTAGTCTCTGATGGTGGCATTGACATAGCCACTTTAGTTGCTTGTCCCCTTAATATGGATAAGTACGAGCAGGTTCCCCGATTAATGGTGTTCAGGTTGAGGCCTACAGGGACACAGGTGCCAGTGTCACAATGGCGATGGAAAATCTGGTTTCCCCTGAGCAGCACCTACTTGGTCATCAGTACCAAGTGACAGGCTCCCATAGCAACACTGTTAGCCACCCATGGCTGTTGTGAATCTCAACTGGGGGGGGGATGTTACTGGTTCAAAGTAAGTTGTGGTAACCACTGATTTACCTGTAGAATGTCTGCTAGGCAATGATTTGGAGACTTCTGCTTGGGCTGAAGTGGAGTTGGAGGCCTATGCAGCAATGCTGGGCATTCCTGGGCATATCTTGAGTCTTACCAGGGCTCAGGCCAAGAAGCAAAGAGGACAGGGAAACTTGGATCCTGAAACAATGGACCAAGTGCTCCCAAAAAATAGGGGTAAGAAGGGCAAACCCTTGTCCACTATCCCTCCCTCCACAGATGATTCCCCTTTTGAGGACGAGGAATTCTCTCCCTGTGCAGATCCTACATCAGAGGAGCTGGAAGCTGATACAGCTGAGCTTTTGGGAGCAGAGGGGCCTGCCAGGGAAGAGCTCAGTGTGGCACAGCAAACCTGTCCCACATTGGAGGGTCTCAGACAGCAAGCTGTCAAAAAGTAGAATGGGGATGTCAATGACAGCCACAGAGTTTACTGTGAGAATAATCTCCACTATTCTGAAGCAAGGGACCCTAAACCTGGTGCCACCAGGAGACTGGTCGTCCATCTTCAGTACAGGGAATTTCTACTAACTCTTGCTCACGACATTCCCTTGGCTGGGCATTTAGGCCAGAGTAAAACATGGGACAGACTTGTTCCACATTTTCACTGGCCCCATATGTCAGAAGACACAAAGGAGTTTTGTCACTCCTGTGCCACCTGCCAAGCCAGTGGCAATACTGGTGGCACCACACAAGCCCCCTTAATTCTACGGCCAGTGGTTGGGGTGCCCTTTGAAAGGATAGGGGTTGACATTGTTGGCCCCCTTGACCCTCCAACAGCTTCTGTCAATAGATTCATCCTTCTGGTGGTGGACCATGCCACAAGGCATCCAGAAGCTATCCCCTTAAGGACCACTACAGCACCTGCACTGGCAAAAGCCCTCCTGGGAATCTTTTCCAGGGTGGGTTTCCCTCAGGAAGTGGTGTCAGACAGAGGTAGTAACTTCATGTCTGCATACCTCAAAGCAATGTGGAAGGAGTGTGGTGTTCCCTACAAGTTCACCACCCCTTATCATCCACAAAGTGATGGATTGGTTGAGAGGTTTAATAAAGCTCTCAAAGGCATGATCATGGGAATCTCTGAAAATCTCAGAAGGAGATGGGATGTCCTCTTGCCATGCCTCCTTCTCGCCTACAGGGAGGTACCCAAAAAGGGGTGGGCTACAGCCCCTGAGAACTCCTATTTAGTCACCCTGTTAGTGGTCCTCTTGCTCTTATTATGGAGGGTTGGGAACAACCTTTACCTCCAAAGCAAGACATTGTGGACACAATACTTGACATAAGAAATAGAATGGCTGAGTACATGAAAAAGGCCACTAAAAACCTCAGGCCAGCCAAGAGCCCCAAAAGCAATGGCATGACCAGAAGGCTGCCCTGACAGAGTACCACCCAGGCCAGAAGGTGTGGGTATTGGAGCCTGTGGCCCCAAGAGCACGCCAGAGCAAATGGAGTGGACCCCATCTCATTGTAGAAAAAAAGGTCAGATCACCTATCTGGTAGACCTGGGCACTGTCAGAAGCCCCCTTAGGGTGCTTCATGTCAACCACCTGAAACTTTACTATGACAGGGCTGATTTAACCCTGCTCATGGCTACAGATGAGGGGCAGGAGGAACAGAGCGACCCTCTCCCTGACCTCTTCTCCAACAATGAAGCTGATGGCTTTGTGGAAGGAGTGGTTCTTGCAGACTGCCTTACTGCTGAGCAGAAGGAAGACTGTAAAAATCTCCTTGGACAGTTTTCTGAACTCTTCTCACTCACACCTGGTACAACTACTTGGTGTGAACATACAATTGACACTGTAGACAGTTTACCTGTCAAAAGTAAAATTTACAGGCAACCTGACCATGTCAGAGATTGTATAAAAACAGAAGTTCAGAAAATGTTGGATCTAGGAGTTATTGAGGCTTCAAATTGCCCCTTGGCCATCCCAGTGGTGCTTGTCTCCAAACCGCATAGCAAAGGTGGAAAGAGAGAAATGCGGTTTTGTGTGGACTATAGAGATCTCAATCCTGTTACCAAAACTGATGCTCACCCTATACCCAGGGCAGAGGAGCTAATAGATACACTGGCATCTGGCAAGTATCTAAGCACCTTTGATTTGACTGCAGGATATTGGCAGATCAATTTGGCAGAGGATGCTAAACCTAAAACTGCATTTTCAACCATAGGGGACATTATCAATTCACTGTTATGCCCTTTGGTTTGAGAAATGCACCTGCCACTTTTCGGAGGCTGGTGAATACAGTCCTCCAAGTTATAGAAGCTTTTAGTGCAGCATACTCAGATGATATTACTGTATTTAGCTCCACCTGGGATGACCACCTGGTAGGTTTTGGAGGCCCTGCAAAAGGCAGGCCTAACTATCAAGGCTTCAATGTGCAAGATAGGGCAGGGGAAAGTGGTTTATCTGGGACACCTGGTAGGTGGAGAACAGATTGAACTACCACAGGGGAAGATTCAGACGATTATGGACTGAGCTCCCCCTACTACACAGACCCAGGCCATAGCCTTCTTAGGTCTTACTGGGCATTACAGGAAGTTCATTCAGAACTATGGCTCCATTGTTGCCCCTCTTAAGGGCCTCACCAATAAGAAAATGCCTAAAAAGGTATTGTGGACAGCTGGCTGTCAGAAAGCTTTTGCGGAGCTTAAGCAGGTCATGTGTTCTGCACCTGTCTTGAAGAGCCCAAACCACTCCAAACAATTCATTGTCCAAACAGATGCTTCTGAATTAGAGGTAGGGGCTGTGCTATCACAACTTAACTTAGAGGACCAGTATCAACCTGTTGCTTTTATCAGCAGGAGGTTAAACCCTAGAGAAAAGGGTTGGTCTGCCATAGAGAGGGAGGCCTTTGCTGTGGTATTGGCACTGAAGAAGCTGAGACCCTACTTGTTTGGGACTCACTTCATTGTTCAGACAGACCACAAACCTCTATTATGGCTTAAACAAATGAAAGGTGAAAACCCTAAATTGTTGAGGTGGTCCATTTCCCTAGAGGGGATGGCCTTTACAGTGGACCTGGGAGTATCCACACCAATGCAGATGGACTCTCCAGATATCTCCACTTAGACAATAGAGACTCATCTGGGCAAGGTTATCCTTATTGTCACTCGTTTTGGGGGGGTGGGGTTGTGTAGGAAAGTACCATCTTTCTTAGCATGTTACCCCCATTTTTGCCTGTATGCCAGTATGTTTCTGGCTGTCTCACTGGTATCCAGCTGGTCAGGACCCCAGTGCTCACAGTTTATGGCCTAATGTGTGTGTCTGTAGCTAGCTCTCTAGTGCCTTAACTGAGATGTCCACAAAATCAACCCAGGACTGGTAACTGTCTTTTGTGTATCCCTAAACTTAAGCTTATATTGTTCTGGGGTCAGACCAAACTTTTTAGTTAAGCACCTCTTAATTCTAGGGTATGAATCTTCCCCCTCTCTACTTAAGGCCAGAAGACTATTCCTCACAGAATTGGGTACCAACTCCCATAAAAGTGAACCCCAGTATTGAGGCTGAACTCTCCTCATCTCGATGGCCCTCTCAAAGGCCCCTAGCCATTTATCTTTATCATCCCCCTCTACACAGGCAGGAACCACCCCCTTGGGAAGTCTGGGAGAAAACCCTCCACCCATGAACATCTCAGCTTCTCCGTCACTGCCACCATCTTTTTTCTCTTCCCTCACCCAATTTTTCTTATCCAGGGCCAGCTTCTCTCCCTCCAAAGCCATATATGCTAGCTGGGCCCGCTGCTCTCTTTCTCTAAGGGAAAGGTTATTTCCTGCTGAAGGGACCCCCTTCCCCCAAGAAGCTTTGGGTATGGCCCTGGTAACTGTGTGCAGTGAGGACTGGTCTTCTACCAAGGCTCAGATGCCCTACCTCCCCTGAGTGGTTGGAGTTGACATCCTCCCCTACTTCTTCCTCCCCTGGAGCTTCCTCTGTGCCTACTTTTTGGGCCTCAGCCCAGGCTGTCAGGGATTTAATCAAAACACTTTCCTAAGGTTAGTGGCTGCAGGCAATCCCCTCTCAGTACACAGCCCCCTAAACTGGACTACTGTCATTGTGGGTAGGCTAGCCAAATCAAGTTCCATGGTTCCCTAGTTTTGTGTCAAAAAAAGGTTTTGCAAAAATTGGAATCAAGAATTTAGAAAAATCACAAAAATGCAATAACTGAAATTATTCCAAATTACAAATCTAAAACAGCTTTTACCCTAGGACAATTTAGAGGATTTTTAATTTTCTTTACTTAAAACTGTAATGTGATACTGAACACAAGTGCTGGATCCCTCTACTGTGCACCAAAAATGTTGGAAAGTAGATTATTGGTAAAGGCAAGGAAGTACCTACACTTAGCAATAGGTCACTAACCCCCACTATGTTCAGTTAGTTCTCAATAAATTAACCCCAGCTCAACCCTTGGTAGCTTGGCAACGAGCAACAAGGCTTCACTTAGGAGACAGAGGGGGTCATTACAACCCTGGCGGACGGTGTTAAAGCGGCGGTAAGACCGGCAACAGGCCGGCGGTAAAATTTTTTTAATTATGACCGTGGCGGAAACCGCCAACAAAGACAGCCACTTTAACACTCCGACCACCACCGCGGTACAAACAAACAGCGCGGCGGTCACCGCCAACAGACAGGCGGAAGACAATGTACCGCCCACAGTATCACAACCTACCAATCCGCCTCCTTTTCCGGGACGGATTCACCGCGGATAAAAACACGGCGGAAACAGCCATTTCAAAGGGAAAACGCTCACCTCTACACACTCCACGAGGAATGACGACACAATGGACCCGGAACTCCATATCCTTCCTGCACTAGTGTTCCTGCTCCTGTACGACGATCATCAATGCCGGTGGCGAAGACAACGGTGAGTACTGCACCTACAACATAGGGTAGGGGGAGGCAAAAGACAGGTACACACACACGCAAAAACCCCACCCCCACCCCGACCCTCACCCACTACAACACACACACCAATGCATATCCAAACATTACAGTAACAACCCCAACCCCCCCGGAAGAATGCAAAGACAAAAGGAAATGAGTGGAACCATTGTAATATATCAGAATACAGTAACCAAATATATTCATATATATATATATATATACACATTAAACAAAATATACACCACGATTAGTAGTGCAGGTAATGCACAAGTCATTGTCCGTGGACCACTGGGCCCAAAATACATGGGGGAGGCCCACACGAGATACCTGATCAAAACGGAGAGAACACTGCTGGGGCATCAGATACAAATACAACAGGCACCTCAGGGGGAAGGGAAGGGGGGCACCTCAGCCGGATGAGTGCACCACGCCAGATCCACGAGGGGGCTCCATGCCCACTGATGTATCCTGGGGAGTGCAAAGCCACAGTCTCTCAAGTCTCTACAGTGGGTGGGTTGCCCACTGTTCAATCCTGGGGAGTGCAAAGCCACAGTCTCTCAAGTCTCTACAGTGGGTGGGTTGCCTACTGTTCAATCCTGGGGAGTGCAAAGCCACAGTCTCTCAAGTCTCTACAGTGGGTGAGTTGCCCACAGTACCATTCTGGGGAGTGCAAAGCCACAGTCTCTCAAGTCTCTACAGTGGGTGGGTTGCCCACTGTACCTTCCTGGGGAGTGCAAAGCCACAGTCTCTCAAGTGGATGCCTTTCTCCACTGGTACTGGAGGGGGACTGGTGCCAAGAGTGCTTCATCCTGTGCAGGACAGAGGTAGTGGATGCATATCTCCATTGATTCTGGAGGGGGACTGGTGCCCTGAGTGCTTCATCCTGTGCAGGACAGAGGTAGTGGATGCCTTTCTCCACTGGTTCTGGAGGGGGACTGGTGCCCAGAGTGCTTCATCCTGTGCAGGACAGAGGTAGTGGATGCATAACTCCACTGGTTCTGTAGGGGGACTGGTGCCCAGAGTGCTTCATCCTGTGCAGGACAGAGGTAGTGGATGCATGTCTCCACTGGTTCTGGAGGGGGACTGGTGCCCAGAGTGCTTCATCCTGTGCAGGACAGAGGTAGTGGATGCATGTCTCCACTGGTTTTGGAGGGGGACTGGTGCCCAGAGTGCTTCATCCTGCCAAGGACAGAGGCAGTGGATGTATGTCTCCACTGGTTCTGGAGGGGGACTGGTGCCCAGAGTGCTTCATCCTGCCAAGGACAGAGGTAGTGGATGCCTTTCTCCACTGGTTCTGGAGGGGGACTGGTGCCCAGAGTGCATCACTCTCCCTGTGACGGTCCCAGTTGTGTCCCTGCCCCTGCCGCTCATGGGCTAGCGGTGCTTGAGTTGGCGGTGCTTGCCCTGTTCAGCGGTGCTTGCCCTGTTCAGCGGTGCTTGCCATGGCGGTCTTTGCCCTGTTCAGCGGTGCTTGCCATGGCGGTCTTTGCCCTGTTCAGCTGTCCTTGCCCTGTTCAGCGGTGCTTGCCCTGTTCAGCGGTGCTTGCCATGGCGGTCTTTGCCCTGTTCAGCGGTGCTTGCCCTGTTCAGCGGTGCTTGCCATGGCGGTCCTTCAATGCCCAGCTGGGCTGGGGATGGTGGGCCTTCATTGGGCAGCTGGGCAGTGGCTGCCGGGGCCCTCCTGGGCAGCTGGGCTGTGGCTGGCGGTGGCCTCCTGGCCACTGACGATTGGGCTGCCCTCCTGGGCACTGACTCTGGCGGTGGCCTCCTGGCCACTGACGATCGGGCTGCCCTCCTGGGCACTGACTCTGGCGGTGGCCTCCTGGCCAGTGCCGATTGGGCTGGCGGTGGCCTCCTGGGCAGCGGGGATGATGGCGGTCTTCTCCGCCGTGCTGCTCCTCCCAGACTTTGGCGATGTCTTCTGCCCCTTCCCCACCTTGGGAGGAGTCACAGCTGAGTGGACACTCCCCCCGGGACCCTTGTGAGCGGCTTTACAGGCTGGAGTCTCCCCCCACTCCCGCCGGGCACTGTCCAACTTCTGGTGCTTCACAGGGGGGGACTGGCTGTGCTGTGGCTCCGTGTCAGACTGGCTGCCCTGGTGCCCGGTGCACTCCACATACCTCTAACAACAGGCACCACTGGTCTCGGAGATTTTTTGGCTGAGGTGCTAGTAAGGGACTTATGAATTGGAGGAGGGGTGGGAAAGAGGTCAAGCTTGGTCAGGAAAAGTTTCTTAGGAACACTGGGACGGGTAGCTGGAGGGGGTCTGGGAGTGGTGGAAGAGGAGGTGGTTGTAGGAGGTTTAGTGGCTTTGGGTGCAGGTGCACGCGCTGGAGGCTGTCGTGAGGTGGATGTATGTTGGGTGGGTGTGTGCCTGCGTTTGTGTACTTTGAGAGGGGGCGTCACAGACACACTGGGAGAGGACACAGGGGACGTGTAAATGGTAGTGGGGGTGGTGAGTGTACGTGAGCGGGGTGTGGTGGTGGATGTGCTGGTGCGGGACCTAGTGGCTGTAGTAGTAGTGCATGCAGGTGAGAGTGTAGACGAGACTGGGAGGGAGGAGGGAGACAACGAGGAGGGGGACACAGTGGAGGCAGTGGATGTTGGTGTGTCTGTATGTGTGTGATGCTTGCGTTAGTGCCTGTGGGATGTGTGGTGCTTATGTTTGCCTGAGCTTCCCTTGTGTGGTGAGGTGTGTGCATGCTGGTCTGACGGTGTGCTTGGCATAGGTTGGGGTACAGGGGATTGGGTCTGGGTGGAGGAAGTCGGAGGGGGGAGGCTAGAGACAGGGACAATGGCTGCCATCAGTGCTGAGGCCAGAGTTTGCAGGGTTCGATGAAGGGCAGCCTGACCAGAATGAATGCCCTCCACGAATGCATTTGTGTGTTGCAATTCCCTTTCTACACCCTGGATGGCATTCAAAATGGTAGACTGCCCAACAGTGAGTGACCTGAGGAGGTCAATGGCCTCCTCACTGAGGGCAGCAGAGGTGACAGGGGCAGGGGCTGAGGTGCCTGGGGCGAAGGTGATGCCCACCCTCCTGGGTGAGCGGGCACGGGGCGAAGGCAGAGGGGCTGCTGGGAGGGCGGTGCTGGTAGGGGGGGTGGCGGCTGTGCCTGTAGAAGTGGGGGGCACAGATTTTGCCGCCACCACAAGGGAGCTCCCATCGGAGGACGAATCCGTGTCGCTGGCTGCAGATCCTGTGACCGCCGTGAAGCTCCCCTCGCCCTCGTCCCACTGGTGTATTCTGAGTCCGTGGTGTGGCCCTCCATGGCCATGTGGGATGCAGCTCCCTCGTGCTCCGGTGCAACTGTACCTCTGCCTGATGATGCTGATGCACACAAGAACAGGGAGACCGCAAAAAGGGGGGGGGACAGAAGAAAGACAGGTTGAGTGCATGGCTTACCGCTACCGTTGGCGGACAATACAGACACAGCAGCCCCCTGCACTACGCTGCGCTGTTGGGCTCTACAGGTGCAGTTCCTGGGATATGGCCTACATGGCTATGGTCGACATCTGCACACTTAGATGACACAGGGGCATGTATACCTGTACTTGGCACTCTACAGAGGTGGGGTGGAGTGCCACATGGTCTGCATTACTGAGGGGCCTAGCCTACGGAACTCGCCCTGGCCTAGGGGAACCCACAGCCCTCCTCCCCCACCCAGACACCTTCACTGCGCGCAAAGTCCGCAGAATGATGTTGTACTCACCCCCTTGTGTCTGCTGTGATGCCCTCAATCACCCATCCAACTCAGGGTAGGCCACCGCCAGGATCTGGAACATCAGGGGGGTCATGGTGCGACGGGCACCCCTCCCACCTTGGGAGGCCATCCCCAGCTGAGCCTCCGCCGTCTTCTTGCTCCAGCGGTGAATGTCCTCCCATCTTTTCCGGCAGTGGGTGCTCCGTCTGTGGTGGACCCCCAGGGTCCGGACGTCCTTGCCGATGGCACGCCAAATATCCTTCTTCTGGTGGGCGCTGACATAAATGAAATGTACAGGGCAAGAAGAGAAGTCATTAGCAACTGCACCGTCGAAGTGAGTGGCCCATATCCCTACCCTTCCCATGTGGCACATGCATTCACAGTCCATCATGCATGCAGAACCGTGGCCCCTTCCTTCTTACAACCAGCCCTCTCCACTCAGGCATAGCCCACACAACGTGTTCTCTGTGTACTTACCTGTTGGTCTGGAGGACCGTAGAGTAGCATGTACTGGGGGAGGACCCCATCCACGAGCTTCTCCAACTCCTGTGCAGTGAAGGCAGGGGCCCTTTCCCCAGACGCACAAGCCATTGTCTCTTCCAGACCGAGGTCACAGCAGCACTTGCAGTGTAGGTCCTCTCCTGTCGAAGATCAGGTATCGAGTGATTGCCAGCACAGTTACCTCACATCCTATTGTCCCAGTTTAGAGGTCAGGCAGCCGCCATTTCAGGGGCCCACATGGCTTCATTTTCAACTGTGTCACACATACCTAGGCCTAGACTCAACACACATATAGGCAACTTTTTGGATTATGTTTCGTGTTCTGTGTAGACTGTGGGTACATACCTCTGAGTTGTTTGACTCTGTGGTCGCTGTTGTCCTTCCTAGGCACCGTCCACTGGGACATCTGAGGAGATGGCGGAATCCTCTGGTGTACCGACTGCTGGTGGACCTGTTGACAATGGAGGAGCGACATTTAATCATCACCTACAGGTTTGACCATGCCACAATCCAGGAACTGTGTACCCAGTTGGAGCCTGACCTGATGTCAGCAATCCGCCATCCCACAGGAATCCCCCCTCAAGTGCAGGTGCTATCAGTGCTCCATTTACTTGCAAGTGGGTCATTTCAAACAACAGTGGCCATGGCATCAGGGATGTCCCAGCCTATGTTTTCAAACGTGTTGTCCAGAGTGTTGTCTGCACTGCTGAAACACATGCAGAGCTACATCGTTTTCCCTCAGGTGGAGGATTTGCCTACAGTGAAAGGTGACTTCTATGCCCTTGGACATATCCCTAACATCATAGGTGCCATTGATGGGACCCATGTAGCTCTGCCCCCACCCCCCCCACAGGACTGAACAGGTGTACAGGAACCAGAAGAGTTATCATTCGATGAATGTACAGATGGTATGTTTGGCAGACCAGTACATCTCCCAGGTAAATGCTATGTTCCCTGGCTCAGTGCATGACGCCTACATCCTGCGGAATATCAGCATCCCTTATGTGATGTGTCAACTCCAGAGGCACCGGGTATGGCTATTAGGGGACTCTGGTTACCCCAACCTGTCATGGCTACTGACCCCAGTGAGGAATCCCAGGACCAGGGCAGAGGAACGCTACAATGAGGCCCATGGGCGGACTAGGAGGGTGATCGAACGCACCTTCGGCCTCCTGAAGGCCAGGTTCACGTGCCTCCATATGACAG